>NC_139153.1:95653688-96253688 GCF_964270905.1 Leucopleurus acutus | reverse complement strand
GGTACATGGTAAGATCCAGAAAACTTTGCTTTAGCTACCATCCAGGTGGTTCCAATGTAGACGGTCTTCAGATTACAATTGAAAAAAATATTACGTAAGCTGTTCGCGGCCGTGGACTTTGTCTCCACCCTGCGTTTTCATATGTTGCTTTCTCAGAGCAGAATGCTCTTTCTTCAGGGGGTTCTGCTGGTGAAATTTTATTTATTCTTCAAGGCTCCTTTCAAATGTTTTCTCTTGTATGAGGTCTTCTTGGACTCCCCAAGGCAAAAGGGCTTTGTCATCTCTCCTCTGGTATTTGTTTACATGTCTAATTCCTCACTGACAATGAACTCTTGTAGAGGAAGGGCTGGGTCTTAACTTATCTCTGTCCTCAGCATCAAGAGGAGGTAGGCTTTGAATGTCTGCTAAATGAAGTGACAATCTCAACACTAAATTTCGAGGAGAATGATTGGAATGTCTCCTGTCCTTGGCTTTAAATTCATCTAAAATCCTGAACTGAGAGTCTTACAAAGGTTCAGGCCCGAAGGCAGTGAGGTCTGTCAAGCCACAGACTGGAAAAAAACATTTGCAACGCATATATTGGATAAAAGACGGGACATCTCTCTGGGGTACCAGTCTCTAAGAAAGGATGCTAACACATGACAGTAAGAAGTTCAAAGAATGGTGCCTATTAATTCAGGTTTCCACATGCAACTCATTCCATTACTGGTAAAATAGACATTTATTCTACTTCTGCCAAAGTAGACAGTGCCTTTGAGTAGAAGTAAAAACATTCTTAGCATCAACCTATCTCTGCTACTTTTGTGCATGAATCATATGTTACTAGGGCCATGACAGGGTGCTACCATCTCTGAGGGCACCCATCTGACAGTCACCCAGAGTCAGTGGTAACAAGCGGCCGCCATTCTGAAACCAAATAAAGCAGGAGGAGGTGCTCATTCTAGGGAACAAGGTTTTGTAATTATTTGCTGACCTGCACTTAAGAGTGTAAATAAACATTACTCTCTAGCTATGGGCAACCAAATAAGCCATGAAATGGAAGATAATTCCCAATAAGTTCAAATGATAAATTTAGTATCACGTGAACACAAAGTGCTTTACAACCTCGTGAAAAGGAAAGGTGTTTCAACGTTAGGAGTGAAGAGAGTCCCTCCCTTTGAGGGGTGGCCATGACTAGCGGAGAGCACAAGGGACTTGTGATGTTCTATTTCTTGTTCTGGGCGCTGAAAACACGGTTGTGTTGACTTTGGGGGAATTCTTTGAGCTATACATTATGACATAGGCTCTTCTCTGGGTGTGTCATATTTCAAGAACGCTTACTTCTCCCTCCCTTAAAGCATTTTTTCCCCTTTCTTCAGTAAATAAATGCTGAACAAATATATGCAGAATAATAGTTTGAAGTGGTTCCAGAAGTGTAGCACGCTTCACGGGGCATATGTGTTTGGGTCTGTCTGGGCATCAGATGTGCATTTCACTTGATGCAACTCATTTCATTGTTCCACAACCTGGCTTTCCTCTTCGGAGTAAAGGCCTCCTTAGCATTTTTTTTCCTGAATAAGGTCCCCATCTTGGATGCATACAAACGGCTCCATGAGCACCACTGCCCTGTCTCAGATTAGTTTCCTTGTACGTGTTGCCTGGCTTTGCCAGGTCCTGACACCGTCCCGAAGATGGTAAAATGAGCCAGGTGATTGCACCTCTCGTGGCACACCTGGAGGACGTTGTTTGGGCACGAGCCAGTTTATTGCTCACAGCCTGAGACGTATTTTCCCATGAGCTAGCTCAATCCCCAACCCCCATCCCAGAGGACTTCCTGGGTGGGGAAGGACACATCAGAGAATACGGAGCATTGTAACTAGTGGGAAATACGCTTGACATTGGAGATGCTGTTCCCACTCCCTCCTTCCCCACCCACTCCACACTGATGTGTCAACTGGGATTTCTTTTTTTTTTTTTCTTTTGGTGGTACACGGGCCCCTCACCACTGCAGCCTCTCCCGCCGCGGAGCACAAGCTCAGCAGCCATGGCTCACGGGCCCAGCCGCTCCGCGGCATGTGGGATCTTCCCTGACCGGGGCACGAACCCGCGTCCCCTGCATCGGCAGGCGGACTTCCAACCACTGCGCCACCAGAGAAGCCCCAACTGTGATTTCTTACTAATGCTTGGGTTTCGCTCTAAGCTGTCTTTGTTGCCCATGCCCATCAACACATACATCAAAAAAATAAAGAGCATCAGGAAGGTCTGCCCTGTGTGTATGCAATTCTTTGCTGTCACTGACTGCCTTGAGCAGCTTAGAGAACTTGACTCCTGGAATTCACAGACAGAAGCAGGCTCCCTGAGAACATCTTTCTCTCCACCTGTGACCTGAAACCAGGGATGAGGATGCTTATCATTTGGCAGTAAGTGTTTGTCGGTTGACACATGACTTCAAGATCAAACCAACCATTTGCTTTCTTCCAGTCAATTCCTCCGGTCCTTCCACTTGGTCAGTTCCATGACTATCTGACCCAGGGCCAGAGACCTTAGCACCTCTACTAAGCTAGACACAACTGCAACGCTAGAAAGGCTTGTGCTGAAGTGCACAGGAAGTAGATGCAAAGAGTTATCTTTGCTGTCAGGTTGCAGTAGTGCTGCAGCCAACTGGACTCGGGATGCTTTTGTACTGTTTTACTTCAATAAATGTTTTCAGAGGGCTTGCCTTTGGTTTCTCAAGCAGTTTGGCAAATTATGAATCTTTTTGATGTAAAATAATTTTATGAGGTATAATTTATATGCAATAAAATGCCCAGACCTTATTTATTCAGTTTAGTGAGATCTGACAATTCCATACACCCATTCAAACCAAGATACAGAGCATGACCATCATCTAGAAAAACCAATCATGTTCGGATTTCTCTTATCATATTCTGATTTCTCTTATCATAAATTAGCTTTGCCTATATAAAATGGAGTCATACAATATGTATTCTTTTGGGTTTAGCTAATTTTGCTCAACATAATGCTTTTGGGATTTGGCCATGTTAGAACTGTTATGAGGGGACATTCTTGTCTTACTCCCAACCTTAGAGGGAAAGCATTCAGTGCTACTAGTTTGAACAATAGTTTGTAATTAGATGGAGGAAATATTCTCCTATTTCTAGTTTGCTGATAGTTTTTATGATGAGTGGGTGTCTGATTTTGCTGAGTGCAGTTTCTGCATATATTGAGATTTTTTTTCTTTATTCTCCTAATATGGCAAATAACATTGATTTTTAACTTTCACATGTTAAAGCCATCTATCTTGCACTTCTGGATAAGCCCTACTTGTTGTGACTTATTATTTGTTAATTATGGCTTTTTGTATGTCACTAGATTTTATTTGCTAATATTTCATTAAGGCTTATATATATATTTATATAATGTTAAAGTTTCTCTTGGAAAATACCAATATTTTTTGAGGTCTAGTTATATTGACTTTTTTTCTTTTGACAATGATTTTGGTTTTTTAAATATTTTGCTTGTTTTTGTTGCTTTTTCATACTTTTTTTTTTTTTTTTGCGGTACGTGGGCCTCTCACTGTTGTGGCCTCTCCCGTTGCGGAGCACAGGCTCTGGCCACGCAGGCTCAGCGGCCATGGCTCACGGGCCCAGCCGCTCCGCGGCATGTGGGATCTTCCCGGACCGTGTCCCCTGCATCGGCAGGCGGACTCTCAACCACTGCGCCACCAGGGCAACCCCATACTTTTCTTAATTTTAGATTTACTGCAAACATTGTGCATTAAAAAGAACAGTAGAGACCAAGACAAATTTATTTACATCCAGGAAAGGGCATGTCTCATCTTCTGTCAAACTTTTAGTAGAGTGGTTTGGTCAGTAGCGATTGCAGTTGGGCTGGGCTGAGCTCCATGTTGTTTTAGTTATGCCGGTACACCACACATTTCCCAGCAACACCCTCTGCAGACTCCTATTTATTATAAGCACAGGGGTCCCAGAAGGTGCCCCTCAGTTGCCCTGTTCTGCCCTCAGACTTCAGGAGTCCCTGTGCCCTGCACAGCAGGAGGGGGTCTCTCTTAGTATTCCTCCCTTACCCCAGTGATAGGTGGCACTTGGTGTAAAGCCAGGAGATCGGGTTTCTCTGAGCTCTTCTGACCCACCTCTACTCTCAAAAGCCTCCCGCACCTGTGCTTTCTGCTACCCCGCCCCCCGCCCCTCCTCCACAGGCAGACAATGGTGCCTCATACTTAGCATCTGGTCTAGAGTCCAGGAAGGATTCTCTTGGTTTTCAGGCTCTGCCCTCAGACTTCCGCGGGCCATGAGAACCTGTGCTTCAGGGAGGTCCCTTTCCATGCTCTGACGCCCCTGGTGGCAGGTTGCTCCTGCCTGATACTCAGTGTGGGTTCTGGAGTGTAGACGGATTGGGCAGATTTCTTCACTCTCCCGCTCCGCCTTCACACAGGCACATGGCATTCTCTTGCGTTCCTCAGAATTCCCAGCCCTTTCCCTGTTGTCGATGGTCACTCCCTGGGGCTTGGTGTAAGGCCTAGGGGAGGGGGCAGTTTCTCGATTCTTCTGCTCTCCCTTCAGGTTTGGGTAGTTGGTGTGCCTTGTTAGTTTCCATTCACCATTGGCTCGAATCTTTTTTTTTTTTTTTTTTTTTTTTTTGTGGTACGCGGGCCTCTCACTGTTGTGGCCTCTCCCGTTGCGGAGCACAGGCTCCGGACGCGCAGGCTCAGCGGCTATGGCTCACGGGCCCAGCCGCTCCGCGGCATGTGGGATCTTCCCGGACCGGGGCACGAACCCGTGTCCCCTGCATCGGCAGGCGGGCTCTCAACCACTGCGCCACCAGGGAAGCCCTGGCTCGAATCTTTGAAGGCACGATCAGGACTCTTTATTCACCTGGGCTTGGGACACTCAGCTTTCTGACTCTTGAGATCTCTCTGCTTTTTCATCTGGCTACCGGATTTTCCTATCAGGCTTTTCTCTCTGGTCACTCCTCTGGTCTCCTGAACTTTATGAGGCCTTTCTCCTCCCTGTGTTCAGTTCCTAAACAGGCGGTTACTGTGGGTAACTGTACCATGAAAGGACTTATCTCAGGTCTTGCGCCCTGACCCCAGCTTTCAGCAGGCTACTGGGCTGCCCTTTGTGAGGTCCTGGTCCCAGGGGTCCATCTTGCAGGGCTCCTACCCTGCCTCCAGCGAAAGCCCAGAGTGCGTTCTTGGGATCCTATCAGCTCTCCTGCCTGGCCTCCAGCCCTTGGCAGCCTCTGCCTTGCACTAGTCAACTCCCCTTGTATCTCGTATGGCTTCTATCAGGACTCTGCCCTGCCCCCCAGCCTCTGTGCACTGTCCCCGTGCAGCCAGTGAAGGCCTGGAGGAAAGACTGGGAGAGTGAGTCCCTCGATTTGTGACTAGGCTTCCTTGAGACTCCAGTCCACCATCCCAGCTAACCCGTGGGCATCAGAAGACTCTTCCTTGTTCACCAGGGTTTCAGTCAAGGTCATGGGCTTCTCTGTCCTGAAATCCATCTCATCTAGGTTTTTTGCTCCACGGTTCTTTGATGGGTTTCTTAAAACTATCATTACATAGCTTGTCTGGATGTGTTTTGCTGTAGAGGTAGAAGCAATCATCTCTTGCTACTTTTTATATCCTAGCAGGAAGCAAATGTCTAAAAATGATATTAAAAAATCATTTGGCAACTGTATTTCTATACCACCCATTAAAAAAAAGAACAAAGCCACTCCCTATTTCCTAATTTCTCTTAAGACTTTCCCTACTCAGCCATCCCCATCACTTTCTATGCCCACCTCTTCTAAGTCAATGGTTCTCAACTGGGGATGCTTTTGACCCCCAGGGGATATTTTTGTTTGATGGTTGTGGATGGGAAGAGAGTGCTATTGGCATCTGGTGGGTAAACACCAGGGATGCTGCCAGACATCCTACCATGAGTAGGACAGTTCCCAGCAGCAAAGTCATCTGATCCAAAATGTTAATGGTGCTGATGTTGAGAAACCTTGTTTGAAAGGATCATGAACAAATGCCCACAGCAGATTCGGTCATTGTTTTCCCATCAACAAGTTCTGGTGGCTACCAAGCAAATCAAAAAGGAATGGGAAGGAAAGGAAGAGTAGATGTGTCATCTACCTCATCCTGGGAAGGCAGTGAGTGGATTTACACACGGCCACATCCCTGGTCACAATGACTTGCCGTGGTAAGGTTGGTAGTAAATGCTGACTGAATGAATGCATGGATGGGTGAGTGAATGACTCAGGGAATGAAGTTTAGATGCCACCTGCCAGCTGGTAGGTCGCTTCTATGAAGCCTTTCCCCAAGCATTCCAGTGCTTGCATTCCAGTACTTGTCAAAGGACTAGGGCATTTGAAATACATGTCCCAAGAGTTAATACAGTTACATTCTATAGTTTGAAGTTAACTAGGTCAAGTATCTCCTCACTTCATTTGGTTGTTCTTGCAAAACCATCCCTTCGTTTCCACAGTTGTGATTGGCCACTACTCTGAAGTACTGTGTTGGACCCTGAAATAATATATTGTGACTACTCAGACTTTGCCTTTGGAGGAAGGAAATATGTGCTCAACAGAAAAGCATGTCAGTGAAGCCATGTTCGTGATCATGGCTATTCTGAAAGCGTCGCCTCAAATACTGTTTACATTGTGAAAAGATAAACAACTGAGTAGGCTGTAGTCTTCAGTTATAAATTTAACTCACTTGTTGAAACTCAGCATTTTTTTAAAAATGCATTGTTTCAATTACCAGTAGAAATCTGTGTTTTCCAAAATCAATTTGGGGACAAGATAAGTCTTACAACCAATTTACCCAGACAGAGAAGTACTATGAGCTAGACTTATGTGGGTTCCTGCCTTTTATTTTTGTTATTTTGCTCTAGTTATCTGACGTAAATATTTGAATGGATGATTTATTATTATGCTTGAGTTCTGAGGCTTTTTCACTGAGGCTTGAATAGTTAGTGGGGAAATGTTTTTCAAATATATTTCAATTCAAACCATTTAAATAAATGATGTGTGTGTGTGTGGGCATGTATATTTTTGTTCTGTATTGTCATACAACTTTCTCACAGAAAGTTCCAGCAATTTTCCTTTTCCTTTAAAAAGCTTCTCAGACTAATAAATAATGAAAATCTCATCAATGGATGAAATACAATTTCTTCATCTTTTCGTTAATTCTTTTAATTACTGTCCCCTTATTTACCGATTCGATTTTTAAAATAGATATCCTGGGTCCATGAGATTTAGAACTCTTTCTTAAAATTGCTATGGTTTTAAGAGTTCTGGTTGAGGACTGAGGACATGTCATTGCCAGGTCGCAGGCACAGGTGAGTATTTGGACCACACACCTGTTCCCATCAAACCCATCCTGACCTAGGACCCCAGCCAGCGCCATCTGCTTGTGGTTGCGCTCTACATATTCACCTCCCAGGTATGTTACTGTGAATGGGGGCCTCTTAAATGACTGTGTAAGTCAAAGAGGAGAAAGCCCATCTTAAATGAAGGGGTCAGTCTACGGAAGAAATACCAGAAAGTGAAAGGCACACAGTGCCTAGCGACTCATTTCTACGGGCCTCTGGAGACAAGGCGTGTCCCAGGTGTGATTCAGGAGCATGGAATTTGTTAACTCAGCCTAAGGAGGCCACAGGCAGTATTTGCTATCCTTGTAGCACTCTTCATTCAGCCAAGATCCTGGCTTGCCAAACAGGACTGCATGATTCTGAATTAGGAAGAGAGGATCTGTAATCCCAAAGGCTGGATCTCTGTTGGTCTTGGTGCACCTACCCTGTCTTAGGTCGTGGGAGAATCATTTCCTTTTTATTTCTCAGAAGGTCTGGACTCAGGAATGCTGATCTCGTCAATGGAGAATGGAGCCCAAATCAATATGTCTCCTCTTTCCCACCATGTAGGTCTCGTTTCTCCTTCACTCTGGGAAAGGGGTATTTGCGCTTTAAGCTGTTACTGTGTAATCATCATGAAGATAAGGTCAGCAGATACACGCTGAGGGCTGCTGGTGACTAATTGAGGCTTCACCTCCTCCTCTGCTCTTCCAGCAAGGATGGAGTTAGGAAATACAGAGACAGGGAGCCCCCGAACCCCCTCCCCACTGCAGGCCTAGCAGGTTATCTCACTGCTCTGGAGGTGGCCCTGCCTTGTTTTCCCAGTTTGTAGTAGCCCGAGGGGCAAGGCATCTAAAGTTGGTTTGTCTATCACTTTCTGGGTGGCAGGAGCCCCAGCTCATGGTGGGAGATTGGGCTGAGGAAGGACCTTGTCAACATCCCAAGGGTTGTTACAAGAGCTCACTCATTAAGTTTTTGTTTCAGGATCCAAGTATCTAATTAGAATTTTTCTGGTGGAATTAGAGGTATTTCTTTTTTTAAGTGGTTTAAGAAAAAGGAACAGGGGCTTCCCTGGTGGCGCAGTGGTTGAGAGTCCACCTGCCGATGCAGGGGACGCGGGTTCGTGCCCCGGTCCGGGAAGATCCCACATGCCGCGGACCGGCTGGGCCCGTGAGCCATGGCCGCTGAGCCTGCGCGTCCGGAGCCTGTGCTCCGCAACGGGAGAGGCCACAGCAGTGAGAGGCCCGTGTACCGCAAAAAAAAAAAAAAAGAAAGAAAAAGGAACAGGAATGGGGTGACAATATGACAATCTTTAAACATACAGTAACTGCTGAGACTTGGAAGTGAGTAATAAAGACTCCAAGCAGGAAGAGTTACTAGGCACTTGATGTTAAGACTAAAGAATATTGTGAGATTCTTCTTCCCCAAACTATCTTAAAGGACATGAGGAAGCATAATTTCTCTACAATTAGCAAGATAAAGCCAACCTGGAGGGAGCACACAGAGGACGATTATTCATTCACTCAGAAAAGTTAACTCAAGCACCTGCCAAGAGACAGAGAGTGTGCAAGATTAGCCTGGGGAATAATAAGTTAGTTGCACCCACCCTTTAACCCTCATGTAGCTCATAATCGACTCACCATAGAATGCAATGACTTATTAAGGTGTCTTGTTGTTTTTTATTTAGTATAAAATACATAGTAATATTGACAAACTAGATTTTAAAGCCTGGCATTATATATAGATCAGGCTAGATGCTAGAGCTCCTCTATACATCACAGTTTGCTTTTTTAAAGATTGGTCTCACAGATGAGCTTGTGTGTTGGTCGCAGCTCACCTCTTTGGCTTCTTACTCTGCTGCCTTGTGGCTGCCTTCCGCCCTCAACTCTACATTCAAAGAGCTGTTGAGGGAGAGATGGTGAGAGTACAATACATGGCAGCCGACCCACAGTAGTGACCGGGCACCCTTCATACAAAGTTCTGTAACCGGATGCACATAGGGCACAGGGACTTACCGAATTAATCCACGCATATTCTGTTCAGTGCAATTAGACAAATTTCCGGGAAAGCGTGTATCCTGGTGCAGTGGTAAGAGAAACACGTCCCAGGTACTGAACGGAAGAACATGGAGCCAGTAGGTCCCCACCCCTGAGAAGTTTCCATTTTCCATGGAACACTGATATTCCTTCCCCTTCCCCCAAGAATACTGCAGGCGCTTGAACTGGCAAAGCAAGAGGAAGGCTCAGAAACCTGTGCCCACGCTCCAGGAATGAAGGGAAGAAGGAAGAGAAGAAGTAAGGATTTTATTACTGTCTCAGACGAGAACAGTTGATACTTAAACTTCCACACTCCACTTTGAAATCCCGGGTTCTTAGTTCACACGCAGTGTACAAGACTCGGAAAAACATCAACCCATCAGCTCCAAATCTATATAGTGTGGTTCATAAAAAGATAAAGACTTCAGTCCGTTTGGTTCTATTCCACTGATGTTTGCTAAGTGACAGGCATGTGCTAGTAATGCCGGAGGTGTGGGGTGAGATGGGATTGCATGTTCTCAGGAAGTTTTAGTCTACTGAAGCACGTTGTCATAAACAGTTTCGCTGTAAGACTGAAAGAAATATATACTAAATATAGGTGTGGCCAGATGTAGAAAATCTCAATTAGCCAAATTCTTTTTGGAGAAAATTCTTTGTTTGGAGCAACTATTTGGGGTAAGGAGTAAAATTGCAAAAATATACTGACATAACCATGGATGGTTTCTGCATTGCCTTGAGGGAAGGGTAGACCTTGTTAACTGATGGCGGGCTTTATTTTCCAAACTCTGTGGGAGATTTTATTATGTGCTTTTTGAGCGCAGAAACTGGGGCAGAGATGGATATCTTGACACAGTTGGGAGAAAGGAAATCTTAAGTCTATGGGGAATGGGGATCCAGGAGGGAGAAGAGAGCTATGGACCACTGAGGAGCACAGGGGAGCATAATGGTCAAAGCTTTCCATGTGGCTTCCTGTGGTGTTTGTGAGATAACTAGTCCCCCTCTTCAGACCTCTCCAGGGAATCTTCAGTAAAATAGACAAAGGTTTATGTGGCTTTTGTGCATTTTTTTTTTTGTGAAGAATTTGAGACCCCTCGTGGAGTTCTGTCTGGGTTGCTGGAAGAAGGGGTGAGTACCACAGCTGGTATGGACACCATTACCTCCAAGGATGAACAACGCCATCCACTGTTTGCTGAATAGTCTCCTCTCTTTCGCCCTTGCTCTCCAATGTTTTGTCCCACCAAGGAGCCCAAATGATTGTATTAAAACATGTCAGATTGTATTCTGTTCAAAACTCTCCAATTACAGCCGTTTCATTTAAAATGAAATCCACTTCCGTAACCTTACCCAACAAGTTCCTACTGGATGGGTCCCTGGCTTCTTTCCTGAGCTCATCTCCCGCCGCTCCCCTAATTCTTACTCTATTGTCGTCTCATTTTCTTCTCCTCGTTGCTCAAACACTTGAAGCGCTGTTTCAGGCTGCACATTTGCCTTCATTGTTTGCTCGGCAGGGATGCCCTTCCTTCAGAAGTCCGCCTGCCTCATCTTTCCTTTCTTTGACCTCTTTTCTCAAATGCCAATTCCTTGCTGCTGACATCCCTGTTTCCCTTTTCCAGCTGAGCTTTCCTGCACTCTCACTTCCCACCCCTGACCTGACTCTCTTTAATTTACAGAGTTTAGATGTTTGTTTACTATCTGCCAACTCCCCTCCCCTGACCCCATTAGAATGTAAATCTGTAGGCGTAGGGGTTTTGTTGTGGTTGTTATATCTCCAGAGCTTACAGTAGTCCCTGGTACAAGGTAGGTAATCAATAAATAAATGTTGAATGAATGGATGAATGAATGAGGTTGTGTAGGGAGAGACCATAGAGTAGAAGACAGACTTGAAATAGAGTGAAAACCTAGCCAGCAACTAAGGATTCCCTTGAGGATTCATAACAACAGTGGTGGGGAATTGTTTTCAAATAATCTTATTCATTTTAATTTTGGCTTGGAACAAGGCACATCGGTGATGCGCTTTGTTTTATTAAACAAGCCTTCCTGAGGGAGACAGAGGGGCGAGGGTTGGTCTGGGCCCCCTCCCTGGGGATGGGATGCAAAAGTGGCCTCCGGACAATGGAATTCCAAGCCAGGCAGCCCTGGGTGGGGTGGGCAGTGGGGAAAGTTAAGCAAGTGTGTGCTGTCATCCATCACTCGGCCTGTCTGTCCTTCCATGTCTTGTGAGACTCAGGTCATTTCCTGTTGAGGTGACTAAGGTCTCTTTAGGCTGGGAGCATAAAGAAGAAACTGTAGTTGTGACGACTCAATGAGCAAAACAGAGAATGAAGAAGAGTGAGAGGAAAGAAGAAAAGCAAGTAGTGGAGTCAAGAAAGGATTCTGGTGTAAGTAAGATATAAAAACCAGCCAGGTGGAAGTGGGATGAGGGTGTGAGAATTCGCCCACATTTTCTCCATTAGGGATTGCTTCTCTCCTGTCCCTTCTACTGGGTATCACCAACTGGGAGAAGAAACACAGCAGTTGCTTGGATCTTTTTCTTGCTGGGTCACTGATACTTGCCCCACAACTTAAATCTCAGAAAATAAGGCACTACACATGTTATACATGATAATACAGCTGACCCTTGAACAATGTGGGGCTTAAGAACTGACCACTTACACCGTTAAAAATATAACTTTTGACTCCCCCCAAACTTAACTACTAATAGTCTGATTTTTGTTGAGTGGAAGCCTTACCAATAATCTAGACAGTCAAGTAACACCTATTTTGTATGTTATATGTATTCTATACTGCATTCTTACAATAAAGTAAGCTAGAGAAAAGAAAACTTTATGAAGAAAATCCTAAGGAAGAGAAAATACATTTACAGCACTGCACTGTATTTATCGATACCATAACTGTACATCGTCTGTTTACAAGATGAACTGTCTGTCAGTACCTGCATGAGTATTGTCTTAAATGATAAAAAGCATTGTAATGTTATACATATGACTAATGCTAGACATTAAAAATGAAGAGGTAATGTGAAAAAGAAACTCATATTTTATTACAAGTATAATGATTCACACATCGATAACGAAGAAGCAGCAATTCGATGGCTTCCTGGTAGTCTAGTCTAATCAATGGTGTCATGTACAGTCTGTAAGTGTGTGCACAAGTTTTGATAAATTTAAACTTTTTATAATAGATTTGTGCATATTTTATGGTAGTAAATGATAAAATAAGCGAATATCTACATATAATTTGTGCATTCAAGACATACCTAACTTTTTCTTAATTTTTTTTTGATATTTCTAGTCCACATGATTTGTCTGCAAGTTTTTTTTCAAACTGCTGCAAATCTCCAAAAAATTGTCCGATATATTTATGGAAAAAATCCACGTATAAGTGGACTCGCGTAGTCCAAACCTATGTTGTTCAATGGTCAGCTGTAATGTCCACTGATTGTTGAGTGCCTCCCCTCGCTAAGCTCAGTAGAATGCCCTTTCCATGTGTTATCCCCACTTCTCACAATAGCATTCTAAGGTGGGGATTCTCTCTATTTTATATATGAAGAAATCGAGGCTTGGGAAACACTAAATGAATCTAGAAATTTTGTTGCTTGGAAACCTTTCTCTCTGCTATTTTCTCTCTCACAGAAGCCCACGTATAGCCTTGAGTAGAGCTGAGAGTTACTCTAAGCAGTAATGAATTGAAGGAAAAAAGAAATCTCCAAAAACTAGCTTCTAATTATCTTTGACAGTGAAGTAGCATGTGACACTGTGCCTTAATACACACCTGGCAGACTAGAGTTCAGGGAATGACTAAAAATATCCAAAAGGAATGAGAGCAGACAGGGTAGCAACAGGAGGGGGTCACTGGCATATATACCTCCCCACCTTACCCCAACTGCCATGTTAGAATGACAATACTGTGTGGTTAAAAATGTGAATTATCAATGTTAAACATAAGCAGACTTATTTCTTTGGGGAAGGAGGTTCAAGTGTTAGAACTTCAGAGGAGACTGCAAGAAGATTTGAAGTAGTTGCTGGGGGAAAAAAAAAAGAGGATGTAAGAGAATATTTCAAGGGGATTAAAAGGAAGCAAAGATCTGTTCTAAAACCCACTCTTGATTACTTGTCATTAAGGGTCCCAGGAAGAAGGGAGGGACATAAAAATAAAAAAAAAAATGACACAATATCAAAACCTCATTTTAATTTCCTTCAACCAACCTGCTTTGAAAGACTGCTAAAAAGTAGCTAAATTCATAACTTACATTTTACTTTCCTTCTATGTCTTTTCTCTTCCTTTCCTAATAGGAAAATGGGCAAAGGGAGCTCAGATTATTCCAAGATTTTATCATAGAATGATCAAGATTTGGCTGCTTAAAGTTTGGGGGTTTTAAAAAAAAGCTGATTCTCCAGTTTTTTGTGTGTGGCTGAAAGTTGTTTGACGTATCAGGTGACCACATAAGAAGTTTGCTAATTCGTCCATTAAAAGATTTGTCAGCTAAACAGCCAACCACACAAGAGCTGCCCTAGGCTTCAGAGCAAAGAACCCAAAACAAACATCAGTGGGGCCCATGGATTTGCGTCACTGGGATAAAAGGAAAAGACATTTATAACCTGCCTGGGTTGTGTTATCTCTTCCCAGGCTGCTGCTCTTGGCGTTGACTGCTCTGAGGCCAAGTAGCCAATGAAATTCCTGGTTGAGAGGACTAAATCACTCCCTCATTCCTTACTTCTTGTAATCCTTTGAGTCATTTTTTCATCCATCCATTCACCCACCTTAGCAGCGTTCCTCTGTAACTCTAATAGTTGGGTCTGAAGGGAGTGAGCTAGAGTACAATGAAGTTGCTGTTGCTTTGAACACAAAAGAAATGCTTTGGTTAACATAGCTGATAAGTCCTTGGCAGGCGAGAATGAATAACCCAGAAACCCATAACATCTGAGGCCTAAGCTTTCACCTACTTTAGCTCTGTCGCACTGTAGTGGAACCACCTATTTATTTATCTGTTTTTTACTCAGCACTCAGCTCCTTGAGGTCTTGTAGCCCAGCACCCAGCACAGTTCTTGGCAAGTAGTAGGAGGTTAACAAATATTTGTTGAGTCAATTGAATGAGATTGGGGAGATTCCCATGATCTCAGCCCATGAGGTAGCTCAGCTCGGCAGCTCCTCTGGAACATTCTAGAAGGCGAGTGAGGACCTTGGGGGCAAGGACAGCCACTCATGCATCCCTGTATCTGGCGCACAATGTTTGCTTAGGGAACGAGTGGAGGTCTGTATTGCTCAAGGGGTGGATGTGAGATAACCTTTTGGGATAGTCTTACCCCATCCTCAGCTTGGAAGTTCCCCAGATAAGCACAGGAATATGTCACACAGATGCCTGACTATTGCTGCAAATCTTCCCAAGGAACCCAAATGGGGGCCCCTTTGACAGGCCCTGCTTTCAGTTTCTAAGCTGCTAGCAAAGGCTCAATGAGTCAAGGAGGTGGCCAGTGGGGCAAAAGGCCAAGTTTGGGGACAGAAATAACAAGAGCAGAAGGATTGGCTTTAGCAATGGTACTTTATTATGAATGCAAGAAAACTACCCAGGAAATGCATGTCCTACTGTTGATAACTACAAAAACAGGAAATGGCCAAAACTAATGACATGATGAAAAAATAAACAAACAGCTTAATGGGAAAAAAGAGGTCCAAGGCTCATAAATGTACCATGACTTTACCTTACCTAAGATCATTCATAAAAATAAATTCAATCTGGACTTCAGAGTTAAACATGAAAACTAAAAACATAAAAGAGGGCTTCCCTGGTGGTGCAGTGGTTGAGAGTCCGCCTGCCGATGCAGGGTTTGTGCCCCGGTCCGGGAAGATCCCACATGCCGTGGAGCGGCTGGGCCCGTGAGCCATGGCCAATGAGCCTGCGCGTCCGGAGCCTGTGCTCCGCAACGGGAGAGGCCACAACAGTGGGAGGCCCGCGTACCGAAAAAATAAAATAAAAGAATTGTAAGAAAATATAAGAGGATCACTTTTATCTGATCTCTTGAAAGGGAAACCATTTCTAAGCACAAAAGCCCAAGTAGAAAGTCAATAACAAAAGAGCACCTCACATATATTATATCAGAATCCACATAGAAAGCTTTATTTCCTTCTTCAAGCCTTCATTTTCATATTTTAAACACTAACATATATGACTCTTGAATTGAAAATATAAAATTTCTTGAATTAGAAAATATAAGAACTTGTGTTTAATAATTAAAACAAATGAAATATGCACTCGTTCCATAACATCTCACACCAGGCAAAATATAATCCCCTTCCCCACCTTAGGTTGACTTTTTTTTTTTTTTTTTTTTTTTTTCCCGTACGCGGACCTCTCACTGCTGTGGCCTCTCCCGCTGCGGAGCACAGGCTCCGGACGCGCAGGCTCAGCGGCCATGGCTCACGGGCCCAGCCGCTCCGCGGCACGTGGGATCCTCCCGGACCGGGGCACGAACCCACGTCCCCTGAATCGGCAGGCGGACTCTCAACCACTGCGCCACCAGGGAAGCCCTTAGGTTGACTTTTTTTTGCACTTGCTATTAAATCTCCAACCTACCTTCAAAAACTTGCATAAACACGTATATGGAGGACCAGGGAAGGCTGAGAAGTCACACAGCACAATTCATCTCTGGTCCTGGGGTTCATCAAGGAATGATTCATCGTCTGAGATGCCCCTCTCCTAATTCTACCAATGTCTGAGTATTTTTGTCTTGAGAGAAAGTCCTCCTTTCCCTGGACCTAACTCCTCTTTTCCATTTTACACGTGTTTCTTCTTCTTTCTCGCTTAGGATGGCATTCTAAACTTCTCACAGTGAATTCCAGCTGCCCATATTCCCAGTCCCATGTCCCTCTTGGCACAAATCCGCATAATGCTGTACCTGGAACATCTATTGTGGTTTATACCTTCGGACTGTCCTGTCTGCCTGGATTTTCATGTTTCCTCTTTTGTACCTAACAAACCCCACTTATTCCTTAAGAACCAACTCAAAAGCGATTTCATGCATTCTCAAGACTTTCCCAATGCCTCTGTTCGAGGGTACCTCCCCTCAGCTGTCACAACAGCGTACCCCATACCCATTGTCCTGCTTTGTCACATTAAGCCCTTTAACTCTGTGGGCTTCTACTCCTGACTCATGCACAGGCGCCTTGAGGGCAGAAACCATGTCTAGTTCCTGTCCAGTTCAGGTTTGTATCTCCAACATCTTGCATGGTGCCTGAAATAGAGTAGATAAATGCTTTTTTTTTTTTCCATACTACTGATGTTTAATATAAGTAAATAATATATGTAACATTTCAATTTGATAAATGCTCTTTTTATGATGAATGGAATGCATGAACGAACGAATGAATGACATTGTGACTGGTAAACTAAAAACTGGTTGTTATATTCCTCCAGGAAATAGTCTTTAATCCCTTAAGGCAGAGTATCAAACGCTTCCTTAGCAATTTGGCCTCTGAGAGAAATAATTCCCACCTCAAGACACATTTTTCAACTTGTGTATTGGAATCTGATACATCTAGAATCTGAAGCACAGGATTTACCCTAAAGTATCCCTAAAAAAGCTCAGGGAAAATCCCAGCCTTTTGATTCCACTTCTTGTTACTCTATGTTTAAAGATTCAGGCACTTCTAATTACTTGGAATTGAATAATAAAACCCTAGAGGTTTCACTTATTTGTCTGGATTAGTATGTTTATTCTTTCTTTAAAAAAATTTATTTATATTTTATTTATTTATTTTTGGCTGTGTTGGGTCTTCGTTGCTGCACATGGGCTTCCTCTAGTTGCGGTGAGCAGGGGCTACTCTTTGTTGCGGTGCGTGGGCTTCTCATTGTGGTGGCTTCTCTTGTTGCGGAGCACGGGCTCTAGGTGCGCGGGCTTCAGTTGTCGTGGCTCGCAGGCTCTAGAGCGCAGGCTCAGTACTTGTGGCGCACGGGCTTAGTTGCTCCGCGGCATGTGAGATCTTCCTGGACCAGGGCTGGAACCCGTGTCCCCTGCATTGGCAGGCGGGTTCTTAACCAGTGCACCACCAGGGAAGTCCCAGTATGTTTATTCTTATGACAATTATTATATTACTCCTGTAATTCCAAATAGCAACCAGAATGCTCCCAGAGTAGCTTTCATGTTTTTAGTGAGTAACTTATTTACTCAACCACAGAAATTGGCCCACTATACGCTAATAGGCTGCTAGGTTTGCTTCCTTTCTGGAAGGTCACATGTGAAGTCCAACCAAAAATTTCTTGCAAGTCTAGGAGCATTCAATGTGAAGGGCCAGCCTAAAAGGGCCAGGTTATTAAATGGTGTTCAATAAATAACTTTGACTGAGGGTTGCCCTGGTCCAGACACTGTGTCAAGTACAAGTCATCTCTTATCTCAGATTCAACGTTCAATAGCCCTGTAATACATATCTTCTTCTTCTTCTTTTAATTTATTATTATTATTTATAGGTAATGAAAGAGAGCCTAAGGGAAGTTAAATCATTTGCCATAGCTCACATAACTAGTAAACAGAGAGAGTTGTAGCCAAGACTCCAAAGCCCTTGTTCTGTTCACTAGAACCTGTTATCTCATAGGAGACATGTTTTGTTGTTGTTCTCACACAAGATTTATTCCCCAGCGCCCCCTCGCTCCCTCATCCCCATCCCAATCCACAGTGGAGGAGATTCAGAGCAGGATCTGCAGGTACAAGAAATACCTTCCAAAGATTTTGCTCTCCTTCCTTCCCCCCATCTTGCCAATTCCCAAGGCCCGAAGCTAAACGCACTCGTGCAAACACACACAGTCCCACTCCTTTCCCACACCTCCTGTTGTTTCCACATCAGAGCTCACCTGTAAGACAGCTGGGCTCTGGGAAGAGAGAAGGTACCCAGAGTCTGCTTGAGAACACTGAAGTGGGGAGAGGCCATTACCCTAACCTTCACACAAAGGGAAGTGGCTATGAATCAGACACCTAGTTCTTCTCCCTTCTCACCGTTGACTGTTTTCACCCCCTGGCCTCTACCTTGTCCATCAACCAAGAGCAAACGCGTTAGCACACTCCCACCTGCAGCACGTGAAAATGGGCTCTGTCCAACATCCCTCACCCAGGTATAGGGGTGCTGGGGGAGTGGTGCCCGAGGATCAGCAAAGCGTTCATGCACAGGGAAGGAGGACAGAAGGGTTCAGCTTGAGCTCTGACTAGGGAGGTACAGGTTCAGAACTAATGAGCTTTTTAAAGTTTTGTCTCACATCATGTTATGAGGGGCGGTAGAACAGGGGCCTCTGCTGATTATAGACACATTCTCGCTAACTGGGCTCATCCTTAAAGGAGGCCCTGCCAAACTGGGAAGCAGTTGCAAACAAAATTATTAAAGGAGCTGAAGAAGGAGTAAGAAGAGCTGGTGGCTCCAGGGATGAATGCCACTGAGCCATTCGCAAAGTGCTACCCTGCCGTCGCCCATGCGGGATTATTGCTTCTCCAAAGGAGGACCAGGGCAAAGGTCGGGAACGTGGCAGCGGGTATGGTGTGGTATTGCTTTGCCCACTGCTCAGGCTGATGGGCAAACGGAGGCAGGGGTTAGCACAAGGGGTTCGCTTATCAAAGCGAACAGTGGGTTTTTTATTGGAGTCCCTCCAGGCTCCTGAAAACACTGCACTCACAATGAAAACACCAGTCCTCTGGGCTTCCAGGGTTTCCTTAGGTGGATTGATTAACTGAGCCTCTCAAGGGTTGCTCCCTCAGCCCTGGAGAGAGGTCAGAGAAGAAAATGTGAGCCGATGCCAATCCCACCCTAGGTTTCCTCCCCGCAGAAGCGGATGGAGATCTGTCCTCTTCTGCGATTAACTCAGGGATTTTGCCTTTTCTCAACAGCCCAGGTTTTCCAACTGCCCTATTTTCTCAGGCCAATCTTTCGATCTTCCCTGCTTTCAAAAGTTCCTTATTTGTATGCTTCTTCCCTTTTCGCTTCTTTGGGCTGGAATGAGGAAAGACCACATCCAGACATTCCCGGTGGGTCCCTGGTGGTAAAGTGAACCCTTTCCCGGGCAGAGTCCTTCAGGGCAGAGCCTGGCTGAGAGCTGACCTAATCTCACATACCTACTGACAAACAAATAAACAAAGGAGGAGTTTTTACTAGTAGCCATAACACAAGAGCAAACAGAGAAACAGCTGGAAGTCAAGAAATCACTTGAAATTGCTTCTGCAGTCACGTAACCCTGGCCTTAAACCTGAAAGTACCTAGAAACAGTCCTTGAAGCTATTACAAGCAACTACATTTCACCTGCTTGGCACAAGGCCACAGAGATGCCCTAAGCACGGCAGGGAAAGAATGAAGGGTTTGTCTCTGCGTCTTCATCCCACACCCCTCACCTAGGCAGTGTTGTGGTATCGGTTGCCAGCTGATACCACAGTTTCCTTGTCACTTTCCTACAGGGAAAATTTACCTTTTGACAGGTGAAGTGGGGAATCGTCCAGTACTAATTTAGTGTTGAATGTTTATTTCCTCCTGTGTAGTTCTCTTTCCAATTAGAATTGATGGACTACTTAATCAAGCGCCCACTTAATGAGACCAATTCCATTCCAGACACTGTCATATGTAAATTCTGGCTACCCATACTCACTTTACTTACCATCTTCACCTAGGTAGTTCCTAGTTTGAGTCAGACAACACCTAGAGATCCATGGGCCATTCAAGCTCAAAGCAACATTGGAGAATCACAACAACACTAACAATAATAATAGTATTAATAATAACAGCTAACACGTACTGGGTGCTTTCTACGGACCAAGACTTTTGCTAAATGTTTCTATTTTATTATTTGATTGAAACTCACGATAGCTCTAAGTGTCTCCACTTAATGCAGGAACGGTCTGAAACTAAGCGTTAAAAACGTTCCCAAGCCCGTTCTTGCAGCCCATTCTGGTGGAATCGTGTCATCCTTCCTCACCCAATCCTGTGCTTTCAATTTAACAGAACCCTGGAGACGCTGGGTAACTGTCTAGGGTCCCCGGAAAGTTACTGGTCGCATTGCTTCCTTTGTTATTTGACCGACTGAAGCCCAGAAGCCTCTGAGACTTAAGGCAATGAAGGTGTCTATTTAGAATAATAGATCTTACAGTTGACAGAGGCTGGGAAAACTTTCTGACTCTTTTGGACATCAGAGCACCTAGGTAGCTCCTTCAAAACTGTTGATGTGTGGGCAACAGATCTACAAAACTGATGATGCCGACACCCTGGTATCTGTCCACTGACACTGACACTCACTCAATAAGAGAGAAAAACGTTAATAACTAGGGCATCCTAATCTTTCCTCTTATACTTCTCTCCAGCCCTTCCCTCAGCCCTGGTTTCCTAGAAACAATTTTTCCTTTGCTCTCCTGGTTCTTACTCCCCCTAGTATGCAAAGGAAATGTGGTCTTTGCTTGCATCTGACTTTTACAGTGTAAGAGGTTCATGAGTAGCAGGTGTGGAAGGGAGCTGGAGAGAAACAGACGGGAGTTTTTTTTTTTTTTTTTTGGCAGTACACGGGCCTCTCACTGCTGCAGCCCCTCCCGTTGCGGAGCACAGGCTCCAGACGGAGCACAGCTCCCGTTGCGGAGCACAGTTTTAGGAAGGATTACTGAGGGTTGTGAATTAGACTTCCTCCCTAAAACTTCCTCAAGGGACATATTAATGATTGTCATTACTTTTACATTTTTATTGGTGGCTACACATGGTTCCTTTGAATAGACTAGCAGGTCAGGAATAGGCCATGTTTTTCCAATGAGTTGCACAAGCATTTTACAAGCATTTATTGAACACCTGTTTTGTCCTAATGATGCAAAGATAAACAACGTAAGGGCTTTACCATTAAGAATCTTATAAACAGGTTTCTACCCTCCTGCCTGGAATGGTTGCTAGAACTTTGCCCTTCTTGGATCTGCACCCAGTAGGAAACAACAAAAAAAACAAATTCAAGGTCTCTGACATGGGAGGGGCGGACTCGTAACCTACAAAGCTGGAAGTGAACTGAAAGGCAACTTAATCCAAACCCTTTGATTTACAAATAAGGAAACAGAAGCCCAGAGGATGAAGTGGCTTGCCCAGGGTCATTGTGCAGCAGGACCCCAACAGGCATGAGAAATACCTCACCGTCTGCTTCCTCTCACAGTGAGCCTCTAAGGCTAGGAGAGGCTCTTGGAGTGAAGCTGGGGACCCCTGCATCCCCAACACCCCATCTCTCTGATCCATACTGGGAGTAGACGAGAGTTGTCAGGGACTTCAAGGGGACTGAGTGGAATTGGAGGTGGGAGCCCTTGTGTGTTGCCATGGTAAAGATGTGTGATGCAGGACACAGACTCCCCTGGAGGGCTGGCTCAAGTCCTGTCTCCCCTGGGATTCTGGTCTTGGGGCCGGAGGACTCTGGTCACTCAGTGTCACCTTTTGTTGAGGGGGGAGGGGCAGGGGGCTGCAGAGACTCTGCTCTGTTCTGGGGAGAACTGACATCCCTTCTGTCTCTGCAGCCTCATCCATGGGAGGTCCGCTCATCGGTGATGAATGGACTCTTGGGAAGATCAAAGTTCATCAGGGTGGCGGCAACTCGCTCCGAGGATTTATCAGCGTTTGGGTCTGTCGAGGTGGAGAAAGAAAGTTCTGCTTGAGGTGCCAGGAAAATGCCACCTGCCTGGAAGTGGAGCCGGAGGCTGGGCGCCTGGCTGTGTCCCCACCTGGGCCATTTGTCAGCTGATTCATTTGTTCATTTGACACGTGGGGAAGAGGCATTCCACAGGGTAACAATGTGCAGATGACATTTCTCTGTCAGCCCAGCAGAGAGCTCGACATCCCCTGTGGAGCAGCTCAGTGGCTGGAATGAACTGTCCAGTCAGGAGAAAAATGCGGGTGGGAGCTGACTTGGGGTCACCAGTGAGTCCTCAGGGCCGTGGGTCTGCTGAGGCCTGGCCGCTGCAGAGAGACAGCAGGTGCTTTTCCTCCCTCACTTTCTGTCAGACACCAGGGGCCCCATCCTGTTAATCAGGGTGTTGTCCTGGAGGCACGGCAGCCTGGGGCTGGCCCTGGACCCGGGACACCCCACCATGGGCCAGCGTGAATGACTGTGACCCCAGCCTTCCCCACTCCTCTCCCAGAAATGCAGGTCACGCCATGACTTTACCGTGTGGTCTTGAATAAGTCACTAACCTTCTCTGGCACTCGGTTTCCCTGTCCATCAGTAATTATCTCTGTCTGGTGGTAATAGACCATATGCCTTCCAAAGTGTGGTTTGTGCTACCCTCAGCTCCTCTCCATATCAGAATTCCTGAGGGCTTCCCTGGTGGCGCAGTGGTTGAGAGTCCGCCTGCCAATGCAGGGGACGCAGGTTCGTGCCCCGGTCCGGGAAGATTCCACATGCCGCGGAGCGGCTGGGCCCGTGAGCCATGGCCACTGAGCCTGCGCGTCCGGAGCCTGTGCTCCGCAACGGGAGAGGCCACAACAGTGAGAGGCCCGCGTACCGAAAAAAAAAAAAAAAAAAAGAATTCCTGGGAACACTTATTGAAAATATGTAGAAAACAAACTTATAGTTACCAGGGGATAAGGGGCTGGGAGGGATAAACTGGGAGATTGGGATTGACGTATACACATTACTATGTATAAAACAGATAACTCATAAGAACCTGCTGTATAGCACAGGGAACTCTACTCAATACTCTGTAATGGCCTATATGGGAAAAGAGTGGATATATGTATAACGGATTCACTTTGCTGTACACCTGAAACTAACACAACATTGTAAATCAACTATATTCCAATAAAAATTTAAAAAAATATAGAGACACAAATATAAAAATAAATAAATAAAATATGTGTTCCTAGATTCCCTTTGGTGTAGGGGCACTGGGGTGGGCCCAGGGATCTAAACAGTTAACAGACTCCCAAGGGGACGTCTTAATGCATTTCACTTCCCTTGTGCTGCTTTCGGGAATAAAAATGTACATTCATCCGCTCATTCATTCCACATGAATAAAGCACCTGTGTGGCAGGCCCGGGGCTGGGTGCCGCAGTTACTGAAGCGGATGTTTCCGTCCTCGAAGCCTCACAGTCAAGGGGGCCAGCCGGTAAAAGTGCAATTTTAGGACAGGACATGAGCCATGGGTCACAGGTCCAGTGAGCCTGTGACCTTAGAGAAGGGACACATCACTGCGGGGTGGGGGAAATGGCACCTGAGGCCTGAGGAAGGCGCTGCTGCTGAGGTCAGAGGGGAGGGTGTTCTGGGAAGAGGGGACAGCGTCATCTTCGTTGGGGCAAGTGGTGAAAAGGGAGACGTAGAGATGAGCGGCACCATGAATTGTCTAGGGAGTTTGCACTTACCCTGAAGCTGCAAGTCCTGTTTTTTGTTTTTTAAAGTAACAGGAGTGACAAGCTTTGTATTTCACTTCTCCCCACTCCCCCACCTTTTTTTTTTTTTTTTTTTTTTTGCGGTACGCGGGCCTCTCACTGCTGTGGCCTCTCCCGTTGCGGAGCACAGGCTCCGGACGCGCAGGCTCAGGGGCCGTGGCTCACGGGCCCAGCCGCTCCGCGGCATGTGGGATCTTCCCAGACCAGGGCACGAACCCGTGTCCCCTGCATTGGCAGGCGGACTCTCAACCACTGCGCCACCAGGGAAGCCCTATCTATTTTATTTATAGTAGTTTGTATCTGCTAATCCCAAACTCCTAATTTATCTCTCCCCCGCCTTTCCCCTTCGGTAACCATAAGTTTGTTTTCTATGTTTGTGAGTCTGTTTCTGTTTTGCAAATAAGTTCATTTGTGTCATATACAAAATGCTTTCAAATATACTACCTCACTCCCTAAAAACCTTCACCTTCTTCTTACTTTGGAACCTTACTTAAAAAAAAACACACAATCAAGGAACAGCAAGTCTGTGTTTCCGTTAATCGAAGAAATGAAAAGGAACCCCCTCCCTTCATTGCATAATTTGTGTTGTTTCTTTTTTCTGAAGTCTCCTTCTGCTAAAAAATTAGGAAAATCAAAAGGGGAAAATGAAAGTATTATTTCTTTTCCATGTTTACCAGCGTCTTTTAAGTCCGTCAGTGTTGTTTCTGACGAATGATTGACTTGCTGAGGCCCAAGCCCTCGTACTGGCTCAGGTCAGGGTTTTGGATTCGTTTTGTTCAATGACGCTCCCTGTTTTTTCAGCCTGGCTTTGAATTGAGTCATAGCAGCCCATAGAGGAGAAGCACCAGGCCAGGGATCAAAAGAGCCAAGCTCAGACCACTTAGCATCTTTTCTTCCTTCACCACGACGTGACTCTCTCTCAAGGTGGTGTGTGGCCACTGGGACACCACACAGGAAAGCAGTTTTTAAAAGCGTGAATAAAGGTTTTATTATCTGGGCTTGTAATGAATTGCAATTCACAGGAGTAGAATGTGCCCTTCCTACTCCTTGAGGACTTGCTACAATTAACATCCAACCCAGAAAACTTGCAGAGGTCCTCTGTGCATCTTTTGGATATAATACTGAGTTCCATGCTTCTTCTCACTTGCTACAAAATTAGCTCTCTGGAGAAACGGGTGGCGTGATAGTCTTTGGATATATTGCCTTAGACATTTACCCCTGGGTGTTGTCAGAAGCAAGTGTAAGGAGAGTGTCAGGAAAATCCATCTGCAGTTGCTTGACACCTGAAAGATTTTCTAGGTGCACATATTCTGATTTCGTTGTATTTGCAAAAGGGTTGAGAGACAGCCAGCTGCTTCTGGTGGGGATTCGGCGGGCATTGTTGGAATCAGTCCCATTGTGCGGAAAGATACGGTCGGTCACGGTTCTTGTCTGTGCAAAATTTTAGCTACTAACGCATTTCTGATGGGAGAGAGAGACCGCATGAGTCTGTGAGATGAGTTCCACCCTCCTGGCCTACATAACCTCGAGTCTGTGGATTTGGGTGGATATTTCCTTTGCCCTAATCTGTCTGTCTTTCATCTGCTTTGCCAGGGTCCCGGCCAGCTGGTATTTCTACTGCCTCCCTTTTGTTGACTGGAGCCGGGGATGTGTTTGGCTTTTCACGGCTTGTAACTAATTATTAACTTTGCCGGATAGGATAGGTTATCATTTTATGTTAGTAGCGCTGCAGGGGGCTTTGAGATGCCGAGGCTTGATAAGACCTTCTGAGGCTGTGCTCCTGGGGGCTCCCAGGAGCCTGACACGGAACCGTGGCCCTACAGGGGGCCTGACCCATTTTCCTGCAGAGGGGACGCTCTGCCGGGGAGCAGTGGGGGGAGGGGGGCAGGGAGAGTGCCCTTCTGTGACACCAGGAACCTTGCACAGCCAAAAGCCTTGTGGCAACAAGGTTCGGGTTTCAGGTAGAGCTGTCCTATTGGGTGAAAATAAGCAGCCTGTTCACGTGGATTGTGGCCCACTTCTCCGGGCTGCCCGAGGACACTCTGACACGTGTTGTGCAACCTGCTCCTTGCGGAGAGTAAGGGAAGGACGATTCTGGAGATGCATCCCGAGTCAGGCCTCTGGGACTGTGTACTGAGAGTTCTTGTGGGGCGGATGCGACGTGGACTCTGGGAGGCAAGGAGAAGGGTTAGGGGGTCAAAGGGAGAGAGATGTGGACAAGTAGAAGGACCACTGCCCCCGCTTTTGCCCGTGAGTCGTGAGGACTCCACACAGTGCTCACGTCCATGGAGCACGGCTACAGGTCTAAGGAACCTGCTTCAGCCCTAACTTGCTGTCACAAACAGCCTGAATGAGGCAAACAGGACTAGACCCTTTTCTAGGAAGCTTGATGCCTTGAGTATATATACACTGCAAGAGCTTTGTCTAGTTACTTTCAACTTGATCCAAATTTCTAAGCATTCAATATACAAATTAATATGAAGGCCATCGGACTGATGATAAACACTAGTGTGAAACTGGTCCCCCCTCCAATGGCCTAGGCCCCATATCTTGTGCATTTCTCTACCCGCCGGGCCAGCTCTCCATCCCCTCTCTCTAGTTGCTCAGAGGTGGTCTCTTCATCTCTTTGAACAACACCCACCCCCAGTCAAAACCTGTTCACAGGAAAAAAGCCAAAACCAAGTCCATTCACACTAAAAAGTTCAATATAGTACCTCTTCCAATAATATTGGCATGTTATCTTTATCAAGGGAAAGAAGATTTAAGTCAAAGGAAAACATATCTAACTGCAAAGTTTCAAGGGTAGCGGAACAAGCAATTATTGAGTGCTTACTATGTCCTAGGTATCATGCTGTGCACATGGTCTAATTTGATCTTCAGAACAATTCTGTGCAGAGGCAGTTTTATATTCATTTACCCAAGGAGGAAAACAAGAGTAACCTCTCTTAAGGTACGTAATGATTTCAGCCTGAAATAGCTTCTGGACTTAATTGTTAGACCCCTGGTTCATCAGAATCCAGGATTACATGGAGGTCTCTCAGGGCTTCACCAGGAAACAGAGTAGGCTGGGTGAGTGAGGAGGAAACAGAGAAGGCTGGGTGAGTGAGGAGGAAACAGAGTAGGCTGGGTGAGTGAGGATACAGCATCTAGGCTCTCCTCCTCTCCAGAGCAGTGCCACTTGTATACGTTTTAAATATTAGATTTCAGGAAAGCTTCTGTATTAAGAGTTCAACTAGAAAAACTTCTAAAATAGCTTCTTTGGCAAAGGGGGTCATTTGAAGGGATTTAAGAAGGGCTATAACATCATTATTTTAAAAAATATATATCACTCTGGGCTGTGTGGGCAATCAATTGGCCCAGAAATAATTCTCCAGGAGAGAGGCAGAGAGGGAGGGCTTGAACTAAGGCAGTAACAGAGGGCACGGTTACAAGAGAACAGATGTGGGTGGTGCCAGGGAGGTCAGCCTGCTAGACCGTGGTGACTGCAAGCATGGTCTTGGGACCAGCAGTCTCAGCATCACTTGGGAGATTGTGAGAAAGGTAAATTCTCAGACCCCACCCTAGTTCTACTGAATCGGACTCTGCATTTTGACAGGACCCCCAAGTGACCCATGTGCTCCCTTTGAAATTCCAAAAGCACTGCTTTAAGGCTGCCTGCCTGGTAGGGTGAAATGAGAGAAGACCTTGACCCTGTGTTCAGGCATCACAACAGCTCAGTGACTATGGCCAGTGCTTTCTGGTGCCATGACATCTATCTAAACGAGCTGGCAATAATGACGTTGCTTGTTTTTAATGTCTTATTTGCTTTCTTCTTACACTCTCCTTTTCTCTGTTGCTACAGTTTCTTCGAGCATCCAGGACCACTTTCCCTGACTTTGGGTGTCCTACTGAATTGGTCCATTGTAAACCTTTTATGCCTAGACTAATCTTGTCTTTCTTTTTATCTCCCCCATGACACTTTCTTATCTAATGTTTCATTCTCTCAAGCCTTGTTAATTTAAGCTAAAATGCTGGTGGCAAATAATACTCAGATATTTTACTCATTCAAGGAAATATTTCCATATGAACAGAACCTTCATTTATAGTCATCAGAGACGAGAGCATTTCAAGCATCGAGTTAATGAGGAAACACTTTGAGGCGCAGGGGTCTTTAACATGCCCTAAACTAGACAACGTCATCTCCTGTTGCCCTTTTACACACACCTCGTGCTCCTGAAGTTCTTGACCTCGAGGGACTGTGTTCATTCACACCTGGAATGCGATCCCCCAGCTTCCCTGCCGCCTCCTGGGCTGAGCTAGGTGCCACGACCTGTGTGGTCTCCTTGGGCCATACCTCCGTCACAGCCCGCCAGCACCGTACAATCTCATTGCTGATTTACGCGTCCCTCCCACCCTTGATTCTGTGTCTTTTCATCTTTTCACCCTCAAAGCATTAACAGAGTACCTTGCTCCTACCAAAGGTACAATAAATATTTGTTAAATGAGTCAATGAAAGAATGTGTGACCATGGCTGGTTTTGGGTGTTGGGTGGCTTCTGGGAGTCGAACCGTAGTGCGTTTAGCAATTTGGGATTAGAACCCCTGAACTTCTAGACTTATGCTCAGGCCAGGAGCTGCTCTGTATTCTGAATGAGTTTTGAATGGGTTTTGAGTTTCTCTGAATCACTCTTAATACCCTAATGGGATGTCCTGGCTAAGGGTAAGATAGAATATTCCTCCCCACCTTAACTTTATGGACAAGCATCGAAGCTCACTGCTCAGTGTTATTTGCAAGAAACTTGAATAACACAGATTGTAAACCGGATTTGGTCACTCATTTTCACTTTTATGGGTGTTTTATTCTTAGTCGCAGAGGTATTTTTACTATGCTTTTACTTGTTGAACACTTAGAGCCCAAGGAACAATAGACTTGTCCTTAGCATAAGCCAATTCTACCGCCTCTGTTTACACCGGGATTCCTGGATTTAAGAACTGATGCACACTTTAGCTCCCACCAAACAAATTCCATGACGAGACAAGGAATGTTAAAAATACCAAAGTGAGAAAATACTTTTGTTGTAGCTTCAGCTTGGAGGACACATTTCTCCCCACCTTAACTTAAATAATCTTTCTATTACAAAAGGAGGAAATGAAGACAGATCCCTGGGAACAAAGGGTAATGGAGTCTGGGCGCACATGCACAGACACGTGCTTTTGTTGTTGTTTCTGTTCTCAGTGATCCTCTGTTGTTGCAAACAGAGACTATACTTTATCCTGATTGGCAAGTGAGCCCTTTGATTTATCTTTTAATTCTCCTCCACCAATGATCCTCTGAACATAGGCTACTGGTCACTTTTCCTTGCCCCTGATCCCCCATAAAAATACCTCTGAAATTGAGGCATCAGAGACCCATTTTGCCTCTTTCACAATGTTACTTAGAGCCAATCCCAACTTCAGTCATAACTTAAGAGGCTTCACAGAATTTTCTCTGGTGTCTGCTATAGTTTTGCCAATTCCCACAACAATATTGTTTCAGCTGTAACAGAATTTTTTTTTAACACCTTTATTGGAGGGTAATTGCTTTACAATGGTGTGTTAGTTTCTGCTGTATACCAAAGTGAAATAGCCATACATATACGTACATCCCCATTTCTCCTTCCTCTTGCGTCTCCCTCCCACCTTCCTTCCCTATCCCACCCCTCTAGGTGGACACAAAACACTGAGCTGATCTCCCTGTGCTATGCAGCTGCTTCCCACTAGCTATCTATTTTAGATTTGGTAATATATATATGTCCATGTCACTCTCTTACTTCATCCCAGCTTACCCTTCTCCCTCCCCATGTCCTCAAGTCCATTCTCTATGTCTGCATCTTTATTCCTGTCCTGCCCCTAGGTTCTTCAGAACCTTTTTTTTTTTTCTTAGATTCCACATATATGTGTTAGCATACGGTATTTGTTTTTCTCTTTCTGACTTACTTCACTCTGTATGACGGACTCTAGGTCCATCCACCTCACTACAAATAACTCAATTTCATTCCTTTTTATGGCTGAGTAATATTCCATTGTGTATATGTGCCACATCTTCTTTATCCAGTCATCTGTTGATGGACACTTAGGTTGTTTCCATGTCCTGGCTATTGTAAATAGAGCTGCAATGAGCATTGTTTTACATGACTCTTTTTGAATTATGGTTTTCTCAGGGTATATGCCCAGTAGTGGGATTTCTGGGTCATATGGTAGTTCTCTTTTTAGTTTTTTAAGGAACGTCCATACTGTGTAACAGGATTTTTGACCAAGTGGAATCTGAGATTGACTTGTACAAGGCAAAGTATGCCTGAAATGATGAATATTTTCCACATTTCTATGGTGCATATCTTGAGTTAAAATGCTAGGTTCATTACCTATCATGAACTTGGGCTACCATTGCCATTTAGTCACTGTAGTTGATCAAAGTAGCTTGCAACAGAAAAGTGGGTGTCTGGCTGTGGTGTAATCATGGCAAAGCAACAATCTTAGCTTAATTCGGTGAACCATTTATATAGAATAGCAAAAAAAAAAAAAGAGAGAAATGCTATGCCCAAATTAAAAATGCATTAATCCCATCTTAGTGACAATAAAATATTTTTTTAACACTGTGCCAGAACAGGAACAAGTATGTTAGGAGTCCTTCATTTCATTAAGAAAAAAAAAAAAGATCATAGGGGCAAACTGCATTGAAAATCCTATATTGCAAAGAATATTATTCTGTGCTCTATTTTGATTATTTCCTTTTCTTTCCTTTGTTTCTTTGCTGTCTGAAAGATGACAATTTGTATAGTTCAGTGACATAAATTACCTGAACAATTTTCTGGAGGAGTTCCTGGTAAAAAGGTCACCTAGCCCCTATGTTCCCTTCTTTGCTGCCACAAGGATACTGTGTATCCTCCAGAGCCTGGAGGGTATTATTGTTGTTGTTGTTGTTATTTTCACATCCACAGTCAGCAGCTTAGAGACCCGAGAGGTAAAATATACTCTCCCACTTTCTCTGCCTAAGAATGGCCATGTCAGACTTCGTTATTGCCTCTTCAGTTCTGCTACTTTGCTTCTAGTATTTGACAATTTAGGGGAAAGAGACCACCAGTGATGCAGCTGGGCAATTATGAAATAACTGCTCTCCATGGCATGCGAGGATTTTATGAACTCCACGGTGTATCAGTTCTCACCCTGAAGAATCTGTTCTCACTGTGTCTATCTTTGCTGGCATGTCTACAGTAAGATATAAACAGTTATTAATCACAGGGCACCTTTTAAAGGGATACGATCATCTCACTGTCTAGCTTTTGCTGCTATTAAGTTCTGATGTGCAGTTGTGGGAGGTTCTTGGGCTCTCGTTTATTGGCTCCAAATCAGGGATGTTCAAATGTTTGCAGACAAGGGCTCAGTCAGACCTGTAAGCTGCAAAGGCCCCTTTTACCTGGCCAGAAAGTGATGACCCCATCAGTTTCTCCAGGTTTGTCTTAATTGTCTCTCTTATATTTCTCCTGGAGGGCAAATGTATACATTAAATGTGCCTAGAGGATAGCAAGTGTGGGTGAAATGGTCTCAACTTTATGCAGTCGTGAGCCTTACTGATTCAAAATATCCCAGAGGAAGGAACGGAGTGGGATTATCCTCCTTCTTCCTTCCCTGTGGTCCAGTCGCTGCAAAGGTGAGTTGGTGTTGCCCAAATACCAGGCCTAAAACTTGTTGAATGTCAAACAGAACAAGTTAAAGCCATCAGTTTCTCCAACAGGTGGTCACCCAGTCTCAGGTTTCTCATCTGTGCGACTAATACCTGTATCCTCAGTATGATTTTGAACACCTGACCCCCTTCACCTTCTAAAGTTGTGCGTCATCTCGTGTTCCTCATCATTACTACTAACCACCTCAAACCAGGTTCACATCTGGATGGTGGAAGCAGCTTCTAATCAGTTTACCACATAATTGCCAAAACAAGATTCTGCAAAGGCTGTTTGCAGTGCATCTAATGACACAAGAAAAATTCAGCATATCACTTTAGACCTCCATCAATTGGCTTTATTTTTACGTCTCTCCTTCTTCTCTTATTTCTCTTTATTTCTGGTCTGTTTTCAACTCAGGTAATGTGCTTGTACCTCCTTCACAAGACCGGCTAGAGGTTTGCCCTTAAGGCTTGTTCAAATCTTTCCACTGATCTGGAATTCTCTCTTCTCTCCTGTCTCTTCAGCTCTCAAGACCTAAACTCCTCATGCAGGAAGCTACTTCCTTTAATTAGGCTCCCACTTTGATTACCTCTTCCTCTGTCCCCTGTTAAGTTTTTAATCTATTGAAGTTTGGGTCAATATTAGAAAAATTTGCACTGATGATATTTTGTTTTATAAGTGCTCACAAAGTACTCCTAATGCATTTGGAATGTACCTCAACCAAACTTCCCCCAATTCATCAACATGATAGAAAAATTTTTGAAAGCAGGAGCATGTCTCCTATTGTTCTTTATGCCCCCTTCCAAATGTTATGCATCTATTTAGCATTCATTCAACAAATGTTCATAAACACAAAGAGCTGCAGATACATGAGTGAGGAAGACCAACTCTGTCCTTGCCCTCAAGGGCCAGTGGGCTTGGGCTTATAGAGCTAATATTCCTGGAACATAAAGGGAACATTAGGCACATATTGTCCAAATAATTAAGGAAGCATGTGCTCTTTGAGGCTTGAATTGGAGGAGGAGCCCACAAAGGGATATACTCTGTCGAGAAGCTCACTGGCTCGAGGAGAGTTTCTTTGGGGATGACTTGAATAATATTCATACCTCTGGCAGTTTCCTGTTCCCCCTTAGCGATGGTTTGGAGACTAGTAGAAAAACTTTTCCTTTGGACTGGACAGTAGAGTAGATCCAAACACCTGAGCCCTAGTTTTAAAGAGTGAATCCAGAATTAAATGAACTAAGAGGAAGAAACTGTCATGCTAACTGGCACCATATAATACAAAGAGAACCTGCTTCATCAGGTCTGGGTCAATAAAGTTTGAAAGCCACCAGTGGAAAAGATGATAAGCAAAGAGGTCAGCCTACCAACTGAAATATAAGTTGATCAAACTAGGACACTTAACCCTTCATATTTCTCCCCAGTCTACCACCTGCCATTTCCCCATATAGACTCTTAGCAAGGAAAAATTAAAAGGACAACTTATAAAATTGGTAGGCTTTGGCACGTCCAAAGGGTTGCCTCCGGAGTGTGGAGTTCCAGAGTTTGGAGCTGTGTGGCTGACAGGGTCCTGGTGCTCGGCCTGATTTCAGGTCTGAACCTCTGAGGTGGGAGAGCTGAGTTCAGGACATTGGACCACCAGAGACCTCCCGGCCCCACGTAATATCAATCTGTGAGAGGTCTCCCAGAGATCTCCATCTCAATGCTAAGACCCAGCTCCACCCAACGGCCAGCAAACTCCTGTGCTGGGCACCCCATGCCAAACAACTAGCAAGGCAGGAACACAACCCCACCCATTAGCAGATCTCTCTAAATAACCAAGAGATCACTGAAGAAATCAAAGAGGAAATCAAAAAATACCTAGAAACAAATGACAATGAAAACACGATGACCAAAAACCTATGGGATGCAGCAAAAGCAGTTCTAACAGGGAAGTTTATATCTCAAGAAACAAGAAAAATCTCAAAAAAATCTCACACCTAACCTTACACCTAAAGCAATTAGAGAAAGAAGAACAAAAAAACCCCAAAGTTAGCAAAAGGAAAGAAATCATAAAGATCAGATCAGAAATAAATGAAAAAGAAATAAAGAAAACAACAGCAAAAATCAATACAACTAAAAGCTGGTTCTTTGAGAAGATAAACAAAATTGATAAACCAATAGCCAGACTCATCAAGAAAAAAAGGGAGAAGACTCTAATCAACAGAATTAGAAATGAAAAAGGAGAAGTAACAACTGACACTGCAGAAATACAAAGGATCATGAGAGATTACTACAAGCAACTATATGCCAATAAAATGGACAACCTGGAAGAAATGGACAAACTCTTAGAAAAGCACAACTTTCCGAGACTGAACCAGGAAGAAATAGAAAATATAAACAGACCAATCACAAGCACTGAAATTGAAACTATGATTAAAAATCTTCCAACAAAAAAAGCGCAGGACCAGAAGGCTTCACGGGCGAATTCTATCAAACATTTAGAGAAGAGCTAACACCTATCCTTCTCAAACTCTTCCAAAATACAGCAGAGGGAGGAACTCTCCCAAATTCATTCTAAGAGACCACCATCACCCTGATACCAAAATCAGACAAGGATGTCACAATGAAAGAAAACTACAGGCCAATATCACTGATGAACATAGATGCAAAAATCCTCAACAAAATACTAGCAAACAGAATCCAACAGCACATTAAAATGATCATACACCATGATCAAGTGGGGTTTATTCCAGGAATGCAAGGATTCTTCAATATACGCAAATCAATCAACGTGATACACCATATTAACAAATTGAAGGAGAAAAACCATATGATCATCTCAATAGATGCAGAAAAAGCTTTTGACAAAATTCAATACCCATTTATGATAAAACCTCTCCAGAAAGTAGGCATAGAGGAAACTTACCTCAAAATAATAAAGGCCATATATGACAAACCCACAGCCAACATTGTTCTCAATGGTGAAAAACTGAAACTATTTTCTCTGAGATCCGGAAGAAGACAAGGTTGCCCACTCTCATCACTATTATTCAACATAGTTTTGGAAGTTTTGGCCACAGCAATCAGAGAAGAAAAATAAATAAAAGGAATCCAAATCGGAAAAGAAGAAGTAAAGCTGTCACTGTTTGCAGATGACATGATACTATACATAGAGAATCCTAAAGATACTACCAGAAAACTACTAGAGCTAATCAATGAATTTGGTAGAGTAACAGGATACAATATTAATGCACAGAAATCTCTTGCATTCCTATACACTAATGATGAAAATCCTGAAAAGGAAATTAAGGAAACACTCCCATTTACCACTGCAACAAAAAGAATAAAAACCTAGGAATAAACCTACCTAAGGAGAAAAAAGACCTGTATGCAGAAAACTATAAGACACTGATGAAAGAAATTAAAGACGATACAAACAGATGGAGAGATATACCATGTTCTTGGATTGGAAGAATCAACATTGTGAAAATGACTATAGTACCCAAAGCAATCTACAAATTCAATGCAATCCCTATCAAACTATCAGTGGCATTTTTCACAGAACTAGAACAAAAAAGTTTACAATTCGTAGGGAAACACAAAAGACCCTGAATAGCCAAAGCAATCTTGAGAAAGAAAAACGGAGTAAGAGGAATCAGGCTCCCCAACTTCAAACTATACCACAAAACTACAGTAATCAAGACAGTATGGTACTGGCACAAAAACAGAAATATAGATCAATGGTACAAGATAGAACGCCCAGAGATAAACCCATGCACATATGAGCACCTAATTTACAACAAAAGAGGCAAGAACATACAATGAAGAAAAGACAGTCTCTTCAATAAGTGGTGCTGGGAAAAATGGACAGGTACATGTAAAAGAATGAAATTAGAACACAACCTAACACTATACACAAAAATAAACTCAAAATGGATTAAAGACCTAAATGTAAGGCCAGACACTATAAAATTCTTAGAGGAAAACATAGGCAGAACATTCTATGACATAAATCACAACAAGATCCTTTTTGACCCACCTCCTAGAGAAATGGAAATAAAAACAAAAATAAACAAATGGGACCTAATGAAACTTCAAAGCTTTTGCACAGCAAAGGAAACTGTAAACAAGACAAAAAGAGAATGTGCAAAATGGGAGAAAATATTTGCAAATGAAGCTACTGACAAAGGATTAATCTCCAAAATTTATAAGAAGCTCATGCAGCTCGATATGAAAAAACAAACAACACAATCCAAAAATGTGCAAAAGACCTAAATACACATTTCTCCAAAGAAGATATACAGGTTACCAACAAACACATGAAAGAATGCTCAACATCATTAATCATAAGAGAAATGCAAATCAAAACTACAATGAGGTATCACCTCACACTGGTCAGAATGGGCATCATCAAAAAATCTACAAACAATAAATGCTGGAGAGGGTGGGGAGAAAAGGAACCCTCTTCCACTGTTGGTGGAAATGTAAATTGATACATCCACTATAGAGAATAGTATTGAGGTTACCTAAAAAAACTAAAAATAGAACTACCAAACAACACAGCAATCTCATTACTGGGCATATACCCTGAGAAAACCATAATTCAAAAAGAAGCATGTACCACAATGTTCATTGCAGCTCTATTTACAATAGCCAGGACATGGAAGCAACCTAAGTGTCCATTGGCAGATGAATGGATAAAGAAGATGTGGCACATATATACAATGGAATATTACTCAGCCATAAAAAGAAATGAAATTGAGTTATTTGTAGTGAGGTGGATGGACCTAGAGTCTGTCATACAGAGTGAAGTAAGTCAGAAAGAGAAAAACGAATACCATACGCTAACACATATATAGGGAATCTTAAAAAAAAAATGGCTATGAAGAACCTAGGGGCAGGACAGGAATAAAGATGCAGATGTAGAGAATGGACTTGAGGACAGGGGGAAGGGGCAGGGTAAGCTGGGACGAAGTGAGAGAGTGGCGAGGACTTATATATACTACTAAATGTAAAATAGATAGCTAGTGGGAAGCAGCCACATAGCACAGGGAGATCAGCTCGGTGCTTTGTGACCACCTAGTGGGGTGGGATAGGGAGGGTGGGAGGGAGACGCAAGAGGGAGGAGATCTGGGGATATATGTATAGGTATAGCTGATTCACTTTGTAATAAAGCAGAAACTAACACACCATTGTAAAGCAATTATACTCCAATAAAGATGTTAAAAAAATGGATTAAAGGCCTAAATGTAAGGCTGACGCTATAAAACTCTTAGCGGAAAACACAGACAGAACACTCTATGACATAAATCACAGCAAGATCCTTTTTGACCCACCTCCTAGAGAAATGGAAATAAAAACAAAAAGAAACAAATGGGACCTAATGAAACTTAAAAGCTTTTGCACAGCAAAGGAAACCATAAACAAGATGAAAAGACAGCCCTCAGAACGGGAGAAAATATTTGCAAACGAAGCAACTGGCAAAGGATTAATCTCCAAAAATATACAAGCAGCTCATGCAGCTCAATATCACAAAAACAAAAACCGAATCCAAAAATGGGCAGAAGACCTAAATAGACATTTCTCCAAGGAAGACATACAGATGGCCAACAAATGCATGAAAAGATGCTCAACATCACTAATCATTAGAGAAATGCAAATCAAAAGTACAATGAGGTATCACCTCACACCGGTCAGAATGTCCATCATCAAACAAATCTACAAACAATAAATGCTAGAGAGGGTGTGGAGAAAAGGGAACCCACTTGCACTGTTGGTGGGAATGTACATTGATACAGCCACTATGGAGAATAGTATGGAGGTTCCTTAAAAAACTAAAAATAGAACTACCATATGACCCAGCAATCCCACTACTGGGCATATACCCTGAGAAAACCATAATTCAAAAAGAAGCATGTACCAAAATATTAATTGCAGCACTACTTACAATAGCCTGGACGTGGAAGCAACCTAAGTGTCCATCGACAGAGGAAAAGATAAAGAAGATGTGGTACATATGTACAGTGGAATGCTCAGCCATAAAAAGAAACGAAATTGAGTTATTTGTAGTGAGGTGGATGGACCTAGAGTCTGTCATACAGAGTGAAGTAAGTCAGAAAGAGAAAAACAAATACCGTATGCTAACACATATATATGGAATTTAAGAAAAAAAAAAGTGGCTCTGATGAACCTAGGGGCAGGACAGGAATAAAGATGCAGACGTAGAGAATGGACTTGAGGACACCGGGAGTGGGAAGGGTAAGCTGGGACAAAGTGAGAGAGTGGCATGGACATACATACACTACCAAATGTAAAACAGATAGCTAGTGGGAATCAGCTGCATAGCACACGGAGATCAGCTTGGTGTTTTGTGACCACCTAGAGGGGTGGGATAGGGAGGGTGGGAGCGAGACGCAAGAGGGCGGGGACATGGGAATATATGTATATGTATAGCTGATTCACTTTGTTATATAGCAGAAACTAACACAACATTGTAAAGCAATTATACTCCAATTAAGATGCTAAAAAAAGAAAGAAAGCATGTGAGATAGCTTCACATATAGTAGCAAAAGAATTGGGAGAATTACATCCAATTATTTCTTTCATGATGCAACAATACAATTAGAAAACAGCATGGGTGTCATGGAGACAGATCATGTGCCAACCTCTGTAGAACTACTATGTCCTCTCAAAACAGTAGGACCAGTATTCTGGGGGGCTGGAAATATTCTACAGCTTGATCTGGGTAATGGCTACACAGGTGTATACATACATAAAAATGTATCAAGTTGTACACGTGTTATACCTCAATTTTTTTTAAATGTGGGTTTTTTAAATTGGAAAACAAAAATGGTAAGCAAAGTAAAACCTTGGCTCTGGGCATGTCCTCTTATTCCCATAGAAATCCCCAGGAATCTGCCATGCACAGGTCGCTAGAACCCAGGCTGGATATCTTTATTATGGGCATAAAGTGAGCATAAAGCCATCTGAATGGATTCTTGTCTTCTCTTGGGCACGGGAGCCTTGGAGTAAGTGATTCTTAGAATGCTGAATTATTGGTTAAATGTCTAAAGATCAAGGCAGTGGTTCTGGACTTTGGCTGCACAGTAGAACCGCCTGAGGCATTCTTAAAGAAACACCCGTGCATGGACCGCACCCTTAGAGATTCTGATACAGTTGGTCTGGGATGGGACCCTGTATTGTAATTTATTTTAAGTGCCCCAGGTGTTTTATAATGTGCAGCAAGAATTCAGAATCCCTAGTGAGCCCCAGGCCCTCCTTATAGAGTTAATGAAATGGAATTTCACAAAGTTTAAATGATTTGCCTCAGGCAGTGCTTCTGGCTGCACTTCTCAAGTACTGGCGGGAGCATGTGGTGTGTGCTCTTGCCTGGGAAGAGCCAGTGGCTCAACGTTACAAAGGAGTGAGTGGTCAGAGCCAGGAATAAAATCCAAGTGTTTTGATTCCTAACCTCTAGTTTGTTCCACTTCACCTCCCCCAAATGGAGACATCATTACTGGCAAGAGCTTTTGAAATCAAAATTGCAGCAGTTGCTTTAATCTAAATTTGAACTCATTAGAACAACCCCACTGACTGGAAACATTAGAAAGAATCTGGGAGGGTGGAATTTACTCTTTCAAGTTTTTCTTGATATGAGTAAACAGTAAAGCCCTCCCAGGTCTTTTTCTCTGTTTCCCTCCTCACCAGCCTGTCCCCATCCTCCCAGTAATAAGATCTGTCGGTTGGGTTAATACTTTTAACTTAAACTTTGTGGTATCACTCTGGCACACTACCACGTTAAAATATAGTAGAGAAACCAGAAAAGTATATTGAAACATCTATTTGAGAAACATCTATTTGAGAAAGGGCATTAATGGAAATTTGCAAGCTAGTTTAAGACTTCCAGCAGTATATGACTGCCCAACAAAAATGACTGCAAGACACTCTATAATGGTAACTTGAAATCTACATGAAGATATTTAAGACATTGAATAAAACGTCTGTTTTTAATAACCCACAGGAAACTCATTAGTAAGATGACAATTTAGAAGCAAATGTGCAGGACTTGCTCAGAAATCCACGACCCAGATGGACCAAAGGTAGTCCATTTTCCTACTGCTTTTTACCATTTCTTTCCTTTGATGTAATCAGGGCAATTTCAGCATTCATATGTGATGACTGATTTTTTTCTTTATTTTATCACTTTCGTCTGGGTAGTCATGAAAGTTTTAGCTGGATGATCCTTATATTTTTAACAAGGGTACACAGCATATTCAAATACAAAAGAAAGATATATCCATTAGGCTCTGTGTCAATATGGTTGGATAAGTGCATGTAAATGAGGAGTGGGTTTACATCAGATCTAACCTTCTTTCAGGGTTGGCAAATGTGGGCATTCAGTTACAGTGGATCTCTGATACCGAATAACACTCTGAATACAGCTTTGGTCTGACGTGGAGAAGGACAGATGCTCTCATCCTTCCTTTCTAACCTAGAGGAAGCATTGCTTCATCTTCCATTTCAAAACTAAACTCCTCATTTTTATTCTCTGCCCCATCCTTCCTCCCCTGAAACTTGCTAACTCAGTCATCTCTTTTTTTCATTCTCTTCAATTTCTTACCTCCATAGAGGTTTTACATGAAAACATGAATAGTTTAGTTTCCTTAAAAGAAAAAGAAAGTAAACACAAAGAGACCAAACCAAACCAATAAGCTGATGCTCGACCATGCGGACTCTTCAAACTCATTTATTTAAACTCTTTCATGTGCTCCCAAATCTCTCAACCGTATTGTCCACGCTCTGAGTTCTCTGCATTAGTTGCCATCATTGACCACTCTCTTCGTGCAATTCTCTTTTCTCTTGGTCTCTGGATCACCTCACTATTTCGGTTCTCATCCTTTCCCTGTCTTCTCCTTTTACAGTTTAGCTTTTGTTTTTTTTCTTTTTCGTTTCTCATCTCCAAAATGCAGGCATCACACTCGGTTTTAATTTTGCTTTTTAATACTCTCCATCCTAGAACTCATTTACTCTTATAATTTCAACTGTCTTCTCTGAGTGGAATGCCTTTCAACACTGTCTCTGGCTCTGACAGCCCTTCCTGAGGCTAATCTCACTTCTTTAATCATCTTTTAAACGATTCCTATTAAATGGTCTTCCCATTACCTAACAGAATTCATAAACTCTTGCCTAACAAACTAGCTCCTTTTTTTAAAATCCTCATTTTGGCAAATGATACTGGTTTTCGTCCAGTCATCCAGGCTCAAAACCTTTGAGTCATCTTGCTCCTTAATCTTGCTTGACTTCTGTGACCAATTAATGGCCTGCTGATCATTCTTTTCTTTTAAATCTAGCTCTTATTTTCCTTTTAATTCTTTTCTCATTGTGTGACCAAGTTCAGCCCCTTATTATATCATGTCAGTGTTATTGTGATAATCTCCTTGCTGATCCCATTGTCACCAGGCTCTTATCTCTTAGCACATTTTAGGCAACACAATTGAGTCATTCTTGTACATTGTCATTTGTATAACATTTCTTCAGCTAGATTGTATACACAGTGAAACCTTTAACCAAAGGCACACATTTTACACATTCAATAAATGTACTTTCATCTATTTATTCATTCATCCAACCAATGTTATAAAGTTGCCAAGTGTTTGATAAGCTCTGCTAGGTGTTAGAGTATAAAGGTGAATAAAATACAGTCCATGACCATAAAGGTTCTGTGGATTCCTTACTGAATGAATGAATGTAAGGAGGGAAGCAAAATAAGTTTCTAGAGGAATAGTGATATTAGGGCAATGCTGCGAAAGTATGAGTTTTTGAGTCAGGTCCATGTTGGTTCAAATCTAAAAATCACTTCTTACCAGCTCTGTGACTGCAGTCAAGGATTCAGACTAACACAAGAATTGGGCCAAGGATACTTATGTTATTTGGGGTCCTCTGAGAAGCAGAAGGCAAAACAAGACTAGACATGGCAGAGACTTATTGTAGAAAACACCCGTGAAGGATAAAAGAGAAGGGAGAAGAGTATGTAGGGAGAGCCCTCAGACCATGATGTAGTCTGACCCCTGGGAAGGAGGGAAGGAAGGAGGTCTGGTTAGGGAGAGTCTTTGATTCCTGAATAGTTGCAAGAAAGTTTTGGCCAAGCTGATGGGAGTCTTTGAGCCAAAGTCACTTGTTGGAAGATCCCTGAATCTCACAGAAATGGCATCTGTGCTTAGTCATTGGGTAAAAGCAGTTTGCCTGAAGCGTGGATGCCAAGAATGTGGTCGTGGATCCAGATGGCAGCAGCTGGGGTTGTCATTCAATTATGTTCCCCATAGCAGGACATCTGAATAGCCCACGGCCACCACAATACTTTTGGCTGAAAATAAAACTCTACTAACTCTAGCTTAAATCAAGAGTTGAAAAACTTTTTGTGCAAAGGGGCAGAGAGTGAATCTTTTAGGCTTTGTGAGCCGTACAACTCTGTTGTAGGATGAGAGCTGCCATAGACATTATGTAAATATATAGGTGTGATGGTATTCCAATAAAACTTTATTTACAAAAACAGGCTGGAGACCAAAGTTGGCCTGTGGGGCTTAGTTTTCTGGTACCTGGTTTACATGAATAAGGTGATATTTTCCTCACATGATGAGATGTTTAGAGCTAAGAGTTGCAGGAGATGCTTCAGTGGCTCAATATGATCTCACACTTTTCCATTTATTCTCAGCACTTTAAAAGATAGCGATGGGCTTCCCTGGTGGTACAGGGGTTGAGAGTCAGCCTGCTGATGCAGGGGACACGGGTTCGTGCCCCGGTCCGGGAAGATCCCACATGCCGTGGAGCGGCTGGGCCCCTGAGCCATGGTCGCTGAGCCTGCGCGTCCGGAGTCTGTGCTCCGCAATGGGAGAGGCCACAAGAGTGAGAGGCCTGCGTACCGTAAAACAAACAAACAAACAAACAAACAAACAAAAACAGATAGCGATGACTTCTCTGTTGCCTATCCTTTACATAAAGGAGAAAATTATTTTACCCAAATCCCCTAGGATTAATGAACGAAATAATCAATCATATATCTAACTATGATATATGAGTAGCTATTCAGGTAAGGTATTATTCTAGGACATCCTATAGTTAGTAAAACAGAACAAATCTTTGTCTAAATGAAGCTGACATTTTACTGGGGAGAGACAGACAGTAAGCAAGATAAATAAGTAAAATATATAGTATTTGATGATGATAAATGCTATAGACAAAATAAAGCCAGGAAGAGGGTAGAATGTTCCAGGTGGTGGGAGTGGGGAGAGGTTGCACTTTAAATGGAGTGGCTCAGAAAAGGTGCCACAGAAGGTGACATTTGAATAAAGACAAGAAGGTATTAAAAGAGTAAACCATACAACTAGATTGTGGAAAATTTTTCCAGAGAAGGGATTTACCAAGTGCAAATTTCTGATGCAAGATCAATGTGGCTGGATCAGAGCCAAGGGGAGAAGGTGAGACAAGAGATCAAGTAGGTAAGCCAGGTTACACAGAGACTTCTGGGCTTCTGTGATGACTTTGGCTCCTACTCTGAGTGAGACAAGAAACCATGGAATCATTGTGAGCAGAGGAAGGACGTGGTCTGATTTACATTCTAACAGACTCATTCTGGGTACTGTGTTGAGACTACACTTAAGGAGGTGACAGGATGGAAATATACAGACCCAGTAGAAGGCTTCTGAGAAGGAGATGCTGGTGATTGGGAGCAGAACAGCAGCACTGGGGGCAAGGAGAAGCAATAGAGCTGCAGGGTTGACTGGATATGGGTGGAGTGTGAAAGAAAGGGGGATGAAGATGAGCACGTTGATAGGCCTGTGCACATGGGACAACAGAGTTGGCATCTACTTAGATGGCAAAGACTGGCAGAGGACAGATACAGTTAGGCAGCTCAGGAGAGACTGGACCCGTTAGGCTGAGATTCTGATTAGCTACACACGGATGCTGAACAAGTAGTTGGATACATAAGTCTGGATTTAATAGAAGTCTAGACTATCGATTTCAATTTGGGAATCTTCTGCATATGCTTACATATCATTAACTAGAACTTTGTCTTATAGTCAGGCTATCCCTAAGCTGCAATAAGGCAGAGAAAACAAATGTTTACCTTTTCCGTTTTCCATGGTGAAGGGCAGCAAGAGAGAAAAGGCTAATGTCTGTTGAGTCATTCAACTGGCAATGTCCATACTTAATTTCTCCTTGGTTCTTCACGAACAAATTGAGAATAATGAAACCTACTTCATGAGATTATGATGAAAATTACATGAAGCAGGCTACAGAAAGCCCTGGTTTATATAACATGTTCTTTAAATATCTGAATTCCCTTTCGTTCCCTTTCAGTGACCTGAGATCTCATAGTAAGTTGTGAACTCAGTCCAAAATACTTATTTTTGGACTTCCTCATTTAACGAAATAGTGATACTGCAATTTTTACAATCACTACTGTGACAGAGAAGAAGAATTTTTTTCCTTTTCCTCTAAAGCCACATATTTTCCAGAGCCAGACTGGTCAAGCTGGGTTATTCTCCTTTCAGTCATCTTTCTTCTCGTTTCTGGGGTTTTGTTTTCACTTTGACATTTTAGTTTCTATATGTAATGATGGTCAAAGTATTTACAAATTCTTGGAAAAGATCAACCATCCTCAAACGGGGATAACTCTCCCCCAAACTGAGGCTTCACTGGAGGGTGTCTGGGAAGGACGTTCACAAAGTACAAAGAAGTCCAAGGAGAGGAGGATGTCTAGTTAAAGTGGAGGCATGTGTTTGGGCCACTTTATGGAATAAAGTCAAGGAGAACCCAATGGCCAACAGGAAAAATAGTTCCAAAGAAGTTGTTCTCCAGAAGAAAGAACACTCCCTCCCACTCCCAAATCTGGCAGAAAGCTATGTGGTTGCATTCCTAAGTCTTTTCCCAGCCTCATCAGTTGACTTTATGTTTACTTTTCACTCCTTTCTCTCTCCTAGGGCATGGACAAGGGGAGATGTTTGTGCGTGTTTATACCTATAGAGGGTGGTCATAAAGTCTTGACTCTTAGGTAATATTATTTTATCATTTACTGTAATGTTATGGCAATAAATCTTTTAAAAATCTCTTTCCAGGCTTTGTGGTCACCGTGTGTGTGTGTGTGTGTGTGTGTGTAATAGTTTGCTTGGGCTGCCATAACAAAATACCACAGATTAGGGGGCTTACATAACAGAAGTATACTTTTTCACAATTCTGGAGGCTGGAAGTCCAGGCTGGTTTCTTCTGAGATCTCGCTCCTTGGCTTGTAGATGGTGGTCTTCCCCCTTTGTCCTCATATGGTTTTTCCTCTGTGCAGTGTCTACATCCTAGTCTCCTCTTCTTATAAGGACATCTATCATATTGGATTAGGGCCTATCCTGATGACCTCATTTTAATTTAACTACCTCTTTAAAAACCCTGTCTCCAAATACAGTCATATTCTAAGGTACTTAGGGTTAGGGCTTCAATATATGAATATCAGAGTGACACAATTCAGCCCATAGTAGTATGTATGTTTGTGTGTATATATACATATATACACATATACATATGATAAATTACATATAAAAATGTGTCAAATAAAATATATTGTTTTAAAAATTATATTATATGTAACATATTACATGTAATATATTTGTATCCTTATACATATGCATACACACACATGATTCTGAGACGCTGTTCAATTTGTGCTTGAAACTTCCTTCTCTCTGTAGAAAGCCCAGCCCCCTTACTGCTTGGGGCAGCTTCCCCCGTAACCGTAGATCTCATGTTCCTCTGCTCTGCCAGCGGCTCTCTGTTGTCTGGATCAGTTAATCTTTGCGAAATGCTTTGAAGGGCAGCCTACCTTCAACTTCTAACCTCGCCATGCCTGTTTAAGTAGGAAGGGAGGTGCTCTGCTCCCAGGGCAACTTCACCCCTGGAGCCTCTCAGTAGAATCTCAAAGCCAAAAGACCTCCTGCTTGGGGGATGGAGGTGCTATGCTTTTGTTTCCCTAAAATTCCTTTAGCGGCCAGCAGCAAAAGTGACCACAGCAGGGTAGACTTCTGTTTAGGCTGAGAAAGCAGGGAGCCAGCCAAAGACCAGGAAAAGACCCATGCTTCTGGGTTAAAGATAAACTGAAAAGGTATTTTAAAAGCTAGCTGTGGGTCCAGTGCGAACAATAGATAAGTTAAAGGTCTGGGGATTAAGCCAATTTCATCTCTGAGTAATTTTTTTTTTAAGAAACTATAGATGACATAAAAATTGGCAACAACTGTTCACTCGAAAAGAGATTTTTCAAGAAATCTTGACCTTTCCCTTGATATACAGTCATAATGGGCAGAGGGAGCTTATCTTTCACTATCACCCATATTTACTCATTTGAGGTGACATCCCTACTTGTTAGTTACAGATGGGTCAATTAAAAAAGATTGTATATAAGTACTAATTAGTCTAAGTAGTAAGCACTTAGATGTGTGGACCATCAGACTCCACATCTCCTTTCAGTTTGTGAGAAATACAGAACCTCAGGCCCCACCCAAACCTGCTAAATTAGAATCTATATTTTAACCAGATCCCCAGTTGATCTCTATTTATGTTAAAGTTTGAGAAGCAGTGGGTCTAAGGCCCTGACATCCCATTAGTGACTCTTCTGGAAGGTAGAGTCCACATACAAAAGTATGATACTGTATTAGGGATTGTTTTCATGTGGTACCTGGTGTTGAGTAGTTGATGAACAAACAGGCGTGTTTTGATGACTGATAGGTCTAGCTTCTTCCTGCTTTTTAGTCTGTGCGTTTCTAGTTTATTATTTATCTAATTACACTATTTTTATGCTGTGCTATATTGGGTCAGTTACTTGACCCTCTGTGACTCAGTTTTGTCTTCTGTAAAATGGGATTTTAATTAGTGTTTATCTCATAACACTCTTGTAAGCTTTAAATGAATTAATAAATGTGAAACACTCATATTGTCATACTGTGACTGGCATATTTCAAGAGCCCAATAAATGTTAGGTAAAAATACAACACAGCAGGGTCTCCACAAATACTTATGTTATTAAACTCTTGCCAGGTGAGGGTGAGAATTGCTATGATATTTTCCTTGAATGTATCATCTGGTTTGCATTTGCATACGACCTTCTCTACCCATCTTTGGTTTTCTTGAAGGAAGAGTGAAAAACAACTACTGTCTTCCCATAACTTCATCTAACACCGTGCTTGGCATACAGTGAATTCTTAGTTAGTATCGTGGAATTATCTATGTTTATGTGCACAGCCATTCTGAGAGTTAAAATTGATTTGACTTGCTTGATATTCTTCCACTGCTGCAATGAATAAATTGGCTGTAGTCATACACTCGTTCATTTTCTCATTTGCAAAGTTTTGCACACCTACTACGTTCCAGATTCTGTCCTAGGTGCTGAAGATGCAGCAGAAACAAATCTTTTGAAAATCCCTTAAGAAGTTTTGCTCTAAAGAGAAGCAGAGAAATTAGGTGGTCATGGAGGGAGATTGTGGGGTAGGGTGTCAAGAGAAGGTTAGAAAGCTGGAGGACATTACAGAATGTTTGCAAATTCATGGACATCCAGACAAGGTGCTAAGAGAGGTGGGGGGGGGGTGGCTCACTCCCTGAGATAACAAGAAAATATGGGATCTAATGCTGAAGTGTTGTAGTTTGTCTTGGTTGGCAGCAATGGCAGCTTATCCATAGAGAAAGGAGAGATGTCAGAATATATGGATGGGCACAGATGCCAGCAGCTGGGTAAACGTGATGGTGGGAGAATGGGGAGTTTCTCTTCTGAGTGTTACTTTTAAAAAATTGAAATAAGGGGGTTTCCCTGGTGGCGCAGTGGTTGAGAGTCCGCCTGCCGATGCAGGGGACGCGGGTTCGTGCCCCGGTCCGGGAGGATCCCACATGCCGCAGAGCGGCTGGGCCCGTGAGCCATGGCCGCTGAGCCTGCGCGTCCGGAGCCTGTGCTCCGCAACGGGAGAGGCCACAGCAGTGAGAGGCCCGCGTACCGAAAAAAAAAAAAAAAAATTGAAATAAGAAGCAAAGTAGGTATCTGCTTAGGGAGATGAATAAGGGAGAGAGCTGAAAGATTTTGGGGAGAGAAGGTGGGAAACAGTCACCAAGGAGAAGGGGAGGGGAAATGAGGTCTGAATGCCCACCTGGCAGCAGTAAGATCCATCTGGGGTTTGTGGTCATGATGGTAAAGTGGGACCAGGTAGCATATTAGAGGTTTTTTTCTTTGGTCTCTTAGCTACCCAGATGAAGATGCAGGTGTGGAATAGGCCAGGAGTTGCACCTCACGAGGCTGAACTTGTGGTTTGGTACCATGTGCACACAGCTACTGGAAAGACTAGATGTACCAGCTGCTTAGGAAACTCACAAAACAAGTTCACTGGATACGATTTATTTACATTATGGGAAATGATTTACCCTCAAAGAATACGCCTTTTCCTTGGTATTACCTGTTCATATTACATTTCTACATTTCTATTTTCAAAGACATTTATCTCTGAGGAAGTAACATATATTCACATATTCCTTTGCCCATGTAATTTCCAGCTCCGCTTAGACCATTTCGACCCTGCTTAGAGCATTTTCCTGTTCCTTAAAGCATGGGGACCTTATCTAGTGCCTATGCTCTACAATGGGCAGCTCCCACAACTGGAAATCTTTTTATTCTGCTGACTCAGTAGTTTGTTGAAAAGGCTGAAGGGTTAAAGCAGCTATTTCTGGGGCTTACAGCATCTCCTCTATGTCAGGATATTGCTTATTTTATATTCAGAATCAAAACCTTTTGTTTCTCCCACAAGATGGAGGAAGTCCTTAGAGACAGATTTGTGTCACCCAAATTTCCTTTCTGCTCCCTTCCTCCACAGTGTCAACTTACGTTATTACCCAACTTGCCTGCCTGTCCTTTACCTGGAGCAGCAATGTTCAAAAGAAACCTTAAAAGCTTAGGGCCCCAACGGGGAGGAAATGAATAAAGTTTATTCTCTTGAAAATCTTTTGCAACCTCCTGTGGCCAGTGCAGGGGTTGCTCTGTGCATTTTCAGTTCTCCCTGGTGGCTGGGCCACTCTTGGGCAATGGGAAGCTGACTGTGCCCCTGGTCACTAAATGGTGCTTGATACAGGGGCTGCATTGTGCTCTCCAACGTCACTAAATGGTCCTTGACACGGGGGTTGTGTCACGGTCACCAACGTACACGTATTGGCTGCGTATTTCTTACCACCCACAGGTGCAGGGAGTACCCAGGGGGCTTCCCCACAGCTCTGTATCATGCACATCTCTGGCTTGATCACATCCTGTACCCTCTTCACACGTCCCCTCCCTCAAGTCTTCCCTGATCATGCCGGAGTAGGGACATTCTGTTCTGAGCTCATTAGTCAAGAATGTTACCATACTGTCCTGAAGAGGGTTTTCTCTGGTGTGGGCTCTCCCAGAGCTGTGCAGAGAATCTGAAAAATCAGGCTGCCTTTATACTGAGTTCAACTCAGGATTGCATTTCCTCACCTGCATCACCCCACTAGATAGATGATCTCTTATGACTCTGGTGAATTCACAGACATGCCCAAATTAATAGCTATCTGGCATTTGGAAGAGTTTGATGGCTTTCTGGGATAGTTTTCCTTGAACTCATTCCTCCAATTGGTTTAGGGTTTGGCTTCATGTTTCCGGGGAGAGTGGCTCTTCTAAGGCACTAAGTCAGAGGAAGGTAACATTTCTGCTTACCTGCAGCCTCTTGTGGGAATCTCTGGGAAAACTAAAGGGTCAAGTATCTGATTCACAAATATTTATCTAGTGCCTACAGTGTGCCAGGCACTGTACTTTAGCCAAGTGATTCTCAAATTTTTCTGCATTTCAGAATGCCCTGGGGAACTTAAAAATAATCTTGAGGCCCATGTTACAGCCCATACCAAATTAATCTCTGGGGAAGAGAGACCCAGGCATTATCATTTTTAAAATTCCCCAGCAGATTCCAATGTGCAGTCAAGGTTGGAACCAGTGTTTTGGACAGTGTTCTTCAACTTTAATGAGAAAATGAGTCCCCTGATTGTTAAAAATGCAGATTTTGATTCAGTGAGTCTGGGGTGGGGTCTGGGATTCTACATTTTCCTAAAGTTCCCAGGGAATGTCAACACTGCTTGTCTGCAGACTGCACTTGGAGCAGCAAGCAATAACGTTCCTTTAGCCCCTGATGTGTCAAACTTTCCTGCCCCTGGGCCTTTGCACAGGCTGGTTCTTTTTTCCTTGGAATCAGCTCCCTGGAAATTCCCAGCAAAGATGGCTTCTCATCCTTTAGTCTTTCAAGTTTTCCCTGACCACCTAATACAGAGTAATCTCTACCCTCTTTCTCTATAATTCTTTAGCACTATATTCTGTCTACTTCTTAGAATTATCACAATTAATACTTATTTATTTGTGCCCTTGTTTTCACAATGGTCCCTCCCAGTGGCGTAAGTGCCAAGAAGCCAGGAACAATGTCTATCTTGTTCCATATAAATTACATTCATCACGTAGCACCGTGTCTAACACAGAGAAGGGAGCTGATAGATACTTGTTGAATGAAGGACAATAGGGAAGCCCGGACAGTTCGACCACTTTTTCTGCTTCAGGTGAGACAAGAAGCAGAAGTGAGAATTGCCCAGAGTTTTCCATGAGCAAGAAGAGTATATCTTTTTTCTTTTGCGGTACGTGGGCCTCTCACTGTTGTGGCCTCTCCCGTTGCGGAGCACAGGCTCCGGACGCGCAGGCTCAGCGGCCATGGCTCACGGGCCCAGCCGCTCCGCAGCATGTGGGATCTTCCCGGACCGGGGCACGAACCCGTGTCCCCTGCATTGGCAGGCAGACTCTCAACTACTGCGCCACCAGGGAAGCCCAGAAGAGTATATCTTTGAGCATGTCTTCTCTGGCTCTTTTTCTAAAATGTATTTTGACTGAAGAAGTAGGGTCTCACTCAAGAAATTCAGACTCCTTCCTAAAAACAGAGCTTGAGGAAGAACACTAGGAAAATCTACCGCATTGCCTAGGGAAGTCACCTTATTCCTATGAAAGGCTGAATCATCAGTTTGCCAGTATTATCTTTTCAGGTCATTGCAGCTCACTGAGTTAGCACCCAAGGTAAATAATCAACAGAGAAATGCCATAAATGTCTCAGAAATTGAGGTGACCTTGGAGCTAGTTCATTACTAACCTGATACCATATCAGAGGCCTCAGCTCGCTAAGGGCAGCAGCATCTTGTCTTTTGCCAAATCTGAGACTTAGACAGCAAGCACACCAAGGATTCTGTTGAAGTCCTCGCTTTGAGTTTAATTCATGGAAACACAGAAAGGCATATTGATTTCTTATGGGTGGCGCAGAGGTCAGAGATAATACCAGGGCTGTGTGTGCACCAGATAAAGGGCCCTGGAGAGCCCGACTAAAACGATTTGGTGGGATTAAGAGAAGAGATACAAAATTTATCCAGTCTCACAAAAGCCAAGAATGGGAGGAGAGGGGTATTATTTTCTCTGTTATTCTTGAGAAAACTAAGGCAAAGAGGGACTAATTGGTTGCCTAAAGTCCCTGAGCAACCTTGGGTTGGGAAGGTGGCCTAGAGGAATAGGACCAGAACATCTCTGTTCCCATCAGGGGCCTCAATCTACTCGGCGACATAGTTTCCCTCTTCCTAAATTCACTACGAGGGATTTATGTATTATGTTTTCTCTAAGTTTTCTAAATGGGATGTGACAGAATCAGCAGTCTGTTTCAGGCATATATATTCTGAGGGTAATGAATTTTGGTGTTTGTCCTAAGTGCTTATTCAGTGTTTCATTTTGAAGAATCAGCAGTTACCACTGCCCTTCTCAGTGTTGAGAATTGCCAACGAGCTGTGTTGCTGGGGAGTGTTAGTGATGCCACCTTTTCCACATTTCAGAACAATACACAGGGAGGTGGCCAGAAGGCATTGAGGTAGTTTAGGGACAGGACACAGACCATCTATGAATTTGGTGACATTGCTTGAATCAGTACCACGGTATTATTTAATCTGATCCACATGTGGAAAACGAAACTTTTGGTAAGACTGTCCATCTCTCACATTTCTGAGGTCTGGAAGTCTCTATAATGCCTGGAGCTGAGATAGTCTGTGTGATTAAAGTGTCTAGAAATCTGTACATCAAAAATATAAATAGGTAAGAGTAGAAGTGTGCCACGAGAAGTTTCTCTATGTGTCCTTCAGCCATTTGGTTCTGAATCCTAGGAGAAGGAAATGGCATTCATTCCACTGTGGGCTCCAGGATAATCTTTGAAGAACAGGAGTTCGATCAAGATACAATGATACAAATGAACAGAACAGAAACAGACTCACGGACATAGAAAACTAACGGTTACCAAGAGGGAAAGGTGGGGGGGAGGGATAAATTAGGAATGTGGGAGTAACATATACACACTACTATATATAGATAAACAACAAGGACCTGCTGTATAGCGCACGGAGCTATACTCAGTATTTTGTAATAACCTATATGGGAAAAGAATCTGCCCAATGGAGCCATCCATGCATGATCTTTGCAGCGATTGTACCATTTGTTCAGTTCTAGGCTTGGCTCTAAGAGCTTCAGATGCATTTAATCTTGCTATTCTTCTAATAGTTTTAGCTCTTATATTTAGGTCTTTGATCCATTTTCAGTTAATTTTTGTATATGATGTAAGGTAAGGGTCCAACTTCATTCTTTTGCATGCGGACATCCAGTTTTCCCAACACCAGTTATTGAAGAGACTATCCTTTCCCCATTGAATAGTCTTGGCACCCTTGTCAAAAATCATGTGACCCTATACTCTAAGGTTTATTTCTAGGTTTTCTATTTAATTTCATTTCTCTAAATGTCTGTCTTTATGCCACTACCACACTGTTTTAATTCCTATAGCTTTGTAAGAAGTTTTGAAATCAGGAAGTATGAGATCTCCAACTTTGTTCTTTTTTCAAGATTGTTCTGGCTTTTTGGGGGGTTCTTTGAGAGTCTATATGAATTTTAGGGTACATTTTTCTATGTCTGCAAAATAAAAAAGTCACTGGGAGTTTGATAGGAATTGCACTGAGTCTGTAGGTTACTTTGGGTAGTGTTGATATTGTAATGATATTGTTTTCCAAGCCATGACCACAAGATGTCTTTAATTTATTTTTGACTTTAATTTCTTTCAGCAATGTTTCATAGTTTTCAGCGTACAAGTCTTTGCCTCCTTGATTGAATTTATTCCTGCTATTTTATTCTTTTTGGTGCTATTGGAAATGGAATCGTTTTCTAATCTTGCTATTGATATGTCATTTTACAGATGTGGTTACTGAGGCACAGAGATGCTAAGTAACTTGCCCCGTTAGTAGTAGTAGTAGCAGTAGTAGTCGTAGTAGCAGTAGTAGCAGTAGTAGTAGTAGTAGTTTGATGCTACCACCCAACTGTGAAGTCAGGATTTGAATTCAGGCAGCATGACTCCAGAGTTGTGTTCTTGAATGCCCCACTGCATTGTCACTGCAGGAAGTAGACTGAAGGACACTCAAGGGCCTTCAGGACGGTGAAGAATTCTAGCTGCTTTACAGTGGAAAATCAGGGTTTCTGTGGCTTCTGACCACCCCTCCCTGTCCTTCCTTCACCCTCCCGAATGACTTCTTTCCAACAGTTCATTATGAAAGGGAGACAAATTGTAAACAACAGACTTTCAGCTTTCAAACTTTAGAAGCTTGATGAAGATTTATAGCCCATTCTCTTTAGAGTGACCCTTTTCCTTCCTTTTGTAACTGGACTGTGAATCACTCTTATCTACTTTTGTTTATTTTTTAAATTAAAAAAATTTTTTTTTACATGTTACTCCAATTTCCCAGAGTAATTTCAATAAATGATTAGAAACTGGTTTGTACACACAGCAATAAACTTTTTTAAACTGAACTTTGTCGTGGTGACTTTGGCATTTTCCTTATTATGGATATGTCTGGACTGTACAAGTATCCCTTTGTATAACCAACCTCAGTAAACCGACGGGTCAAATGGAGACTTCATTTATATCTGGCATGGTAGCATTAACCTACTTCAGGTGTCCAACAGGTATTAGTATGATAATCTCTCTCATGAGCCCGGTATCAGAGACTTGAAAATGCATGTGGAAATACCCTAATGTTTCACCTGTTTTATTAGGGCAGGGTTTGAGTAACTCAACGGGGAAATCCCCAAATGAGAGTACTGAAAAAAATGTTTGTTCTGTAACACTCTCTATGCAATCAAATGACAAATGACGGGATGATGGAGGAAAAAGGGAGTGGTTTTGCATTCCTTTCTCTCTCTCCATCTATCCAATTAACCACCAAATTCTACTCATTCTTATTCCTAAATATCCCTCAAGTTCATTCACTCTCTGTATCCTCTGCTACTGTCTCCATTCAAGCTACCGTTATCATTTGCCTAAATGACTACTGCAGTCTGCTGACTGGACCCTGTCTACCAGTCTCCCCCTAGGGTGATCCTCCTGAAAAAAAATCTCATCAATGGATCTTCTCACCTGAAAACACTTGATTTTGAATCATATCACTTCCCTTTTCTGTCCCCCGTCTCCATCCTATTTCTTTTTTCTATTCCTCTAGCTAGACTTACTTTTAGGACATGGTATATTCTCTCTGCAGCGCTAGCCTTCTTTTTCTTGTATGCCAGTCAAGGTCCACTCAGGAAAATGAAAACCACTGTAGTTTCAGACAGAAAGAAATTTAATACAGGGAATTGGTCACAGAGATGATGGAAGAACTGAAGAAGCAAGCAGAGGAGGTGACACAACTCAGAGATTGCCAAGAACAATAAATAATTACCATCTTTATGCCTGGAGGGATCAAAGGAGGAGATGGTGTTCTTTGATCCCAGAAACCAGGCAGATGCTAAAATATGAGCAGAAGCTGAGAGAGAGGAGATATGTTGTGAGACCTGGAGCCATGGAGGAGATGCTGCTCTTGCTTGGTACCATACTGACAGAAAAAGGAGGCAGGGTCAAATCCCAGTCTTCTTTCCTTCCCTCACCATCTGGTCTCCCACATTGCTTCTCATTGGTGAATTTACATTGAAGCCACAGGAGAAGAGGCCTGGGAGATATGAATCCCTCTGGCACACAGCAAGGCAGAGAAGGACAGGGAAGTAATCTGTATATTCAACTAATTCCCTCTTTTCCGGATTCAACTTAAATATCATTTCTTCTGGAATGCTTTTCCTGATACCCAACTATGGCCCTTTCATTAAATGTATCACTTTTTATTATAGGTACTCAATTAGTGTTTTCTGAGCTAATCTGTAAGGTCTCTCAGAACATCCACGGTCCCAATAGCATAGTGGTATTAATAATAACTATTTGTTGAATGAGAAAATGATCTTCATAATTCCTCCCACAGAATTTGTACCAGTTTACACTCACCAAAGCAATAAAAGTCCTTATTTCTTGACATCTTCACCAGCTTGTGTGTAAGTAAACTAGTTGACCCTTGTAAACGTGAAAGTTGAAAATGGATGTCAATGAAGTTTATGTTTGCATTCTTTTTATTGCAAGTGAAGATGAGCATCTTTTCATATGTTTAAGAATCTGCAGTGACTGATTATATCTTTTTTGTACATTTTTCCATTTAGTTGTTGGTCTTTGTCATATTGATTTACGGGAATTTTTAATCACATATCAGGAGACTCAGTCCTTTGCTTCACATAAGTTATAAATATACTTTTTCTTAATTTAGTGCATTTTGAGACTTAGCTTATCATCATTTTACCAGGCAAAAATTTTCAAATTTATCAATATTTTCTTTTATGGTTTCTAAATTAATATGGATTTTGATCCATATTAATTTAGGCTTTCTTTACTCTGGGGATTATATATTTTAAATCTCCTGTTTTCTTTCAGTATTATATAGTTTTATTTTTCTTTTATTTTTATGTTTAAATCTGTGATCAGCCTGGAACTTATTTTGATATAAGGTAAAAGGTATGGATAAAACTTTACTTTTTTTCCCAAATATCTCTAGTTGTTCCAACATCATTACTTAATAATCTGTATTTTTTCTCATGAATTTAAAATGCTAATTTTATCACATAGGTAGATATCTCTTTGGGCTTATTTCTAGAATTTCTATTATGTTCTACTGATTTGTCTATCGATGCAGCAGTTCCATAATGATTTACTAACTATAACATTGAATTTTGATTGCAGCATTCAGATGTTCCGGTTTAATTCCTACTGAAATGTATGACAAATAATGAATCAGAAATAGTAGCAGTGACAAAGTTTATCATTAGTGATTCCAGACTAAATCATGAAGATATATATAAAGTTAAATGAGTAAGATTTCTGCTTTCAGCCTGGATATAGGCTAATGCTTTCACTGCAACAAAAATCTGGATAAATTACAAAAACATTATATTTTTAAAGATACAAGGGAACTGTGGAGGTTAGGAGGATTAGATGAACTAACTTCCAGTAAGGGGAAAATGTTTCCAATGGACACTAAAGATATCTAGACATTTTTTTTTTTAACCTTAGGGGCGTTTGTTAATTATGGGCATAAGTTAAGAACTGGACTTCCCTAGGCAAAGAGACTACTGGGGGAAAGAAAATCAGAAAAACTGAAGCAGTCATGAGGAGCTGATGTGAAAGGATGGAAACTCACAGGGACATAAATGCACCACTGGATTTCCCCATGGGACATTTCCTGGGTTCTGTGTGGAAGACTGGTGAACTAAGATGGAAGATTCTTAAAGGCAGAATAATATTCTCACAGTCTTGTGCTCGGAAAGCAAAGAACTGCTGGAATAGCCATTGACCTCACTACACAGCCACTGGGCCCCTTGAGATATCTGCCATATTTTGAAGACACATGTGGTATGAGGCTGGAATCTATACAAGGCAGATTGGGATCTCTTAATCTTTCAGTACTGAGGAGATAGATTCTTCAGGCTTTTAGTCAAAAGGTCAGAGGTCCATTTCCTAGGAGCATAGGTAAACGAGAGAGGAGATGATTCTCACTACACTGTAACCCAGCAGTGACCCAGTTCAGTTTCTGACTGAACTGAGTTGATCAGAGCCTCACTTTCTCTGCCCAGCAGAGGAAAGGGGGAACATTCTCTGTTATAAGACAGCATCTTCTAGAGTGGCTAGATTTGTTTTGTATATAGTATCTGGAAAACAATTTAAAAATTATCAATCATGCTAAGAAATATATAATACTGACAGATAAACAACAGAAAAATAATACAATAGATGCAGACCCACGGATGATCAATATATTGGAGTTATCAGACAAGGGCTTTAATAAAACTATGATTACTTTGCTAAAGAAAAGAGAACAGGAAGGACAACATCAATGAAAGTATGGATAATTTTAATAGATAAATCAAATCTACAAAAAGGGATTAGGTGGATATTTTAGAACCAAAAAACTCTACAAATTCTAAACAGGATAAACACAAAGAGAACCTTGACTAGGAAAGTTATAGTCAAATTGCTTAAAATCAAAATCTTAAAAGCAGCCAGAGGAAAAACAAGCCTATTACCTTTATAGAAACAATAGTAACACTGAGAGCTATGTCTCAACAGAAGTTATGAAAGTCAGAAAGCAATTGAGTAATAGTTTTTCAAGTGTTGAAAGAAAACAATAGCCAATTTATATCCAGTAAAAGCATAGAATTTATATCCAGAAAAGAACTTTCTTCAAAAGTGAAGGTGAAATACATATGTTTTCAGACAAAGAGAGAATTAGTGAAAAACGGGCTGCACCAAAGGAAAAACTAAAGAACACTAAGCCCAATCCTTCAGACCTAAAAAACGTGATTCCAGATGGAAACATGGAAAAGTTGGAGGAAATAAATAATATAGTAAGAAAATATGTGGAAATGTAAACAAGTGCGGACTGTACAAAAAAAATAGTTTTAATGTCTGGTGGAGTGTAAATTATATGCAGAACTAAAAAGGCATGACAGTGGTAATGCAACAGTGCCCATGAGTAAATGGAATATAAAGGTTTCTAGCAATATCAGCAAAGTGGTAAAAGGAATCATTTATATTAGTACTATAACAAGTCAAGGATGCCTATTATAATCACTAAAAGAGCAATAATTTAAAACTAACAAGTTAATAGTAGAAAAAATTGAATAATGAAAAACTGATTATCTCAAAAGAACGTAAGAAAAGAAGAAAAAAAGGAGAAACATAAAAAGGCCAAATGGAAAATGAATTAAAAGGTAGTCAATATAAACTCAAACCTATCCATAATTAAGTAAAATATAAATGAACTAAATACTCCCAGTGAAAGAATAATACAGTTAGACTCAATAAACAAAACAAAACAAAAATATACAATGCTTACAAAAACATAAAGTTTGGAAATAAAAGGACAGAAAAAGATAGACTATGCAAACATGAATCAAAAGAAACCTGGTAATTTTATACGAGTATCAGACAAAATATATTTTACGATGAGAAACATTACTAAAGATATAAGGACATTTCACCATAATAGAGTGGCAAGTCTAGCAGGAAGAAATCACAACCCTGAGTATACATGCATATGAAAAACATACTCCAAAATATATAAAGCAAAAATGGACAAAATTAAAAGATGGAATAGATGAATCCAAAATTATAGTGGAGATACTAAGACACTTTTCTCAATATCCAATAGTAAAAGCAAATTAAAAATCAGTAAAGATATAGATTATGTGAATAACAACATTAACTAAATGGATTTAGTTGATGATAGAGAATATTGCATCCAAAAGTGATAAAATTCACCGTTTTTAAGGGCACATAGAATATTTTCTAAAACTGACCATGTGTTAGGCCATAAAGAAAGCATCAACAAATTTCAAAGATTGAAACTATTGAGAGTGTGTCCTTCACGATAATGCAATTAAACTAGAGATCAATAACAAAAGGATAAACAGAAAAGTCCAATGGCATGGAAAATAAACATATACTTCTAAATGATCTATGGGTCTATAAACAAGAGAATGGATAAAGAAGCCATGATGTGTTCATGTAATAAACCAGTACTCAGCAATAAAAATGAATTACTGATACATCTAACAACATGGATGAATTTCACAAACATATTAGGCAAAAGAGGCATACACAAAAGAATATATATGGTATGATTTCATTTACAAAAAGGTGGGGAACAGGCAAAACTGATGCATCTGTTAAAAATCAGAAAGTAGCTCCTTCCGGGTGAATAAGTTAAGAGGAATTACTAGGGTGATGGTAATGTTCTATATCTTGTTTTGGGTCTATACAGTTGTCAAGACATCAAATACTCAATGTCTGTACATATTACTATATGAAATTATACCCCAATTTTAAAAAGATGTGAAAGCAAGAGAAGGAACACTTACACTTTTCATGAGGTGGCATAGCATTGGTTTCAGAACCTGACCAGAGCATTACAAGAAAGGAATGTTACAGATCAATTTCTCTCATGAACGTATATGCTATGTTCCTTTACAAAATTTTAGCGAAACAAATCCAGTGATATTGTAAAGGATAATACACCATACCAAGTTGGATTTTCACCATATTAGCACTGAGATAATCAATGATTATCATGATAGGTACCAGGAAAACATCTCACAAAAACTCTAAGCAAACGGTAAATAAAAAAGAACCTCCTTAATGATAAAGAATGTCTACAGAAAAAACCTACAGCAGACATTATACTGAATGTTGGAGTATTAAACACTTTCCCCTTGAGATGAGGAACAAAATAACAATGTTTTTGTAAGTACATGTAAAGTTGTAATATGGTGCTCGAGACAAGATAAGCACTCAATAGATACTAGATAGTTAGCAATTTTTACAACTCTCTGCTTAGTGTCTTTCCGCTAACTCTGTACTATATCCCTTTTAATGACTATTTTTACTTATTTATGACATTTTATCTATTTGATATGTGTTTAACCAGCTTTTGGTTTTGTTTGTACCTTATTTACAAACTTTCATTACATTTTTACCTCTACTACTTAGTTTTCTCCCTTTAATTTTTAAATTTATTTTTGACCTTTGTTAGATTGATGCTTTTACAGTTAAGTGTTTCAACAAGGACCATTTTAACTACCTCCCCGCAGCTTTTCTCTCCATAGCTTCACCAACCTAATGGAGAAATGCATTTTAATTTTTGATAATCTGGTCCTTTCAGTAGTCATTCTTAAATCTTACCTACACACTTAGTTTTATTTTCTAATAAAGTAAAAAAAAAAAGTGTTGGTGAGGACGTGAAGAAAAATGGAACCGTTGTACACTGCTGGTGGGAAATTAAATTGGTATTGCCATTATGGAAAACAATGGAGGTTCCTCATAAAGCTAAATAGAGAACTAGCATATGGTCCAGCAATCCCCATTCTGCATATATACTCAAAGAAAATGAAATCAGTACCTCAAAGAGATATCTGCACTCTCATGCTCTCATGTTCATTGCAGCATTATTCACAGTAGCCAAGATTGGGAAAGAGTCTGTACCCTTTGACTGATGAAAGCATAAAAAAATTGTGGTGCACGTATGTAATGCAATATTATTCAGCCTTCAAAAAGGATATTCTGCTCTTTGCAACAATATGTATGAACCTGGAAGACATTAAGCTAAATGAAATAAACCAGACACAGAAAGACAAAAAACTGCCTCATCTCATTTGTATGTGGAATCTACAAAAGTTCAATAAACAGAAGCAGAGAGTAGGATGGTGCTTACCAGAGACTGGAAGGTAGGGGAGATGAAGGGATATTGATCAAAGGTTAGAAACTGTCAGTTATGTAGGATGAATAAGTCTAGAGATCTAATGTACACCATGGTGATTATAGTGAATAATATTGTATTGAATGCTGGAAATTTACTGAGAGAGTAGATCTCAGATGCTCTCATCACACACAGAAAGGTACCTATGTTAATTACCTTGACTGTAGTAATTATTTCACTATGTACATACGTATAAAATCATCAATGTTGTGCAACTTAAACACACGCAACTCTCATTAATAAAATAAACGCTGTTGTTTATGCAAAAAACCCCACACAAGACAAAACAAGCCATTAATCAGTATCCTTATCCTCCTTTCTAAAGAAGAGAAGGTTCTGAGCATGCTCTAACTTTTTCCCAATCTCTTCTCCTTTCATGACAGTGATGTATAGTTTTAGGTTCAGTGCATTTTAAACACAAAAGAAAAAAGTATTGTCAACATTATTTATGTTTCTATTGAACATTTCCTTATACTTGCCATGATTTTTTACCACTTTGTTGCCCTTGGAGCTCACTACTTCCTTTAGTGTTTTTTTTTTTTTCCTCAAAAGTGCATATTTTAATGTTATTTTGATGAACAGGGTAAATCTCCCTTAGTCATTGTATCTCCTTACATAATAATATATCTTCATTTTTCACTTGCTCTTAAATCATAGTTTAATGCAGTCTGGAACTCTAGGGTCACGTTTTTGAATTTTTTTTCCTTATGTACATTGGAGATTTTCTACTGATTTCAGCCATGTTTCCGCTAATGAGAGGGTAGATGGCAATGTCTGTCTCTCTGCCTCTCCTCTTTTTCAAAGATACTGTCTCTTTTCTGTCCCGAAGCTTCACTGTGATTATTCTGATTGTGAATTTATTTTTATTCATCTGGCTTGGTGAATGCTAGGATGCTTTTTCAAACTGAGGACTTACGTTTTTCTATACTTCAGGAAGATCTGAAGTCATTTTCTCTTGGCTTATTGTCTCCCATTCTCTCTCTCTCTCTCTTTTTTAAGTTTTGGCACTACCAGTGGATAAACTCATTCTACTTGTCATGTCTTGACTTGTTTTTCTGTGATATTTCCTCCTTTCTACCTTCCAATTCATCAATTATCTTTTATTTAGCTTTGTTAATTGCTAAAAAAGGGATTCCTGGGAGGGGATGCTACTTTATATAGGATGGTCAGGGTTAAGTCACATTGACAAGTCTACCATTTGCCTATCGATTATGAGTTTTATTTCAAATATTACATATTTATTCTTTTAGATTTACAACTAAGTGGTTTTTATTTTATAACCTCATGGGTTTTTTTGCTTTAAAATGTCAACACCCTTTTATCTCATGGAGTATTTTAAAGATACTTGCTTTAAAGTCCTTTTTAAAACTGACTATTTCTTTTTTTTCCCTCAGGTGTAAATTCTTCAATTTGTTGGTTTAGTTGACTGCCTTTTATGGTCCTCACCTTACTTGCGTACTTTCTGAATTTTAAGAACCACCTTCTCTGTGGAGTTTTCTCTTTCCGTTGGACAATTCTCTGGTTGTTAAGCCCCGCAGATTACACACCTGCATCAGTGGCTCAACTTGAGGCAGTCATCTTGTGTGTGTGGTAAAATTAAGTGCCCGGCAACCTTACAGAGTTCAAGCCCAGGTCCAGATATCACCCCAGCACCTCTGATTCCAGCCTCAGGCATTTTGGATTTGAGAATTCTTTGTTGCGGGGGGGGGGGGGCGGGGGGGGACTGTCTTATGTATTGTAGGATGTTTAGCAGCAACGCTGGCCTCTACCCATTAAATGCCAGGAGCACCCTACACCCAGCCGTGACAACAAAAAAGTCTACAGACGTTGCCACATGTCCCGTAGGGGGAGAGGGGCAGGTTCTCCCTGACTGAGAGTCATTGCTATACAGGAAGGAGTGTGAAGGCTCAGGGAGATGGAAAATTTGGCATAAACCTATTATTGCAACCTGAGCAGCTACTTCCTATTCATAATCCCTTGAGGGCCTGGAGGACACTTCCTTCACCAAGGCATTAAGAAATGCACCAGCATTCTCAAAAAACCTATGCGGTGGTTTTCTTATGAAGGTTGAAGATGACTGTGGGGGATTCTGCAATGGATTTGAGTTCTCTAATCTCAATGGGAAATGAGATTCTTAAGGGGTAGACATGAGGCAGCTGTACTCTACTCTCAGAGATAATGTTGGTTTAATCACCCAATAATCCAAAAGGGTAGAGTGATATTCAAAGTATTTTGGCCACAGGATCTGTGGTGATGGCTCATTGATCCCAGGATTCCTAGGAATATTAGTGGGCAGCACACTAAAGTGATGAATATTGGTAAGAAAATTCTAGGTCTAACGGGCAGAAATGTAACTCTAGTTGCCACCATGGGGGTTCATAACTTCTTACTCAGTTCTCAAACCTAAACTGGTGCATAGATCTTGAACCTGTCAATTGAAGGGGGAGCCAAGTTCCTTTCAGAAAGGATTCTGCAGCGAGGCTACTAATATGTCCTGTGGATCCTCCTCCATGACCATTTATCATGAAACTGTGTACTTGGGAAAGGGAAATACCCAGATCATCTGAGCTTATTGAATACTGGCTCTGAATTGATGCTAATCCTCGGAAATCCAAAATATTACCATGAGCCACAGTCAGAGTGGAGCTTACAGAGATTAGCTGACAGAGTTTTGTCTACACGTGTCAAGAAGGATCAAAAAACTATTCGGTAGTTATCGCCCCAGTCACAGAATACTAATGGGAGAAGACATGCTTACCAACTGGCAACATTCCCATATTGATTTCCCAACCCTTATAGTGAAATTTACTGTGGTAGGAAAGGCCAAGTGCAGGCCCTTGGAACTGGCCCACCACGAATTAGGCAGTATGGTAAATCAAAAGCAGTATCACATAAAGAAGATGTGGCACATATATACGATGGAATATTACTCAGCCATAAAAAGAAGTGAAATTGAGTTATTTGTAGTGAGGTGGATGGACCTAGAGTCTGTCATACAGAGTGAAGGAAGTCAGAAAGAGAAAAACAAATACCGTATGCTAACACATATATAGGGAACCAAAAAAAAAAAAAAAAAAAGAGGTCATGAAGAACCTAGGGGCAGGACAGGAATAAAGACACAGACATAGAGAATGGACTTGAGAACACGGGGAGGGGGAAGGGTAAGCTGGGATGAAGTGAGAGAGTGGCATGGACATATATACACTACCAAATGTAAAATAGATAGCTAGTGGGAAGCAGCTGCATAGCACAGGGAGATCTGCTTGGTGCTTTGTGACCACCTAGAGGGGTGGGATAGGGAGGGGAGGAGGGAGACGCAAGAGGGAAGAGATATGGGGATATATGTATATGTATAACTGATTCACTTTGTTATAAAGCAGAAACTAACACACCATTGTAAAGCAAATATACTCCGATAAAGATGTTGAAAAAATTAAATTAAATTAAAAACTAGCAGTATCACATACCTAGGGGAATTGCAGAGATTAGTGCCACCATCATTGATTTGAAAGATGCATGAGATGTGATTCCTACATCACCATTTAACTCACCTATCTGGCTAGTGCAAAAGCCAGATGTGTTTTAAAGAATGATTATAAATTATTGCAAATGTAATCAAGTACTGATTTTAATTATAATGACATCTTTTTTTTTCTGGAGCAAACCAACACCTGAAGATTGGTATGCAGGTTTTGACCTGGAAATTGCTTTTATTTTCCCTGCTTCAATCAGAAAAGATAGTGTGAAATAATTTGCATTCACAGGACAGAATTAGTAGTATACTTCTGTTTTCCTGCTCTGCCTTGGGCTTTGTCAACTCTGCTTAAAGGAATCTGATACCTGATATGCCTCAAAACAACATGCCTTGGTGCTATTATGCTTATTGTATCTGGTTGGCAGGAGCAGCAAGAGCTCTAGATGACTTAGTGTCAATTCAACCCAAGAGCGGGGCTTCCCTGGTGGCGCAGTGGTTGGGAGTCCGCCTGCCGATGCAGGGGACACGGGTTCGTGCCCCGGTCCGGGAAGATCCCACGTGCCTCGGAGCGGCTCGGCCCGTGAGCCATGGCCGCTGAGCCTGCGCGTCCGGAGCCTGTGCTCCGCAACGGGAGAGGCCACAGCAGTGAGAGACCCGCGTACCGCAAAAACAAACAAACAAACAAACAAACAAACAAAAAACACAAGAGTGACCAAAAGTGAGAGAAAATAACCATAAAAGTTCAGGGGCTTGAAATATTGTTGGCGGTTTCTAGGAGTCCAATTCCTTGCGGCATTTGGGATATCCCCTCTAAAGTGAGACAATGTGCCAAACCTTGAACCACTCACTAAAGAAAAAGGCACATGATATAGTTCTCTTTGAATTTTAAAGGCAACATATATTACACTAAGCATGGCGCTCCTATTCATTTATCAGATATTCCATAAGAATGCTGGGTTTGAATGGATCCAGAAGAAAGGAAGGCTCCGTAGAAGGTTCATGCTGTATTACAAGCTGTCCTGGTGCTTGGGTCATATGTTCCACCAGATCCAATAGTATCAGAAATACCTGTGGTACCTAGAAGTCTCTGGAGAACCCCAAAAGGAGATTTATAAAACAAGCTGTAGGTTTTAGAGTAAGGACATGTCCTCTTCTGCCAACAATTCTCCATTTGAAAAGCGGCTCCAGGGAACCTGATCGTGGGAGATGAAATGATTATGCAACTCTTTTAATGAACTGGGTATTACCTGATCCGCTGAATCATAGCATTCCATCTGCATACAATGGAGATGGTATATACAAAACTGGACCTGAATAGGTCCCGAAAGTACAAGGACACTGTACAAGCCAGCAGCTCGGACTCCCATGGTACCTGCCCCTACTGGTTTGTAACTTCTGCCTGGACCCATATCTAGAGGCACACGGAGGTTTCTTCTGAGCAGCCAGAGGAGGAGGAAATCACGTGAGTCTGGCTTACAGATGTTATCTGTACAGCATCTATATTACAGTGAAAGTGGTGAAGGGAAGCCTCCCAGGGGGCCTAACTTCATACACTATATGGAGTTGTCCAGGTCACACGGCAGGAGGAATGGACTGGTATTCATTCATGAGAGGTGGCAGGTGAGTTGATCTGCTGGATAGGAACTTGGAAAATTGAAATCCTTGTGCAAGAAGTTCTGGGGGAAGTAGTAGCTGGATGAACTTTTAGAATGAGTCTGTAGATATTAGTATCCCACATAAATGTCCAGCCTCCATTTCAGAGACTTCACTAATCAGGTAGTCAAGGTAAGTCACCTTGTGGATCTCAGCCAGCCTCCTTCTCCCATCACCCTGCATGACTACAAAATGAGGGCATGAAGGGCCATGCTTGGAACTTAATGGATTCACAGGGTACCTCTGAGAACCACTCTCTTGCCAGTAGTTCTAGTAAAAGGAAAATTGTGGCAACCCAATAATAGGATGACTGAGCATTCATACCTCATAAAAATGAAGGTTTAGTTACATCCTTATAGAGAACCCTGTCAGGCCACATTGAATGTAAGGGAACCTGGATGGATGGGTAGTAAAAGGCGGCAGGTATGTTTATCAACTTGGTCTTATGACCAGCTACAAATGTAGAACTATGTTTTATATGAATTGATTCGTCTCTCCCCCTTCTTCACCTTGTACTTATTTTTAACTTATTTTTAACATGTACTTACTTTTCTTTACTTACTTCTTTTTAACTTCTTTTTAACTTATTTTTACTTATTTTTAACTTATTTTTAACATGTACTTACTTTTCTTTACTTACTTCTTACTTACTTCTTCTTTACTTATTTTTAACATGTACTTATTTTTCAAGGCACAAGTCAAATATTAACTTCTGTATGTACCTCTTCCTGACTTACTTGAAAACCATGTTGAATTTATGTCACTATTTACATTCACTCTCTCAATAAATATTTATAAACACTTACTATTCTATCATTGAAGATATAGTACTGAAAGCAACAGGCATGGTCCCTACTCGCTTGAAGTTTGCAATATAGTAGAGAGGCAAAGACAATAAATAAAAACAGCTACATATATAATAGGCAAGTTTATGATTAAAGCCAGGGAATAACACGAAGCAAGTTAAGGAGGCTTGGGATTCCTGGGAGGGGATACTACTTTATATAGGATGGTCAGGGTTAAGTCACATTGATAAGGTGACATTTGAGCAGATCTCTGAATCTGAAGTGAAGGAGCAAGCTGTGTGGGTAACAGAGAGACTACCAGGCCAGGCAGGGATCCAGCCATTTCAAAGCCCAGTGGTAAGTATGCACTTGGCACTTTACAGGAACAGCAAGCTGGCCGAGTGGTGGGAAAATGCACCTGCTGCAGGGAAGCATAGGAAATGAGATCAGAGATATAGGAAACTCAGAAGAAACTTGGATTTAACTCAAGGAATGATGGAGAGCCCTTGGGGGGTTTGAGTGGAACTCTAACGTGATTTGACATGTTTTAGAAGGATCACCGTGGCTCTCTGCTGAGAGTGGTCTATAACTCAGCTACGGTAGAAACAAAGAAGCCAGATACAGGGTGTTGTAGTAACCAGAAAAAGATGATGGTGATGTCTATTAGTGTTCCAGCAGCGGAGGTGATGAGAAGTGCTGAAATTTAAGATGTATTCTGAAAGTAGACCCAACAGATCTATTGAAGGATTAGCTGTGAGGGAGGTGGAGAGGGAGAGAGAGAGAGAGAAATTTAAGAACGACTTCAAGGTTTTAGGTTGAGCAACTGGGAGGCTGGGGTTACTATTTCCTGCCACGTGGAAACCAGCTGGAGGAGCAGCTCTGGGAGGGAAGGAGGCACTCAGTTCTGGGAGTATTAAATTTGAGCTGCGCACTCAATGTCTCAGTGGAGATTTCAAGTAGAAGGTTGAATATCAAAGTCTGGAGTTCACGTTAGGATCTGGGTTAAAGAGCTATGGTTCTCTGTAATAACGCCGGCGATAGTCTATTGGATTCGTTTGCATATTTATACTCAAGTAAACTGAAAGCTCCTTAAGGCCAGCAAAAATTTGGAGATAAATCATTACCTAGAAAAGAGAATGTAGGACCCCACTTTGCTGATAAAATGCTGGGAAAGTCACTGATTTGCAAAGCAGGTTGTAAGCCTTCAGCATTAGCTGGACAGGCACCCTGGTGCAAACCCCAGCCAAATGGAGATAGCCTCGTAGAGCCGTGATTGGTGATTTCTGTCTTCACATCTTCCATTGCCATTTTTCAGGCAAATCCTGGAAAAGGACACACACACTTCTGCTTGCTGAGGGACAAGTTTCAAAACACAAAGCTGATGTCATTGTTTTCTTCTTTTCACACCAGCCAGTTTCTTTCTCTTTCAGGGACCTTCCCCCCTCCACCAAAAGCTCCTTGGAATTTTGTCCATCAATATTTCCCCTGTGCATTTAGGAAATGACCCCGTGAAAGAGGTGGGGTTGGCCCCATGGCCTCTGTTCTTCTCTTGAACACTTGTCCTTTCAGACCCAACATTCAGAGTGTTTTCTCTCTCTCTTAAATTTGCTGTAGTGCCAGACAGACATCAAAGGAGGCCGTTGGGATTGCTTACGAGATGCAGACAACACAGTATCCATATAGGACATGGGTATCAAATGTCGAAGCATCCAGGCCTTCCTCCCTCTCTCTGAGGGGGTCTTCATGAATGTGTTACTCCCTCCAGTGAGGAAGACATAAAGAGTTCTCTGTGTAAAGCATAACCAGTCTTCCACACATCTGGAAAGCTTCCACAATCTGTTTGAACAAAACCGCTGGAGGAGGACCAATGTACCCTGGCTTTGCCAGCTCTCAGCAACTCTGCGAGTCGCAGAACTGTTCCCGGAGAAGCGCTGAGTTGGCTGCAGCAGCGTCCATGGCTTCGTGCCATCCAGCTGATGGACATTTGTCCACAATCGAGGCATCCTTCTGTTCACGCTGCTCACCTGGCTGGTCTGGACTGCGGACATGACACCTGGATCATTCTGGAAGTCAGATCTCCAGTTTTAGTCGCACATCCACCCAGCCTCCATCTCCCTTCCCCTCCCCAGTTTGCTTGTGGGTGTGTCCAAATTTGGCAGCCAAATTGCAAGTGTGAATTCTGCCATCTTCCCGGTGGGTCACCAGTGTCAACCTCCTGTCCCACAGTTGCCTTGCTGGCTCCTTTTACCAATTTGCTCAGATCGGGGTAGTTTCCCTGTTGTTGAGATAAAATAACGAGTATAATAAGGAAATCCCTGCATTTTCACAAAAATCCTTCACTCAACCATGCCTTCTCCTGGATACTTGGATGTTGAGGTCAGAATTTTAGTGGTGCCCATTATAAGTAGAGATAATAATGTTATAGGTGTTTAGATGCTAGAATCTAAATCAGTACAACTCTACTCTTGTATTCATTCTTGGCATCAGTATTTCATGGAGAGCCAAGTGTGGTGAGTCTTATTTTTATTTAAATTTTTATAGAATATAAAAATTCTACACATCTATATAAATTTCAAGTTATCTTTTTTTTTTTTTTTCCGGTACTTAGGCCTCTCACTGCTGTGGCCTCTCCCGTTGCAGAGTGCAGGCTCCGGACACGCAGGCTCAGCGGCCACGGCTCACGGGCCCAGCCGCTCCGCGGCATGTGGGATCTTCCCGGACAGGGGCACGAACCCGTGTCCCCTGCATCGACAGGCGGACTCTCAACCACTGCGCCACCAGGGAAGCCCTCAAGTTATCTTAATCCTCTCTTTAACTTTTGTGGAGCTTTGGCCAACATAATCCTTTTTTAGAAATGATAGGGAGAGAGCTATTGTAAATTGTAGGAACATGTGAGGAATTCATCTCATATTTTCTACAAAGAGCCGATGTTTACAATCTGTAGTAGTGGACCAAGCACTAATGAGATGTTTAAGTCCTGCCTTGGGCTCTTTCTCAAAATAATAATTCTCTACATGTCTTTTTCTCCAATATTTTTTAATTATTTTTAATTTACTCTGACTTTTATAAAAGCCCTCTCCCGGTTTCTTTCAGGATCTGTACCTTTGTCCTGGGGGACATTTGAGCATCACAGCTTCTGATTTTTATCAGGTTTGAGAATTCACAAGAAAAGGAGATACCAAGAAGCATAGGCTCCCCATACAATAGGAACTAATACATATTTTTAAGAATCTGATGAGACTCGGCATGTTTTTCCATTGGTCCCTTTCAAATTTATTTTAACAAAGTGCATACAAATTTGTATGTTCATTCTAACTCATGTGTGCTGAGTTAGGCTGGAGTCTTGTAAAATGGCCTACACCTCTTCTTTCTTTCTCACAGGCCACTCCATGAGAGGACAAGTCTCTGGGAGGATATTATTACCATTTTCACATAGTAAGCACTATGAAAATAAATAAATGTACTCGGAACAAAACACAAATGTAAATTAATCATAACAACAGTGACATGAAACAATGTGAAAACAACATTGTAACTTCCTCAAAGTTTAAACTAAGAACTGTGGAAAATTGAAACTGATGGGAAATATCTCAGATTTCTGTCTTGAATTCCTACATTATAGGGAATTTATCTACTTGCTGGTATTTCATCCATTCCTTGAAAGTTCACAGCTATTGTTCTTATGCACTATCCTAGTTATTAATTTTTGACCTATCAGGGGGAAGCTACGATTGTCCTGTGGAGATTATAGAATCCTGTTCTCTCCTGTTTTACTTTCATCGGGGATTAAGATTAGCTGGATTATTCCAGGTTATAAAACAAGGCTATTAAAGATGCTCTCTGAAATACGCTTACCTCCCACCAACACATACAGAAGGATATGTACTCAAGAGCACATGTATGCATAGGCACACGTGTGCACACTCAACATGCACTATTTCAGGGGCTGACAGTAGGATAATTCAGTTCTTCCCAAAATATACCTTGTGCTCTATGCATGGTCCTTATATCGGAAGCTACTTGTGAGGGCTTTAGTTGAAGGGTTGAAAAGAGGAAGGATGTTTTAGGAATCTGCCCTGAAGATGATTAAGATGAACTGCTTAACGGATACAGTAGATCTTTTGCTGTGTATAGCAAACAGGCAGCAGTAGATTTCCCAGGTTCCTAGCTCACTTATCCGCTTTGTGAACCTTCTGGGGCTGTCCTTACTTAGCACTGAATAGAATCTGTTTTGCAATATTTGGAAATGTACTCCGTATCTGGGCTGCCCCCTTTTAATTTCTGGTGTTCTGTATGCTCCGCAGGGTTAATATACTAGATTTACTGAGGATATATTATCATTTATAGTTCCCAATTCCTCAAGAGTTATGTACCATTACAATTTCCATTCTACTGTTGAGAAAACTGAAGATTAGAGAGATTACCCTGGCCTCAGTCTCAGGACTGGTGAATAGTTTGAACTTGGGTCTGTGGGACTCAAGATACATGCCTGCTTCTAACTCCTATGCTAGACTGTCTCCAGAGTTCTGACATCTAGGCTGGCCTAAAGGTGCTATCTGTCCCCATCCTACATATAAATTAAGAAGGGATGAGAGAGAAGCTTTCATATTCATTGTTTCTCTACTAGTCTGTTTTTCAGAAACTTAGTCTAACTTTTCAGAAGTTACCAGAGTAACTTCTCTTACAGAAAACCCCTGTTTGAGAAGTTTCCTGAGTCATAACAGCCCGAGATTCTATAGGATTATGATAAATAGCAGTCATAAAACAGATATCTATGGTTTAGTGCCCACAGTAGGTCACTAGAAGCCTAGGCTCCTTAGAGAGCTTTCCTTGGAGAGGTTTCCATGTCCGCCTACCTTTCAAGATGGCCTTCTTCTCCTGTCCCTTCAGGTTCGTCTCTGGTCTTCCGCTTCCCCCAGCACTCCCCCCACTGGCATTCTCTCTCACATCTCCATCATGTTGCCATGACCCTCCCTGTTTTTCTGTTCAGCTCACTGAACTGGATGGATAACACCCTCATATTTTGTTCCTGGGACACCAAGCTGTTCTGAATTCTTAGTTTCTCATTTTTCTTTGTGGTTCCTTAGTTCTCTAGTCGAGTTCATTCTCCCACAGAGCAGTCTGGAAGGCAATCGGAGTGCTGTGTCCCACACTGCACTTGGAGCCTCACGCCAAGCTCAGTCACCATGCCTCTCTCGCCCCACTGGATGTTAAGGACTGGCCTCGATTCCAGGACAGCTCTGTTTCTGGACTTCAGCCCTCAACCTTGGCTTGTCTAGTCACTGTATCTTTCCTGAGGCCACTTGGCCCTCCAGACAGGCCCAGGCCTGCCTGAATTCTTGCTGTTCCCATGATTTAGGCCCTTGCTCTGGGACCTCTGCCTCCTCTTTTTCATGCCTTTTCTCCTGTGTTCTCATTTCAACGATCATCTGTCAGATCTTCTTAACTCTGTGACATCCCAGTCTTAACACTTTGAAAGCCCCCGCCTTTACCCATCCAACTCCCAACCAATATGGTATCCCCATTCTTCTGTCTTTTACGATAGCGTTTCTATACTATCATCCTTTCCTAGGACACAGTTCCCTATCATTAGGTTGAATGAGGTCAACAATACATCCCCATACGGGAGGTGCACCAGGCAGCCGCGCCTGGAGCCCTTTGCTCCTAACCAGAGGGCTCTGACTTGGGATATTTTTTCCTTTGTCAGTGAGCAAGGCAATCTTCTGGCAGCAGAGGAAGAAAATATTGAACTGGTGTTTTCTTTTATGTTTCATCTAAAGAAAAGTAAACGTTATAGTCTCTACTCTTTGTCTTGACTCTTGTTGCCCTCAGTGCCACATCACACATGGTCCATGAGAGGTGCTGAAGCAAAGTAGTCCTGGAGGCTCGACGGGCACTTGGTCACTGGCTGGCAGCATAGTGGCACATATTGTCATTTGTATCTCCCTGGTTGAGTAGATGACAGATGCCATTATTTGGCTTTACTAAATTAAATCTCACAACATGGTTAAGTGGCATACAAAAATGGCTGCAAAGAAATCATGGATTAAGTTAATACTAATAATTCTGGCAAAAGGAGAAAAAAAGAGCTTACTCTCGTGCTCCTCATCTAAGCTCTCATTAGCCAAATTCAGAGGTAAAAATAATGAATATTTAATCTGGTGTCAAATAGGAATTAAAATAATCAAGAATTCAGAAAAGAATCCAAAATTATCAAGAGGACTATTTGATACATGGATTTAAAGTCCTTATGGTTAAGAATGAATCTCATTTAAGGATATATATATCTGTGGTTTGAGATATCAACCACTGCAATTAGAAAGACATTTTAAAAGAATTCAAACATTATTAATAATATTTTAAGTGGGAGCTAAAAACTATTTGGTGCCATTAATAAATAGAGAACAAACCATTAACAAAATAGTACCAATAAGAAATAAAAGTTACTTTAAGGACATATTTGATTCTAATCTTATTCCTTTAAAATGTATGCTTTATAGTCATATATGATGTAGATATAAACATATAGTTATTAAAATAATATAATTATTAAAATAATGAACTGTGCATATATAGATGCATTTGTTTAGTACTTTTGTATTGATAGGAATAAATGGCCAAAAAAGATGTTAGAAATGAGGTCTTTGAGATGAAGAAGAAAGAGCAGGACGCTCTTATGCAAATTTATATTAGAAACATTTCAATATCATTGTACAACAAGTAAAAAGGAATTAATTTTCTTTGTCTTCTCTCCCATGATTTTCTTTTTAAAATTTCTTCTAATTTCAATGGCATCTTCATTCTGTTTTTCCTCTTTAAAATGGAAATGCCAGCTAGGCCAACTTCACCTTAACATTGTAATACTGTGAAACTAAGGCCAAGCACATTATATCTTTATTCCACACCTTCCGCTGCCTTCCCATCTCGACATCCCCCAGTGGCCATCAAAGCCCTGCAGGATCTCTTCCCACTTCTCCCTCCTTACCTCATCAACTACAACTCTCCCCACCTTCACGGACACTGCTACGCTCTGACTGGCACCCTTGCTCTTCGCACCTGTCAGGAGGATCCTCCCTCAGGCTTTCGTTGCTTCCAGATTTTCACATTACTGATGCCCTTACCTACTTTAGTCTTTCCTCCATTATTGCCTTCTTAGTGAGGCCTTCATTGGTCAACCAATGTTGCTCCTATCTTTTTCTCTTGCTTTACTTATGTCCTAGACACTTACCACCATCCAATATACTATCTATTTTTTAAAAAACAAATCTATTTATTTATTTTTGTCTGCGTTGGGTCTTTGTTGCTGTGCGCAGGCTTTCTCTAGTTGTGGAGAGAGGGGGCTACTCTTCGTGGCTGTGCGCGGGCTTCACATTGCGGTGGCTTCTCTTGTTGCGGAGCATGGGTTCTAGGTGCATGGGCTTCAGTAGTTGTGGCACTCAGGTTCAGCAGTTGTGGCTCACGGGCTTTGTCGCTCAGAGGCATGTGGGATCTTCCCAGACCAGGGCTCAAACTGGTGTCCCATGCATTGGCAGGCAGATTCTTAACCACTGCACCACCAGGGAAGCCCCTATACTATTTTATTTATCTGTTTTATGTCTATCATCCTCTAGTACAATGTAAGCTCCATGAGGGCAGAACATTTTCTTTATTTACCTCTAATGCCTAGACACTGTCTGGCATATAATTGAGTCTTAATAAATCTTTATTGAATAAATAAATACATACATGTATTGTATGTTGTCCTTAAAGTTAGTTCAATGACAACTGTCATTTAACTATAGTACAATTTAACTCTAATAGTTTTATAATGTATGGAAAGGGAGGTTTGATTCACTCAAGGACTAGAACTTCTTGGAAGTGATCAATACTGTCGTTCTGATGCATCATACTTGAGAATAGGACAAAAGATTTCACCAGAAATAATTTGGGCTTTCAACATATGAAATATTTAATTTGGGAGACCTATGAATCTTTAAAATTCCCAGAAATACATTTAGAAGAATTCCTTTTGATACATTTATTTCTAGGATCTCTATGTAAAAAATGCTGAGACCCTCTCTAAGAGTCCTTACAGAGTCCCTACAGAGGATAAGTTCATGGATGCAGAATTGGAAATAATACAGATTCAAAGAAATGACTTCATTGATTTTCTCTTGCTGTAGAGAAGGGACTAGAAGGAAACTAACTTGTGGCATTATCAAGACACTAGATTTTTGGAAAAACTAAATTCCAGCGGTACCATGGGATAATCTAGGAAGCAATATGGTTGGGTGAACCCACTGAGGAAAAAACACATGTTAGGGATTACAGTAGAGAGGAGATACAGCTTTAGGGTAACGTCAACTTCAGTTTCTTTCTTATGGTCTTTCAGAAGAGGAGAGAACTGAGGGAATGAGCGAAGAGCAGGGGTTTATCAGTAGAAAAAAAAGAACTTCTGCAGAAATATAATCAGAGTTATTACCAGTCTTCACAGAAAATGCTCACTTTAAAAGGAATTGATGGTACAGATATTTCCTTCTCTCAGGAATCAAACTAATTCTGGCCTAAGGGTAATGGAGGAAATAACTCATGGGGATGATGGTGCCTCTAAGTTATTTCCTCTGCTCTGTTACTACCACTCTTTTATCGGCAAGGAAAGCCTTCAGGGAAGAGGTCATGCACCAATTATCATCTCGCAGGACATTCCTAAGTCACACATTTCCAGGACACGACTGAGATACTGCAAACATGAACCAAGTAGTTGCTTTCCTTCTGCCCTAAAGAGATTCCTGCCCAGCAGCTCATCTTTCAGCAGCTCTTATAGAACAAGTCAGTCAAGTTATCAATGTGCTGCTGAATAACTAGCCTCACTTGTTATTGTTTCTGACTTTTCTTAGGTAGAGACACTAGTCATAGGATATGCAATCTATTTTGATAACTTTGTTGGGTTGGCCAAAATTCAACTTTTTATGATGTCATGCATGCATTAAGATTCAAAAATGTAATCTTGCCTCTATGATTCTGATGCAAGGTACTTCTGCATTTTTCGTTAATAGAGAAACAGGACTTCTTTTAATGGTAATCAGTCAATAATCATTGTTAGGTTTTTAACTTTGTTACATGGAAAGAGCTTTCTTGTTCATTTTAAGATCCTTGAAATTCGGGGTTGTATCTTATTCATCTTTCTTTCCTTACTACATTGTATTTGCCCATATTATATGCTCAGTAAAATTTCTTATGCAAATGAATAGCTCAACTAATAAATGAAAGATTGAATTAAAAATGAGTATCAAAGACATAGTCTCTGTCCCTAAGAACCTTAAGATGTAGGTGAGGAAACAATACACCATCTAGTGGAAACATTGACATGGGGGTGGTAAATCTCAACAGGTGGTACAGATGATAAGTTCTCATGAACTCCAGCAGTGGAAGGGCCTTCTGGTGGAAGTTGGATTTGAGCTATATATTGAAAAATGAGTGGGATTTCAGTAACTGGAGAAGATGTTAGGGTATCCCTAGCGGGATAGTGATAGGAGTAAAGGCCCAGAGATGGAGCTATGTTGGGTGTGTTCTGGGCACAGTGATGATATTAGTTTAGCAGAGGAAGCAGGCCTCGAATGCCAGAGGAAGGGTTTAGACTTTATCTTCTAGACAATGTTGAGCTCTACAGTAATAGAATTCATTCAGTCACCAGATACTTCTAGACTCCAGGGGAGATGCTAGAGACAAAAGTTAAGGACAGACATAGAAATAAGTGACACAAGAGTGACTGGTGCTCTGATGAACATGGGAATTAGGATACAGCTGTTGATTCTATCTACGTTGGTTTAGCATGCAAGGCTGCTGGCCCGGGCCCTGCCTTTCAAGTTGGTGCCCAGAGAGAGGAAAAAACCAGTGGTTGCAGGAGGAACAGCCACAGACACTCAGCCCCCAGAGCCGTCTTCAGGCAATTCATCTCATTTCTAATTGCCCAGTGTTTTCCCACGAGACCAGAAATCCTACCCGATACACTGGGCACCGGACAGCCTATGGCAGTGCTAATTATTCGTGTTTTCCAAAGTGTCCAAATCTATCATGAGTCATGTAGAAAACCTCTAAATTATTTTCAAGGTCTTTAAAACCTCACAGGAAAAAGTCATTGAATTCCTTAACACAACACGTATCTCTCCTTCCATCAAAACATATAATAGAAAATAACTAAGATTTCTTTATATTTTAGTGACTGTCGAAATGAAGATGAAGGGCACATGCAGAATATTTTCATCATTTTTACCCCCTTTTAGGGAGTAGTAACAGCCAATAAGTAACCAGTTTCGTTTTGGGCACTGTAGATAATTATCACAACGTTAAAACATATTTTAAAATATGGTTGATAAAGACCCATGTTTTCTCCTAAGTCTATAACCATGGTTTTTCAACCTCCAAGTAACAAGAGACTATTTAAGGTCGGCTGAGTTTCGCAGAGGAGACACCTTGCCCTTCCTAGACATGTAACTTACTTTAAAAGTGAACTTCAAGAAAACAAATCTATCCAGAATTGTAATGTGTGGGTGAGGAACTTGCCTTCGGCTAAGAGAACTTGATATCTTTCCCTGTTGAGCTTTTCAGTCTCACAGCTTAGGGGAGTGAGAAGGTGTTGTGAACTTGGATAGCAGCCATTCTAGAAAAAACCTAAGCATGACAGGATTTGGTGTTAATGACTTTGGTAGCTTAGAGAAATGGAAACTGAGGCTAAAGGAGGGGAGGCAGCTTTCATATTTCCAGTGAGGTATGGTGCTTGTAAGGATGTCTAAAGATAGGGTCCTCGCCCTCACCAGGTGGTTCAGGGGAAACACCTCCTCTCCCCATCCTAACTGAAGCCTCACATCAACGACCATATAAGCAACCCCCCGTTGGTGACTGACATTGTCTAAGAATCAGAGTTACATCAGCATTATATACTTGCAGGTGGTCTTACATGACTTTCTTCTTAGCGTTTCAGCATTGCCCTACCTGGACCTCAGATACCTATCTTCCTAATAACCTATGACTGAGCACCTTGGATCCCTGCCTTTCTTTCCTGCTCTGGCCTCTGGGGACTGCCGTAGGACTTTTACCTTCACCACCTGAGCTCCGACACCTGGCTTGTGCGGGCGTGAAGCCAAGAGGACACTCCCATCCAGTTGTCACACCTGCTGGTCCTGACCTTGACTTTGATTTCCTGAACTACCATTCTCAGACACCACACTTCAGCAAGACCTCATTACGGAGGCCTGTGGATTCACTTCCTTGGGAAGTTTTCATAAGAAAGGCTGAATAAACTTGCTTAGGTAGAACAAGTCTAGCCTTGGCCTCAGAGGCATCCTTATAATTCTCTGTCCCTTACCAACATGGTTGCTACAAACCACAGAGGGCCAAGCTAGAAAGGAAGAATTTCTGTGGGTTACGAAAAATTTCTGACAATCTCATCTCAGGTTCAACTTCAGGTCTCCGTCACGGGAGATGTGTCCTGTTTGTTTGGATATAAGTCTTAGAAATACGAAAAGGAATGTAGAATTACCATGATGTAAACTAAAGCAAGAACCGCAAAAATGAAGGACTTCCATTTCTCCTCTAACCGTTAAATATTTCTAGTAAGAAATCTAAATTGACATCCCTTATCATTTATTTCACCTTTAGAGAGTTTCTAAACTTTCTGTAAATTGTGGTGGCTTGCTTTTTGTTCAAGGGATTGGAAGCAGGTCAGGCTTTTCTGAATGAAGCCTCCCTCACACATCTGTGTAAAGGAGATAGCAGTGAAGCCTTCTATACCTTGACCTTGGGGCCCAGAAAGGTGCAAGGCAAGAGCATTGTCTTGAAAACACAGGACAAGATGAACTGACATCAGACATCACAGAGTCTGGGAAGGACATGCCCTTGTCAGGCTACCCTGTATCAACCACTGTGGGACGTGCAGGACCCCTCAGAGGTGAGGTGAGGCAGGGAAAGGGATTAGGCTGAAGGAAGCCCTTCTCTTTCTCCTGGTGTGTCGGTTTAGCACACAGGGCTGCTGGCCCGGGCCCCTGCCTTTCATGTTGGATATTTTCCACTGTGCCCAGAGAGAAAGAACAATGGCTGCACGAAGAAGGGTCCCCAAGGCTCAGCCCCAGGAGCCATCTCCAACCAATTCATCTCACATTGAACTGTTCAGTATTTTCCCACGAGAGCTGACATCCTACCCGACACACTGGCCACCAGACAGCCTGAGCTGGGCATTTCCTGCAGCAGCGCTAATTCCTAGTGTCTTTACAAGAATCCTGACCCAGAAATGCACCTCAATAGGTAAGAAGTTAAAAAAACAAACAAACAGGGGAACCAAACGGAGAGATAAAACATTCTTGAGCTCCGGGGAACTCAGAAAGGGTGCCTGGAGCACAATTCACACGTTGGCCAGCCAGCTCTGTTCAGGCTGATAAGTCATTTTGAGAAAAACAAATGAATTCATATCTGATAAACCGGCACATTGATAATACCGAATTCCTTTCGCCTTTCTAAGACTCTATCAGGGAGGGGGATAGATAAGTCCTTGCTTTGCCAGGGCTGAAGGAGGTAAGATTTACTGTAGATGCTACACAATGGAATATTTCTCGGTTTAATCAGTTCTGCCAGGATTCTGGGCCCCTTCCCCCCAAATAATTAAGACATGCCTTCATGTCCCCACACCTGCTGTGACAATGGCCGTTGATAGAATCTGTTTTGAGAGAGTCCATTGTTCCAATCACAAATAAGGACAGCTAAGTGGATCCCAGGAGAGTTTTTATAATTTTTTTAAAATGTTTTTGAGGGGATGGTTCCTGGCTGTCCTGCCTGAATGGTACTGCCGACTGTACACATATATCTACACAAACATGAAAGCTATTCTCCTCATAGCCGTTCTCAGACATCACGCGGCCCAGTGACCCCAGAGAAAGACAGGGTAAATAAGTTAGAGACCGGGGCTGGATCTGAATTCTAACTTTCTAGATTGACATCGAGACTTCTGAATTCTGCATCCAGACTTAGCATGACTTATATCTGTCATTTATTCTTTGCGATATTAAATGGTAGAACATAAAGAATCAAAAATGCCTGAATAATCTAGTGGCTGTAAGCAGGGCTTATGCAAAGTAGAAAAGGAGCCCAGAAGAGCAATTTCTGACTCTCTCTGGGCAAGTGGAGGATTTGTTTATACAAAAGGTGATATTTAAGCTGGATTGTGAAGGATGGGTAGGAAATAAGCAGGTGCCTATTTCCAAATATACCTGGCACAGTGGTGGTGTGCTTAAATATTCATTCATTCACCAGAAAAACCTACCTAAGCACTGGGGATATAATGATTAATAAGATGGATTTTGTTGTTTTCATCACACGAGATGATGTAGTTGTTTAAGAACTACAGACAAGCAAGAAGATAATTACAACACGATCTGATAAAAAGGACTAAGGACTAGGAAGGAGGAACGGTGTGCTTTAGCAGCACATAGTAGAAGGAGGAGGAAAATTAGGCTCTCGCTTCCACGCTGCCTCTCCTTTGGGCCTTACTCACTGGAAGGAAGAGTATGTGTTCTTTTGTTATTGTTTCCAGGCAACAAAGCAACTTACTTCTGGGAGTCCCTTAGGAGAATTATCAGATATCGTTTTGATCAAAAGATTCAGCATTAAGGCTAAATTCATCCTCCTGTTTTTCTCCCAGAAGTCCAAATTAAGGGGTCCTTCTTAAAATATGGATTCGATTTTGTTTTCCAGCAAGTAGGACCTTGGTGTGTAACACTCTCCACTTCTTCTCCTTGCTCAGAGCTGCTGGCTCTCAGACAGTTCTCAGCGAGTCCCAGAGAACACCGTCCTGGTCCACACCGGGATGTAGATGGTACCCTTCTCTTGTCTGCAGCCACTCCCCCTGAGTCTATGGGGCAGGTGCCTCTCTGGGCCTCAGTTTCCCTTAGTTCCAAAAAAGAAGTTTAGACTAAGTGAACGCTAAAGTCCTTTTCAACCGTCTTACATTCAGAATTTCCTTTTTCTGTTCGTTTGTTAGATGAGTCTTTGAAATCAATAGTGCTTTGTATCATTAGAGGGCAGACTTCCCTTGGAGTAGAAAACGAAGGAGAGTTTTGAGAAATTAAAATATTGGATATGAAGCACTGGATTCTTCTCTTGAAGGGTGAGCATCAGAGAAGGAGGGAATGGAGAGCAGTGGAGACAGTGAAGGAATCGTCCACTGAACCTGGAGCAAATGCTCACTGTTAATCGAATGTTTAGTGTATAGTGAATTGTGTCAAACTACAGGTCCCATGGGTAGGTCATGAATCAGTTTATTACATCATAAATAGCACTGAAAACTAAAATAGAACAAAGTAGAAAACAGAGTGTATTCCGCGTAATAAGAAATATTTTTTCATGAAATTTTGCTTCGTATCTATGTGCATGGGGATGAGTACTCAATCACAATATAAAGTTTATTTCACATTGTATGTAGAGGTCAAACACTTTGAGAAATATTGGTCTAAGGGATCAGATGTTACTTTTAGGGTTAAGTGTTTAAAATATTTTTACACTGACATGAAAATTTAGTTTAATATCTTGCTAGAGCACAGTAAGACTCACACAGATAAACCAGAGTAATAAGTATTATAGACCTAATACTCTTGAAGAAATAGAATACATTCCGTTTCATCCATAGATACCAATATCTTTTACCTTGAAACTTGTAGCACTTTCCTCTCTTATGAGTCCCTTTTCTTCTCTTTTTAAAACCTTCATAAACTGATTATTGGCTTCAGAGTCAGACCTGCATTGATCGCAAATCCACCATTCCCTATGTGTGTGCCTCTGGGAAAATTATTTAGCCTCCTTCTGCCCAGTTGCCTTATTTTTAAAATAGGGTAATTGTGCTTTGCACACAGAGTTGTTCTTACTGTATCAGCTAATGTATGGAAAGTGGTTAGGCCAGTCCCCAGGACATAGTAAGCTCTCAATAAACGATAGTTCTCATGGTTAAAAGACAGTTAAACAGTCTTCCCTTCTTAATTTAGGAGGCTGAAGTGCAGAACAAGCTAGGTGATGGCTAACAAACGAACACGGAGCTCCACCTCTGGGCAGGTTGCATTTTTGTCCTTACCTATCCCTGAGAACCTAGGTATTTGGTAAGAATAATAAATTAGCGCAGATAGCAAAGAATAAAAGTTGATCTCAGCTCACATTCACCTCCTTCAAACTGCCACTTCAATCTGGATAAGAGGCTGTATCATTTCTGGGCTGTTTTCCAGTTGAAAAACTAAAGAACATGGTGTCTCTGTTTAGCGTGAGTAAGTTGGCTGCTGACTTGAGACAACTCACTGCCCTGAACGGGATCCCTCTTCCCACCTCTGCTTCAGGTCATTATCCTGAAGAAAAGCATAAATTGTTGACAAGCAGTGGCTTTTAGAGTGTTCCACGATAGAGGAATTCCATAAAGGTTACACAGTTGTTTCTTTAATAAGTATCCAAAAGTCTTGTTATTTCTCAATATCACCAACTGGAGGTGATGAAATTCATGTGACGTTCATAAAACATGGAACGTCTTTTATCCTGAAGGTCATCTTGTGCCCTCGCTTATGGTCAACAATCTTGGGGGACCCAGACTTGGAACTTTCCAGAGACTGAGCCCACAGTTCACAGTTCTGTGTGCTGGTGAAGAGATTGATGGTTTGTCTAAAACATACAACAGAATTATGTAATTTTTTAGTTATAAGATATTATAGAGATCATCTAAAACAAATCCTTCATTTTACAGGTGAGGAGACAAAACCCAGAGATATTAGATTATCTGCTCAATTTTGTCGTATGTTTCGTGTGTGGCTCAGGACCTGAACTCCGACATCCTGTCTCCAAGCCTGGTACCCCTCGCACTGCATTCTAGATTCCCAACAATAGATATGAAGCAAAGGCAGTCCTTCCATAGTTCAAGGTCATGGCAGGACTATTTAGAGTCGCCTTCACAAAGCAGGCTGGCCAATTCCCCCTCAGCCCAGCCATAGGACAAACTTTCCAAGAGAGGCAGGAAACTGGGCTTTCTGCCACTCAACATCCCATATTTCTCTCTGAAGTACAGAGAACGACTGGTTCCCTTTCTGAAGGGCATTTGACTACAAGTTTCAAAAGCCTGGTGAATATTCATGACTTTTAACTCAATGATCACAGTCCTAGAATTTAATCACGAAGAAAAAATCTGGATGTAGGCAAAGATTTAGGTACAAAGATGGCATGGCACTGTTTTGATAACAACATGATCTTGGACCCGGGGAACTGCTTAAATAAACAACAGTATATTTACATGTATCATTGTTTATTTTAGAACCATAAAAATGGAGTTGTAGAAAAAGAAAAACAGCTGATAAACGTGGAGAATGTTCTTGATATATTGCTCAGGAAAAGTACCTTACAATACAGTGTATACAGAATGATTCTAACTTTGTAATAAAAATCTCTATTTATACCTGTACTTGCTTAAAATAATGACTCAGGTTAAATATTCCAGTATATCAAGAGTGGGTGGCAAAATGGCTGGGCCATTGGTATTTTTCTCTTTGGTTTTTATTGTACTTTTGAAAACTTTGAACAGGGACATATATTGGGTTTGTAATGAGACAAAAGTATTATTTAAAGTCTGATTTCTTTCTTCACTATGCTTCTGGAATAGTCCCCACAAGCTGAAGATGTAGGGTAGCACTCTAGACCTTAAGAGGCAGTGCAATGGTGGCAACAGGGAGGATAATACTCTGAAGATTTGTTACATGTGGTATTTCCAGTCCTTTGGGTCTACTGTAAACTTCATCAAGCACAAGATTTTTTTTTTTTTTGCGGTACGCGGGCCTCTCACTGTTGTGGCCTCTCCCGTTGCGGAGCACAGGCTCCGGACGCGCAGGCTCAGCGGCCATGGCTCACGGGCCCAGCCGCTCCGCGGCATGTGGGATCTTCCCGGACCGGGACACGAACCCGCGTCCCCTGCATCGGCAGGCGGACTCTCAACCACTGCGCCACCAGGGAAGCCCAAGCACAAGATTTTTAAAAAATGTTTTCTTCTAGACTACCTGAAGGGAATGTTTCAAACGTTCTTAAGCTCAAAGCCTATTGGCTTCTTAGGAAAATGTATCATATAACCGAGGCATCTAGATACAATACTAGTTATAGCCAGGGAGGAAACCAGAAAGGAGCTTTTTGCATAATTGGTCCACTCATAAAAATAAATGTCAAAAAAAGAACAAAAATACTTACATCTGAGAGAGTATAGCTATTGCATTGGCCAACCTTTCTTTTAACAAGTTATAATGTATTTTAAAGTATCTTTTGAGCTATCTTCACAAATATCTGTTTTCAACTCCTTTTACATTAAAAATTTGGATTTAAAAAAAAAAAAAAAGATCAAAGCCCAATTAAGCAGGGAAAATCTCCATGACCAACCCTCTCTACTTTCCATTGGTCACATACATTTGGAGAGAAACAAAACACATTCCAGCAAGTTGCTGCCGGCAACACGCAAGAAGCACTTACTATATGTGAAAATCAGTGAGCTTATATACATGATTAAAGGTTGTAAAGCATGTCATGTAAACCTACACTAACCCGGTAGTGTTATTACTTTTATCTTGCCAGTAAGTGGCAAATGACTTAAATAGAACAAATGCATAGATGGCACGTAACACCTGGAGGTGTTACCGTTCAAGATCTCGGGGCTTCCATCTGCTCTAGCACAAGGTTGTGGGTAAGTCGTATCCGAACCAGAGCACACACCAGAACACACATTATCTTAGTTTAGTAATTAGGAAATTATAGGCCAAAAATAAACTTTATGTAAAAATGCATCACTACACATTACAGGGTTAATCAAATAAATTACATCAAAGTAGATGGGTAATAATAACGCTGGACCAAGAGTCATTTATCATGGAAGAGCAAGACTGACAGCCATTAAAAACTCCAACCAACCAACCAAGACAAAAATGACGAGGCACTGTTGTGAAAGTCACCTTCTCAAAAATCATGGAATTCCAAATATCAGTAGTACGCCTATGCCATAAGGTCTGGGCAGTGCTGCTATGAGGCTCCAGTTTTTTATAGAATGTGAGATTAGAATCTTCAGTAAAATCCCATAATAGGCTACTCTGGGTTTATGACTGTGAAGTTGTGTAACTTGTAATCATTTACTTAGCAGATTGGCTCTATGTAAAATGGAAATCTATGGCCTTGCACTGCCACCTGCCTGTCGCCTGCCTGTACGAATTTAGGAAAGGACTCATTTAGAATCAGCACTCTGTCTGAGGGCCACCCATGGCCCAGGTTAACCCTTTCAATCACTGTGAGTTTAGGGGATTCTTAACCAATGAAAATGAGGAAAGGAGTAAGAATCTGGTTCATTGGTTCACCCAGGGCCTCTGCAGAGGCCAGAGGGCTGACTAAGAGGCTTCTTCTGGAATATATCCAAAAATCCAGAAAGCTTTTCTTCTTTTTTTTTCTTTTCTCTTTCCTCCTTTTCTATCGCCCTCTTCCTGCTCAAGGAAGAATAGTGACAAATATAGAAGGTTGGTTGTGGAGAACATCCCATACCAGTATTTTTTTTTTTTCTTCCTGGTGATTTTTCATTTTCTTGATTCTCTAACAGCCATCTCTTATCTCTGAGAAATAAATTTCCTTTTCAATCGCTGCGCATCTGTATTCCAAATAAATGAAGGGGGAGCTTTAGCATTTAAAAAACGAAGAGAAGATGCTGGAATCTCTCTAATAGCCTTCATCACAGGGAATTAGCGACTATGAGAAAATTCCTAACTAGACCCAAGAAGAAAAGCTTAGGAATCCTAACCACTAGACAGGCACGGTGATGCCTGGGCCTTCCGAGTGTTTAGGAATTAGTTGTGATTCATGTTAATGGGGTGGAGGATATTAATTCCAACATCTGAAAGGGCTTTGCATGACCCCCTCCCTTTAAACATTTTTGGCTTGTCAGATATCATCTGGTCCTGACAATTCACACGTCTCCCTCCAGGGACAGAGGAGAATGGAATGACAGCAGTGGTCTGGAGGCCTCATGATCTTATGGGCACCAAGACTTCAATAGGCCGAGGTTTGGGCTGTGTGTTGCTGCGCCAGGCTCTGAGGCTCATTAGGGCTCCCAGACTTGAGGGCGCCCCTGGTCACTGCTGCCTCTCTGCAGGGGCCCTGCAACTTCTGAGGCTGCCTGGTCAGCATGAGTCAGGCCTTGGAACTCTTGGACATCACTGAGGTTTGTCGTCTGGCCCCTGCCCTCTTGCTATCTCCTCTACTCCATGAGACCTTTTTGAGCTTCTTATTTATCGTTTTTTTACATTTTATTTATCTTTGGCTGCGTTGGGTCTTCGTTGCTGTGCGTGGCTTTCTCTAGTTGTGGCGAGCGGGGGCTACTCTTCGTCGTGCTGTGTGAGCTTCTCATTGCGGTGGCTTCTCTTGTTGCGGAGCACAGGCCCTAGAGTGTGTGGGCTTCAGTAGTTGTGGCAGGCGGGCTCAGTAGTTGTGGCTCGTGGGCTCTAGAGCACAGGCTCAGTAGTTGTGGCACACGGGCTTAGTTGCTCTGTGGCATGTGGGATCTTCCCGGACCAGGGCTTGAACCTGTGTCCCCTGCATTGGCAGGTGGATTCTTAACTACTGCGCCACCAGGGAAGTCCACTTTTTGAGCTTCTTAAGGCTTCTTATTTCTTTCTACCCAAACTCACTTTAGAAAGTGTGCTGATCTTTGCCTGACATTTGAGTGTAGGCTGAGGTTGACCACTACCTTTTGTTTGTTTGTTTGTTTTTGCGGTACGCGGGCCTCTCACTGTCACAGCCTCTCCCGTTGCGGAGCACAGGCTCCGGACGCGCAGGCTCAGCGGCCATGGCTCACGGGCCCAGCCGCTCCGCGGCACGTGGGATCTTCCCGGACCGGGGCACAAACCAGCGTCCCCTGCATCGGCAGGCGGACTCTCAACCACCGCGCCATCAGAGAAGCCCGACCACTACCTTTTTGAATGGAATTGTCACTCTCATGTTTTCCTCAAATGATGCAGAGAAGGTCATGTCCCCTGGCAGCAATGGAGCAATACTTTGGGAACTAGTGGGATTTTCCAGATTCTCTGAAATCACAGGGTTGCTCCTTCCTCAGATAAGGTCCGCTGCAGGGGGAATGGTTGAAAAGTGTGAATTCAAGCTGGAAACCATCACTGGCTACTGCCAAAGGTCTGTCGAAGAACTTCCAACAAAGAATCCTGATTTTTTTTTTTCCCCAGGGAAGAAACTAGGCTGGTGCAGAAGTGCCTCTGTCATGTCTTTATTTATATTCTCCTAGCTATAGGGAAGTCCTTGGGCAAGTGGCCTAAAACAGCTGTGCCTCAGTTTTCTTCATCTATAAAATGGGTGTAATAAAAATGGTACCATCTTTCAGGAGAGTTCCAGGTAAAAGTGTGTGTACAAAGATGTTTAGAAGAGTGCTTGACACAAAGAAATCACTCTTGGGCCCCATCACTGCTCCCCTCTGAGGCTTGAGGAGTAAAGGATTGGGGCCTAACTTTGGAATATTGCCCACAGGTGAGGCTTCTGTTTTTGTTTGTTTCTAAACTGAAAGAATAACAATGCAGTAGCAGGCATCTTTTTTCACTTTGGGCATTTGGGGACCCGCAGGGCAGGGGCTTATTTCCAGGAACCTTCTAGGCCTTAGGTGGCTGTCTTGATTCGGTAGACCATGCATGCAGTCTTGATCCAGTAGAGCACGCATGCACCCAGTGCATTTCCTTCCATTGGCTGCTCTTCTAACACAATCATTTAATCGTCGAGCTTGATTTACCATGTACTTCTATTAATTTTGGTTTGTGTCCTTTGTCATCCAGGGCCCCCAAGCCAAGATCCAAATTCTCTCTTAGCACACAATACTTTAAAAAATGAAAAAAGGAAAGAAAAAGCTTGAAGACATATCAATAACCTATAAAGTTAACTCACAAAATCCTAAGAAGCCAGTGTACGTTTCAGTCACGGCTGCTTTGGCTGTAGGGTGTCCTCATCCAGATCTCACGTTAATATTGCAACTATGTGTTTATGTGTCTGTCTGTCTGTCCTGCTAGATTCAGCTCCTGGTCATTTCTGGAGTCGCCCGTGTAGCCCCAAAGCCAACATGGGAGCTTCTAAGTATATCTCACCCTCTTAGCCAGTTACTTAACTTAACCTTTGGTTACTGAGACTAGTCAGGGATGGGATGAGGGTTTTCTTCTAGGGAAGTAGACACTAATAGGAGAGGCAGGATGACATGGCATCCAAGAAAAGAGGCCATGTGCATGGGTGCCTTCTGGAGCTCAGGACGGCATGGACCTCAGTCTGCATGCATCTCCACTCTGATGTCTGTCATCCATGCCGCCATTTCCCTGTCTGTCTCTGTCTTAGCTCAAGCTGCTGTTACAAAATACCATAGACTGGGCTTCCCTGGTGGCGCAGTGGTTGGGAGTCCGCCTGCCGATGCAGGGGACGCGGGTTCGTGCCCCGGTCCGGGAGGATCCCGCGTGCCGCGGAGCGGCTGGGCTCGTGAGCCATGGCCGCTGAGCCTGCGCGTCCGGAGCCTGTGCTCCGCAGCGGGAGAGGCCACAGCGGTGAGAGGCCCACGTACCACCAAAAAAAAAAAAAAAAAAAAAACAAAATACCATAGACTGAGTGGCTTATAAAACAACAGAGTTTGTTTCTCATAGCCCTGAGAGGCTGGGAGGTCCAAGATCAAGGTGTTACCAGATCCTGGTCTGGGGAGAGTCTGATTGCTGGTTGCAGACTGCCAACTTCCTGTTGCCTCCTCACATGGTGGAAAGAATGCTAGCTAGCTCTTTGGCCTCTTCTTATAAGGGCACTACTCCCATCCATGAGGGCTCCATCCTCATGATCTAATCACCTCCCAAAGGTCCTACCTACAAATACCATCACAGAGGGTGTAGGTTCTCAACATATTGTTTTGGGGAGGATACAAACATTCGGTCTGTGGCAGTATCTCTTTGAGACATCAACTTCCAATGCTACCAACACTGTTCCGTACCCCCTTCCTCCACTCCTACTGGCCAAGCAGGACGCAGGATGGGCTGTGGGTGAGGAGGGACTGACATGTGTGCTCCAGACATCTCGCAGCACTCCCGAGCATGGCAGCAGTGCTGGCATCCTTTCAATTGTTCACCTGCGCCTCAAGAGAATGAAAACAAGTCAACAGCACCACTTACCAGCAGGGTCCCAAAGGGACCTTTTCTCATGTGCTTGTTAAACAGCATTAGATGCAGAATTTGGGACATGGCTGTTTTGATTCTCGCCCTTGTGACAAACCATCAATAGATGTGACAATGCCTGGGATGTGGAAAGTCATGCTTCTAAGAGGAACCAGCCAATATTCCAAATTCTGTGACTCTGTCCTACTCTAGCTGTGGCTACAGCCATCTTTCTTATCCCCAACAAATCTCTAAGCCACTGCACACTATCACTGGTGAGAAGAGGACAGAAACGTGCACCCCAAGATAAAGGACATCTCCTAAGGCACAAATCCAAGCTGCCTGAAGCCACCTGGAGCGCTGTATTTTTGTTGTTTTATTTTATCTCAGCCTTTTTCATTCAGAGTCAAGGTGAGGAGGGAAGAAAGCAATTCACAAGGGAAAAGCCTCAAGAGGAAGGAGAGAAGTTATCAGGAGGCAGGTGATCAGCTGATCTAAAAGTGAGGCCCAAGAGTTGCAATACTCTTTTACTAAGTAAAAAATTTGCTATATCTCCTATTGGAACCTCTGTCCTTCCTGTCCTTAACGCTGTCTCTTCGGGGATAGAGAAAGAGGGGCCATTAGCACAGAAAGTCATCCCTAAGTGCAGCTCAACCTGGCTACACACCCCTCTCTCCTTCAACGCCCAGTGAAAAGCCAGTATCTCAGCCCTTGCCCCACATAGTGAAATGGACTCTTTCTCATGGCAACACATTAGTCCACTCAGGCATGGGACCAACTTATTAATCTTTTTACTTCAGGGCCCGGCCCTTAGTATGTTTAAGAAATATTGTTTGAAAAGAGCTGAACAATTTCCTCTGATAAAATGCAGTAAAACAAATAATTGTGCTATTTGCCCAGTTGATGAAAAATCCTTAAATTAGAAGCTAGGTGTGACTTACTCGCTTTCTAGTCCTGTGACCATTGAGACTAAGTGATAATTTTGAATACAGAGGGAGCAAGAAAGACTGAAGTTCATGCAGTGCCTATCTTGCCAATTTTGGCAATGAGGTACCAAACCAAAGCGCCTTATTATTGTGACTGATCGTGTCCTTCCCTTGCTAGGATGAGATTCGAAGCTGGTTGACCGGTCAGGATGACCTAGGATCCCCCAGGGAGCTGCACAAGAAGCACTGAGAGAATCTTTTTCTAAATGAGCTACGAGGGAATCCAGTCCTCGACAGCATCAGAACAAAAGGGGAAGAGGGGTCTTGAAGCGTTAGCACCACACAGGTATCAAAACCAAAATTCATCCTGGTTTGAGAGGTTTTCTTTTTTACCCTCCCCAGGCTCCTTTTTTCCTCTTTCAGCTTTCCTGACAAGTTGTCATAAAAATAGTTATGGTTGGAAAAAGATTCCTGTAAGCAAATTGTTAGCCAAAACAATAATACCAATTAAAAAAATCCTTTCAGGGTGAATCACTGTCCTTAATACAGCACATTTAAAATAGATCTGATTTCAAATGACTTAAGATGAATCAGGGAAGTAAGGTGGGTGCAAACCAGATACCATCTTCATCACCATTCCCTCCCACCCCTCCCAGTTTCATCCTGACCCTGATAACTCCACATCATCTTCCTGGTGCACACTCTCCCATGGTGCATTCCTGTATTCTTCTTCTTTTTTATTATTTGGCAACCTCTGTTCTGCTCAGAATGGCATGCAAAATGACTGCTTGTGGAACTGCTCTCCATTGTTATGGAGACAATAAAAGGATGTCTGATAAGCATCTTACGACAGATTTTTCTCCAGCTGAAGCATTATTGGCAGCACAATTTTCCAAATTTGCATTCTACCTGTGGCTCCACGGAGCTACCCGAGACTCCTTCCCAAGAGAGGACATTGTTCCTTCATTTCTGGAGGCAGCAATCACTTCATTGGTGGTTGTAAATATTGTCTTCATGCTGGCTAATTCTCTCACTATTAACTGGCAACTATAAATCTCTGGTTGTTCCAAAGGACTTTTGAACTATCTCAATATTTCAGGAAATTCTATTTGACTGAGAATCATGTAAGCAAGTACAATGTAGTCTGTGGTTCAAGAAGGGGTAGGTTTAAATAAACGTGTTAAAAATTCAAATTCTTTTCTAAAAGGTACATTTAAAATGATGCTTTGCTTTATGGAATCTTCACAAAAGGAAGACAGGAATTTTTCAGACTCCAGTGTAATATCTTTTTTCTTTCACTGGAGGTTTTCAACAGAGGCTCAATGCCCATTTTAAAGAACATTTTTGAGGGGAATGTTTATGCGGGTTGGAAACTACACTATATGGCTTTTTTTTCACATATTTATCGGAGTTTAAATGCTTCACAATGTTGTGTTAGTTTCTGATGTAGAACGAAGTGAATCAGCTATATGTATACATATATCCCTGTATCCCCTCCCTCTTGAGCTTCCCTCCCACCCTCCCTATCCCACCCCTCTAGGTCTTCGTGAACCACCGAGCTGATCTCCCTGTGCTATGCAGCAGCTTCCCACTAGCCATCCATTTTACATTTGGTAGTGTATATATGTCCATGCTACTCTCTCACTTCGTCCCAGCTTCCCCTTCCCCCGACCCCCACCATGTACCCTCAAGTCCATTCTCTACATCTGCATCTTCATTCCTGCTCTGCCACTAGGTTCATCACTTCCACTTTTTAAAATTCCATATATATGCGTTAGCACACGGTATTTGCTTTTCTCTTTCTGACTTACTTCACTCTGTATGACGGACTCTAGGTCCATCCACCTCACTACAAATAACTCAATTTCTTTCCTTTTTATGGCTGAGTAATATTCCATTGAATATATGTGCCACATCTTCTTTATCCAATCATCTGTTGATGGACATTTAGTTTGCTTCAATGTCCTGGCTATTGTAAATAGTGCTGCAGTGAACATTGTGGTACATGTCTCTTTTTGAATTATGGTGTTCTCAGGGTATATGCCCAGTAGTGGGATTGCTGGGTCATATGGTAGTTCAATTTTTAGTTTTTTAAGGAACCTCCATACTGTTCTCCATAGTGGCTGTATCAATTTACATTCCTATTAACAGTGCAAGAGGGTTCCCTTTTCTCCACACCCTCTCCAGCATTTATTCTTTGTAGAGATTTTTGATGATGGCCATTCTGACTGGTGTGAGGTGATACCTCATTGTGGTTTTGATTTGCATTTCTCTAATGATTAGTGATGTTGAGCATCTTTTCACGCATTTGTTGGCCCTCGGTATGTCTTCTTTGGAGAAATGTCTATTTAGGTCTTCTTCCCATTTTTGGATCAGGTTGTTTCTTTTTGTCATATTGAGCTGCAGAGCTGCTTATATATTTTTGGATATTAATCCTTTGTCAGTTGCTTCATTTGCAAATATTTTCTCCCATTCTGAGGGCTGTCTTTTCATCTTGTTTATGGCTTCCTTTGCTGTGCAAAAGCTTTTAAGTTTCATTAGGTCCCATTTGTTTATTTTTATTTCCATTTCTCTAGGAGGTGGGTCAAAAAGGATCTTTCTGTGATTTATGTCATAGAGTGTTCTGCCTATGTCTTCCTCTAAGAGTTTGATAGTGTCTGGCCTTACATTTAGGTCTTTAATCCATTTTGAGCTTATTTTTGTGTATGGTGTTAGGGTGTGTTCTAATTTCATTCTTTTACATGCAGCTGTCCATTTTTCCCAGCACCAATTATTGAAGAGGCTGTCTTTTCTCCATTGTATATTCTTGCCTCCTTTTTCAAAGATAAGGTGACCATATGTGTGTGGGTTTATCTCGGGGCTTTCTATCCTGTTCCATTGATTTATATTTCAGTTTTTGTGCCAGTACCATACTGTCTTGATTACTGTAGCTTTGTAGTATAGTCTGAAGTCAGGGAGCATGATTCCTCCAGCTCCGTTTTTCTTTCTCAAGATTGCTTTGGCTATTCGGGGTCCTTTGTGTTTCCATACAAATTGTAAAATTTTTTGTTCTAGTTCTGCGAAAAATGCCATTGGTAATTTGATAGGAATTGCACTGACCTTGTAGATTGCTTTGGGTAGTATAGTCATTTTCACAATATCGATTCTTCCAATCCAGGAGCATGGTATATCTCTCCATCTGTTTATGTTATCTTTGATTTCTTTCATCAGTATTTTATAGTTTTCTGAGTGCAGGTCTTTTGCCTCCTTAGGTAGGTTTATTCCTAGGTATTTTATTCTTTTTGTTGTGATGGTAAATGGGATTGTTTCCTTAATTTCTCTTTCTGATCTTTTGTTGTTAGTGTATAGGAATGCAGGAGATTTCTGTGCATTAATTTTGTATCCTGCAACCTTACCAAATTCATTGATTAGTTGTAGTAGTTTTCTGGTGGCATCTTTAGGATTTTCTATGTATAGTATCATGTCACTGGCAAACAGTGACAGTTTTACTTCTTCTTTTCCAATTTGGATTCCTTTTATATCTTTCTTTTCTCTGATTGCTGTGGCTAGGACTTCCAATACTATGTTGAATAATAGTGGTGAGAATGGACATCCTTGTCTTGTTCCTGATCTTAGAGGAAATGCTTTCAGTTTTTCACCATTGAGAATGATGTTTGCTGTGGGTTTGTCATATATGGCCTTTATTATGTTGAGGAAGATTCCCTCTGTACCCACTTTCTAGAGAGTTTTTATCATAAATGGGTGTTGAATTTTGTCAAAAGCTTTTTCTGCATCTATTGCGATGATCATATGGTTTTCATTCTTTAATTTGTTATAATGGGGCAACACATTGATTGTTTTGAGTATATTGAAGAATCCTTGTATCCCTGGGATAAACCTCACTTGATCACGGTGTATGATCCTTTTAATGTGTTGCTGGATTCTGTTTGCTAGTATTTTGTTGAGGATTTTTGCGTCTATGTTCATCAATGATATTGGTATGTAATTTTCTTTCTTTGTGATATTTTTGGTTTTGGTATCAGGGTGATGGTGGCCTCGTAGAACAAGTTGGGAAGTGTTCCTCCTTCTGCAATATTTTGGAAGAGTTTGAGAAGGATAGGTGTTAACTCTTCTCTAAATATTTGATAGAATTCGCCTGTGAAACCATCTGGTCCTGGACTTTTGTTTGTTGGAAGATTTTTAATTACAGTTTCAATTTCATTACCTGTGGTTGGTCTATTTATATTTTCTAATTCTTCCTGGTTCAATCTTGGAAGGTTGTACTTTTCCAAGAATTTGTCCATTTCTTCCAGGTTGTCCATTTTATTGGCATATAGTTGCTTATAGTAGTCTCATATGATCTTTTGTATTTCTGTGGTGTCATTTGTAATCTCTCCTTTTTCATTTCTAATTTTATTGATTTGAGTCCTCTCCGTTTTTTTCTTGATGAGTCTGGCTAAAGGTTTATCAATTTTGTTTATCTTCTCCAAGAACGAGCTTCTAGTTTTATTGATCTTTGCTATTGTTTTCTTTGTTTCTATTTCATTTATTTCTGCTCTGATCTTCATGATTTCTTTCCTTCTATGAATTTTGGGTTTTCTTTGTTCTCCTTCTTCTAGTTGCTTTAGGTGTAAGGTTAGATTGTTTATTTGAGATTTTTCTTGTTTCTTGAGGTGGGCTTGAATTGCTATGAACTTCCCTCTTAGAACTGCTTTTGCTGCAGGCCATAGGTTTTGGATTGTCATGGTTTCATGGTCATTTGTTTCTAGGTATTTTTTGATTTCCTCTTTGATTTCTTCAGTGATCTCTTGGTTATTTAACAGTGCACTGTTTAGCCTCTATGTATTTGTTTGTTTTACTGTTTTTTTCCTGTAATTGATTTCTAATCTCATAGTGTTGTGGTCAGAAAAAATGCTTGATACGATTTCAATTTTCTTAAATTTTCCAAGGTTTGATTTGTGACCCAAATGTAATGTATTCTGGAAAACATTCTGTGTGCACTTGAGAAGAAAGTGTATCCTTCTGCTTCTGGGTGGAATGTCCTCAAAATATCAATTAAGTCTATCTAGTCTATTGTGTCATTTAAAGCTTGTGTTTCCTTATTTATTTTCTTTCTGGATGTTCTGTCTATTGGTGTAACTGGGGTGTTAAAGTCCCCCACTATTATTGTGTTACTATCGATTTCTCCTTTTATGGCTGTTAGCATTTGTCTTATGTATTGAGGTGCTCCTACGTTGGATGCATAAATACTTATGATTGTTATGTTTTCTTCTTAGATTGATCTCTTGATCATTATGTAGTGTCCTTCCTTATCTCTTGTAAGAGTCTTTATTTTAAAGTCTGTTTTATCTGATATGTGTATTGCTACTCCAGCTTTCTTGTGATTACCATTTGCATGGAATATCTTTTTCCATTCCCTCATTTCAGTCTGTATGTGTCTCTAGGTCTGAAGTGGGTTTCTTGTAGACAGCATATATAAGGGTCTTTTTTTTGTATCCATTCGGCCAGTCTGTGTCTTTTGGTTGGAGCATTTAATCCATTTACATTCAAGGTGATTATCAATATGTATGTTCCTATTACTATTTTCTTAATTGTTTTGGGTTTGGTTTTGTGGGTCTTTTTCTTCTCTTGTGTTTCCCGCTTACAGAAGTTCCTTTAGCATTTGCTGTAAAGTTGGTTTGGTGGTGCTGAATTCTCATAGCTTTTGCTTGTCTGTAAAGGTTTTAATTTCTCCATTGAATCTGAATGAGATCCCTGCTGGGTAACCTTTGTTGTAGGGTTCTCCCTTTCATCATCTTAAGTATATCTTGCCACTCCCTTCTCGCTTGCAGAGTTTCTGCTTAAAGATCAGCTGTTAACTTTATGAGGATTCCCTTGTATGTTATTTGTTACTTTTAGTATTTTTTCTTTGTATTTAATTTTTGATAGCTTGATTAATATGTGTCTTGGTGTGTTTCTCTTTGGGTTTATCCTGTGTGGGACTCTGTGTGCTTCCTGGACTTGTCTATTTCCTTTCCCATGTTAGGGAAGTTTTCAACTATAATCTCTTCAAATATTTTCCCAGACCCTTCTTTTTCTCTTTTTCTTCTGGGACCCCTATAATTCAAATGTTGGTGCATTTAATGAAGTCTCTGAGACTGTCCTTAATTCTTTTCATTCTTTTTTCTTTATTCTGCTCCCTGGCAGTTATTTCCACCCCTTTATCCTCCAGCTCACTTATCTGTTCTTCTGCCTCAGTTACTCTCCTTGATTCCTTCTAGAGTATTTTTAATTTCAGTTACTATGTTGTTCATCACTGTTTGTTTGCTCTTTAGTTCTTTTACATCCTTGTTAAATGTTTCTTGTATTTTCTCCATTCTGTTTCTGAGATTTTGGATCATCTTACTATCATTACTCTGAATTCTTTTTCAGGTCAGTTTCCTATTTTGTCTTAATTTATTTGGTCTTGTAGATTTTTACTTTGCTCCATTGTCTGTAATACGTTTTTTCGTCGTTTCTTTTTTTTTTTTTTTTTTGATGGGTGCGTCTGTATTCCTGTTTTACTGGTTGTTAGGCCTGACGCGTCCAGCACTGGAGTTTGCAGGCAGTTGGATAGAGCCAGGTCTTGGTGCTGAGATGAGGACCTCTGGGAGGCCTCACTCCGATTAATATTCCCTGGGGTCTGAGGTTCTCTGTTAGTCCAGCAGTTTGGACTCGGAGCTCCCACTGCAGGAGCTCAGGCCCGACCTTCAGCCTGGGAACCAAGATCCTGCAAGCTGTGTGGCATGGCAAAAAAAAAAAAAAAAAGAAAGAAAGAAAAAGGAACAGTACAATAACAAAGAATAAAAAACAAAATAAAATTAGAAAGATAAAAAATATATTAGGAAAAATAAAAACATAATTGAAACAACTGCAACAAGGTAAAATAAAACCGCAACAGCAAAAGAAAAAGGCAGGGGGAACAAGCCAAAAGGAGAGAACGATAACAAAGTATAAAGAATAAAGTAAAATTAGAATAATAAAAGATTTATTAGGAAAAATAAAAATATAAATGAGTGAACAACAATGAATCAACAAGGTAAAACAGAACCCCAATCTAAAAGAGGAAAAAAGAAAAAAAAAATAAAGGCTTTGGCTGTGGGGGCGGAGTTTAGGTGGGGGTGGAACTTAGGTAGGGGCGGGGTTTAGGATGGGGTGGGACCTAGGCGGGTGCGGGGGGTGACATTTGAGCATGGGGCAGGGCCTAGGCTCAGGACCCAGGCAGCTGGAAAAGGCCTTGGGGGCGGCGCCTAGGTGGGCCGATGTTCAAGCATGGGGCAGGGCCTCTGCTTAGGACCTTTGTGGAAGGGGAGAGGCAGCACGTGGAAAGGAGAGCCTGGAGAGTGGAGTTCCAGAGTTTGGAAGTAAGGCCTGCAGTGAGGGTGTGTGGGTGGGGTTTAGGCCCAGTTGGAGGGGTTCTCAGAGAGGGTCTCCGAGTGTACAGGTGGGGCCCTGGGTGGGGGGTAGGGGCGGGGCTTGGGCTCTGCGCAGCGGGAGGGAGGGTCCAGGGGCAGAGGATTAGGTCCAGGAGCCCAAGAGGCTCCCTAATGCCCAAGTGGACAGGGAGAGCACTGGCCCACGTTCCGTACTGTTGCTCTGTGCCCCTTCCCCACCGTCTCCCCTGGGGTCTCCCCGATCCCTGCTGGACCCCTAACCATGGGTGGGTCCCCCTGGGTGTAGGAACTCCTCTCCTCCCCCAGCCACCTCTCAGAGGTGCTGGTCCCAGAGGTCCGGCCTTTACTTTTGCTCCCTCTTCCCTCTCTCCCACTCCCTCAGGACCCCCACCCGGCTGGAGGGGGCCTCGGTGGGCAGAAGATCAGGCCCGGGATCTCAGCAGGCTCCTGGGGGCCCAAGTGGGCAGGGGAAACCCCTTAGGTGTCCATGGTCCCCCACCAGTGCCTCGTAGGTGCCCTAGTTGTGTGGAGATGGGAATTCTGCATTCTCCTAGTCCGCCATCTTGACTCTGCCCTATATGGCTTTTTTTTTTTTAACATCTTTATTGGGGTATAATTGCTTTACAATTGTGTGTTAGTTTCTGCTTTATAACACAGTGAATCAGTCATACATAAACATATGTTCCCATATGTCTTCCCTCTTGCATCTCCCTCCCTCCCACCCTCCCTATCCCACCCCTCCAGGCTGTCACAAAGCACCAAGCCAATATCCCTGTGCCATGCAGCTGCTTCCCACTAGCTATCTGCCTTACTACGTTTGTTAGTGTGTATATGTCCATGACTCTCTCTCGCCCTGTCACAGCTCACCCTTCCCCCTCCCCATAACCTCAAGTCCGTTCTCTAGGAGGTCTGCGTCTTTATTCCTGCCTTACCCCTAGGTTCTTCATGACATTTTTTTCCCCTTAAATTCCATATATATGTGTTAGCATACGGTATTTGTCTTTTTCTTTCTGACTTACTTCACTCTGTATGATAGACTCTAGGTCTATCCACCTCATTACAAATAGCTCAATTTCGTTTCTTTTTATGGCTGAGTAATATTCCATTGTATATATGTGCCACATCTTCTTTATCCATTCATCCGATGATGGGCACTTAGGTTGTTTCCATCTCCGGGCTATTGTAAATAGAGCTGCAATGAACATTTTGGTACATGACTCTTTTTGACTTTTGGTTTTCTCAGGGTATATGCCCAGTAGTGGGATTGCTGGGTCATATGGTAGTTCTATTTGTAGTTTTTTAAGGAACCTCCATACTGTTCTCCATAGTGGCTGAACCAATTCACATTCCCACCAGCAGTGCAAGAGTGTTCCCTTTTTTCCACACCCTCTCCAGAATTTATTGTTTCTAGATTTTTTGATGATGCCCATTCTGACCAGTGTGAGGTGATATCTCATTGTAGTTTTGATTTGCATTTCTCTAATGATTAATGATGTTGAGCATTCTTTCATGTGTTTGTTGGCAGTCTGTATATCTTCTTTGGAGAAATGTCTATTTAGATCTTCTGCCCATTTTTGGATTGGGTTGTTTTTTTTTTGTTATTGAGCTGCATGAGCTGCTTGTAAATTTTGGAGATTAATCCTTTGTCGGTTGCTTCATTTGCAAATATTTTCTCCCATTCTGAGGGTTGTCTTTTGGTCTTGTTTATGGTTTCCTTTGCTGTGCAAAAGCTTTGAAGTTTCATTAGGTCCCATTTGTTTATTTTTGTTTTTATTTCCATTACTCTAGGAGGTGGGTCAGAAAGGATCTTGCTGTGATTTATGTCATAGAGTGTTCTGCCTATGTTTTCCTCTAAGAGTTTGATAGTTTCTGGCCTTACATTTAGGTCTTTAATCCATTTTGAGCTTGTTTTTGTGTATGGTGTTAGGGAGTGATCTAATCTCATACTTTTACATGTACCTGTCCAGTTTTCCCAGCACCACTTATTGAAGAGGCTGTCCTTTCTCCACTGTACATTCCTGCCACCTTTATCAAAGATAAGGTGTCCATATGTGCATGGGTTTATCTCTGGGCTTTCTATCCTGTTCCATTGATCTATCTTTCTGTTTTTATGCCAGTACCATACCGTCTTGATAACTGTAGCTTTGTAGTATAGTCTGAAGTCAGGGAGCCTGATTCCTCCAGTTCCTTTTTTCGTTCTCAAGATTGCTTTGGCTATTCGGGGTCTTTTGTGTTTCCATACAAATTGCAAAATTTTTTGTTCTAGTTCTGTGAAAAATGCCAGTGGTAGTTTGATAGGGATTGCATTGAATCTATAGATTGCTTTGGGTAGTAGAGTCATTTTCACAATGTTGATTCTTCCAATCCAAGAACATGGCATATCTCTCCATCTATTTGTATCATCTTTAATTCCTATATGGCTTTTTAATGCCAACTCTAAGATCCAATTTTTCTCTGACTCCTTTAAATAAGAGCACCCCTATATATTTAACATATAATTCAATTAAGGACATTTCACGTTTACCTGCCAATCTGTAGAAATGTCTGTTGGCTGAAACAAAACTGTTGTTTATGACTTTCTACTCAACCCTATTTATTATGTGTGTACAATGTATCAGGTACTATACTAAGCATTTTATTATAACAGGAAACTAAAGACATTTCCCACACCTTCAATGAACTGAAATATTTACTGAAGAAACAAGTCACAGATAGATAGAAAATTAATTTTTAAATACTAAATTGTTGCCCAAAGCTCTGCCAGAAATGTGGGGATTCAGATCTAGGAGAGAACATCCCAGGCTGTGATGCTGAGGAAAACTTTCATTAAAGAAGTGGGGTTTGAACTGTCCTCTTTGAAGAAATTATTGACCTATGTGTTCTCACTGCTTCCATTTAATTATTTATTTGTGGTTAATCAGAAATCAGCCCAGAATAGTAAGTCCTTTTGTTGCTTCCTACGTCTCTCAGATCACAAAAGTAAGCAGAAACATAGAAGATAACCCAGAAGTAGATTTACAGGACAGCTAGAGTTCAGAAAGATACCTTAATGGGGGAACTGTTTATTGACAACCCACGTCTTCAAGAATCTTGGTGATGTTTCAGCATCCTTGTATCATTCATTCAGTTTACGCTTAAGTATTTTCAACCTAACAGTCACCAAAATAAGAAGAAACAGCTGGAGGCAAATTAATACCTTAGAAACTCTAGGTCAGTATCATCAAAGGGATGATGATTGCAACATTTTGAAATTGTTGAAAATAGCTAGTGTGATTCCTTCTAATACAATATGAATAATAAGGGAGAATTTAAGGGATAGTACTGCATTTCTGCATTTTGTAACATTTGGTAAACATAAACTTCCTCCATTTTCTGTTCACCATATGTGCCGTATTTTCTATTAGCATAAAATTCCAGTGACTCGTAAATAATCCAGATTCAGTGACAGAACATGACTAAGATTCTGTTAAAATTAAATAGATGAGCAAAATTATATTTAGTCTCTTATTTTGAAAGTAAAATAGCTTCTCTATGCTACCCATATACATTTCTGGTAGATTTCTCTTTCTTGCAAACATTTTTAATAATATAAAGTATTGTTTAGAACCCAAATATTATAAACTAGTTTCATGATAGAATAATAGTTTTTTCTTTGCCTATTATTTTAAACATTTTATTAGAACTGATAAGATAAGCTTCCCACTTAATTTGTTCTCTAACTAGCTGAATTTCAACAGCTTTTTTTGTCTTTACATTTTGGAGGAGGCAGAAGGAAGCAAAATTGATGTACAATAAGCACCCAGCTTCATCCACTTGGGGAAAATTTAAAAGTTTACAATTATTTGTAGAGCGTGTATGCAGCCTGGTGCTAATTACTGTTTCATATATTAGGAAGTGAGCCCTGTTCCAGACCCTCGAAGAGCTTTCCATCTTGCTAAAGAAAGAAGACTCCTACATGTGACTTAATAAAGCAACAAGATCAAACTTGAGTGATTCAGAGTCGTAACACTTAGGGTAAGAGATACATAAATGGGAATCAGAGCCATGAGGGGATGTTCAGAAGAAAGTACGACCTGATCTGATCTTTGAGATGGGCTTGAGGGCAACAAACATCGAAAAGGGACCTTTCTGTTCATGGTCAGTGAGAAACAATCACTTAATCAAACAGAGAAAGAGAAAGAAACATTCAAAACAAGCAAACAAACAAAAAACCCTTCCTCACTGGAGTAGAGATATCCTTGGAGAATAGTGGACACAAGCGAATCAGTAGCTGTGGTGTGACCAGGTGATGGTGGGCTTTGACATTTAGGCAGATGAATCTATAGTGATAAGACGGATGCCTGACTCCCATACAATCCTGAAGAAAGTTGGAGAACCCCCAGCTAGATAAGGCATTTCGCTACTAGTATAAAAGTATGTGTTTTCTTTCAATTCCATTATAGAAGTAAGTAGGGAGATAAAATGATCTCATTCTCAGTGGTGGTGTTTTATTTTTAACCCATAACTTTTCTTAAACTTTTGGTGACTGCTGACGACTGTTCTCTAGCTTAATTCTAAAAGATGTTAGGAGTGACAGAACCATTCAATCACCCGGAATGTGACAGCTTGCATTTTGCTTTGTTTTTAAAAATGGCTTGTGCTTGGGGCTCTCATTTTTTGGTCACATATATTTATCACAGTCAGATATGGCAGCTGTTCAGTGTAATAACTAAGAAAACGAACCTTAGAGCCAGAGTAAGTTTCGATTGAATCCCAGCCCCACCTCTTACTGGGATAGACTTTCCAGGAGTTATTTTATTTACCTGTGCTTCAGTCTCCTCCTATACAAAATGAGGAAGAGATGAGGATGAGAACGATGGTGGAAATAATAATACCTATCTCATAGAATTAAATGTATATCTATAGTATAGTATACATAATGTGTGTATATATATGTATAGTTTTTAGAAGAGTCCTTGGCACAGAAGAAGCCATCAGTAGGTACTAGCTATGTTTATTGTAGCAAAAGGGTCCCTCATATTGTGCCATAATTAATTGTACTAACATTTTATTGTGTCTACAAAGAATACTGTAAGATATTGGATTAAAAGTTTTGAGAACCACATAGTCAAAATAGGAAGCAATTATAGTTTTTCAAAAAGTGACATGATGAAAACAAATTTCAGGAAGATTAGCTTTCTTCTCTTTTTAATTTATTCTCACTGCATACATTTTACCTGTACAAGTTTACCCATCTCCATGGCTTAGTTTATAGCATTTCTTATGTGCTGGCATCCAAATTTTTATCTCCCGAACTGACCTATTCCTCTAGCTCGTAACCTGTCTATCCAGTGGCCTACTAGGATTTTATTACTCCTTCAGGGAACTCAGGGGCGCTGTTTCAAACTCAGCTATTCTCCAAATCTGTCACATTGGTAGAACTCTAATGCACTTGTTCTTAGCATGCTACCCCCTATCAGCAACATCAGCACCACCTGAGAACATGTTAGAAATGCAAATTCTTGGATGCTATCCCAGACCTGTGAATCAGAGATTTGGGGTTGGGGGAGAGAGGCTAACTATCTGTGTTTTTAAAAGTCCTACAGGTGAACCTGATGCATGCTAGAGTTTGAGAACTACTGGTCTAATACTAAGGTTTATACTGTGTTCGGTATCTGGTTTGTGACTCTCTCCCTCTTCACAGGAAGGGTTCAGATTTTCAAGTAGAAAGAATTACTCTGGTGAGCTAAGAAGAGCATAGGTGGGAAGGGACAAGACTAGCACTAGAGACACCTACTTGGCAACTAATGAAATAATACCTGGGGCAGGACAGTGGGATGTTTTATAGCTAAAGCAAGAGTCTACCAGGTTCTGTTCTTTGAAATCCACTGCTATTAGCTCCTTCCTTTAACTAAGTACTCTTAATAAGCTTCAATATTTTTTGTGGAATTTTTGAAAATTATAATTAAACAGTTGGGCCCATAAGCCCTTTTAAAAGGTTGAGAAAGGGGTCTTACTGGTCAAAGTTAAAATATTTACCTAGATTTTGTGAATCATGAGCCTTGTGTCCATTAAGAACAACCCTCAACCTCTAAAAATTGTCTGGGAGGGTAGATAGGGAGATTATATAATAAAGGAAATTGTAGCCATAGAATTTTCCCAAATATATCTTAATGTATCTGGAAATAGTTTTACATTAAAGCCAGTGTGAAAGTGAGATCATAAGGTGAAACTAGACTTTTAAAATATTTTTTCATATTCCTAACTTAAAAAATAATATCAAGGCATTCTTGAGGCTCCTGTTTTCTGACTTTTGATCCTTTTAGATGCCATTCTTAGCAAACCAACTTCCAAATGATCTCCTCTTTGGAACAGAAATATGAGAACTCTGGACCAATGGAACAGAATAGAGATCTAAGAAATAAACCCACACACCTATGTCAATTAATCTTTCACAAAGGAGGCAAGAATATACAATGGGAAGAAGACAGTCTCTTCAGCAAGGGCTGGTGGGAAAGCTGGACAGCCACGTGTAAATCAATGAAGTTAGAACACACACTCACACCACACACAAAAATAAACTCAAAGTGATTAAAGACTTGAACATAAGACGTAACGCCATTAAACTCCTAGACGAGAACACAGGCAAAACATTCTCTGACATGAATCATACCAATGTTTTCTTAGGTCAGTCTCCCAAGGCAATAGAAAGAAAAGCAAAAATAAACAAATGGGACCTAATCAAACTTACAAGCTTTTGCACAGCAAAGGAAACCATAGACAAAATGAAAAGACAACCTTTGGAATGGGAGAAAATATTTGCAGATGATGAGCCCCACAAGGGCTTAATAGCCAAAATACACAAACACATCATACAACTCCAACAACAAAAAAAACGACAAACAACCCAATCAAAAAATGGGCAGAAGAATTAAATAGACATTTCTCCAAAGAAGACATACAGATGGCCAACAGGCACATGAAAAGATGCTCAACATTACTAATTATTAGAGAAATGCAAACCAAAACTACAATGAGGTATCACCTCACTCTGGTCAGAATGGCCATCGTAAGAAAATCTACAAACAATAAATGCTGGAGAGGGTGTGGAGAAAAGGGAACCCTCTTGCACTGTTGGTGGGAATGAAAGTTGGTGCAGTCACCATGGAGAACAGTATGGAGGTTCCTCAAAAAACTAAAAATAGAGTTGCCATATGATCCAGCAATCCCACTCCTGGGCATAGGTCTGGACAAACTATAATCCAAAAAGATACATGCACCCCTCTGTTCATAGCAGTACTATTCACAATAGCCAAGACATGGAAACAGCTTAAATATATATTGGCTGATGAATGGATGAAGAAGACATGGTACATATGTACAATGGAATACTACTCAGCAATAAAAAATAAGGAAATAATGCCATTTGCAGCAACATGGATAAAACTAGAGATTATCATACTAAGTAAAGTATGTCAGAAAGAGAAAGACAAATACCATATGCTATCATTTATATATAGAATCTAAAATATGACACAAATGAACTTATCTACAAAACAGAAACAGACTCATAGACGTAGAGAACAGATCTGCGGGTGCCAGGGGGGAGGGGTGTGGGGGAGGGATGGACTGGGAGTTTGGGTTTAGCAGATGCAAACTATTACATATAGAATGGATAAACAACAAGGTCCTACTGTATACTGGAAACTATATTCAATATCCTGTGATAAACCATAATGGAAAAGAATATAAAAAAAGAATGAATATATATGTATTGTATAATTGAATCACTTTGCTGTACAGTAAAAATTAACACAATATTGTAAATCAACTATACTTCAATAGAAAAATTAAACCTGAAAAAAGGAAAAAATTATAAGATTTGTAAAATGAATTTAATACATCCAACATCTGTTTAATAAAAATGTCAAAAGTGAAAAAAGAGAAAATGAACAAGAGAAATAATCTAAGAAGGAAAAGTTGTAACATTATCAATCTTCACATTAAGTGCTGAGCTGTATAAATAGGGGAAAAAAGCAAAACCAGACACGTTATGTTAAAAAGTTCAGAATGGTGTAACTAATAAGATGATCCTAGAAGTATGCATTCTGCATTTTCAAAAATGCAAAGACTTAGAAAGTTTATCTCCCATGCACCACTGTTGTAAAAATTATCTGAGAATAAAGTAGCAAAACAAGAAAAGAATACGAAAAAAGAACATAGAGTTGAAGAGAGAAGGGAGCTAATTCAGTGCACAGAAGAATACTGGGAGATAACTACACAGCAAAGAAAACATTAAGTCCAAGTTTGAACATGAATATCTGTTCCTCAGAGAAAAAAGAATTTTCAAAATGAAAATATTATACAGTTAACTGAATAATGTAATGAAGAAGTTGGGATAGCCCATTCATGTAGTAAAGGTGGTATATATTTCTTTTCTCAGTAAAAAACAAAACAAAAAGCATGACAGTCAGAAACTATAGGAAAAAACCTACATTTTATAAGCTAATTATAATCTATATTATGAAGCAACCAAACATTTGGCATGGTTTGGAGGAATTCAAGTGCTGTGAAGAATTCACATGTGGTGAAAGAAAAGAGGTTTCATTCATTCGTGTTCTTGTAACATTTTTCTATTTGAGTGGCACTGCTCTAAAGGCATAGAAATTATTTTATCTCCGATCATACTAGTTGGTTTTATAGTAAACAATATTTTGCAATCCTTTGCAAAAAAAGATTTTGCAGTCAATATATTCTAAGTACTGTCTATTGATTTTCCCCTTTTATGGTTTCCACTTCTCTGCTGAAATTCTCAGTCTTGTCTTTTAATTCCTTGAACACATCAAGCATGATTATTTTAAAGTTTGTGTCTGATAACTATTTCTGAATCCCTGTGAGTCTGTATCTATTGTATGTTGTTTATATCTTGCCGCCTCCTCCTCTCTCTCCTCTTCCTCCCCTCGTTTCCCTCTTCCTTCTTCTTCTTAAGTCACTTTTTATCTCCTTATTCCTATTTTTATTTGAGTGCTAGACATTGTCTATGAAAAAATATAGAATTAATTTGAGGTCTAAGATAATGTTATATTTCTCCAGAGAGAATGTATGTCTACTTCTGAAGAACTGAGATGTTTCCAGAGCTGGGCTCCAGTTCCATCCTGTTTCTGGTTCACTGTTTTTCCTAGAGTACAGCCCTTCAGAGTCCCAAGTCAAAATCTCAGGGGTTTACCATACTCATCCAGTTTGCAAATCCTGAGCTCTAATTTTTATCCTGTAGCTTGGTAAGACTATTTTTAAAAGTCTAGCTCATCTTCTAAGCAATCTATGTTTGAATTAGAACCTACCCCTAGGGGAGAAACAGCCCCAAATGCTGGATTTACTTCCTTGGTATGAATTACCTAGGGTGCCGTTACTGGAAGCAGAACTCTCTTTAATTGATTTCTAATTGTGACAAAATATACGAAATCTAGAAACTTAAAGACATCTTCTGTATACATATTATAAAACTTGATAATGGGGCTTCCCTGGTGGCGCAGTGGTTGAGAGTCCGCCTGCCGATGCAGGGGACACGGGTTTGTGCCCCGTTCCGGGAAGATCCCACATGCCACAGAGCGGCTGGGCCCGTGAGCCATGGCCGCTGAACCTGTGCGTCCGGAGCCTGTGCTCCGCAACGGGAGAGGCCACAACAGTGAGAGGCCCGCGTACCGCAAAAAAACAAAAACAAACAAACAAAAACTTGATAATGTAGAAGTAATTGTTTCTGTGAAAGAAGTAAGAAAATGGAGAGTGAAGGAAAAATGGAGGGGAGTATAGGAGTCATAATTTTCTCATTTTACAAACCAGGGATTCGAGACATATTTGCCTAAAGTTGATGGGACTGAAACTAGAGAATTTACAAACATCAAAGTTATAAAAATAGCAGATGAACCTAAACGGCAACAGAAAAAATGTAACTGAAAAATTTAGGGGTATTAGGAAGGTAGGGAAGAACATGAGAGCTGAATCCTCTTCTTTCACAGCAGTGGTCAAAAAATAATTCACAACAGTGATAAATCAACTTTCCTTAGAAATGTGGCAATAAATAACAAGTCTAAACACAAACAAGTTAAACATGGTTTGCTCTTGGAAGTGGGCCTGGGGATCTAAGGAACTAATAGAAGACTTTTCCTCTTCACTTAGACCCACTAAAAAATGTTTAACTTAAAAATATATATATATTACTAATCCTGGGGAAATCAGAGAAAGTTTTACAGAGATATAACACTTCAGCTGCATTTTAATGGGTACTTTGATTTTTCCCCTTGATCATAGAAAAAGAGTGGCCATTCAAAGCAGAGAAAATGGTTTGGAAAAAAAGATGGACGTATGACATGGCCTGATTTAGACATTCTGCAGATTGGAGCAACAAATAAAGGAGAGGAGTTGTAGGAAAAGAGGCATATGAGTGAGGTAGAAGCCAGAGCATAAAGGATCTTGGAAGCTTTGAAGGTTTTCTCCAAGTTTTTTCATTTGGGAGTCTGGGAAGTGGTTCTCTATCACCTGAAACAGGGGATACCAGAGTCAAAGAACTCTTCCGAGGAGAATGCAATCAAAAGCAAGTAATTCTCCAGATATTTCACAAGAAGAGCCTTAAATCTCATAAAGAAGCTCCCTGACTGTTGTATGCGGTGTGTTGCCTATAAGACTCGTGTGCCGTAGAGGAACTCAATACATAGTTGTTGATTATTTTGACACAACAGTACCTTGAGAAGATTCAGTAAGACAGTGTATCTAACAGCCTCTACTTATACCACACTTTCTGAAGAAAAGAGCTCTTACCATTTATTAAGTCTCAGTGTGCTTTGTGAAACATCGCCATCACTCTCATTCAACCCAGATAATCATTCTTGGCATTCTCAAAAGTATATACAGGTCATTTTAGCTTTCTCTGTGATAGATAAACATCCCCACCACAGTATGCAAAAATAATACCCATTCTGTGCTGGTCTGATGGGTCCTTCAGATTAGGAACGAGTTCAGAGCTTCTCTATTCTCTGGAAGGGGAACCAGGGAAGGGCTTGTGTAGTTAAAGGCGCTCTTTTTAAATCAGATATTAATTTACAAGAGTGGCTTCATCTGTATGAAAGCTTTTAGGTTGGCTAGGAGTTTGTGTAGTACAGAAAGAGAGTTTGCAACATGACAGAGATACTAGCAATGTGTGCTAATCCCTCGTGTTTTCAAAGGGATAGCATCAGGGGTACGTTATCTTTTTTTTTTCTTTTTTTTTTGCAATTAAAGTGAATGTATGACCCCACTTTCTCATCTAATTAAGTGAAGGTTCAAAGATGCCAAGAATCCAAAGTGAGGCAAAGTGAGGACACAGATATCAGCCTAGTTACACTACAACTATTGATATCATGCTCTTATGAAAGGAACTGGATGCATCTTAATAGCTGGGCTAACTACCACCCAGATTGGAAACAATTGAAGCCATCTCTCTCTGGACAGACACCTATTAGCACATCTCTTCAGTGAACCAAGATCTGTGAGCATATCTTGTGTCATGTATCTTCTTGGTATGGGTTGAATTGTGCCCTGCCCCCGACACCCCTGTAGTCTTAATTAACCCTTAGGACCTCAGAATATGACCTTATTTGGAATTAGGATTGTTGCAGATGTAATTAATTAAGATGAAGTCATACTGGAGTATAACATGCTCCTATGCTCCTAATTCAATGTGACTGGTGTCCTTTAGGAAGATAGCCACATGAAGATAAAGGAAGAAAGCCATGTGAAGAGGAAAGCGGAGATTGGATCTATGCAGCCATAAACCAAGGAACGCCTGATGCTGCAGAAGCTGGAAGAGGCAAGAAGGGATCCTCCCCTAAGAGCATGACTCAGTTGACACACTGATCGTAGACTTCTAGCCTCAAGAACTGTGAGAGAATTGATTTCTGTTGTTTGAAGCCAGCCAGTTTGTGGTAGTTTTTAATGACACCCCCTAGGAAACTCATACACCTCTCCTGATCCCTAAATGCAAATAAACTGGAATATAAAACTAATACCTCCACTCAGTCACCTCAAATGGAGAGAAATTAAATTATTTATTCATGATCAGGGAGTATAATCCAAAGCAGCCCATTTAGAAGTCCAACATTCTACATAAGTCTAATGTTTCATCTTTAAAATCTAAGCAATTTAAAATCTATTTTCTAATACATCTACTCTTTTTCTCAAATAAACTTAATGTTTTTTTAGAGATGTTTTAAGTTCACAGCAAAAATGAGCAGAAGGGGGCTTCCCTGGTGGCACAGTGGTTGAGAATCTGCCTGCTAATGCAGGGGACACGGGTTCGAGCCCTGGTCTGGGAGGATCCCACATGCCGCGGAGCAACTAGGCCCGTGAGCCACAACTACTGAGCCTGCGCGTCTGGAGCCTGTGCTCTGCAATAAGAGAGGCCGCAATAGTGAGAGGCCTGCGCACCGTGATGAAGAGTGGCCCTTGCTTGCCACAACTAGAGAAAGCCCTCGCACAGAAACGAAGACCCAACACAGCAAAAATTAATTAATTTATAAACTCCTACCCCCAACATCTTCTTTTAAAAAAAAAATGAGCTGAAGGTACAGAGATCTCCCATATGCTTCCTACCCCAATCCCTGCATGTATAACCTTCCCCATTTTCAATGTCCCCCACCAGAGTGGTACATTGTTATAATTCATGAACATACACTGATGTGTTGTTATCACCCAAAGTCCACAGTTTACACTCTTGGTGCTGTACAATCTGTAATTTTGACAAATACATAATGAAATATGTCCACCATTACAGCATCATAGAGAATAGTTTCATTGCCCTAAAAATCTGTGCTCTGCCTAGTCATCTCTCGTTCCCTCCTAACCCCTGGCAACCACTGATCTTTTTACTGTCTCCACAGTTTTGCCTTTTGCAGAATGTCATATAGTTGGAATTATACAGTACGTAGGCTTTCAGATTGGCTTCTTTCACTTAGTAATAGTAATTTAAGTTTCCTTCGTGTCTTTTCATAGCTTGATAGTTCATTTCTTTTTAGTGTTACTTTTTTGTTTTCAACTAAAATAGTGCTTCAGTAGAAATGATGGATTTGTCCTGTTGCTTTAAGTGGCAACTTGTTCCCTGCTTAACCTTGATCCTCACAACAAACAAACAAACAAAAAACAGAAAAAAACACCAAGGGCTCAGTATTATTATTACCTGTACTTAGCAAGTAAGGAGACTGAGACTGCAAGAGGTTACATCAGTAGTTTACAATTCTGGTTGCACATTGAGTTACACAGGGAGCTTTAAAAAGACCCAGAATGCCTAGGCTCCATCCCAGGACTTTAATCAGCGTCCCTAAGAGTGACACCTGGGCACCCAATACTTTGCCCGAAGTCACACAGCAAAGACCGAGGAAAAGTCCTTTTGCCTCTTAAACATCTGGACTTTCCCTAAACCACGTGGAAGGATTTCTTTAAAATATAAACAGCTGTTTAGTTCTCAAAGATTGCAAAAACCTAAACGAAGGTTTAAGTTAAAGCAGAAAACAATTTTAGATATGAGGAAATATTTGTTGATCCATCTGAATACAGACTCCAGAGTCTGTGTTTTGGTAAAAAAAATCCACAGGGCTGGAGTGGATGAGACTCTGAGAGCTCCTTCAAAGCCACGTGCTAAAGGAAATAATAGAAAGTGTAGGATGACTATGGGAAGGATACGATTTTGATAATCTAATAATTTTGAAACAACTGACAATGCATGCAAAATAGGTCAGATATTTGCATGAATCAACTTTTTTGGGCTTATCATTGCCATTTTAACTTCTTCTCCATCAAGAGTTTCTTAACAAATTCATGAGTGACTTTACTGCATCATTTTTAAGAGCACAGATTTTGGGATAAATCACCTAATTTAGTTCCCAAATACATATTCTTTATAGCTGTATAATCTTAAGTAAGTTACTTAATTTCTCCATGACTCAGTTTCTTCAACTGTAGAATAGAAATAATAATGGTATCCGATTAATGTTGCATAATGAATTACCCAAAACAGTCATGGCTTAAGATCTCTCGTGGGTTTTCTGGGTGGGAATGCAGGAGCAGCTCGGTTGGGCAGTTTCAGCTCAGGGTTTCTCTAAGCCAGGGCTGCAGTCATCTGATGGCTCGATTAGGGCTGGAGGACCCATTTCCAAGGTGGTTTGCTCACATGAATGACCAACTGGTGCCAATGGTATTACTGGCAGGAAGCTTCAGATTTTCTCCACAAAGCCCTCTCTACGGACTGCTTGAGAGTCCACATGGCATGCTGTCTGACTTTCTCCAAAGCAAATGACCCAAGAGACCAAGGTGGAACTTGCAATGCCTTTTATGACCTACCTTTAAGGTCGTACACCATCACTCCTGCAGTATTCCTTTGGTCATACAGACCAACACTGATTCAGCTTGGGAGGAGGCGATACCTTTGTGTCAGTAAGCAAAGGTCACTGGGGGCCATTTTGGAGGTAGATACTACAAGTACCTAGTTTATAGGCTTGTTATGTATATATCCACTTAGAATAGAGCTTAGACCAATAGCTTAGAACACACGTAGACCAGAGCATAATACGTTGTGTGTGTATATACCTCACATTTAGAACTGAGCTTAGACCATAGTAAATATTATATAACTAAGGAATTCCAGGAGTGGCCGTTAGTATTATAGTTTTAAAAATCTCCAGAGGTGATTCTAATATGCAGCCAGGTTTGAACACCATGATTCTATACCAATACTTAGCTTCTTTATGATAATCAACGCTGAAGCCCTAGTTGAGAGTTTCTCTACCCTGGATGCACAGTAGAATCATCTGGAGAATTTTGAAAAATCTAGATGTTCAGGCTACATACGGGGTCAATTGTATCAGAATTCTTGGGCATGGGACCTGGACATCGGGGTGTTTTAAGCTTCCTAGGCCATGCCAATAATGCACAGTCAAGTTAGAGACCCACTGCTTTAATTATTTAACTCAGACAATTGTATTCCGATTCTCCCCATTTTCTCCGTGAGCTGAGCTCTAACTCAGCATTTAGATCATTGAGACCTAATTTCACTTGTTGAAAACAAAGGGAAGACCTTTGACTCACCCCCATGTGCTGGGAACGCTGAAGATGGGTGGGAATGTGCAGCATGGCGCCAGTTGCTCTCTGTCTATGCTCTGTGTGTCTGGAGGATTTGAGCCTCCAGCATGTCAGCCAGGCTCCTTTGGCCAGAATTCGCCTTCATGCAAGAGTAGAAACCTCCTAGGCATGTGATTGCTGGGCCAGGAAAATGTCACCCACTGCCAGAGAAAAACCAGCCTTCCACGAATCTAGAGAGAATGGCACATGAAACCAATTTAGCCAGAGTGGCTGGAGAAGCATCAGAAAGCATAGCGAGATGGCCATTCTAGAAACAACGCCTATAAGATACACCTGGTAATGTTTATAGGTACTGTTCAGGCACAGAACATGCCTCAAATTCAAAAGCATGGAGTTGGCTATCTGCGGCTCTGTGAGTCTGCTTTTGTAAAAGAGCATTCGCATGGCATAGAGAACAATCAATTAGGATTTGGGGAAGATGAACAATAGGGAGCAAATGGCAGCCGTATTGGGGCCAGAAAAATACTAGGTAAGTGGCAATTTCTAGTGAATGATGCCATCAAACTAGATATAGAAAGATTGTGATGTGCTGGAAAAGCCAACACTTTCTGCAAATATTTGGGATTGAAAGAAGCTCTTAACAGACTTTGCTTATGGCTTTCTCTCCACATTTAAACCTATGTTTGTTTTAAGTAAAGCTTAATCCATGTGTTTCTGATTCCTTTACACATAACTCATCAGAGTCTTTATTTTGGGAAAAAAAAACCTATTTAATGTCCAAGATGCTTTTGCTTTTTAGCCTTTTAAAGCATTTTCCCCCTCTTTGAAAGGGGCTGAAATCGCATGTTTGCCAAGTTTAGAGCCCACTCAGCTTTTGTGAATGCAGAATTTTGACCACTGTTAGGGATTTGAATTTCTTCACATTTGCCAAAAATGTGACTTCCTGCTTGTTTTTAGTACCCAAATCCCTTTAAAAATGAATGTGAGACTCTCAATGACCCTGAATGCAGCAGATCTGCCCATCCATAGATTCTTTTTTTTCCGTTTTGTGGAGCTTATCAATGCATTTATATTACAATCTTTCTGACTCTTTGGAACAATTGTTATTTGTGTTGCTTAGTAATAAAAGAAAAATATTTTGAGCTTGTGATAGTACCTTTTATCAAGGATCTCAAAGCTGGCTTGCAAACATAAGCACAAAACTATGACAACATTACTTTCCATATACCCCATGATGAATGCAGAAATTGACTTGTGGGAATAAGAAAAAAGTAAGAATGTAAAAGGAGAATGTATGGACTTGAAAGCAAACCAAATGGGCCATCAGGACTCCAATAACTATTTTCTCATATGTCCCTTAAGAAAACTAGTTAGGTGTCTGTTTTACAACCTCTGTTTCTTAGAACGAAGGGAAGGGAGAACTGATCATATTAGTCAGACTGAGCCAACGTTGTGTTGAAATAATGCAAATCACCGAATAAAAAATAAATGTTAGTCAACTATTCAGATATATTTGTCTATATAACGCTGTATGCTCTGTTATTTGGAATCTCTTTCCTTTTCTTTATTAAAATTTTAGTTATAGTTGCTTGATTTAGCTCATCAGAAAGAGAAAAGAAATAAAGCTCAAGAAAGTTGTAATGAACCATCGTCAAGAAGCCGGAATAAATATTATATTCATAGATGCAGTAAACTGATATCTAATGTCATCCCCACATGAGTAATTTGGTCAACACCATCTTTTATGTTGATTGTTATTTGGTCACGTGGGGACATTTGTACAGGAAATGGAAGGCACAGTCCTTATCCTTGAAGAACTTACAATTAGGAGAGTTTATAAAATTTCACTACCAAATAATAAACCACAAAATCAAGCGATTAATCCATAGCAATGACAGATGTTCAAGCGACCCAGTACTTGGGGGGAGGGTGAAGAGGACCGAATGTCAGCAGAGACTGAGTGACCAGATCTAGGGGACTCAGAGCACATTGACTGTCAGCACACCACGGTAAACAATAAGTATGATTTTTCACACAATAAAAATTCATCTAAAAAAACGACATAATCGGGTTTCCCTGGTGGCGCAGTGGTTGAGAGTCCACCTGCCGATGCAGGGGACACGGGTTCGTGTCCCGGTCCGGGAAGATCCCACGTGCCGCGGAGCGGCTGGGCCCGTGAGCCATGGCCGCTGAGCCTGCGCGTCCGGAGCATGTGCTCTGCAGCGGGAGAGGCCGCAACAGTGAGAGGCCCGCGTACCACAAAAAAAAAAAAAAAAAACGACATAATCAAAATCATTCTGTTTTGTACAAGCAGTCCCTAATTTGATATTTAAAGAGAAGACCAAATTGATTATTGCAGTGGAGACAGACATACTTTAATAACTACGATTGGCAGCTTGAGTATATTTTCTGTAACAAGTTTCACAGCCACTGTATCTACTAATATACCCAATTGGATCAAAACGTTTGTATTATAGTGCTCAAGTTTCAAAAAGAATGTTACGAAAACCATTCCTCATAATAGCTTTATATTTGATAAAATATACAATGTATTTTATTTTATTTTATTTTAACCTGTGCAGATATTTTATCTCAGGGCCAGGCTCCTAGAATGCCAGTGATGAATGTAAATTGTAGTTGCCTTTTGAAGAATATACAGTAACCTTTTTTTTTGTTAATGAGGAAGAAAAATTAGACATTTTAAGGGAAGATTTTGGATATTTTCTCTGGGTGGCTAACCTTAATTCAGTTTGTCTCTAGTCCCTTCTTCTAAAAAGTAGGGCTTTCACTTCCCAGAAAATAAGTGTGGGAAGGTTGAATGCTTGAAAAGGAGATTTAGACTCCATAGTTGTAAGAATCATTATTCCTGGGATTCTGGGAAGATGGCAAAGTAGGAAGCATGAGGAATTTGTCTCCCCACCTAGACAAAAATTGTATTGGCAGAATCTGTCTGATGTAACTATTTTGAAACTCTAGAGTCTGTCGAAGGCTTGAAACTTTCAGGGAAAGACTTGGATAGTAAAATTGTGGTTAATTTCAGTCAATTTTAGCTCTTAGCACAGTAGCTGCTACCCCTCCCCAAACACCAGCCTCATGGCAGGCAGGTGTGCAGGTGTTCCAGGAGCAGCTAGAATGCAACCTATGGGAGCAAGGGTGGGCATTTTAATCAGGGTTCTCCTGAAAAGCAGGACCAATAGGATATGGATAGATACAGCTAAAAGAAGAGGAGATTTATTATAGGAATGGCTCATGTGGTTACAGAGGCTGAGAAGTCCCACAGTCTGCTGTCTGCAAGCTGGAAAACCATTAAAGCTGAAAGTGTAATTCAACTATCTGGGCATCCCTTTGTCTAGTCAAGTTGACTTGCAAAATTAACATCACAGAGGGCAGAAACTTATTGTATGACCCTGTTCCACAAGTATCAGGGATCTATGCTCTGACTGCTGATTGCTACTTCTGATCTCAGAGGTGCAGAGAAAGAGGTGGGCAGTCATTGTTGTTGCACCTCCCTCATTGTTGCAGGCTCCTTCACCTCTGGCTGACATGACTCCTAGGGGATTAAAAGGGCTGGTGCCCTTTATTCCTCCTCCTTATTTTTTGGTTTTCCTCTGGGAATCAGATATGAAAGACTAGGATATTCAAAAGCAACTGCACATGTAAGAGGAAATTAGAAAAGTCACCATGCATGCTCGACATCACTAATCCTAAGGGAAACGGAAATCAAAACCAAAATGAGACATCACCACATGTCTGTCAGAACGCTATCATCAAAAAGACAAGAGATAACAAATGCCGGTGAGGATGCGGAGAAAAGGGAACCCTTGTGCATTGTTGGTGGGATTGTAAAGTGATGCAGCCACTATGGAAAACAATATAGAGGAACCTCAAAATCTTAAAACTAGAACTACTATCTGATCCAGTAATTTCACTTCTGGGAATATATTGAAAGGAAATGAAAATACTATGTTGAAGAGATATCTGCACCCTCATGTTCATAACAGCATTGGTTACAATAGGAAAAACATGGAAACAACCTGAGTGTCCACTGAGGGATGAATGGATAAAGAAGTTGTGAGATATATATATATATATATATATATATATATATATATATATATATATTTCAGAAGTTGTGAGATATATGTATATATATTTCAGCCATAAAACAGAAGGAAATTCTGCCATTTGAGACAACATGGCTGGGAATTCAGGGCATTATGCTAAGTGAAATAAGTCAGACAGAGGAAAAGAGTTTACCAGAAGTGGTAGGGTGGAGAGGGAGGATTGGATGAAGGCTGTGAAAATATACAAACTGCCGGTTACAAGATAAATAAGTCCTAGGAATGTAACATACAACATGACAACTATAGCTAACTCTGCTGTATGGTATATTTGAAAGTTGTTAAGAGAATAGATTCTGAGTTCTCAATACAAGGGAAAAAACATATTTTTTTTTTTTTTGTATCTGTAGGAGATGATGGATGCTAACTAAACTAATTATCGTGATCATTTCACAATATATGTAAGTCAAATTATTATGCTGTACACCTTAAAACTGTATAGTGCTGAATGTCAATTGTATCTCAATAAAGCTAGAAAATAAAATAAAAATTAAAAAAAGAACATAGAAAGTCACCATGCATTCGCAGGGAAAGGGAAAGACCTAAGAAGACCTTAAGTTTACACCTCAAGCTGATCCTTGGCACAGATACAGCCTCCAACAATATTAAAAAAAAAAGGATAGTAAAAAGACAGCAAAAATTCAGCCAACCCTGAGGAAGAGGGAGAATCTGATTTTCTAGAACTACCACATTATTACATTCAACTGTCCAGTTTTCAACAACACCACAATCACAAAGCATAGAAGGAAACAGTACAGTATGGCCCATTCAAAGGAAAAAATAAATCAACAGACTGCTGCTGAAAAGACCTGATGGCAGATCTACTAGACAAAGAGTTTAAAATAACTGTCTTAAAAATGCTCAAAGAATTAAAGGAATACATGGATAAAGCCAAGAAGACACAGTATGAACAAAACAGAAATATCAAATAAAGAGATGGAAAACATAAAGGTAAACCAAAAAGAAATTCTAGAACTAAGAAGTACAACTGAAATGGAAAATTCACTAGAGGAATTCAAAGGCAGATTTGAGCAGGTAGAATAAAGAATTAGCAAACTTGAAGACATGATAATAGAAATTATAAAGTCTAGGGAACAGAAAGAAAAAAGACTGAAGAAAAGTTAACAGAGCCTAAGTTAACAGACCTGCGGGATACCACAAAACAGACCAACACATGAATTGTGGGAATCTCAGAAACAGAAGTGATGGGCTTCCCTGGTGCTGCAGTGGTTGAGAGTCCACCTGCCGATGCAGGGGACACCTGGTCCATGGGCCACAAGACTTCGGGTTCGTGCCCCGGTCCGGGAAGATCCCACATGCCGCGGAGCGGCTGGGCCCATGAGCCATGGCCGCTGAGCCTGCGCGTCCGGAGCCTGTGCTCCGCAACGGGAGAGGCCACAACAGTGAGAGGCCCATGTACCGCAAAAAAAAAAACAACAAAAAAAAGAAACAGAAGTGAGACAGAAGGGCAAACAGAATATTTGAAAGAATAATGGATGAAAACTTCCCAAATTTCACGAAGACATGAATATAAACAACCAAGAAACTCAAAGAAAGATGAACTCAGAAAGACCCTAACCCAGATACATTGTAATCAGACTTTCAAAAGGCAGAATCTTGACAACAGGAAGAGATAAAGAGATAATCATACACAAGGGATCCTCAATAAGATTATCAGCAGATTGCTCATCAGAAGCTTTGGAATTCAGAAGTCAGTGAGCCAATATATTCAAAGTGCTAAAAAATCAAAACCGAAAAACTGTCAACGAAGAATCCTGTATCTGGCAAAACTGTCCTTTAAAAGTGAGGGAGAAATTAACACATTTCCAGGTAAATGAGAGCTGAGGGAGTTTGTTACCACTAAACCAGCTCTGCAAGAAATGCTCAAGGGAGTCCTGCAGGCTAAAATGGAAGGATACTATACAGTAACTCAGAGCTGTATGAAGAGACAAAGATCTCAGTGAAGGTAGAGACTTGAGCAAATATAAAAGCTGGTGATACTGCAACAGTGATTTATAACCCCACTTTTTATTTTCTGCATGATTTAAGAGACTAATACATTAAAAATTATTAATCTAAAAGCTAGTATTACTGTCACTTTGGTTTGGAACTCCACGTTTTGTCTTCTACGTAATTTAAGAGATTAGCGCGTTTAAAAGAATTATTAGTATATGTTTTGGAGAACACAATGTTCTTACACCCAGAGCCTCAGATGTAGAGGGGTTCTAGACTGTGCATCTCCAAAAGAAAAAAAACGCTTATCAAGAAAAGGAAGGTGACATGTCAAATTTGGGGTTTGGTTTGCAGCCATTCAGGTGATCAACAAGTACTGATTCGGCATATGCCAGGTATCAAGCACAATCCCAGGTTAATTTAAGTTAAATTTAATTAAACTTAATTAAAGTCATATTTTAAAACAGGCCATATAATATTTTCAACTTATTGTGGTCCCCAAAGCAAGTTCTATTTCAAGATTTACTCAGTGAATTCAGGTGAGTCATTTAACACTGTTGAGCCTTCACTGAAAGTAAAATGCTGATAGTTCCTGCCCTTCAGACAGTGTTAAGTTACCAATCTCATTCTCTTTTACCCTGGCCTACCTCTACTATCATCTTGAAAAGCTAAGTATGAATTTTCCAGCCAGCCTTGCAGCCAGAGATGTGTGATGCAGCAAGTTGATGTAAGTAGAGATATAAGTACCCAACGAGTTGTAAGTAATTGTCTGCTGAGGTGGGGTGGAAAATTCTGGAAAACATTTACTTCCCTCGTAAAATGGCACAGACACAGCTAGTGCCACATCTCAAGCCCATTTTCTCCCTCCCTCTTCCTTGAATGCAACTGTGATAACTGAAGTATGACAACCATGTTGTGACTATAAAATGACAAGTAGAGGACAAAATCCAATGTGCTAAGGATGGCTGAATGAAAGATAGAAAAGTCTGAATCTTAGAAGAGATTACTCAGCAACTAGGTTGACTCCAACCATGGCTGACCTCCCGATTTCCTGTTATGTAAGAAAAGCATCATGCACCCCATTTTTATTAGGTCTCTGTTAGTCAGGGATTCACTTTCCTGCAGCCAAACATATTGTTACATGGTTACCCTTTCCTCTTAAGCTGGTTGTAAGAATTTTACACAGAGATAACCTAAAATGTATATTTTACATTATTGATTTTATATTCTCATTTTACATATGAAGAAACTTGGGTTCAAAAAGGGTATGTAACAGAGCAAAGTTAACCCAGGTCTTCTAACTGCCTATGATCACGCTTTATGCCTTGCCCCCTTTTGAAGTATACAGAGTGTAAAATAACATTTTGTAAGTGATGATGCTCTTATAATACCTGTAAACATCTGTCTAGTCCTTTAAAATGTTGGACGCATTTTCAGTAACTTCATCAAGCTTGATCCTCAGAGCAGCCCAGTAAGGTAGATATTACTGATATCTCTACGGTACATAGTTATCGTCATTTCCCTTCACTTCTTTCTCAACCACTACTGCTACTTGGCTCAGCAATTCTGCCCTCGTGGATTAACAGTTCCCACTTACTATTCTTTTTTTGATGGATTCAAGCTCTTTCTTTGCTCCATGGTAGCCTTAGTCTGTCTCTTTCCATCCCTTGTGAAATCCTACTTTAATTCAGTAGGGACTGTAATCACACATCAGAGCTGACTTCGGCTGAATCCAAGGAGCTCTGGAAATCACACCAAGGAGGCTGTCTACATTGCCAAGTTCACTTATTAAAGAAAAAATGCTTCTTATAGTATTAGGCATGAAACGTGATTAGAGCCGGTTCTGGCCAGGGACAACTTTTACAAAGATGGTGCCCCTGATTCTAGAGGAACAGTACTTTTTCCTACCAAACCGAACTTTTTCCTACCAAACATGCTCGCTTAGAGGAAATCTCTTTGCCTCATTTGCGCAAACTGGGTGAAATCTGCCCCTTGCACACCCACCCCCTTCAAGTTGGTGGCTGTAAAGTGATACCACATGTAAAAACGAACACCGGTTTGTTGAAACAGATTCTTTGTGTAATGAAACATGGCAATTCAGTGTAAATAGGGAGCTAAGAAGGAACTTTACTTAGAACTTTTTCTATGAAGTCTTGTGGCCCATGGACCAGCATCGTCAGCATTACCTTGGAGTTTTTTTGAAAAAATGCAGAAGAACTCAGGCTCCACCCCAGACCTACTGAACAAAAATCTGAATTTTAACAAGAGCCTCTGGGGATGTGTACTATGTTGAAATTTCAGAAGACGACTGGGAAGGGCCACCTATCACATAGTTGCATCTGTTATAGGTGCCCATAAATCATTCTTTGCCACAGTATATGTTCTTGCCATCTCTTTTATACCTGGAATGTGGTGCCTATAGAATTTCAGTGACCAAAAATGCACTTCCCTGACCCCACTCTTTTATTACTCAAAAGTGTAGGTTGGTCTACTCAAACTTGCTTTATAGTGGATATGTTTAAATGCATCCATTTGGGGAACTGCTGGATGTTTCACTGTATTATTTGTCCTCTCTGGTTAGATTTGGATTGAGATTTATAACTGAGTTCCTAAAGTCTTATTGATCCTCAAGTACCACTCCAACTTGTAAAGTCGATTGAATAAAATATGTGAAAGCACGTCCATTTGGTGTCTATAATAGACTGTTATACAAAAACGTGGTGTTGTATTTTTGTTTGTTCAATTTTATGATATTATTCGTTTTTTTAATTTTTATTTTTTTCATGGAAAGGCATTTTATTTTAAATATAGCAGCGTGTACATGTCAATATGATATTATTGTTTTCATTTTAGGATCCACATTTAGAGGACGTTGAGGGGGATGGAGAGAGGAATATGGACTGTGGCAAATTTGTCTGATAATCCTTTCTTTAACAATTGTGTACAAATGTCTTCTAGGTTCCCACGTTGGCCAAGAGATTAGCATATGGATGAATAAGACACAGTCTCTCTCTTCAATTTGCAGATGGTCACGTGGAGACAGAGCCCTGCACAGCTGGACCCCAAGGGTACCAGCCACTCTCCAGTCTATGTGAATGGTGCTTCCTAGAGCTAGATGCCACAGTCACCTTGTGGTTGGGCGACCAACTGTAAATTAAATGAATTAAGGCAGAAATGAACCCAAGAACTCAAGTAGCACAGTAAAGGGGGGTCAAATTCATAGCGAATGAAATGTGAGGGTGTGTGTGTGTGTGTGTGTGTGTGTGTGTGTGTGAGTGAAGTGTGTGGGTATGGAATGAGTGGATGGGATATATATGTATATGGGTGTGTGAGGTGTGTGTCCTCCTTGTGTATCTGGTGGCGGGAGAAGTGGAAGCTCTGGGTATCGGCGGAGCTTTCTGGAGGAAGAGATACCTGAGCTCTGTTTATTCAACTCCAGCCAGGCTTTCCTCCTTCTACTCCACTGAAATGACACCTGCCAAGTTCTCAGTGTCTTCACCGCCACCGAACCTAACGGTGGATTCTTGGTCTTCACCATACTCACCCCTGTGAATTCCCATCTTGGCAAATGGCATCCACTTCACCTAGATGCTCAGACTGTGAACCTAGGAATCATTCTAGACCTTCTTTCTCTCTCACTCTCCATCCAGTCCATCTACAAATCCTGGTAGTTCTCAGAATCGGAGCACTTCTCACAACTTTTACCACTAGTCAAAAGCTCTGTATCTTTTGCCTTGACTGTTAGAATAACTTCTGAACGGATTTTCCTGTTCTACCTGCCTTCCTAAAGTCTATTTTACACTCAGCACCTGGAGTGGCCCTTTAAAACTCTAAATTTAATCAGGTAATTGACTTTTCTCAAGACATCTCAATAGCCTTCCTTCATGCTCTAATTCCATGTCACGGCCCCAGGCCGTACAGGACACACGTGGTCCCTGGCTGCCCTCCTACTTCTTTCTGACCTTTCTCCCCTCACTGACTCCTCTGTCCACACCGGCCTTCTTATTGGTTCTTGGACTCACCCAACAGGCTCCTGCCTCTGGGCCTCCACACTGGTTACCTTCTGGTTTTAATGCTTTGCCACCAGTCAGTTACATGTCTTTTTCTTCATTTTATTCAGGCTCCAGAATTTTCCTGGTCTTTCTTTTTCCATCTTACCCCCTTTATTATTTTTTTTTCTTTTAAGCGCTAATGACTACTTAATATTTTATATTAATTTGTTTAGTATCTGTCTCCTCATTAGAGTGTAAGCTCCATGAGGTCAGGAATTTGGGTTTTTTTCTTCCCTGTCTCTCTAACTCATAGCAGAGTGCCTGTCATAGTAAGTGCTCAATAAGGATGTACTTAATGACCAAATGACTAACTGACTGAACAGACGTGGGCAAAGCAGGAGGAATGCTGGGACCAAAGCAGTAGCTCTGGGAATGAAGAGCCGGAGCAGGACATTGAGGCTACAGGACTTGGTGATAATTGAATGTGGGTGCGAGGAAGCTTTCTGCTCTGGGGTACTGGCTGACTGCAGTTCCATTTGGTGAGAGAAATACCATGGGGTGTAAGAGAGTAGGTTTAGAGGTAAAATGATTAGTTCAGTACTGGCCATTTTGAACTTGAGATGCCGATGGAGCATCCAGTTTGAGGTGTCTGATAAGCACATGGGAACAGGTGCCTGGACCTGGGGAGAGGAAATTTGAGAGCTGGATGGTTACAGGTAGTAGCTGGAGTCACGGGGGAAATTGGGTTCACTCAATAAGCAGCCCAAGGGTAAGAAAAGAAAATGCAGTAGCTACGTCAGAGGCTTGAAGTACCATCCATCCCTGCTGCTTTGTGTAGCACTCCGTGGTGGCATCAGTCTCATTACCAGCCTAATTTAAGAGCAATGAATGTATGTTGGGCCTGAGTTAGTTGATGGTGGTAGCAGGTGAACCTTTACAATTATCTTGTAACTTGTGTATACCCCAGAAAATACTCACACTTATGCTTGACATGATGACCAAGTGGTCTGCTATTCAACATTGTGATGTACAAGGAAAGATGCCTCATTTATGGCAACTTCTCTGTTTCATCCCTACCCCTGCACTTCTGTAATCTCCCTAACATGTGACTTCAGATTCTACCGCTCTCAGAAGCTATTATTTGGAAGCCTTTAGTAACACAGAAATAATACACTTGATGCACTTTCCACAATTTCATCCTCTTTGCCACTTCTGACATTTGACTGTTGATCATATCCTTTGTTATGAAGCACTCTCCTGTCTGTGGGAAGTTAATTTTGGTCATTCTTTCTCTTTTCCTGGTTCTACATCTTTCCCTGTGGGCTCCAGCCAAATTTTTAACCTTGGTCTTCAGTTGTTCTGTTTTATGCTTTCTCTCTGGGATCTCAGTCAAACATCCACAGCTTCACAATCCCCAAATCTGTGACCATCTCTGACCATGCTTCTTCCCCCACTATCCCCACTTGTCTTATGAGCTTACATTGTTTCCAATAACCTTCTAAATAGTTCCATTTGGATGTCATACTTCATCACTGTAACCCTGAACATACTTTGAAACCGAATTCACCATTTTTCTCACAATTACTGACTCCTTTTTTTGACTTAGCTCTTCTCATCCACGGGAAATGTGCTGAGCCACAGAACTACCTTTAATTTTTCATTCTCTCTCTCAACTGTTTATCCAACCAGCCATCAAAGGGCATACATTCTTTTTTTTTAACACCTCTCATGTCTATCTTCTTTTTCTTTCCATTGCTATCACTTTGGCCAGGCATGGGCTATTACCTATAGGGTAGAGGTAAGAGTACAGGCTCTGGAGCTGGGCTACCTACATTTGGATTCAAGCTCTACTCTTTACTATGTAACTTTGAATAACTCACACCATCTCTCTGTGTCTCTGTTACCTCATCGGTCAGAGGGAGATAATAATGGTATCCATCTTACAGACTTGTTAGAGAATTAAATGAATTTATACATGTAAACACTTAGAATAGTCCTGTCACATTTACAGTGTGACAGCATTGGGTATTATTATCAGCCTTTGTATAACTTTCTGACTCTCCCATCTGCCTCCCAGCTATTCTTTTTTACAGCCTCCCAGTACATCTTCATCATCTTCCTAAAATACTTCCATCATGTCCCTCTTGCTGAGGTCTGTCTCAAGATCCTCCCCAGCCTGATGCCATCGTGGGTGGTCACCTTTATTTTTTACCCTCCCAAAGTTCATCTGTACTTTAGCTTCCATTTCAAGCACAGTATGATAGAGAGATGGGAGGAGTAGGGAAAAAAAGAAGCATGCCTTACTTTTCACAGACCCAGTTCACCTTCAGATCTAGTTTCCAATCCCAGCTCTGTGTGACCTGAAACAAGTAACTTAATCTTTCTTCATCTGAACAAAACTGGAGAGTAACAATTCTATATAGTGTTGTTATTAGTATGAAATGAAATGATGTATGTTAGCTGCTTCAAGCCCTTATTGGAATGAGTCTGGATGTAAATAAAACACAACAATTAAATGAAATATTATGAATGGAATGTAAAACATGAGCTTGGAATATGTGCAGACAAATGGAATATATGCAAAGCACCTGGAAGTTATGTAAGTTTATGGAATGTATGTGAAGAGTTGACGTAAATTAGGCTAGTTCATTCCCATCCTTTCCCTTAAGAAGCTACTTGCTTCTGAATGGTCAACTTAACCCTCTCTGCCTTCCCATCTTAAAAATCCAACTCTGGTCTTGATATTTGGGTGATGTCTTTTTCCAACTCAGAGTTCTCTTTCCTCCTTAGAAAATCTACAACACGTATTGTCTAGACTGCTAATTTAGGGTTTCCTATGAACTGCCCTGCGTGGTTAGTTAACTTTTTTATGTTTATGTGTTTAGTCTATTCGGCTAAACTGTGTGAGCTCCTTGAGCACAGAAACTACTGATATGTCTTCATATTCCTTTAGCATGTAGAACAGAATTTTGCAAATAGCAGCCCACCAGGTTTATGTTTTTAATTTACCTTACTGCTTGGAAAAGGGACCTTTGCCATGCTGACTGGTCGTGTTATATGAATACCATGAACTCATGGGTGTCTCTCCTCCTCTGTATAAGAAATGTCATGTCACCCTCCTGCCAGCTGGGCCTCTTGAGGCCACCCTGAAAATGCACCAGTCAAGCCACTACCAGCACCGTGTTCCTCTTTGTAAGTCTGGTGTAGATCGATGCAGAGGACGTGAAATCTGGTTGCTCTGTTTACAACTTGCAAGTGCTTTCTTTTTGGCGGGAGCATTTAGAGTGGGTGTAGAAGAAAGTAAGATCTAGCAAGAGCAAGTCTCACTTGGAATAATATATAAAATATTTTTTAAACAATCCCTAGAAACTGCCTGCTCTTTCCTCATCTGGCAACTTTGATTTGAATTTACACAGAATTTATTAGTTTAAAATGAGATGCATTCATAGAAGCGCCTTAACTTGCCTCATTATTTATTTCAGTTTTGAGGTATTATAAGTAATCCTATTATAATGTGTAGGTGGCCTGAGCTAACTCAGGCTTTCTGTCCAAACACATTACAGAAGAGTCCTTCCTCGACCAATGCTTCAGTGCTGACAGTGGTGCCCTGGGCCAGTCCCGGCACAGCACGTTAGGGAGTAAAAGAGGCCGTTCATGACACGCTTTGGAGATTTATTCTATAATGAGCTTCAGCAGTCATTTCAAAGAGCCCAGGGCCATCTTAGGGAATTTTGATCCACAGACGAAGGAACTTGAATAGAAAGGGTTCAATTCAACCCCTCCTTCCAAGGCCTTGTTACTCAGCCTGATCAAGTACTAGCACAGCCTTACCACTGATCAGTAAGTACCTGCTAGTTGGAGAGGCAACAAAAATAACACTGGCGGATCAATAACTCCATAAAAATAGGGTTTATACTGATACTGGTAACAGCTCTATGTATAGAGCACTCTGCTAAGTGTTTTACAACTGCTGTCTCATTCTATCTTCATAGCAACCCTACAGAGTAGGTTGGAGACCAACCGAGGCTCGGGTAAGAGTCTAGGGATGTTATTTGAACCCAGGTCTCACTAGCTCCAAAGTTTCTTAGGCCAGATATTGTATTGCCTAAATGAGGATGCTTCTTGAAATGGTAAATGTTTTGGAGGCTGAGTCTTTGAAAACACAGGACTCCATATGATCTTAAGTAGTGTGTTTACTTTGAAGAAAATATTTCAGTAATAACTAATAAAAACGGAGAACTTAGTCACATGGTGAAATGTGTGTATAAAGCTTTTCAAACTGATGTTTAAATGTTCTGACTTTGTATTGGTTACTTTTCTGTGTGTATAGGTATCTAGGTGGGGAGGTTATTGGCTAGTTAGGTGCACAAGGAATTGGAAATGTTTAATCTCTTGATCTTAACAGCTTTTACATGGGTGAATACTTATGTAAAAAGTTCGTTGAGCTGTATGTATACTTAAGATTGGTACACTGTATTTGTAAGTTATACCTCAATAAAGACTTTTAACAATTAAAAAATAAAATACTCTGACTTGTTATTTGGTGGAAGCTTAGATTACTGATTTAAGACCTTTCTTCTTTTCTAATAGAAGTAGTGTACACTGCAAATTTCCCCTAAGCACTACTTTAGTTGTGTTTCCTATATTTTGATATATTGTGTTGTCAAGCTTGTTCAATTCAAAATATTTTCTATTTTCCCTTATAAATTCTTCACTGACCCATTAGCTACCTTGTAGTGTTGTTTAACTTTCAGATAACTGGGGATTTTTCTATTTTTAATTTCTAGTTTAATTCCATTGTGGTCAGAAAACATACTCTGAATGTCTTTCTTTCCTTTAAATGTGTTTTGTAGCCCAGAATATGATCTATGATCTATATTTAATGTTCTGGAAATAAGTTACATTCTGCTGTTGTTGGATGGAATGTTCTATAGATGTCAATTAGATTAGATTGGTTGATAGTGTTGTTCAGATCTTCTATAGTCTTACTGAATTTCTTCCTACTTGTTTTTATCAGTTACTGAGAGAGAACTGTTGAAGTCTCCAACTATAATTCTGTACTTGTCTTTTTCTCCTTGTAGTTCTGTTTTTATTCGTATATTTTAAAGATCCATTAATTGGTGTATAGGATTATTAGATCTCCTTGATTAATCAACCCCTTTATCATTAAGAAATGACCTTCTTTATTCCTGGTATTATTCTTTGCTCAGAAATCTACTTTGTCTGATATCAATATAGCCACTCCAGCTTTCTTTTGATTAGTGTTATCATGGTATATCTTCTGCCATCTTTCACCTTTAACTTATTTTTTGTCTTTATATTTAAAGTGAGTTTCTTGTATGTACCATACAGTTGGGTCTCACTTTTTTATCCAATCTAAAAATTTCTGCTTTTTAATTGGTACGTTTAGACAATTTACATTTAATATGATTATAGATTTGATTAGATTTAAATCTACTGCATTGCTATTTGTTTCTAATTATCTTATCTGTTCTTTATACCTTTTCTCCTCTTTTTCAGCCTGCTTTTGGATTATTTTTATGATTCAATTTTATCCCCACTATTGACTTATTACTTATAGGTCTTTTTAAAAAAAATAGTAGCTGACTAAGCATTTACTATATATATATATATATATATATACACACACATATATATATGTATATATGTATATATATATATATGTATATACATATACATATACATATATACATATACATATATACATACATGTATGTATATGTACATACATATACATATATGTATATATGTACATATATGTATATACATATATGTATGTATATACATATACATATATGTATATATATACACACACACATATGTGTGTCAATTACAAGTTACTCTCAAATAATATTGTACTGCTTTGAGTAAGGTGTAAAATACTTATGTATTTCCAATTCTATCTCTCATATTTTATGCTATCGTCATACATTTTATATTGTACATGGTATAAACCTCGGGATATTGCTATTATTTTTCATTTAGAAAGTAACATCTTTTAGAGTGATGATAAATTAGAAAAAAATGTCTTATATATTAACTTTCATTTTAACCATTCATGGAAATCTTCATTTCTTTATTTGACCTAAATTTCTGTCTGCTATCATATTCATTCTGCTTGAATAACATTCTTTTTTAAAAAATTTTTATCGGAGTATACTTGATTTACAATGTTGTGTTAGTTTTAGTTGTACAGCAAACTGAGTCGTGTGTGTGTGTGTGTATATATATATATATATATATATATATATATATATATATATATATATATAGTCATTCTTTTCAGATTCTTTTCCCATATAGGTTATTGAATAACATTCTTTAACATGTCTTGTAATCCAGGTTTGCTGAAAATGAATTCTATCAGTTTTCATTTGCTTGAACTTTGCCTTCATTTTTCAAAGACATTTTCACTGAGCAAAGGATTCTAGATTGACAGGTGTTTTGTTTTGTTTTTTCTTTCAAGCTTTTTCACTCCACATCTTAGGCTCGCTTTGTTTCTGATAAGAAGTCGCTGGTGTTTCTAATCTTTGCTCCTCTGTTTGTAATGTGTCTTTTTCTCTGGCTGCCTTCAGACTTGCTGTTCAAGTTTGGTTTTCAGAAGTTTGCATCTAATGTGTTTAGGTATGTGTCATGTGTGGGGTGCTCGATGGTTATTCTGCTTGAGGTTCTTTGAGATTCTTGGATTTGTGGTTTGATATCTTTCTGTGTGTTTGGAAAATTTTCAGTCACTATTTTCTCAGCCAATGTCCACATTCTGTCTCTTTGAAGGGGCCTGTTTCTACTTAGGTTTCAGGCCTGTTGGTTGCCTTGAAACTTCAGGTCCCTCAGTCACGCAAGGGAAGTTCTGATATTACAGTTTATCCAGTTTTTTCTTGGTTTCAGAGTGGAAGCAACAGTGTTTCCTAGAAGGAAGTGAAATTCTCTTTATTTGAATAGGAAACTTAAAATCAGTATCTGGTTGGTTTAGGAAACTGTCAAAACTGTGAAAGGTTTAAGATTCTACCCTACTTTCAGGTTAACTGGGTAGCCTGCCTCTGTTTCATGGATGCTGACCAAAGATCCAAGATTCCTGAGTCAGACAAAGGTTAATTTGTTACTCCTAGTAACGGGGGGTGTGCAGGAGAGCATCCTCTTTGTGCCCATTCCCCAAGCATCAACTCTTATAGGGCAATAAACAGAGCCAGATGGTACCTACACATGCAGTGGGTTGTATTATAGGTCAACCCTGAGTTTAAGAAAACCAAATCTTTTATAATGGGCAGTAAGTATATCTGCCCTTTTCTGTGGAGGGAAATACTATTTCTTTCTTGTTTGCTGTGCCGATATCCTTGAAGAGATAGTTTAGAATAAAGGCAGTCAGTGCCTCTGCTCTCATGTGAGAGACCTACGGAAATTGTCTCCCAATAGAGATAGCATCTCATGAGCTGATCTACCTTCTCAATCCACATTCTCAATCCAACTGTGTCAGTAATTCAGCTCTATATTTTATGTCCCAGGGTCTATTTCCATTCATTTCAATATTTATTGTGGACCTGTCCTGTGCCAGCCAATGTGCGAAGTGCTGAAGATACTACAGTGAACAGAATAAATATGGTCTATATTTCTCCCAGCTGATAAATATGATAATTGGAGTTCTCAAGGTTTTTAACAAACCATACAAAGTCCCAATAGGCTAAACTTCCTGCAGTGGGAGAGTTTAGATATTCAGACCATAATAGCTGATTGCCATTTACATTTACATCCTGAACCTGATCATTATTCCTTTTCTATTATGTGTGTCCCTGTAAGAATTTTAATACCTGTCTGTGAGGTTTTTAAAAGCAAGAACTGCATTTATTATGCTCTACTTCGCTGGGACTCCTCATACATTTTATTACCACATAGGAGACATGAGAATTTCTTTTGTGAATGTGATTTTAAAGGTGTTCTCTCAATCTTACATGTTATTCCATTAGAAAATGATACTTAATCCTACTTTTCCATAGCATGGTAAAATGGCCAAATAATTTTTACCTGGATGTCTGCCACAGCAAAAAACTTTGAATCATTAGGCATCACATGCAAATTCTGATATTCTATCCTCAGCAAACTTTACACTTCATAAAATAGATGTGGTGCTTCCTATTTCTGTAAATGGAGGTGAGAGATAACAAAATTGAAGGAAGTTTGGATTTGCAAATGACCTGGAACCACATCTTGCATGTTATTTTTGTTACCCACATGTCCTTTACAAAACAGATATTAAATGTAATCTTTTTTTTTAATTGCCAGGAATAGGAATATAGTGGCAATTCATTTCTGATAAAACATCACGAGGTTATCTAAATATTTCCCCCAAATAATGCCTTTGACTTAGTCAAACCCAGCCAATATGTTTTCTTAGAATTTTACCCTTGATTTTTAAATTTCACAAATGTGTATGCATGTACATCAATAAAGTAAGATAGAGAGGGATGTAATTTAAACTATATTCTTTATTCATTTATGTTTAATTTATGTGTCTCGAACAGATGTTCGCGTGCCTGGGGTGTCTTGTCAAGATGCCTTTGTAAGTGCTGCCCTTCGAACCTACGAACGATGTCTTACCAGCACTCAACCTGGGAAGGGCCAAAGTTCAACTCTCGACTCCATGTGTGCTGCTTGTTTTAAATGTGAAACTTGGCACTGAGTGTCCCCCTGTGCCGGGTTATTATTCTTGGAATGCAAAAGGTACATGTTTTTGTAATTCTCTGAAAAGCTTCTCTATAGCTTTTCCAGAATCTAAGTCAGATTTTGCTTCCAGGGCTATGTTCCAAGGTATAAAATCCATTTTTTAGCAGCTCACCGACAGATGGGTGCTATTTTTGAAATCCATATGGGCTTTCTTGTCTGCTAGGGCCTATTTAATGGTCTACGTTACTAACACAGAAATATACTTACTGCATTTGTTCTTCCCTTGCTGCATAAAGTGTTCTGATTTCCATCCAAAATACCGAAGCAGTTCTGGGGCGGAAAGGAAGAGCAAACTCACTGGCAAGTGAACTTGAGTCAGCATTTCTGAACCTCTGAAGATTTCATTTCAACGTTCATTGGCACCTTAGGTGTTAGGAATAGTGAGAGTATGATGCCTGCAACTACCTGTGCAGCCTGAGAGAAGAAAATACAAAATAAAATCTATGCATGTGCTATATCTACAGCTGGTATGTTCTTGAAAGAGTATGGGTAGGTTAAGGTTTGAGATATCAAATTATGTTTTAAATGGACTAGGAGAGCATTTCAAAACAACGTTCTAATTAAATTAAAAAAGAAACTTTCCTTATTTAAAGAACTACTTGGTAGTCATTTTAAAATTCCTTGTTTTGGGAACTACGACCTTACCTATCTGAAATTCACCTCGCCTGTAACTCCTCCCACTCAATAACATGACCTGGATTTACAAAATAAGCCAAAGGTGTAACCTCAAGCTAAAATTAATATCACAATGTTCATGCACTAATCCCAGGAGCATCACTCAGTGGCAAGCCCCCTTCAAGATCTATTTATTTGTACTTCATGGACCATTCTAAAAATGACCTATTTTCTGTTTCTTGTTTATATTAGTTGGCTAGGGCTACCTTAGCAAGTACCACAGACTGATTAAATGAAAGATGAATTAAATAAAAGAAATATATTTGCTTTGTTCTGGAGGCTGGAAAGTCCGTGCTTTCATTTCATTCTGAGGGTTGATTTCATTCATTCTGAGGGTTTTTTCTTTGGCTTGTAGATGGGTGTCTTCTCCCTTTATCTATACGTGGACTTTCCTCCATGTGTGTGCATGCTTGTGTCTAAATTTCCTCTTTTCATAAGAACCCCGGTCATATTGGATTAGGGCCTACCCTTAAGACCTCATTTAACTTAATCACCTCTTTAAAGACCTTATTTCCAAATATAGACATGTTCTGAGGTACCTGGAGTTAGGACTTCAATATATGAATTTTGGGGGATACAATTCAGCCCATAACATTATTTATAGCAGCTTTGAAGCAGGAAATGTAAACAGTAACTATAGAAAAATATGGCATTAATCAGGTTTACTGATAGTAGAAATAAGCAGTAACCCAAAGGCAAGAAAGAAGATAGCAAATTTATTTTGAAAGCTCATGTAAATATATTGAAAAGCACAAAAGTCTGCTGTAAACATCCTTGCATCTCTCAGCAAGTCCTGGATCATCTTGATATAACTGCAGAATTATATCAAGTTATAACAATTATCAATTGTAACTGATGCTCTGAGGAAAAAAAAAAGGTGAAGTGTTCATCATATAGAAGCAACAATTTCTCAAAGAACAACAGATGGGAGTTGAAGTCCTAACACTCTCACTTGGGACAAGTCACTTAAACTCTTAGTATTTGTTTTCTCACTGGTATCTTGAGAGTAAAATTATTTGTACAATACCATTGATAAGAAAGCCATGTATGGGTAAGTGCTTCATTCTGATAAGAATTCTACAGGGACTAGGGTTTTAGATCCAACAAGAAGACAGGAAAATATGTATTACAATTAAATAGGGTCTATATTTACATATCAAAATGATCAAGGAGGGAAAATGTTAAATTTTTTTAATGAGGCATATAATTAGTTATCTGGAAAACTGCTTTTTAAGAATAAAAAAGTCAAGTCAACATCTAGGAGTTCCCTACACTAAGGATTCATTGCAATGATCTTCCTTAAGATAGAGAATAATTGCTTGTTAAAATAACCAGATGAGGTCTTTCTGACTAATATTGCCCTGTATCCAACTATAAGAAAATAGAAGCCATTAGAAGTAATATGATATAGAAGAAAGAAATCTGCTCTATAAACCTAAGGAATATTGGATTCTGATTAGAATTTTGTTACTACCTTGAACTTCATTTTGTTTTTCTGGGTCAGTTTCCCCATATTTAAAATAGAGGGATAAAACCAGATGGTTTACATAGTATCTTCTAATAGTAAAATTTATAAGACATATTTCTGTTTCCTTTCCTGTTTCCTAGAATGGGGAGATACAAAAAAGAAATGGTCTCGGGCTTCCCTGGTGGTGCAGTGGTTGAGAGTCCGCCTGCCGATGCAGGGGACACGGGTTCGTGACCCGGTCCGGGAAGATCCCACATGCCGCGGAGCGGCTGGGCCCGTGAGCCATGGCCACTGAGCCTGCGCGTCCGGAGCCTGTGCTCCACAACAGGAGAGGCCACAACAGTGAGAGGCCCGCGTACCGCAAAAAAAAAAAAAAAAAAAAAAAAGGTCTCTACTTAAATTTCCATTCTCTCCACCAATATGTGGAGATGAGAAGGGTGGGATATGAATCACCAGCGAGCCTGATCTCCACCTACACAGCCGTCTGTCTTGCCATGGCAGCACTGACTCTTCGAATCTGAGTGTTAGGTATCTGTTCCCTGGGTGGGCATTTCCAGGATAACACATGATTGTCAAATCTAAATCTCATAATGGATAGGGTGCCATTTTACTCTGTTAACTGCTCCTTCGAGAAGCACCGGACTCTGCCCCACTCTGCTAATCTCTGACATTCAGAAGAAACCAAATAACCTGAACAGTCACAATATACATATAAAGTAGGTCAAGAAAATGTGCCTTTAATGCTGTCAGTAATTTAGTAACTATAGGAAGCCCAGTGCCCTCAGCCTTTCTCTTTGTAGTCCTAAGAAGAAAGTCCTTGTCCTAGATGGAAGCACCTCTGAGAGTTCCCCTAAATGAAAACAGTAGGAATCCACTTGTGACCACCTAGAGGGGTGGGATAGGGAGGGTGGGAGGGAGATGCAAGAGGGAGGAGATACGGAGATATATGTATATGTACGGCTGATTCACTTTGTTATTAAAGCAGAAACTAACACACCATTGTAAAGCAATTATACCCCAATAAACATGTTAAAAGAAATGAAAAAAAAAAAGAATCCACTAAGTGTTAAAAATAAATTCTTCAATCCTTCTACCTAAAGCAGTTAGGGATTTGGGGATGGTACCAGAAATGGTTAGCAAGCAAAGCACTTTCTCAGGCTCTAAGTAATCCAAGGTTGGACATGAGAAGATAACCTTCACAGAGCTTATGATCTGAGAGTGGAAGAACAGTGTGAAGTTCTGATATGAGGGATTTAGAAAACAGGGAAATGTTTCTGCAGCACAGCCTACAGGGATACAGATTTTGAACTCTTAAAGGCAATTCAAATTTAATGTATCAGCAACATATTTGCTGCCCCTGCAAAGCCAATTCCTATTTTAAGTCACTCAAGCCAGAATGGAACCTCTTGTACTTAATCAGTAACTAGGACCTACCGATTCCATTTCCGAAATATTTCTTAAATCCATTTTATTCTCCTGTTTTTATTATAATTGTTCTAGTTAAATGTCTCTGACTCTCAACTTCCCAACCTGTCAATCATTCTTTACACAATCAACAGATTATCTCAATAAAGTACAAATTTAACTGGATCACTCCTCTGCCTAAAGCACTTACAGAGCTCCTCATTTCCTTCAGTAGAAGTCCAGGACCCTCAGAAGGGTATATGAGGCCTTTTGTCACCTAACCCCCCTTTGATAGGGCCACTCTACCCACTTTCTTTCCCATTTCCCATTCCCATCCTCCCATTCTGGCTTTAAAACTTATCAATTCTGATCCATTTGTATTTCTTTACACATTGTTTTAACACACTTCATTCTAGAAAAGCAACATAAATGTTGTAAGTTTTATAGCTTAGGTGCTCTTATAATAATTTCATAATTTTCTGGAACAAACGAGTTCTGAATGAGTTTAAATTGTGAGTGCCATTTCTTCCCCATCATATCATCTTTCACTAAGCTGAGCATTTAGGTTCATTTTGCAGTGAAGATAGAACCCTAGATTAAAGAAAGGTAGCAGCAGCCTTTATAAGCCAGCAAACTGTTATCCACTACCACAATCTTTACACCATACCAGGCAAAGTTATAGTAAGATAAATTGATTTACAGAATACAAGTTTAGAAATAGTAGATGAGCAATATAATAGTCCTTTGATAAGCCTTGTTTAGTGCAAGGCATTTCTCTCCACAGGCATAAGCATAACTAATATTGGGGTGGGATGGGGGAGGCGGTGGAAGGAACATGAGCTACTGTCCATGGTCCTGATACAAAAACACATACTATGATAAGGTTGTTCTCTTTGGGCCATTTCTATCATCTTCCAGGACCCAAGAGTTATATCAATACTGCTAACTGGCTTTTTGAGCGAGTCAGTGATTTGAATGAATACTGTTGTGGGTTGAGTTGCATCCTCCCCCAAAGTATGTTGAAGTCCTAAATCCTAGAACCTGTGAATGTGACCTTATTTGGAAATAGGGTCTTTGCAGATATAATCAAGTTAAGATAAGGCAATACTGATCTCATTATAACAAGAGGAAAATTTGAACACAGACACGGGGAAGGTCATGTGAAAACAGAATCAGAGATTGTATAATGCATCTATAGTTTAAGGAACACAAGGCATTGATGGCAAACACCAGAAACTAACAGAGGCAAGGAAGGATTCCTCCCTTAGAGCCTTCAGAGAGAGCTTGACCCTTCCAACACCTTGATTTCAGACTTCTAGCCTTCAGAACTTTGAGAGAATACAGTAGACTCTCGAACAATGTGGAGGTTAGGGGCACCAACCGTCCACACACAGTCAGAAATCTGCATGTAATTTTACAGTGGGCCCTCCATATCCATGGTTCTGTATGCATCTGAGGATTCAACCAACCGTGGTTAGTGTAGTAGTGTAGTATGTATTTAGTGAAAAAAAAATCTGAGTATAAAGTGGACCCACACAGTTCAAACCCGTGTTGTTCAAGGGTCCACTGTACATGTCTGTGGTAATTTGTTATGGCAGCCCTAGAAAAATAATACAAGCACAATATAAATAATCCTTTGGGCTTTTTGTCTGATGCTCTTTTACAGTCTCAAGTCTTAGCTAGCTATCTTTCTTCAAGCGCTAGGTTTGGTGCACTCATTTGTATGTATAAAAGATAATAGTGTTCAGAACTGAATATGATAATGCCTACAAGTGAGGGAGATCACATTGTCTACATTTAGTCAGGCTTTGGGTCTGCCTCCCATGATACCGCTCTATTTCTGCTTCAGTTCAGGCAGCAGGGCAACTATATCTTTTCACTTAAATAAATAGCTCCATATTATTCAAAATTAGCGGTGATCTGTAGGTAATTTACAGAGATTTTGCTTTCCAGCTTTTCTCCTTTGGATCTTCATTTCTTAAGTATTTCTCTGACCATCTGCAGTGATTTTAATGTGTCTACCTACTGTTTTAAGACATTATTAGGCAAAGAAAGAATGGGAATTATCTCTCAAAAAGTCTCTTTTCCTGGCACTCTTTGGCACTGGAGGAGAGACTTGTGAAGAAGCAGCTAGGGAGAGAGAGGGGCATGGTGGACATACCATGCTTTTCAAACTGTAAAAGGTCCTTGTGACTTGGCTTTTTCTGACTGCAGTGAAAACAGCTTGCTTTCTCCCACTGCCATGTAAACATTCAGTGGCCCAACAAGGTTATCTTCTTTATTCTTCTGCTTATGTATCTCTTTGCTGTTGATGAGAACACAGAAGAATCCCTGGCTTCTCACCTTTTCATCTGGGGTGTGTATGTGACCAGGAGGCGTGTGCTCAATGTTCTGTGTGTGCTGATGTTATCAAGGTACCTTAGAGGGCAGACTGTTGAAGGGTTTCCTGTTGCTTCAGAACAGAACAGTCAGACTGAGTTTTCAGACAATGTACTCTGGGTCAGCGAGGCTGACAGGCTGCACGTTAACTCAGAAGGAGTCTTTTGCATGATTGGCCTCGTGACATGTAATTCTTAGATTGTTTTCATTCTTTTCTTTTAAAGGGAGCGATCTTTAACCCATTGTCATCTTCCTCTAGATTTCGAAACACATTGTCTGTCCTGGTGTAAATGCAGCAGATGTCTCTGCGGTGACCTTCCTGAGATGGATTTTTTGGAGTGAATTTTGGGATTGGCATCTAAGTGCATTATACAAACAGATTGACTTCACTCAAGTTGCTCTCAGGTCACGGCACTAATATATTAGAATTTGATACACAGTGAGAACTCCTGTAGGACTCGATTATTTTATTTTGATAATATGCGAATATATGCAGTGAACCCATGGACTTTATTTCAAGATTATTGTCATTGTCACTAACTGAAATAGGGAGTATCTTGCAGATATGGGTATTAATTTGTGAGATGTTAGTCCAGAATCTTGCCCTTTTCTTTAGGCCTCTGTGAATAAGTGAAAAAATTACTATTTTCTTGCCAAAACAGTTTGCCAGTGAATGAATGACTTATTTAATAAAACAATTCCTATGCTCTTGTTTGAGTTGCTATTACTCTTCTGACATAGGACTGTAGCCTTTGGATTAAGCCAAGAGGTCAGGACGACTTAGAAGCAAAAAGTTTGTTTTCATTAGTCATCTTTCTAAAACAAAGCACTTACCATGACATTTTTCTCTGTTCAAAAACCTTTGTATTGTGGACTCAACTATGGAAATGCTTTGTCACTTATATCTTCCTCTGTCTGACTGCTCCTGTCTATAAAACAAGCAGCAGAATGTATACTATTTCTTGCATTAGAAAGGTGACTCTCTCCAGGGAGAAAACGATTTGTGTATAGTGACACAGTTCGTGCTCTGTTATGAGCCAAATAAGAAAATGAATCTTGCCTAACTGCCAGAAAAGTGGAAAACTAACTTACTTTATTTGATAATGATAGAGCTAGTTAATAAGCTTAGCATGGGGTAGATACCTAAAAGATTCTGATATAATTTGGATATTGAATTTTAGCAAGGCATTGGGCAAAGTCTTGTAATATGCTTATGGACAAGAGGTATAATGACTGTTGCACAAATTTACATTTATGCTGTATTAAAAAAGGTGTAATGCCTGTAACAAGGTATATATTGGTCCCATCCAGATCGGTCTTAGTCAGAATTTTTTGGAGTTGTGGGCTCAGTTCTGGGTACTATGCTTTAAGGAGACATTGACTACATGAAATGTATTTAGAGAAGAGAAACTAGAATGGTGAAAAGATTAAAACTCAAGTCATTTGAAGGAAGGCTGAGTTAATTCAGAAGTCAGAGCTGGGTTTGTCACATCATTTTCTATTTGTGTGGAGCTGGACAATTTTTTTAACCTATCTGAATTTTAATTTCCTTATATGTAAAGGGAGGATAATAATAATAGTGTTATTATTATATATAATGTTTATAAAATAATAATACTCTGCCTTAAGAGGATTAAAAGACAGGTATTAAAACTATCTGGCAGATGGTAGGTTTATGGACTGAATGTTTGTGTCCCCTCAAATTCATAAGTTGAAACCCTAACGCTCAATGTGATGGTATTTGTAGGTGGGACCTTCAGGAGGTAATTTGGTTTGGATGAAGTCTTGAGTGTAGCACCCTGTGATGGGATTAGTGCCCTTATAAGAAGAGGAAGACGCATGAGAGCCCATTCACAAAGTGAGCACACCAAGGAAAGACCATGTGAGGACACGGTGAGAAGGCGGCCATCTGTAAGCCAGAAGGAAAGCCCTCACTGAGAACCGAATCTGCTGGTGCCTTGACCTTGGACCTCCTAGATTCCAGAACTGTGAGAAAATAAATATCTGTTGTTTAAACAACCCAGTCTGTGGTATTTTTTTCATAGCAGCCTGAGCTGACTAAGATAGTAGGTACCATTATTTCAAAGAATTAGAACTAATATCTAGAAGGTCCTGGGAGGTAGCTTTGCTTCACTGTGAGGAAGGGTTTTCTTGTATTCAAGGCATTCTAACAAGAGAGTGGGGGAGTGAATTCCTTCTAGCTCAACTATTCAGAGTCTGTATGGTAACCTGACTGATCTGTGTAACCTTTCCACCCACCTTCCTTTATCGGCTCAACCTTTGCTATCTCCTAGAGAATCAAGGCCCAAGTGATTAAGAAACCATAGAAAAAGGAGGTTAATTTAAAGAAGAGTATCCCTAATTCTGATCTTCTTCATGAGTTTGTAATTCAATCGTCTCAAAAGAATTTGTTCATTTAATTCTAATGTGGATGTGTTCGTTTATTTTAGCCAGTTGTACCTGAAAAATTATCTCTCTTAACGCTAGATCAGTTACTTCCACCAATTCGAATGGCTATAGACTTAAAAAGATTGTTCATTCTCTTTAATTTGGAACTCAGAAATCAGTTTTAATTGCTCCAAACCAAGCACACGCTGTTTTCCAACAAGGAATTATTGTCTCCAAAGAGAATAAAACTGAAATGCAAGAATGCACCATTTTCTATTTTCAGACACGAGATGAAAACTCAACTTACATATATATTCCCTGAAAGAAATAGATAAATGACCCTCTATAAAGCACAGAGTCCCAGTAGAACACTGGATCTAAGTTACGGCACCTTGAAGGCGTGTTAGTGTAATTTATTTACCACTAAGACACTTATATGAATTTCGTTAATATTAAAAAGTAAATTGTTGCTATCTCTATGTGGATAAACTATATTTTCTGGTGGTTTTTGAAAACCATACTGTGCGCATAACGAGAACTATCATGAGAACTGCGATCCTGTGTATAAAAATTAATGTGCAGGGGCTTCCCTGGTGGCGCAGTGGCTGAGAGTCCGCCTGCCGATGCAGGGGACGCGGGTTTGTGCCCCCGTCCGGGAGGATCCCACATGCCGCGGAGCGGCTGGGCCCGTGAGCCATGGCCGCTGAGCCTGCGCGTCCGGAGCCTGTGCTCCGCAACAGGAGAGGCTACAACGGTGAGAGGCCCGCGTACCGAAAAAAAAAAAAAAAAAAAAACTAATGTGCATATATCATCCACTGTAGGCAGCTCATATTATTGTTCAGTGCAATACATATTAACAAATTAAATCACATTTCTAACTAACAGACTAGAAAGAGGCAACATGGTGGTTTTTAAGGTTCTTTAACAACTTTTAAGACGCAATAGGAAGGAAGATTCTAAAACATAGCTGAAGTTAGGAGTCACTGAAACCTAAAGGAAAAGAAATTTAAATTTCTTTCTGGACAACAAATTTGTTCTCAAATACAACATGTATTTTCAAAGTTTTGGGAACCTTATCCAGAAATCAAGATAAATTCACCAATGGGTTTTGTTATAAATTATATGAGTTGGGTATAATTAGATGAATTTCCTCTGTAATAGAGAAATTCATCATATTTTCCTCCTCAAACAGGAGTTGATTGAAAAATCATTTGAGATATCCCTTGGCTGACAAGTTGGCCTTTCCAAAGAAATTTTTTAAATTCTTCAAGATTTGGTGAGCCAGGTATCTGAAGTGCCTCGGGTAAGGAGAATCATTTCTAGGTATGAATAAAGCAAATTATGTGTTAACCTGTTCTAGGTATTGTGCACATATGTCAATCATTTCCTTAGAAAGAAAGTATTTGAAAGTAGGAATAAAATTCTTGTGAGCATTATGTAAAACTTATGGATACATATTATTTGTCTTACTAATGACCTTACATGTTAAGAAAAATTAATTTAATCAAACCAAAAGAGGAATTTGTTCTTGCTTTCATAGGTGCCTCAGGGAACTACAGATGGCTCATTTTGAGGCTTGCAGATGTATGTAATATCTCTCCAAATTCAAAATTGACCTTGAGTTTCGAGAAGCTAAATAGTTTCCCCAAGTGTACGAAGATGATAGGTGGTAGAGCTGGGACTCGAACCCAAGTGAGATTGTCTAGAAACACTCTCTTTGCTTTTCTCAAGACACCACTCTCTCTTCCAGGGAAACATTTCCATTATCTATTCCCAGTCCTTTGCTAACCTCATTCCCTCTATTTAACTTGTTATCAGAGTTATTCGGGGCTCCAGACTGCACCTTCTCCTCTTTACCAGGACAACTTCATCCATTCCCACATGCACAAATACACACAACACAAATGCTGACAATTCCCAACTTTCATCTCTAGCTCAAACAACTTTTCTGAGTTCTAGATTTATGCATCCAAATGTCTTACGGTCACTTCATACTGAAAAATTCAAAAGCTTACTTTCTCTACAAACTAAAATATACCGTCTCCAATTTCTTCCATCTCAATAAATGGTACCTTCACCCATGCACTGCTCATGACATGAGCCAAGGAGTTGTCATTGATTTTTCTGTGTCTCCACATTCAACCTACCTCCTAACTATGTCCTGTTGAAATGTTTCCTAAATAGCCCCAGAGTCCCTTCACTTCTTTCTGTCTCCTGGTGACAAGGACCAGAAAAGTGGCTGGTGACTCAAAAAAGCCCAGTTGATATAATCTCATCATAAAAAAGGTGCAATGGGTTATACATCCTGTTTTCTGGAAAACCATGGTAATGCATTTGCTCATTTCTTTCAAGAACTTGCTTTCCTTCCTTTAAAAAATTTAGAACTGTTTTCAATGTTATGCAGGCAAGAGTCATTTATGAATTTATTCCTCATCTCAATGCCTCTTCTCCTTTCCCTATGTGGTATTTTCTATGTTCTTTCAATCCTCACTGGGGTTTTCTTTGCTTAATTATTCCTCCAAAGCCTTCTCGTTGCCTAGTCAGTCCTCAAATTCTCGTTCACTGGGGACTGCATTTTTTATCACCGTTATTAAGATATAAACATATTTTGTTCAACCAAACATGTAAAAACATTTTACTTTAGGGTTTTTTCTTTGCTTAATTATTCCTCCAAAGCCTTCTCGTTGCCTAGTCAGTCATCAAATTCTCATTCACTGGGGACTGCATTTTTTATCACCATTATTAAGATATAAACATATTTTGTTCAACCAAACATGTAAAAACATTTTAATTTAGGGTTTTCCTCATTTTAAAAACATCACAAAGTTGTATTCTTTTATTCTAGGAAAAGGAGAGGAAGAAAATAAATATATAGCAGTTCTAAGTCCCAAGATTTTGCCACAGGGGGAATACACTATAATCAAGTATTTTAGTACAGTTGGGTTCAGAACTATGTTAGAACTTGTTACTGGGGTTAACCTGGTAGAGTATGGTTAATGACGGTACCTGTGATAGGCTGGATAATGACCTCCCTCCCCCCAAGATATCCATGCCCTGATCACTGGAACCACTGAGTATTATATGGCAAAGGTGTTGCAGATGTGATTGAGTTTAGGATCTTGAAATGGCGAGATTATCTAAGATTATCTGGATCGGCCTTAAATGCAATCACAAGTATCCTTTTGAGAAAGAGGCAGAGGGAGATTATAGTCAGAAGATGAAAAGCCAGTGTGACCACTTAAGCAGAGACTGGAGTGATGGCAACCACAGCCAAAGAACGTTGGAGCTATCAGATGGTGGAAGAGGCAAGGAATGGATTTTCCCCCAGGACCTCTGCAGGGAGTTATGGCCCTGCTGGCTGCTTGATTTTAGCCCAAGGAAACTGATTTTATACTTCTGAACTCTACAACCGTGAGATAATAAAATACTGTTGTTTTAAGCCTCCAAGTTCATGGTAATCTGTTTCAGCAGCCCCAGGAAACTCATACAGTCCCCACGTCAAAGGGCTTTCCAAGAACCAGCCCAGTGACTGGAATATAGTTAAGGTCTCAGTTTTTATTTGTTGCTGTTATTATTTAAACCACCCAAGTTAGTGGGAATCTGTTCTACCTTTAATGGTCTCCACAAAAAGACGAGGCTCCTGCTTCTCAGAGAGGAGGAGAATTTGAACAACCCTTCCACTTACCAGCCAACAGTGGTCATCTGGAATGTGTTGTGTGCAAAATGTTATGAACAGGTTTTGTTAACCGTGTTGTTATAAGGAGCAAACATTCTCTTATCACATTATTTTGGCTCTTGCAGTGTTATATTCTAGCTTTTGCTACATCACTTATTTTACATTGCAATTTATTTAAGCTTATATGTCGGAAATCCTAAGGGTGGGAACCCTCTGTAATTCGGCTCTATATTCCCGGCACAAAGCAGAGGCTCTGGCACACAGTAGGCACTTCGTTTTGAATGATTTAATTGATGGACTGACTGAGTGAACAGATTCAGATTTTTATTGCATCTAATTCAGATAGAGGTCCAGAATGAAGGAACAGGATAGCCGACAGGTATAACAGCAACTGTCTTTTTGGACACTTGGAATGGAGAAGACTGCAACCAAACTACTACCCAGCTACTACTTCAGTTTGAAGATACTGAAGTCCCTGCTTCAGTTTTCTCCTCTGTAAAATAAGGGGGCTGTAGTGCATTCAACAGTTTAGCCATACAAAAGCTATTTGTGGAATATTCTGGGCCAGACCGTCTTCTATGATCTGGGAAGATAGCAGTGAATAAGGCAACAAGAACTTTCATCTCATGAAACTTCAATATAGTAGGGGAAGACAGGAGATAAATAAATAAGAATATGTTAAGTAGTGCTAGTAATTTGGGAAGGATTAAGCAAGATAATATGACAGACTTTTCACTAAAACCTAAAAAACAAAGAAGAGACAGCCATGCAGTGATCTGGGGTAAATCATTCCAGGCAATGGAAGAAACAAGTGCATAGGCTTTAAGATAGTAAAAGCTTTGCAATTTTTTTTTTTTTTTTTTTTTTGCGGTACACGGGCCTCTCACTCTTGTGGCCTCTCCCGCTGCGGAGCACAGGCTCTGGACGCGCAGGCTCAGTGGCCATGGCTCATGGGCCCAGCCGCTCCACGGCGTATGGGATCTTCCTGGACCGGGGCACGAACCCGTGTCCCCTGCATTGGCAGGCGGACTCCCAACCACTGCGCCACCAGGGAAGCCCCAGCCCTGCATTTTTTATGAAGTGGAAAGGAGGCAAATGTGGCTGGAGAGGACAGGGCAGAGATAAGCATAATGCAAGATGACAACAGAGAGGTTCAGAGGGGCCAGATCAGGTAGCGTCTTAGAGAGCATGTAGAGAGCTTGTATAATTTTTATTCTTTCAAGCACCGGAGGATCAGCTCAGGGGATCAACTTCAACTGGGCTATTTACTTCTCAAGGTCATTATTTGTAAGGTGGACTGCAGTGAAAGCAGGACACCAGACGGCACATCATTGCAGAAATCCAGATGGGAGAAGAGGCTGTTGGTTCCCATTAGGGTGGTAGCAATCAGGATGAAAGAAAGTAGACAGATCTGAAATCCCTTTTAGAGTAAAATTGACAAGACTTGTTTATGTGCTTATTAAATGGAGGGATTAAGAGAGGACTCAAGAATGACACCTACATCTTTATCTTCAGTAACTGGGTGAATTGTGGGATATTTACAAATGTGGAGGAAAATGGGAGAGAAATCAGGTTGTAGGGTGGGAATCACAATTTCTGTTTTGAGATCCCTATCAGGCATTTAATGATATGTCAAGTGGGCAGTCACATATGCGACGTGGTGTTCAGAGCTGGTCAGGGCTGGATGTTAACATTCGGGAATTAATAGCGTACAAAGGGGGTATTCATTTCCTAGGGATGTGATAACAAAGTACCCTCAAATGGATGCATTAACACAACAGAAATTTATTGCCTCACAGTTGTGGAGGCTTGAAGTCAAGGGTCAAGGTGTTGACAGTACCATGCGCTTTCAAGTCTCCAGAGGAGAATCTGTTCCGTGCCTCTCTCTTAGCTTCTGGTGTCACCAGCAATCCTTGGCATTTCTTGGTTTACAGCTGTATAAATCCAATCTCTGCCTCTGTCATCACATGGCACTCTTCTCCCTGCCCTTTTCTGTATCCAAATTTCTGTCTTCTTGGATTAAGGTTCCTCCTAATGATCTCATTACCTTGAATACATCTCTAAAGATGTATTTCCAAATAAGGTCATATTCTTAGGGACTAAGGGTTAGAATTTCAACATCATTGGAGGGAACACAATTCAACTCACAACGGATGGTCTTTGAAGCCATGAGACTGAATGAGGTCATCTGGGAGAAGGTTAGATAGAGAAAAGGTCCAAAGACATGGCCCTGGGGTGCTCCAACATTTAAAGGCTAAACAGAGGAGGAAGAAGCATGAGATGGTGGTAGAGGAAAACCAGGTGACCTAAAAGATGAGAGATGAGTGTTTTAGGAGACAGTAGTTAAAGATTTTTGTTAATCAAAAATACTAAATCATGGGATTCCCTGGAAGTTAATTTTACAACAAAGAGTACTCAAGTGCAGCAACTGCACCCTTTCAAAGTTGAGAAGGGCTGGAACGGACCTTTGTCCGGAACAGGAACACACTGCCCTCTGTGGCACATCCTTTGACACATTTCTGGTCTTGGACCAGCAGACAAGCCAGATCTGTTGGATTCACAGGCAGGGAGTTTGAGGTTTGGTGAGGAAAAGGAGTGATGTTTCTCTTCTGAATCCTTCCATTTCCTCTGTAATGTGTGAGGCAAAGCCATTCATAAGAGTGAGTCAGGAACAGGGGGTGTAGGTGACATGAAAAGAGGGGTGAAGGGGTGAAGGGAGATTCAAAGAGTATGAAAGTGAAAATACTAAGGGCCTACCAATATGTAAGACAACTTCCATTTTGAATTCCATGATACCAACCAATGATAGCTACACACCACACATACACACGCCTCCGTGCTTTCTCGAAGTTACTTATTAAAATTGATTTTTAAGCGTACTTTATGTATTAAGGATATTGATGTTGGCTACTAGTCATGTTGTTATACTTGTTACAGTCTGCTGTTTGAGTATTGATTTTGTTATGTTTTTTGGTTTTAATCTTTCATTTTGTCAGATCTCATCCTTCTTTGTGAATTTTCCCATTATTTTTATGCAAAGAAAATCCCTCCTTTAGAAGAGCATTACAGCTGTCTTTTCTTCAGGTTAATCTGTCATCATTTCTCAGACTTTCCTAATTTAGGATCCTCTTGTCTGCTGCTTTGTTCATCATCACGCCCTAACCCTAGTCCATGTCTACAACTGAGTATTAAGCAGTTTATATCTGTATGACACTGGGTTTTACACTTGAAGAGTGTAGAAAAGACACATTGCCAGACCTCAAATTAATAATCACGTTTTTAAGCTCTTTCTTTTCCCTGTAATTGAATATTCAACTCTCTCATATGGATTCTTTAATTTTTCAACTAAGAGTCAATTGAATTAGAAGTTGGCAAAAAAAAAAAAAAAGTAAAGCAGTAAATGAAAAGAAAGTACATCCAGTGAATGAGTGGAGATTTGTCTGTTTTCACCATGGGAGCTGGCTGTCAGACACTTGGAGCAGAGAGAGAAAAGCCCTGGGAGGAACTTAGAAGTCAAGAGGAAAGCTTTCCCCCCTGGCCCCAGTCAACATCCCAGGGCTGGAAGGATATTTTGCTCTCAAGATCTGAGGGGCTCTCCAGGGATTTTCCTGGAGCCTGAATAAGGCCTTTATCACATTTCACTTCATAACTAACATGAGCTCTGTCTCTCCTGGCTTGGGAACAGCAAGTCTGCCGTTGGGTGATTTTAAGTTGGATGCTAAAGAGAGAATGTGGAAGCGAGTAAGCATGAAGCGTGTCGCGTGGATACGAGCCCTCTTTCCAGGTTGGGAAGAATCAGGCTGAGGCCTCCCTCCACTTTAGGAATTCATGAAATAAAAGGTATTTATTGAGCAACTAGTTTGTAGCAGGCATTGTCACAGAAAAGGGGAACTCTTGCTTGTGTAACTGAGTTTGCCTGAACTAGGCACTCATTCTTTCAAAAGGAAAACTAACGTGCTCCATTGTTTGCAGACTGTGAACGCCTGAATTCCTTTAGCACTTTATTCACCTTGTCAGATAGACCAACACCTACTGTCTCAGAATTATATTCACCCAACGTCCAGTCATTTGTCTGTTCATATAATTATTATTGTTGTTATTATTACCATCATTTTCCACTGAATTAGCAGGATGACATAGAGATCATTAGCGACAGTGTGTGTTCTATGATGTCACTGGAATTGATTGTTTTTACTTCTGCGTCTCTTTGCTCTATCCTTGCTCTGTCTAGCCCCTTTGTTTCTCCTCTTTCCGCTCTCTTTCCACGTCCCTTCTTCTCTAATCTCTCTCTCCCCCACCTCCAACACACGCACAGAACACACCTCACACCTGGCTTTCAAACAACGGGGTGCCCTTCACCACCTTACTGATGAAGTGCACAAGTCCTGCCCTTTGTTTCTGCAGATTTAGCGGCTCTAGGATATTCATGGTCTACTGTCACGTACAATTTTCTTTCTTTTGTGAAGTAATTGAAATGGAGTCATGACTCAGCCTTTATTGAAACACCACATTGTGAGGCTGACAGATTTGCAAAATACTGCAACTCTCACCCTAACCAGAGCTGTCTTTCTGGTCTCTCACTGTATTATCCCTCCCATCAGTTGTCGTTCCTGCTCTTTTCCCTACTTAATTTGTTACATGACTAGATGTAATACGGAGCCTATGTGAATTGCAGGTTGGAAATGAAAAAAAAAAAGTACTCAATCTTCTGAGTACATTAGTTAAAAAGTAAGGAGATTCTTACATCAGAATCTCTGCATATGAAACATTGGACCAAATCGAACAGACTTCTAGGAAATAACATGATTTTGGACTCCCTGGATTATAACTGGTCAGTGTATCTGTTGATCCATTTCAAGAGGTTTTTGGTAAATACTAACCTGGTTATAAAGGTTGTACATTTTAATTCTTCTCTTGATGAAACCCCATTGCTTGTGTGAGCCTCTTCATTACCCGGGACCTTCATTTTTCATAAAGAAGAAGTGGAGATCCCAAGAGGGTGAGCATTGCGTATAATTTTAGGATACCGTGAGCTCTGGAATGGGATTTGAGGGCTTCTGGTATGTAGAACTGGAAATCCCAGATCAATGCTCAGCTTCCATTGGTCTCTTCATCCCAGCCAGGTGCCATTTCTGTGGCATTCAGTGCCCTGACTGTCTGATTGGGCAGGGGGTTCTCAACTCAGGAGCCTTTTTTTCTTACAACAGTAGGTTATATTCGTTGTATATAAGGCCAGCTAATTACTTGGACTTTCATCCCTACATCCTCCCCTGTCCCTTCAGCTCCTTCCGTTTCTCCTTCCCACAGCCCATCTGTCCTCATTAAGGAAGAGAGTCCTTCTGACCAGGGCACAGAAGTATTGAGTCTCTGACCTGCTGCTTTGATGACAGCGCCTTCATTTTGCCTTGCTGCCTCAGGGGTACTTGTCTACTTCTTATTGTCTTGATGTCAAAGCTCTCTGCACCCTTCGAACTGCCTGGAAGTCTGATTTTTCCAGCGTAATCCCGTGCTCTCCTCTCCAGGAAGAGTGCTATGCTGTCACATGGACCGAGTGGTGTCTTTCTGCGAGCTCTGTGTTGTTCTGTGTCAGTGCCGATCCCGCCACGCACAGCGCTCCACTCTGCACCGAAGGCTGAACTTTTTTTTTTTTTGGGCACTGGAAGGGAAGGTTCCTAACTTTACAGCCTCTGAGGGATTCCCCCCAGGGCCACAGGCTGATGACTTCACTCATCAAATTCCTGATTCTCTCCAGGTCCATCCTCATTGCTTTTAGGTTTTTTTTTTCTGCCTCCTGGTCCCACTGAGCAGATCCTGGCTCCACAGCCTGCCTGACCAGAGTCCCTACCGAGCAGCTTGGCCTCTGGGACCTGGCGGCCACATACCGATGCTCAGATCTCCGTGGTCTTTTTGTGGCTCTCAGCAGGTTGGACAGGCCGTTTGTCTTGTCCTGTGGTTTTGAGCAGAAAGCAATAGCTTCTTGGCGGTCAGACAGCATGAAGACTTGCTCTCCAGTGAAGCATAGATTCTCACTCCAGAGTCTTTTCCTGCTCTCGATTTCAAACACTTCACCAATGCCAGACACACCAGCTCTTCCATGGAATCCACTCTACCAGCTGGGTCTGCAGCAGAAAGCTTTAGCTCTTTCTTGCCCGCTAAAGAAAGAAAGGGGCAACACTCATGCACGGATCCTTATTTTGATGAGTTTTAATTCAGTCTAATTTGGAAAGCCATTATTATGGGAACGAATAACCAGATAAAAACATTGTCCCAGATCCTAGGGCAAGAAGACGTCATCCTTACTTTTAGGCACAGAGAAGCCCTTACAAACACATACAGTAACACACACACACACACACACACACACACACACACACACACACACACACAAAATACACCACCGTAAACACTGAATACACACTCCACAACACTCACACATACACCAGTGTGACTGCAGCCTGAAATAGAAGGATTATTCTCAAAATAACCATCTTGATTTCAACCAAGTTTTTTTCTTTGAAATTGAATTTTAAATACTGACTAGTCATGCTTTTCTAAATCTGCTGCATAGACAGATCTATTTCAGGTCTTTCTAGGGAATATGTGAGTCCCAGCTACTTATTCTAGAATAACTCACCATCTTCTCTTGCGTTGTTATTTCGGTCCACACTTGTTCACCAGAGACACCTCCAGTACAAGTCCAGACTTAATGAAACACTCTAGGACCATTTCCCTTAGATTCCTTCTCCAAACAAGTGGTTTTGCTCTCCTTGTCCTATAATCATGTAGCACTTACTACATTTTGCAACACTTCGATACAGGATGGTAGCTCTTTGCATACAGAACCTTCTCCACATGATACTGTGAACTCTTTAAAAGAAAGTGCTATTCTTAGTCATCTCTGTGGTTCCAGTGCTTTGCATAGTGCGTAGACTATGGGAGACCCTTAATAGATTTCCACTGACATACAAATGGCCAACAACTACATAAAAAGGAGCTCAACATCACTAATCATCAGGGAAATGCAAATCAAACCATAAGGAGATATTAACTCACATCTGTTAGGGTGGCAAGTATCGAGAAAACAAGAGATAACAAATGTTAGTGAGGATGCAGAGAAGAGGAAACGCTTATATACTGTTGGTGGGAATGTAAATTGGTGTGGCCATTATAGAAAATGGTAGGGTGGGTCCTCAAAAAATTAAAAATTGAATTACCATGTGATCCCGCGTTTTCACTCCTGGGCATGTATTAGAACAAATTGAAATCAGTATCTTGAAAATATATCTGCACATCTTTGTTCACTGCAACATTATTCACAATAGCCAAGATATGGAAATAACTTAAATGCCCTTTGACGAATGAGCAGATAAAGAAAATGTGAACACACACACACAAACACATATACACACACACATACGGTGGAATATTATTCAGCCATAAAAGAGAAGGAAATCGTGCCATCTGTTATAAAATGGAGGACACTATGCTCAGTAAAACAAGCCAGAAAGAGAAAGACAAACACTGTATGTTATCACTTATATGTGAAATCTTAATAAAAAACGCTAATTTTGTTTTAAAAAAAAAGAATAGAATGGTGGTTGCCAGAGGCTGGGGGAGGGGGACATGGGGTAATGCAGGTCAAAGGGTGCACATTTTCAGTTATAAGAGTAAGTTCTGAAGATCTAATGTACAGTATGGTGACTATAGTTAATACAATATATTGTATACTTGAAAGTTGGCTGAGAATAGATTTTAAGCATTCTCACCACATACACACACACAAAATTAATAATGTGAGATGTTGGATGTGTTAATTATCTTGATCTTGGTAATCTTTCCACAATGTATATGTATATCACATCATCACGGTGTACAATTTAAATACATACAATTATATTTGTCAAAAAAAGTATAAATAAATAAGTAAATGCATTTCCACCGAATGGCCAGCTAGATGAATGATTCATCTCCAATCGGTCTGCCACTCCAGTCATGCACTTATCCATTAAACAAGAGCGTGGGTCAGAACCCAGAGCAATACATGGTGGTGTATTGTAGACCTGGCCTAAGAGTCTCCATGGTAGAGCCCTACCAGGAGGATCGGTTGCATCTCCCAGTGTATGGCTTTGCTTTTACCTATAGATTTCATTAATTAATTAGTCTGTCTTCTTGTTTAAGTTTTCCATAGTTTTCTGTGAGTGCTTAGTCGACTAGTATCTATGGTTTTCTTTCCCTCCGCCGTTGGTTGGGGAAATTTTCTTTCACTAGGGAAGTCCAAGGCCTTGTCTGGCAGCCTGGCAGTTCTGGTGAGATGATTGCTTTGCGAGGCAAGGATTAGGGACATTTCGTCATTTGTACATAAGCTATGTTGTCTTCTGTCATTTCAGTGTAGGAGTCAATGAAGACATATTAGTCTTCTTAACACATTACGGACAACCTCTCTCTGCTGCATGTTTTTCTGCTTCTAGCCTGGAGCCAAATACTCCTCACACTGAAAAGAGTGATGTCTGCTTGTTTGTTTTGCCATTTACTCTTTTAATATATAGCACAATTTTGTAATTCAAATTGTCACCCCAGCACTTTGTATGCCATGTGCATTTTCTTTCTTCCCAGTCATCGCTGCGATTATCTTGACTCCTTCTTTGTATAATATGTTCTCTGTGGGTCTCTGTGTTGAACTCTAGTTACTTGGCAATTATGAAAATTCAGGTCTGGCTGGAGTTTAATTTCACACTCCATGAATAGGAGGTTTGCGAAATAAACTTTAAGAGTCAAAGAGTTTAAAGAAATAGTGGATCTGCTTAAGGGAAGAACTTTTAAAGACACAGCCATTGTTTGAAAGCAAATGACTCCTGCTAGCCAGGTGTGATTTTCTTTTGTCGTGAACAAAGCTTTTATCTGGAAACATTTTGCTAAATTTGCCTACTTTTCTTTATGTACGTGAAAATAATAAAAATGCATTTTGAAAATGTTTCTATAATTCATATTTGAACTTATATATTTTATTCTCCATCTATCGATGCAAGTGAGAGCTTCTACTGTCCTTAGAATTGAATGGAAAGATCAAGACAGATCAGGATATGGGGACACAGGAAGAACTGCCTCCACATTATACTATGAACTCTCCATGTTTCCATGACTTTCTTTTCTTTCGACAAAGCCCAAGGCAAAGGACTTCTCCAGGATTTGCAACAGAGATTCCAGAAGTGTGGAGGAAAATCGGGCAGGAGCTGGCAAACTGTTTCTGCAAAAGGCTGTACTGTAAATGTGAAATACAAAATCTTAGACGTTGAGGACCACATACTGTCTGTTTCATATTCTTCATTTCTTTGCATCTCTTCCCCCTCCTCCCAATAACTTTAAAAGTGTCGAATCTCCTCTTAGCTCATGAAGTCATGCAAAAAACACACACGGGGCTGGATTTGGCCCACAGGTTTGCAATACCCCTAGAAGAGAGGATTGCTTGTTCCTTGCGAGCACATGTAATTGTGTATGCTGTGAGGGCGTGTGCGTTTGTGTGTGTGCATGCATGCTTGCACACATGCGTGCTGAGGGAGGGGATTTAGATGGTGGCCGTTGAAACCCTGAAAAACTTTTTTTTTTTTAGTTTGTGAAACATTTTAGTTTTTTGGTGCTCAATTTTAGATTCTTCTAGTTACCTAAAACAAGCCACTTTAAATCCTTTTCACAACAAAGCTGGGTATAAATGCACACACACATATAAATGAGTTGAAATAACACCTTAATAATCTTTACGATACACTTAACCATCTAGAAATGCATAAACGAACACAGGTCTCTCTAATACCACAGCTCAGCGAAAATGATTATAATGTTATACTGATTTTCCTCTAAACTATTTTCTATATATGTATTCCTGTTCTACATGCACACCTAGACACAAATGTATACGTGTGTGCAGAATGTGCGATCTCTCTCTGTGTATATATATACAGATATATATATATACACACAAAACTGATAATTTTATATTAATCTTTTCACATCCATTTTTATTCAATATAAGTATTTTCTGATGTAATCACTTATTCTTTGTAAACATCATTTTAAATGACTAGGTAACATTCTGTCTCACCAAAATACCATTATGTATTGCATTATTTTCTCTTAGCTTGCTCTCACTGTGGTGTATAACGCTATGAGGAACATCTTCATAGCACTACTTTTCAAGAAACTGAAAGTATTGGTCTCTTGAATGAGAGCCAAAGATTTCACAAACACAGCTAGAGAAAAGCACACAACAACCACATTAGAGTTTCTTGGAAATTTCTGTTAATAAGAAAAGGGAGTGAAAGGGTATGGCTACTTCTTACTGGAAGTAAATAACCTTCAAGAATTCACCATGTTTTACTCAACAAGATATGCCAAGTTCTTCATGGTACTTTTTCACCCAGTTTATCTTTTCCATCTCCAAATTCTTTTTTCCACTTGAATTAACTTCCCAATTCTCCATGAGCCCCTTAGGCCTCTACTATGCTTAAGGTGTGCTGAGAAACCAGAACTTAAATGCTAAGTGCTACTAACACACCATTGTAAAGCAATTATACTCCAATAAAGATGTTAAGAAAGAAAATTCTACACACACACACACACACACACACACACGTGCTACTTTTTAAAGGAGAATTTTCTGTGAGCAATTCAACTAGAGTAGGCAAAAAAATCTCAGGGTGCTGTAAGATGAAGATGATTTGAAATACAAAATTCAACTTAGTGGCAAGGTATATAGTATTTGCTTTTGCAGTGTCCATGCCAGCCTAATTAGTTTTGAGCTCTACAGCTACAGACACCTCTATTAACAGAACTGGCCTGGTATTAAATGTTGGCAGCACAAGTTTTGATGAAAAATGCAAAGTTTTAACACATACCTAGTATTAGTCATGGAAGCTCAAAAAATAAGAACAAGTGAAGTTGCTTACACACCATCAGAAGTGCTGCAAAACATTCGTCGAATGCCTTACAGCTAAAACAGTGGACGTATGTGAATTTGAAATATGTATAGTATTCTCTTTATCTAAAAAAGTTATACACAGTCAGCAAAGGAATAAGAGGCAGCATTCCCTTTAGGCAGGGACAACTGGCTGACTGATAATATCCAAAGATCTAAAAACACATAGAGCCTTCCCTGAGAGATCAGATGGGTTCATTTGGAGGACATCTTCAGAGCTAATTCCATCTCCTGTGCACGCAGTGCACTATGCAAGATGCTTCAGGAACCTGGAAGGATGGAGATGACCCCTGAAGCCAAATGTTAATTCTTAACAAGCTTGCGGTCATCTTTCCCCCTCACTGTCCTCACTCCATTTTATGGTTTACAAAGTACTTTCATAACATTGGTTTCTATCATCGTAGGCAACGAAACTGAGGCTCAAAGAGAGGAGGTGACTTATCTAGGGTCCTACACCTGAAAAGTAGGGACCCTAGATCTCAGATGACTGCCAACAAACCCCGCTGTGTGGCAGAATTTGAAGAAACTGAGACGTTACCTTGTCCAAAGAATCTCCCTCAGGTACATATCATGATATTGTGCCATGTCCCATAAGAGATATTCTTTTGGTTGAAGCACTTTTAATGATAAGAAAAACAACAAGAATTTCTGGAGTACCCACAATAGTGCTTTTTATGTGCTAACTCTAGCCTTTATGAAAACTCTGCAAGGTAGAGATTTTTCTTTCCACTTTACAGCTGAAAACACGTGGTTTGGAGCAGTGAAATCACTTACCAAGTCCCACAGCTAGAAATGGTACCCCTGGCACTTGAACCCAGGGCTCTGGAAGCAGCTTTGTCTTTTCTCTCTAGGAAGAACTGCTCAAAATATAAATAACCCTCAAGGGGCAACACATTCACACCTTGTACAGAAATTGTTTCCCTGGCTGAAAATGCAAAGATAATGGGCCATAAAAGTTTGATGGCAGACAGAAAGAGAAATCCAAAAGTAGGAGCAACAGATCTAAATAAAGTGTGGAAATGATGGAGCTTGGAGGAGTGTATGTGCATGTAGGGGGCATCGGTGCCATTGCCTAGGGGCATTAGGATAGCGTGTGCCCTAGGCAAGTTAGGTAACCTCTTTTTTAAATTTTTATTTTTATATTGGAGTATAGTTGATTTACAATGTTGTTCAGTTTCAGGTGTACAGAAAAGTGATTTAGTTACACATATACATATATCTATTCTTTTTCAGATTCTTTTCCCATTTAGGTTATTAAAGAGTATTGAGTAGAGTTCCCTGTGCTATACAGTAGGTCCTTGTTGATTATCTATTTTATATATAGTAGTGTGTATATTGTAAACTCTCTTTTACGTCATATTTTCCTCAGCTGTAGAAACAATAATTCCTACCTTCCAGGGTTATTGTGAATAAGGGGGAAGAAAAAAGGTTGTAGAGTAGCAAACGTAAACTACAGCTACCACAAAACTGTGCCCCACAGCCAGCCCTCTGTCTGAACAGAATCTGTTTTTCACTCCCTACTGAATCTTTGTCATGAAAACATAGCAAAACAAAGTTTAAAAACCCTTTCTTGTCCCCATTCCCCCCACAGCTATGGGACCGTTTCTTAAGGAGCAGGAAAAGCTCCTTAAAAAAATTTGTCTATTCTCACTGTCTCAGTGCCTCTCCTTCTATTCTTTCTTAAACTAACCCAGCCAGGCTCTCACCCCATCATTTCACTGAAACCTCAGCCTGACCTCCAAGCTGCTAAATCCAATGGTCATTCTCCATCCAGTTGACTTATCAGTGACACAGTTGGTCATTTCCTTCTCCTCGATTACGTTTGCACTTTTACTCCCTCACTTCCTTCAAGTCTTCATAGATGTCACCTTCTTAATGAGGCCTACTTTAACAGACCGTCATGTTAATACCTCGTGCTGAGTCCCCAGTCCACCGCTGGCACGCCCATTCCTCGTGATACAGATCGACTTCTTTTTTCCCCATAGCGCTTATCGTCTTTTAAACATTCTATATAACTTACTTATTAACTCTGCTTATGTTGTATCTGCCTCTTTGAGGGCAGGAATATCTGTGTGTGTTGTTCAGTGATTCTGTCCTAAGTGCCTAGAACAGTGGCCACACATACTAGGCCCTTAATAGCTATTTTTTGAATGAACGATTGAATGAATGAGCTGTAAATAAACTGACTCTGATTCAAGGGCAGGTTACCACTTCTTCTATATCAGTCTGTGGGAAAATTATAGGTTCAAAGCAGAGAATCTACCCCATTTTTTCACGCCATTCCAAGGGAGAAGTGTGAGTTTTTTAAAGGAAAGTTTAGCTCATTGGTTGTAATAAAGAGCTATTTCAGCCATCCGGAAAAAGAAATCAAAAGAAGTCAGTTAATGCAGACTTTCATCCCCCAGAAACTGATTTTTTTTTTTTAACTTAAACCACTGTGTATGCACAATGTTTACACGGTCAGTGAATCAATGTTTGAGTTCAACTCTTGTTTAATAAAGAAGAAGTGATTGAGGGTTAGATTCCTGTTAAAAATTCTCTGTTTCCTAAAGTATGTTCTTTGGAACCCCACGCCTAGGAGATGCTTAGTGAAATGAGCCCTTGGGTCCAGTAAAATAATACGATGAGTCAGTGGGTACTGAGGTGGCTCGTAAGAGCCAAATGTACACAGCTTTTCCCACCCCTTCATCGGTAGTTTGAAATCTGCTGTGTTTGGGAATATTTACACCACGAAATAAGCAACTAGCAGTAAGTGAATGTTCAAATCAAGCTTTATCATCCATGATTAGATTTAAATAAAATTTAAATGAGAGAGTCGGTTGTTAAACACTACCACCCCAAATCTACATTTGCATATTAAAATCATAGAGACGTCTGTGGGAAAAATCCATTTAACTTTGCCTTCCAGTCTTACTAAATGTGCATAAATGCGGAATCAGTTTTTTTTCCAAAATACCATGGATTTCTAAACACCAAACATTAACGTCTAAAAGAATATACTTTGTAACATGCCATAATGCTGAAAATTGCATGGAATGTTTGAGTCTGAACGACCTAAGTTATCAACTATGTGATCCTGGGCAAAATATTTCTTCATGTGAAGTGAGGAAAATATCTGACCTGCAAGATTTTTGAAAGGCTGAAAATGAAACAAAGTCTGTAACAGCTTATGGCCTATATTAGGCACTTAAAGATGTTAATTTTTCTCTTCCCCATTCCCATCAAGGCAACCTAGTTTTTGGAAAATGTAAAATGATACTAAAGGCCTTCCTCTCATGAAAATGGGAATTATCATCCAAGAATCCTATTTCTCATTACATACTCAGATATACAAATTCATAATCAAGACTAAGAAATTCCTTGCATTACTATTTTATTCATAAAAATATCTTAAAATATGTTTATTTTGAACATAGATTTAAATTTTGATCCATAAAATAGTTTGTATGATAATTTTTTTAATCTTACTATAAAATTTCAGAGTTTTAGTTTTGTCTGTTTGTCTGGGGCATATTCTGTAGTCTCAGTTTTTTCCTGATGACTCTTCTTACACCCAAGAATCATAGAAACGTCTCTGAGTTTTATTTCTTTGAAACAGCTTAGTCTCTTCTAAGTTATAAGTCAGGGCTTTGGGTCCAAGAAACTTCATTTATGAGTAAGTTGTCTTCACATCTGGTAGGTATTTTTTCCTAGTAAAGGAATTGTTTTCCATATGGTGAATGTATATTTCACAAGGCACTGTAAAATCTTCTTAGGTAAAATAAATTGGTCTCTCTTATTCATTATGAAGATCAAATGGGTAGTTGTAGAAGTTTCTAGGAAATATCACTTCTCAAACAAGCCCAGTCCCAACTCTTTGCTGAAGTCAACTTGCCTCGAACTAAATGGTATCCAGCAAAACTCTAACAACTTTCATCCAAATAATATAGATATTTCAAATGACATTTCAAAACCACTCTTAAAAAATCCTTCTTATGTGCAAGTTAGAGACATACAGCAGAGCTTGTAAGGGGAAAAAAAAAAGTCTTTTGTGTGGGTGAAATGGTATTTCCCATGGGACTCTTAGGACACATCCTGATTGGAACATGCCATGTCATCTTCCATGGGCACCACTCTCCAGACTAGGGGGAGGCTGAGTGAGCAGGATAGTCATACATGTGCAAATGGAGGAGCCCCTGGCACTAGTAACAGAGCTTTTACGGACATCAAGATTGGGATCCTGATGTGTAGAAATTCCTAACCATCAATGACAGGCTAAAGGACCTTCCTTCTTCGGTCTCCAGATGAACGTGAAATAGTAATCTTCAGAAACATAAAATGGTCAGCTCTAGCCATTATGTGGATTGCAAAGATATTTCTTTCCTGTTATCTTTAGGAATGCATTACGTTTAGGGTCTCTTCAATGTGTGAGTACATTTCTGTGAAGAGGAAATAAGCATATTCAAGGGTAACCAACAGCAAAAGGCCTTCCAGGAGTTCCAGGTGTGCTTTATTACATTGTGCTGATTTTGCCAGAGACAAAATTCTTGGGTACTAGAAGAGCCACTTTGAATTCCATTCAATGCAAAAGCAAAAGCCTTTGCCAAGGAGGAATTATAGCTGGAATATAGACACTAATAAGCTGCATAACTAACAACAACGACAAAAGTTCAACTGTTCTTTCTTCTATGTTTCCTTGCTAGTATTTGTCAGTATTACCATAAAAGACTGTTAATTTTATAAGTGAAAAAATATTTTCATTCCTTTCTTTATTGGTGAAATGAATGGTTTTCCATGCTAGTGAACTAGTTATCGTTCTACCTTTTAGAATGTTGTTCATATTCTTTGCATGTTTTCGTTGAGTTTTCATCAATGTTTCTTATATAATTTATGTGAACTCTTTATAAAATAATGAAATTGACCCTTTATTTATTGAATAGCTGAATTTGAAATACCTCTGAATTTTGATTACTTTTTGTACAAAGAGAAGTTTAAATCTTTCATATAGTCAGATCTATCAACCTTTTCCTTGCTGATTTTTTTCTATCATTTCTAATCTTAGTGAATGTTTTTCTGCCTTGCAATGTGCTAAACATACACTCATTTTTCATACACGTATATAATTTTAATTGTATAGTTAGTTTAATAGGTAATAAAATAAGATAATTCGATAAGTGATATCTAAGCTGTGTTGTTTATTAGTGTAGCCCCAGGGCCAGCAATAGTGTCTGGTACATAACATGTGCTTCATAAATAACTACTGAACTTTTTTAGGTTGTATCGTTTGCTTAAACTGGCTAAGGAGAGCGGGGGTGAAATTATCAATCCAGAGAATAGAAGAAGTGACGGAAGACACACAAGAGAAGGAAATGCCAGCACCTCCTTCAGCAGACGTTTTCATTGGAAGCTCCAGCTGTGGAAGGCGCCCCCGACTTCTCATACCTGTCTATGCAAACTTGCTCATGTGCCTCCCCCTCAGGAAGGTGACTGATGAGAACCAAATGGTCAAATGTGGGTTGAAGAAAGAGTAGCAAAAGGAAAAGTAATGGCCCTTGAATAAGTGAGCACCATCTCTGTTTGTTGTCTATAAGAGTAAATAAGTAGCCCACGTGTTTAGTTAATCCCTTAGCAATGAAGCAGGCTTCCTGGTTTGTTAAATGCCGTAAGACTGTAACTTAATACTTAGCAATCCTCAGCCGCATGGTTCTCAAATCTTTTAAAAAACAAACCTCATTCTTACATATATTTCCTATCTTTCCATACACTGAAAAACAAAACAAAGTGTTTGAAAACTGCGAATTGCACTGATTCTTTTGACGTCAATCATTCAATGGCATTCTTTGCATGGCTACGGGGAAAGTTAGATTCCCTCTTAGCTTTCTGTTTACACGATCAGATGGAGACTGGGAGATGCCTTCATACTTTATTCTAATATTCTTTACTTTATTGCCCTTGCCTAACAGAATTGTAGTCATCTCCTAGACTGAATGAACTTGCTACCAAAAACCTTTCAAATAAATTCTTCTCACTTCCATAAACTCATGGACATGGGTTCCTGAAGGCTTTCAGGAACCCATGTCTTTGTCATCTTGTTTAATATGTTCTGTTTCCATTTCTCCTATTTCCAAATAATTCAGAGTAGAACTCTTGAACTTTCTCAGATGTCTGTCTCCTTGGATGACTAGAAAAGCCTTAACATTATAAAAATCAGTGGGAGGGGAAAACCTTCATTCTCTAAACTGCAACTCTTTCATAACCCCTCTTGGACCCGAGGCAGAGCCAACCTGCCAGAAAGAGCATTTTGCTCCTGCCTCGGCAACGTCCTGACTCACTGACAGCTATATCTGCTCCCACAAGTCCTCAAACAGCTGAAGCCCATGTAACCATTATCCGAATGCCCCCCTGGCCCACGTTTACTCCCAAGCACCCAACTGAAATGCTTTCTCTCATAAAGGTGAGACAACCAGTGACTGCTTGCCTGTGCACGAAGAGGCAGGCATCTCCAAATCAGGATGCCTTACCTGGTACAACCACGGATGACTCAGATGACTTGGATTTGGGGACAAATACTGGTTAAGGTTTTATAAACCAGCCAGCAGCACGGTGCTCATGTCATTGACTGAGAGGTTTGCTGTGTCATATTGGTGGATGCAAGTTCATTCTGTTCTCTAGAAACAGTGAAATGAACTACGTACTTTTTTGTTCCATCAGTGTTTACGTTAGCCGTGTAGGTTTTTATAATCGAGGTCTGGCTTCTAGTTTCCCATCCTGGTTTTTCAAATGTCAGAGAACTTTCCAAAGCTGTCACGGCACTGCTATTTCTATTAGAATGTTAAGGACCCAATTTCTTTTAAAAAAAAAAAAAAAAAATCAATTTGTTGGGAAAGTTAGCTCTTTTTTTTTTTCTTTCTGCTAAAAAAATTTTTGATTCATATCTTGCAAAAATACTGGTTTCTCTGTGAAAGAGCATTAGGTTCTGGCCTCAGATGACTTCCTAGCAGTTGAGGCACTTACTAGCGTACATAACCAAGCAACAGGCATTTACTAGGTTTCATGTTTGACTGCTATTCTCAGCCCTGTGGTGGTGGTTATGAAAGACGTAAGAGAAGGAATTACAAAATATCATTTCCGGTTTCGGAGATGCTGTACTCAAATGATTACCTCCAGGAATGAAGGACCGCTGGTGAAGAAGTAGCCTCAAGGCCTATTTGCATACTGATTTGCAGGAAAAGGAAGGGCATTTGAGGAGAAGATTTGCACAGAAAAGCTTGGAGGTAGAGGTGGTGAAAAGCAGGTTATGGAGAGCAATGGGCCTCTCTCCTCCCTTGGCCCATGGACTAGATGAGAGCTTTCTCGAAAGAGGAACTGAAGACAGAAACTGAAGAGGGGAATTGAGAGAAACAGAGGGGCATGGAGTACTGCTTTGAGGCCTCGGTGACAAAGGACAAAACATAAGAGGGCAGGGATAGAATGAGGAGAAGACCATTCTCCTTGTGTACAGATGGGACACAAACAGCACAGTATGGGTGCCCACAGGCCCACAGCTGAAGGACACTCGGGATTTATACCCTGGCGCTGGATCCAGGTGCTAATGGGCACAGTTAGCAGAGGACATTGCCCAGGCCAGCGTGGACAAATGCAAGAGGGCCCTCAGTGGCTGAGCACCTGTGAGAGCACCAAGGGAATCCCAGAAATAGCCGGGAGAGGTTTAGGACAGCGGGACGGACGGGGGTGAGGACCTCACCGTGTAAGTCAGTGCAGCGAGCCAGTAAATACGGCCTATGACTCAGCGTTACCTTATTTGTACCCACATGTTGGAAGTGATTTTCCTGACCTGACTTTTGGAGCCTTTCCAACATTTATGAAGAGAATGTTGGTGAGACAGTTCTTTCCAGGACAAGGCTATTCAGAGAAGAAGCAGGCTGGCTGGAGAGAGAGCTCAGTTCAGTCCTGAAAAAGTGAGGTGAATTATGTGAACGTCCTTTTCCATGTTTCCTCTCTTTACCCTCTTTAGAAGATTTTGGTCACTAAAACGACCTCAGAGGGTTGTAAGCTCCTGGACTGCTAATTAGGGGCAGAAGGAAACATTCTAATGGGGGTTATGTAACATTAGTCAAGTTGACTCTATCTCCCACATGAAACCCAATATTTAATTGGAGGGGAACTCCACATGTGACCACATACACTCTGCTGATTATTGCCTCCCTCTCCTGCTGGAACAGGAGGGCGAAGGTGAGCTGGGGGATGGCTGTATGAGGAAGGCAAGTAATAAGCCGAGGCTCAGTTAACACATGCCACTCGTAACTATTAACTGCACTGAAGCCTGCTTCTCCCAAGCAAGAGATCATCAAATGAAGAAAGATTTCACCTCCTTAATATTCAGGCTTGCAATCTCCACCCTGTCCTCTTCTGTTATCTGACACTGGATCCAAAGCCTACTTGTGTTAATACAATGATCAGAAACCTGAAAGAAGATCAGCAGCTAGTCCTCTCCTGTTTAGTGTCACTTCCTCAAGCTTGAGAATGCCTGGAGTTGTCTTTCGCTGGCATGTTACTTGCTTTGGGAACATTCATCATAAGAAGGTGAACACCAACATGCAGAAGGAATTGTAGAGGTTATGTCATCCCCCTGCTTCCCCCTATTACCTCCAGAAATAACTGGTTTTAGGGGTATTTCACTACTGAGTTTTTTAGGATGAAAAGCCAACTGTGAAATCGGTGTATTCATTCTTCTTGGAAATATGATTTGAAATAAAATAATAGATCTCCTTCACAGATAAGATTTCAGAGGAAATATTTTATGTTTAGTTCATTGTTAAGAGTATCCATTCAAAATGAAATTATTTCACACGTTCCACATGTCATAAACTGTCTGCCTCTTTCTCTCTTATGGTATTTAACTGTCATGGTGGCCATCTGGATAGAACAAGACAGATCTATGCCCTAAGCGATAATGGATAATTAAGGTGGAAAGTAAAATGTACCCCATCACATAATGTCCTTTGAGATTACATGGGATGAAAAATAAAGCTATATGCAACTCAGCTGCTCTAAGGTCTGATATTTAAATCTCAGAGGCATGGCGTTCCAGCCATACCTTGATCCACAGATTTCACCCTCCAATACCCTTGGGTTGAAATCTATTTGTAGTGTCATTTGGTCAGAAAGCTCTTGAATAGAAAGGGCTGTCTCTGGGGTGTGTTTGATTCTTAATTCCATGTAATTACGCTAGATGTTGTATTTCACTGCCTGATTGAGTGTAGACTGAGGTAACCCGACAGATAGTTTCTGACATGTCTTGGCAATTGGCTGATGTGCCGCCAAAAACTTAGCTATGAAGAAAAACCAAGCATAACTTGGTCTCATCTGGAGTGGACTCGGGGTTGGGAATGGCAGTGGCGCAGCTCCTTGGCATCAAGAACTCTGCGGATAAGAGGGTAGGTGGCACCTCAGCAGATAAGAAAAATGTCAGAGAACTTTCCAAAGCTGTCACGGCACTGCTATTTCTATTAGAACGTTAAGGACCCATTTTCTTTTTTTAAAAAATCAATTTGTTGGGAAAGTTAGCTCTTTTTTTTTTTCTTTTTGCTAAAAAAATTTTGATTCATATCTTGCAAAAATACTGGTTTCTCTGTGAAAGAGCATTATGTTCTAGCCTCAAATGATTTAAACAAGTTTTTAGCCAACATAAATGTCTAATAGGAAGAGACATAGGACAATTATATGAGCAGAACTGTCTCATGTTGTTTTTTTTAATTAATTTTTATTGGAGTATAGTTGATTTACAATGTTGTGCTATTTTCTGCTGTACAGCAAAGTTAATCAGTTACACATACACATATATCCACTCTCTTTTAGGTTCTTTTCACATATAGGTCATTACAAAGTATTGTGTATTGATATTGATCTGACTTGGAAGAAGCCTGCCTAATGTGTGGTTTCGATTTATTTTAATAGTTCCAGAGAGCTTCCACCACACAATAAATGGAAGAAAAAAATTTTAAGGAGACTATTATGGACACAATGGTCCCCCTTCCCACCCCTCAATGCATGTGTTGAAGCCCTAAGCCCTCGTACCTCAGAATGTGACCGTATTAGAAGATGGGATCTTCACAGACGGGGGAGACCCTAATCCAATATGACTGGTGTCCTTATAAGAAGAGGAAAATCAGACACAGACATTTAAAGACAGAGGGTGAGAAAACAGAGTGAGAAGGCAGTCGTTTACAAACCGAGGAGAGAGGCCTCAGAAGAAGCCAACCCTGCCAGCACCTTGATCTTGGACTTCTAGCCTCCAGAACCATGAGCAAATAAATTTCTGTTGTTTTAGCCACCCCATCTGTGGTAATTAGTTACAGCAGCTTTAGCAAAGTAATACAGAGACCAGAGACTAAAGACACATAGAGGCAGAAAAACAGTGGCTCAAACATCTTTGGTTAAAACTGTCATAAGGATCATGAGGAGGGTGGAAAGGTTGGATAAGCATGATTAGGGCAACATTTTCACACTCAAGTCTCTTCTATTGAACTTTGCACAATCATAGTCCACATACTTAGTCTTTCTGAACCTCGATTTACTCACCTCTAAAATGGGCTGCCAGGTCCTTGAGGAAACCACTGGGACTTTTCCATCATTTTAAAATATGAATCTAGCCCACAGAGAAAAGTTTTTTTTCTACTAAATGAATTAGTGATTCTAGAAAAAGAAAGCAAAGGAGTCCTCCTTCCTCAAGGAGCTTACAGCCATGTGGAGGGAGATACATGGTATACACACAGAAATATAACCTGGAGGTGGGTAAGTGCTGAGTATTCGAAAGAGTGAGGGCTGTAAAGCTCCCAGAAGGAAAGACCGTGGAAGGCTTCAAGGAGGAAGTGAAATAGATTTACTCTTTGAAAGTTGAGTGAAGACTGGCTAAGAATAAAAGACCGATGTGTCTCAGATAAAAGCAAAGAGGTAGAAAATGCAGTGTATGTTTTAGGGACCATAAGAGGAACAGTGTGCAAAAGTGGAGCCCTTTGCACACTGAAGAGAACACCTTTGGGTGTTCCTGTTGGGGGTTAATTCTTTATGAGCCATGACCTTAAAAAAACAATAAGGTAATTTGACCAGCTGCTGAAGGCAGGAGGAGCCTGTCTAACTATTGAAATGAATCAGGGCTGTTATGAATTCTATTACAACGGGTGAATGTGGCATCCAGTAGAAGATGTTCTTTCCACTCCTTCTGACCTAGATAAGGAAACCTCACTATTCTCTTCCACCCTACTGACACCTGGGGTTATTTGGACAGAGACTGCGCTGCAGTTAACTTTGCTTCCTCTAGGAAGAAAATATCCGCCAAAGAAGTGAACAGATTAACAAGGCTCCAAAAGGAATGCTTCCAGAGCTTTAGAATACCAGGTCATTCTAACTAGTATTCTAATTCTGAATTCATCTTTTCATCAAAATAAAAATCTGGAGTATTGCCATTTGGCATTGCTCTCAGGCCTATTTAATCCGTTCTATATGTCTTTGAAAGCCATGGTTGTATTTTACAATTTAAGTTTTTAATTCAGATTGACCTTTACTATAGTTATCCAAATGATGACATTTTACTGTACTGTTGTCTTCTATGAATTAAATCAACAGTGAGTTATTAAACTTCTACTGTGCCCAGGGAAGAAATTAATAACTCTAAAATAATTTATGAAGATACGGTGTAAGGTACATATTTTCAATTGATATTAAAGCCATGGAGGGTCCCAAAACCCTGGCAGTTGATAAACATTTTATTTACTCTAATTGAAGTAAGAACTGGTGGAGAGGTTTGAATTTTGAAGATGATGAAAGAGATCAAGTTGTAGATTTACTGTGGATGGTGTTACATGGAGAAGCTTTGCTAATCCTTTAGCATCTTTGTGGGTTTTTTTTTTGTTGTTTTTTGTTTTTTTCTGCAGTACGCGGGCCTGTCACTGTTGTGGCCTCTCCCGTTGCGGAGCACAGGCTCCGGACGCGCAGGATCAGCGGCCATGGCTCACGGGCCCAGCCGCTCCGCGGCATGTGGGATCTTCCTGGACCGGGGCACGAACCCGTGTTCCCTGCATCGGCAGGCGGACTCTCAACCACTGCGCCACCAGGGAAGCCCAATTCCTAGCATCTTTCCCCATGAGGAATGGGGAGGGAGAGTGAGAACAGAAGTCTCATTATTAACATTTTGCTCCTTATTAGTCAGTTGGGCTAGAGCTTCATGAGTGTAGTTGCTGAAGGAAGGAAGCTTTGTTGGAAAAAGCATGGGGATCAGTGAGGGAAGTAAGGATTGAGAGAAAGGCAGGGAAAGACCAGCTCATAATCTAGAACTTGGCTTTACTCTTACGGGTAGTGGGAAGCCAGTGATTTCCTTAGAGTAAGGGTCTGATAAGACACGAATTACAGTTGGTGAAAATTATTTTAGCAGATATCTTCAGAATGTGTTTCAAAGGAAGAAGTAAGAAGGCAGGCTAGACTAGTATCTAGTACACAATTTTATATATTCATTTTACCTAACTTTATCTTAATTTTTTTGGTATTTCTAGGCTATGCAGTTCATCTGTGTTTTTTTCAGGTTGTCACAAATCTCCAAAAACTGTTCCAATATATTTACTGAAAAAAATCTGCATATAAGTGGACCCATGCACTTCAAACCCTTGTTGTTCAAGGGTCGGCTGTATATTTCCTCAACTTTTCATAGCCAGACAAGAATTACAAAGATTCCTCTTCTCCCTAAGGATTCGGTTCCACTGACAGTCTATGGGATGGAAAGAGGAAGGGGACCAAATTAGATACAGAAGACCTGGGTCACATTCTACTTGTCAGGCTTACAAGAAAATTTTTACCCTGCTCTCAGTACTGAATGACAAATGTTATCGCTGTTATTGTTTTTGTTGTTATTCTTATTACACATCATTGCCCTGCCTGCGTAAACGTGGGCACGTGACTTTTCTTACCTCTTTCCTACGCTAAGGTGTTAGGAGCTGGAATCTCAGGATTGTCTTAGGTTTGGCCTGTTGTAACTTCATGCCATTTTATTTTTATGGGCGATTGAGAAAGGAGCAGTTTTATTTTGGTGAAAATGCTTTAAGTGACACAGTCTTCTGATAAGATCATTTTATTGGGAGCGCGGAACTTCAGCTGTACAAGCAGCGGTTGGGTGGTGTACGAGGACCACCGTCAGCACTACAGTTGGTTGTTATTTAATTCACAGAACTTCATAATTATCAATAGTGACAAACTGAAGTAAAAATATATTCAGGCTTCCCAAGTGTTTTATGGATTTGGACTGAAATCAGGGAGCTTCTTCCTCAGATTAGGGAGTCTCATGTGGGTTCTTGGATTCTTTTGCTTAGAGCAATAGTTCAACTTTCCAGTTTCGTCATCAAGCCATATGTCACCCATGGACACCAGAGCTCCTTTGAGATAAGTAGTCTACAAGCTGATATTTTTGGCAGAAAACCACATTCTGGGTAATAGGGGTCTGGTATCTGTAGGAATCCTATCTCAGCTCTAGATTGCTGACTTCACCTCTCTTCTGTGACTAAATCTCCATCCACAGCTGAAGTGCGGGCTGCTTGGAGAGAAGTTACGGGTGCATTTCCGGTTCCCTCTGGGACTCTGTGACCTTTGACAAACCCCAGAAACTCTTCCTGCCTTGGAGACAAGTTCCTCCCCATTACCTCCCTCTGACAGGTGCTGTCAGAATTAGAAAGCCCTGGAAGATCCAAAAAACATAGCCTTAAAATTATAATTATAATTAATAATAGTAATTAACTTTCATCACAGGTGAATCATCTATACATTAGAAATTCAGTGATAATTTGTTTCAAACATTTCCTTACTTAATCTAACTCATCATAAAAGGTAAGTTACATCTTATTTTTTATTATTTTAAAAGTTTTTCTAGTTTTTCAAAGTATAATTAACAAACAAAAATTACATATATGTAAGATGGACAATGTGACTTTTGTTATGTGTATACATTGTGAAATGTCACTGCAATCAACCTAATTAACACATCCATCACCTCACATAGTTACCATTTTTGTGTGTGTGTGTGTGTGTGTGTGTGTGTGTGTGTGTGTGTTGAGACACTTAAGATCCCTTAGCAAATTTCAAGTATACAATACAGTATTGTTAACTGTAGTCACCATGCTGTACCTTAAGTCTCCAGAACTTACTCATCCTGCATAACTACAACTTTTTAATGTACCTTTTGTCCAAAATCTCCCCATTCCCCCCACTCTCTGGCTCCTGACAGCCAGTATCCTGGGATACATTTTAAAGAAGATATTCTTAGCTTTAGAAGAGAGCAGAGAGAACTTTTCCCATCTTATGTTTAATGCATTTGAGCGGCTGAAATTGGCAAAGCAATGTTTTTCCTTAAATCATGGAGAAAAAAAGGGGTGTTTTCTAAAGTAATCTGTAATTCTATATCTGTAATTATGTCAATATGACATTTTTGCTTTTAAATTCTTTCAATATTCAACAGGGCAGTTTATGTCTGTGAAATGTTTCCTTCTTCCCCTGTCTAATAACAAAAGGATGGGAAGTTCGGACATTTGTACTTTTCCTTTGAAGCGACTGCGCTAAGCTGGTAAAGGCTATTTCATCAGCTGCAGCTTTGAGTAGTTTTATTTCCTCCTGATAAAAGTTTTAGGTCTGTGCTCATGGACAAGATATATAACTGTCAATAACCAACTTTCCAGCAGGTAGAGTCAAGGTTAGTTTATTAAACACAACAAGCTGTTCTCCTGGTCCCCCCCCCCCCCCGCCGCCCCCGCGATGTGTTGCTCAATTATTTCACATTCTTGGAGTGTAAAATAAACACATTAGTCTGTTGAGATACTGCTGTGGATATTTATTTTTCAAATTTAATAAGAAGGAGGGGGATGACCTTTCCTCTTACAACAGGAAAGAAAATTAGACCTGACAGTGACACATTATCAATTTTTACAAGTATGAAAATATTCCATAAAGTAAGCAGTTCTTTGTGCACTCAGGTGACCGTCCAAGCTGGTCAGTGAAGTTAAAAAACCCAAACCCTTTTTAGTTCTGAGTTAATGTTCCATTTACTTGCAGGGTTTCCTTTACTCTGGAAGTCTGATAACCACGCATAATTATGTCAGCTTTCTTCCTCATCAAATTCCACCACATTTCCCAGGCCAAAAGGAGCATAGGATCGTCTTCTTGATGCAGGTAAAAAGAGCATGGGGACATTGAGAACAGGTTTAGTTGAGGAACATGCCATGGTAAATTTGCTTCATGAAACTGAGCCATATAACTTTATCGTCTTGTATTTCCATTTCTCTTCCAGTCAAACGCAACATCAACAGAGTCTCTTTCCCGACAGTGTTAGAGCCATCAAAATGTATGATTAAAGTTAAAGAAAACTGCATCTACCTATACATACCAACTGCCTCCCCACCCCAAAATCTGTGGGCAGTGCTGGAACACTCTTTCAGAGTCTTTCATTTTTCTCTAGTCACAATCCTGGATTTGGTTTATGTGGATATGCTCTCATAGCCAGGGGCATAATTCTGATGTGTGCAGAGCAGTCAGGGGCAACAGCGTTGGAAGAATCAGAAGCATAAAACGCTTGAGAATTGAAGAAAAATATTTCTAGACCTCGTACAGACATTGCAAATTCTGTGGCAAAGGGAGAAAAATAAAACAAGCAAGGAGACACATACATACATCTCTCCTCTGAGAGCTTAAGAAACAGAGATACTTCTTTGTATCAGTCCTTAAAAATACTCTCTAATTTTCATCTCTGTAGCTGTCTAAGCTTGAATTATAGCTTGTTTTTGTTTTATTTTAACAAAATTGTTGGGGAGAAGAATGGTTACTGATTCCCAGATTTTTAACATATTTAACACAGAGAATTCTGACAAGGGAAACACAATAACTGGATTCCCTGTTTTCTCCTCTCTCGGTGGTGGTTCCATGATGAAAAGATACAACCCTGTTTTTGTCACTCCTTATTAGGAGCTTCAACAGAAAGCAAGCTGCTCATGAAAATGGGTTTGGAAAAAAATAATTGGTTTGGAAAAAAGAAGATTGGAAAAAGAGATAAGTGTGAGATACTGTCTACAATGTTGAATTGAAGCCTGTGAAACAAAGATAGGTATGTACTAAAGTCAGACTTTCCATATGAAGGTTTGGATTTTTTAGGGCCCAGATGTTAGATTTCAGTACTGGTCCTATTTACCGAAGATGCAATCCAGCTTAAAGGGAGCCCTGGGAGATCCAACAGTAATCATACCTGAGGCTAAAAATCTTCTGCACGGTGAAAGTAACCATCATCAAAACAAAAAAGGCAACCTACTGAATGGGAGAAGATATTTGCAAATACATCCCTGAGAAGGGGTTAATATCCAGAGTACATAAAGAACTCACACAATTCAACATCAACAAAAAAGCAAACAACTTAATTAAAAAATGGGCAGAGGATCTGAATAGACATTTTTCCAAAGAAGACATACAGATGGCCAACAGGCACATGAGAAGATGTTCAGTGTCACTAATCATTAGGGAAACGCAAACCAAAACCACAATGAGATATCACCTCACAATTGCTAGAGTGGCTATTATCGAAAAGACAAGAAATAGAAGTGTTGGAGAGGATGAGAGGAAAAGGAACCCCTAAAACACTGTTGGTGGAACTGTAAATTGGTACAGCCATTATGGAAAATAGTATGGAAATGCCTCAAAAAATTAAGAATAGAAATTCCATAGGACCCACCCATTCTACTTCTGGGTATTTGTCCAAGGAACATGAAAGCACTAATTTGAAAAGACACATGCACCCATATGTTCATTGTAATTTTATTAATAGTAGCCAAGATATGGAAACAAGATAATCATTCATCAATGGACAAATGGCTAAAGAAGGTGTGGTATATATATATACAATGGAATATTACTCAACAACAACAAAAAATGAAATCCTGCCCTTTGCAACAACATGAATGGATCTTGAAGTTATTATGTTAAGTGAAATAAATCAGAGAAAGACCAATACCATATGATTTCACTCATATGTGAAATCTAAAAAAAGAAACAAACAAACAATATAAAACAAAAGTAAACTCATAGATACAGAGAACAGATTAGTGGTTACCAGAGAGGAAGGGGGTTGATGGGTGGCGAAATGGGTGAAGGGGGTCAACTGTACAGTGTGGATGGTAACTAGACTTGTGGTGGTGACCACACTGTAGTGTATACAGATGCCAATTTATAATGCTGTACACCTGAAATTTATACATAAAAGAAAAAAGGATTGCATAGCCAAATAAACCAAAAACACCTGAGTCCAAATCAGTCCAGATCAGTTACTATTAACTCCAATTTATTACTGTTATTGAAATATTTGTTAGGCCTTATTAGCAGCAGCATGAATCAAGATGATATTTTGAGGATTATACGTTCATGCTTTTAATTGCTAGATAATACACTATCTTGTATTAATAAAAATGCTCTCTGTTGTCAAGACTATTGAGTTCTATAGTTTTTCCTCATTTTTATCTTCCTCTCCAACTCCTTCCTCTTCCCATCACTACCTTGTTAGCAGGTCCCTAAATAATTTAAGATACAAGCAAAGATCTTCTTGCATGAATGAGTAGAAAGCTAGGTTCTCTTTGGGAAGCTATTTCATTATGACGTTTAGTTTTGATTGTGCGTTTGTGTTTATGCCTTAGATCTCAGGATTGTGGCTGCTTTCCTTTCCAAGCGAAATTTTTCTCATTGCGAGAACAGCCTGATGTCCTTCTTAAAGGATTTTGGTAGACAAAGCTCTGTCCCTTGCTACCAGGAGTAAACAGTTTTCCCTCTCCCTCTTAGTCATTTCATCGGTCAGTCATTGAAAATTACCATATGTTAGAGGTTGACACCGAGACAAAATATCCTAATGTTAGGCCATATGGTTCACCTTTTCCTTCAGGGTTGTTTTGTTTTGTTTTATTTTTGGTTTTGTTTTCACTTTTGATCTTGGATAGAGCATTTGTGAAATTCTTGATGTGAGAATACATTTTATTGTGGTTAAGACTTATTCTTTCTGGGGATGGAAAGGCCGATAAAGATTCACCGGAATGTTCCAGTCAGGCAGCAGTAATATGCGTTCCGAGTTCCAGTAATATGCGTCCCAAGCAACCAAGGCACCTGTGTTCTGGAGCCGTCCTGCCTGTTTACTGAAAGACAACTGTCGGTGGGAAAAGAACTCTTCCAACTTTGAATTCTATTAGAACAGGATCTTTCCTCAGAAGATGGCTCCTTGGCCTTCTGAGGGAAATCGCCAGTGAGCTGGCTGGGCACATTCCAGCAGGGGATCTGGCACTTAGCAAGGAGAGAATAGCTCTCCTGTCAGTCCTCAGTGAAATATAAATAATCTAGAGAGGAGCAGAAGAAAAAAATAACAGTCCCTTTCTAGTCTTTGTCATGAGTTTTGTACACAGCCAACTTTCTAACAGGTCCTCTGAGATACTGGCCTCAGGCCTAATAGGGCTTTCCATTATGGTTAAACCGGACACCAGTGAAGAGGGAAGGGGTCCCTACAGAGAGACCTGTTTCTCTCCACTCTGCTGCCCAGTCTCTCTCCTGATGGGACTACAAGGAGGTAGGTGTGCTGCAGACACAATTGAAAGAATCTGACTGAGAATGTTCCTTGAGACTGCAGAGACCTCAGACAGACTTTCCTAAGGCCAGAGATCTCTTAGTGGCAAGGCCCTCATACCAAGAACTGTACTCTCCTCTGAGACTTTTGATAACAAGGGATAGAAGCCTAGCTCAGTCTAACTTAATGAAAGAAAAAGAATTTCTTAGAAGTCTAGATATGACTGAACTCTGGATTTTAAGGCTGTCCTGAGCAGTGCACATTCCTGGTCTACTCCTACCTTCACAGACTGGTTCCCCAGCAACCCTGAGTCTACATAGACCTTTGAACTCATGATCACAGAGAAAGAGATACCATCTCTTCCCATAGCTCTGGCAAGGGTCAAGAGAGGGCTCAGACTAGCTTGGATTGGATCACATGCCCATCCCTAAATCAATCTTTGTAGCCAGCAAGATTGATTGATCCTGAGTGGTCAGAACTGAGTCAAGTGTCCATTCCTAAGGCTAGTGGGTAGCTGGGCAAAGACAGGGACCTGGACTGAAATCCAAGAATCACTTGGACTGAAAGATATTATTAAAGACTGAGGGAGAGATGGTTCCCTCTGGAGGTATTAGAGATACAGAGAAGTGTACGTCCACTACACGTGGGAAGACCTTGATGGGACATTCATTGAAGGAGACTAGAAGCTTCCCAGAAGAAGAGAAATAGAGGGTCCTGAATGAGGCTGGCATGAGTCATGATGTGAATTGGAGAGAGGAGTTGTGGATTGGATTTTGAGCACACTCAATTTCAAGTAATGTCATTGTACTTTGCTGGTTGGTCTGGTCCTGGATAATATTGTGAATTCAGGTACCCTGTGTTTTGGGTCTCTATCTCTTGTTTCTATGGTCCTGTTTTCTTTCCCCTTCTACCCACTGTCCACCGAAGCACTTGTGCATCCCAAGCCATCTGGCCCTGATGTCCTGCACCTAAGTAAGGACATGAAGATGCTACCCCTCACGCCTTACCAAAATGACCTACCCTATGCTTTAAATTCTATAGACCTCCAGGGGAATTGATGACTAATGTGAACTAATCTGAGCATTATTTGTTACCAGACAAGATACGAATGAGTTTCAAAAAAAGCTCTCTCTTAATCTTGTGGCTTTCAGGCTTAGAGCTTTTCATAGACTGGTAATTGCGAGAGAGAGAGAGAGCATGTGCATGCTTGAGAGATGGGCGGGGAAGGGAGGAGAGGAGAGGATAGGAGAGGAGGGAAGGAAAAATTAAGGCTGGTTTAAGACTTTTAAGCATTTTATTTTGGTAAGTTAAGAACCTTTAAAATAGCCACAACAAAACTACTATTGAATTTAATATCACCAAAAATTTTATAAAAGGAAGGATATTTTAATACCAAAAAATTGGAAAAGTTTTAGTTTCATATTCAAAGAAAATTCCTCAAATTTTAAAAATTACTATTTTTTTTGAAAACTCACTGAAATGGCCTGAATTAGCCACAGCTCATTTAATGTGTCACCCCAAAGCAGCCCTTTCTAAAGATTAATGTTTGAGAACCCCAGTGTTACCCCCAAAGAGTTTAATGGTGGGAGTTTGGGGGCTGTGGCTCATCGGCGGGAGAGTTTTATGGCCAACTGCATCTTCATACCACAAAGATAAATCGTTCCTGCATCTCTGAAGACTTGGCCTTGGTTCCAGGGCATGGATTTTCGTAGAACTTACACACATCTGAATCATCCCTGATAAGGAACATTTATCACTCAGTCTTTTCATAGAAGGAGAAACTGAGGTTCAAAGGGTAAAGAGACTGGGCTAAGGCCACACTCCAAGAGTGAATCCCACAGCCAAGGCAGAACTTGCACGAATCAGGACTCAGCTGGCACTCTGAGAGAAGGCAGAGAGAAGGACCGCAATCTGAAGACTGAACACGTCCTAGGACGGGCCCTGGTGGAGAGTGGGCAGAGATGGCCACAGGTGACAGGAAGCAGTGTCGACCAGCAGGTGGAGCACTTCAGGAAAGAGAATGCCATCGAGGGATGGATCCCAGACTGGCCACCAGGGAGCTGTGCCTGGGGCTTGTGGCCGTGGAGAGGACCCAGACTATACCTTGGACTTGGCTATTTCTTGGCAGGCCCCATGAAGTCTAAGCAAGACCCTATTCTCAGAAACACTGGAATACCAGGCTGGTTATCAAGACCGGGGTTTGATGCCTCTGGAAGTAAAGTCAGGACCTGAGTTCCTGGAAACCAGGGATAGGGAATCTGGAGGAGTAACAAGACAGACATGACAGGCTAGAATTTCAAACCAGTGGGTGGGACTAGCTAATTCTGATACGAAGATTGGAATGTTAGCAGCAAACAGAAGGTTTTACATTGTGAATGTGTGACATGGAGGAAAGAAATCGTAATGGATTTCTTTCCTCCCAGTAAAATAGCCATCGTTTTTAATATTTACCTGTCACCTGAGCTCCACTGCCGACAAAAGAAAGTACACACCAAACATTGTGTCAGAAAAGGTGTGGTCCCGTTTGGCTGTGGGGACATTTGTATAAGATAGTGAAACTGTAGGGAATGTAGAAAGAAAAAGAAGAAAACTTGGTGAAGCCGTGGAGAAAGACGAAGACTGGTTCTTTGGAGAAATGAGCTGAAGGCAAAGTGGCAAAGCTTTGCCAAAGTGCTCATGAAAATCTCAACATTAAGCACAGGCAGAGGGAGAAATGCACTTGTGGCTGATGGCGCTCCAAACCAGATCGTGTAGATCGTGATGGAGTTTCAGCCTTTGCGGTGAGTTAGCAGGTCTGAAATCTCATAGAAACATGGAAATCTGCCATGCCTACTAAGAGACACTAAGGACATTAGGACTAAAGCCAAGAGGTGGCTTGAGCCCAGTAGGAATGATAGGACTTTTTGAGAGACTTAACAGACCAAAAGAAAAAACTCAGACTGAGTTCAAAGGAAAACATACAATGACCCAGGGGGCATAACTGCCACCCAGCATAAACGTAGTAGGGAATGCCTAAAGTTCTTCAGTGCCTTAAGATTGTGCCGAGTGGTACCTCAGAATTACTTCACACTGCAACACAGTCTAGTTAAGTCATTTTTGAACTCAGTAAATTTGTCTTGGAGGGAGGGGGCTCAGAAAGTGTGGCAGTGCCCCCCGGTTTCTCCAAGAACACAGCAGTGCCCAGGATACGGGAAATCTTTGGTGAAAATGTCAGAAACAAATGAAATATCCTTGGGACATTAATAATGAAAGTCTCATATCTTTTATGACAAAAACAATATGCAAAGTATGGGCATTACTGGAAATTCATGAAATGAACCCTCTTTTTTGGGTCAGTGTTTACTACAGTTCTGATTGTTTCAGAAAGAAAACTTTATGAAAGGAAATCAAAAGCGTTTCTCCAACTCCATGAGCATTGCAATAACAGGAAACAAAACTCCTATTTCTGTAGTTTGCCAGATAAGAACTGAATAGTAGATTTTTTTTTTGGAAGGCATGTAGCACATACTGTTAAAGACATAAATTACTGTCTATTGCATGGTTTTGACTAGGCAACTTACATTGTCGCTTCTATTTCTGGTAGGGGAGGCACATGCATTTGTTGTTATTCCAGAAAATGGTGAAAAATGACAAGTTGACAGAAGAGCCATTATTGCTAAGAGTGTAGCCATTCAGCCCTGGTCATTTGATGGAGCTAATTTAGTCCAAGAACATTCTAGAGAGTGAACTTGAAACAAGGCAAACTACAAGCAGTTGGAAGCGATTTCCAATAGCCTCTAAGATACTGCAGTTCAGCTGCTCCCTAAGACTAGAAGAAATAAGAGCACCCAGTAGCCTTCTATGGGATCTTTCCTTTGAATATGCAAGGAGATGCCTTACTCAGTTTAGTCCAGGGCCTATTAGCTTATCACATACTCTATTGTTCAAGTACAAGGGCTAGCTGGCCTATTGAAATATACTTCCCCAAACTTCTCTCAAGTTATGTTGTAACAGCAAACATAGTTAGGGAGTATATATGTTTCATTTTAAAGTTTATCTTCTTTAGTAGCTTTGAAAAAGACAGGAAAGTGAGGTCAGAAAGCCAGTGGGTCATTGAAGACACAAATCTCTTAAAACACATCTTCAAAGCATATATTGCTATCGAAATATGTACACTGAGGGATTCTTTAGGTTATAATGTGAAGGTTCTTTTCTGGGAATGGTTTTCATCTTTTTAATCATGACTTACTGATTGTAAGTTTCCTTGTTTGCTAAGACATCACTGATGTCATCCATTGTTGACAAGGCACAGAGAGAAGAATTTTTAATATGTGGTTATGTCAACAATTGTGAAATATTACTGAGACCAAGGAACAGAGGGTGAGACTGTTGAATGTATTATTGTTACAACATTAGGGAATTGCAATGATGCAAAATAATGCACCAAAATCCCCAAACTCAGGTTCAGCCACTGCTAACATTTAGCTACATTTGCATTTTATGTTTCACCTGTACTAGACCACATTTATCCACAATTTTGCATCCTGCGTTTACTCCTCTTAACTTTACGTCATAAGCAAGTTCCTAGGCTATTAAAACTCGATGCAAAGATTATTTTTATAAATGGATCCGTTTTATATGAATATACCATACTTGACACATCAAGGTTGTTTGCAGTGTTTTTTTTAATAAATAATTCTAGGTAAAATGTCCTTGCAAATGTATCCCTTTCCTTATTACTTATGATGTTCTCAAGATGCAGAGGAGTGACGCTTTGACCTTACAAGGTCAAAGATACAAGTTTTTTGAGAACTCTTGATACATGTTGCCAAATTGTTTAATATAAAGGTTGTACCAATTTATACCTCAACAGAAGTCTATGAAGGTAAGCAGGAGAACGTACTTAGTTTTCTTTAATTTGAACATGGTCCTATGAAAATTTATACTATGGTAAACAGAGCATGTGCTAAAGACAAGCTATTGAAATATATTTTTAAGATAAAATGGAGAAAGACATCTTTAGATTACTAGTTAATGCTAGGAGTTTAAAACTATATTCAAATTTATAGCCAGGGTAACATCGCAGGCAATTTCTTAAAGTTCACTCTTTAAGAATAAAAATAATCCCTTATATTTGCCACTTAACAGTTTGCAAATACTTTCGTAAATGATCTCTTATTAATCAAGAACTTTAGAAAATTCTGAAGTAATTCGGGCATACCAGAAACCCTCAAATGTAATCACATAAAAACTAAATGCAAGACACAATTGTCTTGCATTTAGAATTTTTTTCATTAGTTTTAAAATATGTATTTCCAAGAAAGATCTCTGCTCTGGGTAAAGAATAAATTCAATGGTGTGGTTCTTTCACTTCCAAGCAGCATAGGAAGGTAGGTCTATGAGCTAGGCTAACCAGTATTTGCCTGACTACATGCCTTTGCATCACCCTGAAATCAAATTAGGGAAAGAGAAACTGTTGCAGCACCCTAACACACCATGCTTGCCCCTGCCTTGGTATCTTTCCACTGCCCAGCCCCTTAGTCTGGAGCTCCGCCCCCCAGTGACGTCATGGGCCCCTCCCTCCCTCCCTGCAGGTCTTTGCTCAGTTGATACCATCCCACCTGGTCCCCCCCCCCCACTCCACAACCCTACTTAGAATTGCAAACACCACCATCCCTCCCCCCCGACAAAAAGGCCTTCTCTGTACCTTTTCCCTGCTTCCTTTATCTACACGGCACTTGTTACCATGATTTTTGTGTGTTTGTTTTACTTAATTACTTGTTTTGGTCTGTCTCTCACAGTAGAGTATAAGCCTCATGAGCGCAGGGATGTTTTGTCTGCTTTATTCACTGCTGTATCCATATTACCTAGAGCACTTGGTATACAGTAAGCACTTAATATATATTTGTTGAAGGAAAACAAATGGCTGAATGAATGTGGGGCCTGGAGCCATCTAAGAGCCTGTCTGGATAAGCTCTAAAAAAAGACAGTGCTCTCTTCAGGGGCAGCTTGAAGTTGATGCCCACCCTGCCAATAGCTCACATTACAGCACAGCATTGGTCCCAGGGCTCGCTAAGGAGAAGAAGGGGCCAGGAAAGCAGCACCTTTGGGCAAGTGGAATCTTAGTTCCCCAACCAGGGATGGAACCGGAGTCCCCTGCAGTGGAAGCACGAGAGTCTTAACCACTGGACTGTCAGGGAAGTCCAGGAAAGCAGCATCTTAAAGTGTGGTCAGACAGACCCTGTGGCATCAAAAAATCCCACATTGCCACTTTCTTGGCACACAACCCTGGGCAGCTGGTCAATATCTCTAGCTTCTAGAGAAGAACGGGATACCTCCTACCTCTAAGGATTGTTGTGATGACAATTCAACATAGTGACACAGGCAGCCCCTGGCTGGGGTCAGTAATTGTTAGCCCTTATTATGCAGGAGATACTGAGCTGAACATCTGATGTACATTATTATGCTTACTTATCACAGTTTATCACATTAGGAAGTAGATAAACTCTTCTGAATATGTATCCTGTGGGTCTCCAAATAAGTTTGGCTAATGCTGTGTAATCCATACCTCCACTGGAGAGTCATGTTATTGTACCAACAGATCAAGAAGCTCTACAATAAAGAAATCTGCTCAACTTTAATTTGACTTTAACCTTTTATTTGAGTTCAATCAAGCATTACCCAAAAGACGCTCTTCTCGTTTTGCAGTAACACATAGTGCCACTATGTGAAGATGGTGATTCCTGTAAATGCTCTTTAATACCAATAGATACAGAATACATGATTTTCTCCATTTAACAGAGGAGGAAGCTGAGGCTCAGAAAAGTTCAGTGACTTACACAAGGTCACATAGAGAACAAATAGATGTGCAGCTATCCTAAGTGGTCAACCCAATTCAGGAGGCTGACGTTATCACCACCTCACTTCAAGGAGTCCCCCATCACCTAACTTGATTATAATTATTGCATAGAGAGATGACAAGACAACAACACAGCTGCTCTTATAGAACTGCTGAAAATTCCACTAAACTGGAAGATAGATGTGAGATAAGATTGCGTTTTGTGAACCTAAAAGAAACATGTTACATGAACTCTGTTTGGCCATTGACTTGGTGTTACCGATGACTTTTTTCTTTCTGACATTTATGATGTAAGGAGGCAAACAGAAGGAAGGCTATTATCTAAAATATAGAAATGGCATATACTTAAGTTACAGAGATTAAAAAAGGGTGAATCAAATTAAAATCAGTTAATTAGAAACACACTGATACAAACAGGAAATCTGAAGCTATTTCCCTTTTGTCCAAAAGAAAACCCGGAAACTTTCAGAACATTGGATGAGAAAAGGAAAATCGAGCTTCAGAAAAATTATATGTCTCCACTGTTAGTTAACCAGGGCTGAGCCCTGTAGACAGAAATCCCAGTTAAGCAGGCAGCCTTGCTCACAAAGTGATGGGTCTTGTCTGTTCTGGAGATATGCTTACTTGGTTTCTGAATCAGCCAGAGATTTCTGTTATTGAATTATTTAGGCTATTTTTAAGTCTGACAAAAATGAGACCACAGGGCTCAGAGATGAACAGAGAGTACTCAGATTTTTGCTGTCCTTGAAATTTATATTTCATTGTAAGTGAAAGAAGAAAAAAGTCCATAGCAAATAGAGAAATCATGTTTGAGGTTAATGAGATCTTTATTCTCAATCCCTGAAAAAGATTTCCAAATAGGGATGGGCAAAAGCGACAGAACAACCCAGATGAGATGCCTGAGAAGCATCACAATGGTAAATTGCATCTGGTGTCCAGAAAAATTATCTCAATTTAGATAAGTTGCAAACGGTTTACCTGCTTTTCACCTAGCATAGCATGTGAGATAGATAGGACTGGAAGGGTTGACTTAAAGATTGAACCATGTATCCACCTAGCTCCTTTTGCTCTGTATAACTGTGCCATTTTTATGCCCCACATTGTGCCTCGATAACTCTACCAAAATAGAAAGTGGTAGAAATACTCAAATTGGCATTTTCTTGTGTCCAAACCTTGATAAGCGTTCCCTGGTACTGTCCCACCCCCAGACTGACCTAGGTGGACTTCTCTCGAGACATTCTGTGTTTACTCTAAAATCTGTTTCTGGTTGTTAAAACAGTAGACATGTCAGTTCTAAGCAGGGCTCCCCGGGCATGCTTTCGTGCAGTGACACATTCGCACAATAATCCCAGGTTATTATCAGTGGCAGCACTGATTACTAGAAAGAACATGAAATTTTCCTCCTTAATCACAGTTTGCTGAGTCCCGTAAGCAAGAGAGGGAGTGAAACCCAATTGCTTGAAGGGTGATTCATTGCTGTCTGCGGTACAGAGTTCTTGCATAACTCCTTACATCCAAATTAGCAGTCCTAGAATACTGTCGGGAGAAAGGTCTTCTTGATACGCTTAGGATATTTTTTAGGGATAATAGCATGCACATTTCTGTGTCACTCTTTCAAAAATAATCAAGGATTTGGTTTTGCCAAAAATGCATTTGAAACAGGCCTTGCAATGTCAAACTTAGAGGTTTGTAGGATGCCAAGAATCTATGTTTAGTGCAGTGTGTATACATTTTGGACGAGGCACAACTATTTATTTTGAAATTAAAATGTCTCCAAGCAACCATGCATTACAAAACATTTTAGAAAAGTCTTTTGGCAGTGGCTAAGGAGAATATACCATATATATGAACAAGCATGTGGAGAAAATGGGCATAAAACCCATTTCTAAGTTCTGACACTTCGTGTGCCTGATCTTACCTTAGAAAGAAGTAACCGTGATTGGGCTGCATGCAATGACCTGTTCTATACAACATCTTCAGGGAGCAAACTGTTTTTTTTTTTTAACATGAAGTAATTACACATGATGTAAACTGCAAGAGCAATGCTAAAGTTTATCTCTAGGAGGTATATTCCTAAGTCCATTTTTTAGGTCATTAACCTCCTAGGGAAAGTGCCCTTTAGGCTAAGCCTTTTCTGCTCTTTCCCTATATTATTTGGAAAGATGAAAATGCCTATTTGAGAATATCTATCAAATCCCATAATGGTAGGGTTAGGTGGGGAAAGAAGCCATAGGGCATGAAAACCATGATTATTATTTGTTAGTACATTTATTTGCACTGACACGTGGCATTTCTAGGACTTTCTCTCTCTGGCTGACAGGGGAACGGAGATTGGATGACAGTGTCTCTCCTTTATGAAGAGTCATGAAGCTACAAGGTAGGGGATTACTCTCAGTGCTCTGCTGTTATGAGGGCAACTCTTAGTCACCTGGCATGTTCCACCTTTTGGGGTTAACTTCTGGTCTGTCAGAGCCTCATAGAATTGATATATGTTTGGATTTTTTTCCCTGTCTGACCATGGACAATTGGAAAACCTTTCTATTTGCACAGGAATTAGCCTTTAGTTGAAATTGGGTTTTGGCAACGTTCTATGTGTTATACCAACCAGAAAGTAATTGCCCAATTAAATATAATTCAAGTTTTATGCCTCATCAAAACTAGAATCTTACAAATAAGTATATCATTAAATGCTGAAGCCCTTGTTAAGCTCAAACCCCCCTTCTTGACAGTTTGATATATTTTTACCCTCAGTTCTTTGAACTCCTCAGGTTCTGAGTCTAAGCGAATTCTGCTTGTGATTTGTCTCCCCATTTAGGTCCGACTTCAGCGAGTAATTTCCCTAATGATGCCGACATGAGTATTCCAGTTCTATGACAGTTGTATTTCTCACTGCAAATTAACACACTGAATACATGTGAATGGTGTTCTACCTTGGTTAATCCAGGTCTGCCTGCTGTCACTGCATTAACAAAATCTGATTTCAGAGTCCTCGAGGCTGAAAGTCAGGCTGGGGTCCATGGTAGGTAATTCCTCTGAGACCCTCCTGGTGAGCCAGACGGCTTGTCTGCTCCCCTGGGGGCAATTTTCAGATATCACCGTGTGGGAACTGTTAAAAATTCTTACCATCTTCTTTGTATTTTTATTCTAGGGAAGTTTAGAAGCTGTATGAGCAAAAGTATTATGAAATTGGAGGTGGGCATTGGGGAAATTGAGGTGATTATGGTGTAGAGAGAAGACTTCTTAGAAAGGATAGGAGCACTAAGTTGGAAAAGGATAGATTCTATATCCTTTTTTTTTTTTAACTCCCAATATACTTTTATTTTATTTATTTTTTTTATTTCTTATTCTTTTCTAAATTTTTTGGTTTTTATTTTTTTTGCGGTACGCGGGCCTCTCACTGTTGTGGCCCCTCCCGCTGCGGAGCACAGGCTCCGGACGCGCAGGCTCAGCGGCCATGGCTCATGGGCCCAGCCGCTCCGCGGCATGTGGGATCTTCCCGGACCGGGGCACGAACCCGCGTCGCCTGCATCGGCAGGCGGACTCTCAACCACTGCGCCACCAGGGAAGCCCCTCTTTTCTAAATTTTTAATTTAATTTTTATTTTGTATTAGAGTATAGTTGATTTATAATGTGTGAGTTTCAGGTGTACAGCAAAGTTATTCAGTTGTACATATACATATATCCATTCTTCTTCAGATTCTTTTCCCATATAGGTTATTGCAGAATATTGAGTAGAGTTCCCTGTGCTATACAGTAGGTCCTTGTTGATTATTTTATATATAGTAGTGTATATAAGTTAATTCCAAACTCCTAATTTATCCTTCTCTAGAGTGCCCACAACATTGCTGGCATGCCAGTGTGCAGGAAGAAGAAAGGCTTCCACAGAAGGAATGTTTATCCACTGATAGCCAAATTTCAGAGGATGAGGAAAATAACAGTTCCCTATCTATATTAACTTGGATTTGTCTCTACCCTTTATCATTCATCATTGCTCCAAACAAAGTTAATGGGAATGTTATGGCTCAATTTCTGTGAACTGGGGAAGCTTATCAATGGGGCTGCCACTTCCTAGCTACTTGTGGAATGTATCTGTGTTAGCTGAGTTCACGCAGGGATGTCAGGAACATTATAAATTCTGTCCCGCCTGGATGATGAAATGTTAAAAAAAATATTCACACACATTTAGGGGAAAAAAAAAAAGAAAGCTCCTAAAATCCAACTTCTTCCCTCCATTCTGCCATGAACTTCTTGCTCAGAAGACTTCAGTGGACACTTATAACTACACACAATAATAAACATCCATGAAGCTTCATTATATTTTTAAACGCAAATTGTTTACAGCATAGTTTTTGAAATACCGATGGTGACTATTCAAGGATTCCTTTTAAGAAGGAATATTATTAGAGGTCATAAATGATGAATTTGAAATATCTTGGAAGTAAATCTACCCGGACAGCTTACAGTCTACCCAAAACATTCACATTTCATCATAGAGTTGTACAAAGTTGTTTTATTATGTTCTCCAAATAGTGAGTCATTGCTGCTTAAGAATCCTTGATTCCTACAGCAAAGAAGTAAGCCGTATCAAGAATACTGTAACTGAGTTACAAAAAACTGTAAAATTCTTGCCCAATAGGACATGGGAACCTGGTTATAGGACCACAATTCTCCCAGTTAAAGATACATTCCCTAAGCGCACTGGACTACCCTGTATTTCAATTAAATTATGCCTTTGATCAAGAAGAGTGAAAAGCAAATGGTTTAGCGATAGAAGCAGTATTACTAAAAAAATACCCAAGAACCCTATTTGTCTTTGCTAAGCTCTGTGCTATTTACATGAAGATTTATGGTATTGAGAGCCCAGATAGCTTTAGTCATTTTACATGTTACTGCAGGGGTGGGATGAAAGGATCAGGCCAGAGGGGAAGAACACCTCACTAAAGAATGTCACACGCCCAGTCTTCCTTAAAACCTTGGGGAAGAATTCTACACTTTAATTTTAAAAGCCACTACGTGACTTCCAGATTGAGTCTCTTAAATGTACTAGGATAGAGCTTTATGGAGGGAGTGTATGACGTGAAGCAACTAAATTAATCGAAGTAGTTAAATACCACAATTTTTTAAGGGCTACAAAATACTGGCTTAATCAACATTTCTAAGAGGATAACTCTCTTCCTTCCCCTCACCCCAAGCCTTTATTTCCACATTATTTACAAAAAGTACATGTTTCTGTGTGAATTAGAACTGACTTGATTAGAATTAGAATTTACTTTGAGAAATGCTCTCCTGATTACTACGATACTAAAATATCTTTGATATAAGATTTATTTCTAACCATTTTGCTAGGATGCTAAAAAAAAAAAGGCTGACTTTTGTTTCTCATTTTCAAGCGCTGTGGGCCTAGGGCTGAAGAAAAGCTCCTCTACTCATAGCTAGGTAATCTTGGGGATGGTATTTCAATTCTCTGAGCTTTAACTTCTTCATATCTACACATGAGGCTAGTGATTCCTACCATCCAGGATAGTTATGAGGGCTAAACTGGATACACTATATAAATTTTTGGTGCCTAGTTTAGAGTGGATGTTCAATATTAGCTCCCCCTCTAACCCCTTCAACCCCAACTAGATTTTAGGCTTCTTTGGTACCAGGATAACCAACTTTACCTATTATTAGTGGATTTAATCATCAAAGGATGATATGCAAATTGCTCATGATAAATATAAATATATTTATTATAACTGTAATCAAAGGCACTAGATTAAATATGTTTTAATAGTGTTATTTTTCCAATCATATAGTATTTAATTAACACTTCATTGGATTCTAATACATATCAATTGCACTGGAAAGAAGATTTTATAAAAGGGTATGACATACAAGGAAAAGGAAGAGATCACGGGGCTTCTCAACTCAAAATCAAACATGATTTTATTCTTCAGCCTCTTCATAATACATAGGGCTTTTTCCCCAAGTTATTTATTTCATGTGGTATCATCATGTTGTAGCTTCTCAGGGTTTCAGAATGTGGTCTCATGCTACACATCAAATTTAAGCTCCCCTATTCCAAACATCTCTCTCTTTCCTTTTCTCTCCCTCTCTCACACAAACATTATATAATTATATATATACTTTAAACCTTTGCTCATACCTCTTCCCCTGCCCATAATCCTGCCCAAATCCTACCAATAACTGGAGACCCAGATCAAGTACTACCTCCTTCAGTAATTCTTTGTCTGTTATCTTATTCAGCAAATGAAGGGATTATTAGATGCGTGGCACCTAGCTATGGAGACAAAGACACGAGTCCTTCTACAGGTTTACAGCCTAACATGGAGACTCAGGAATAAAATATCACAGATTCTAGAGTAACTGGATTCAGAAGCCATAAAGGGGACCAAAATTGTCAATTCAACTTGGTCAAGGTGGTGTGTTCCAGAAAATACCTAATGTATTGGGTTTGGGACATGAACCTGACCTTGAACACACAAGTATCTTGTATGCAAAAGTAGGTGTCTATCAGGTAGAGTGAATGTAGAAGATGGTCCTCAGAGAGGGACCTTGTATGTGAAGGTACTGCAGCTTGAAGCATCAGAGTTTTCTGTTTATTCTACAGAGGTTGGACATTACCCTCAAGGGAGTAGAAAGCCACTGAAAAATTTTAAAGTAACGAGAACAAATGAAAAGATGCACATTTTAGAAAAATCTCTGGAAGAAGCACAGAGGATGGAGGAAGGCTACTTTAGGGGTGGAGTCCAGGTTGGAGACTTTCAAACCTCCAGCCAGAAGGTGGCTAACATTCTCTTCTTTGAAGTTCTATTGTGCCGATGGTCAGGGCATTTATCTTATTACTTAATTGTTCTCTTCTTTCACTCATGAGAGTTTTCTCTCTAGGACTATATTGAAATATATTCTGCCCTGACATACCTTGCATTGATTTTTGGTATCTCCTCTTCTAACCCTCTGCAATATCTTCATATACACACACACAGCTCCCAGGACAGGGATGCATACTGAGAAGATGGGCAGAAAATGCTTTTAACTGACAGACTTCACTGGTCTCAGGAGTGATTAACTGTACACAACCAGTGCCACTGAGGTCAGCAGCGGTGAATGTTATACACACACAGGCTCCTGAAAAATATCTGAAAGTCAAATCAGCACACAAGAGAGTTGGAATGTGTGTCTCATGATTCTTTACCCTTTAACTATTTATTTTGTATAACCTAATTTAATTTGAATCTTTGCATATCAAAATGTCCGGCTGCCATCATGCAATACTCTAATTTTGACTTCGCTGAACATATGAGATGATTTGTCCTAAACACATTGCCTTCCATCTTTCAAACTGAGTTTTTTTAAGAGCCTTAAAAAAGGTTTTTAAGAGCCATCCAACTCAGTGGAATTCATATTCAAAAGTAACTATTCTTTTAATAGTCCCTTTTAATCAGACCTCTTAACTGTAAGCATAAGTTAGCCTTTACTGAATGCATCATCTTAATTTATAGAGGATTACATGTTTGGATGATCGTAAAGTTAAAGAAAGGAAAAAGTCCGGGTAAGATACCCCATAATTCTTGGGTTTAAAATTCATGGAATTAGGTAACTATACTGTCTAAAACAGGACAACAGGCTTCTGCTTTGAAATCTGTTTTTTCCTAAGTCTTACAAAATGTTTTTCATTGGCTATCAGAACATACTGCAAAACACGTTTTTAAAAATTCTTGCATTGCGACAGTGATAGAGATCTCAATGTTTAAAGTTTTCAAATTTATATGGATATGTATGTTTAGACACTAAAAATTTTAGTTAATGCTACAAGAATCCAGACACTCTATGGAGGTATCTGGGTTCTTTTTTATTTTTGTATTGAAGTGTAGTTGATTTATAACGTTGTATTAGTTTTTGGTGTACAGCAAAGTGATTCAGTCATATATATATATTTTTTCAGATTCTTTTCCATTATAGGTTATTACAACGTATTGAATATAGTTACCTGTGCTATACAGCATGACCTTGTTTACCTATTTTATATATAGTAGTGTTTATCTGTTAATCCCAAGCTCTTAATTTATCCCTCCCCCCTTTCCCCCTTTGATAACCATAAATTTCTTTTCTATGGCTGTGAATCTGTTTATGTTTTGTAAATAACTTCATTTGTATCTTTTTTTTTAGATTCCACATATAAGTGGCATCATATGATATTTGTCTTTCTCTGTCTTACTTCACTTAGTATGATAATCTCTAGGTCCATCCATGTTGCAGCAAATGGCATTATTTCTTCATTGTTATGGCTGAGTAATATTCCATTTTGCAGCCACTATGGAGAACAGTATGGAGGCTCCTTAAAAAACAAAAAACAGGGCTTCCCTGGTGGCGCAGTGGTTGAGAGTCCGCCTGCCGATGCAGGGGACACAGGTTCGTGCCCCGGTCCGGGAAGATCCCACATGCCGCGGAGCGGCTGGGCCCGTGAGCCATGGCTACTGAGCCTGCGTGTCCGGAGCCTGTGCTTCGCAACGGGAGAGGCCACAACAGTGAGAGGCCCGCGTACCCACCCCCCCCCACACACACACACACAAAAGACAAAAAACAAAAAATAGAGTTAACGATATGATCCAGAAAGCTCACTCCTGGGCATGTAACCAGAAAAGATGAAAACACTAACTCGAAAAGATACATGCACCCCAATGTTCATAACAGCATTGTTTACAATAGCCAAGACATGGAAGCAACCTAAGTGTCCACTGACAGATGAAGGGATAAAGAAGTTGTGATATGTAGCTGGGTTCTTTTTAAACCTTTTGGCAGTCTGCCAAACTATAGGTAGGAGAGAGTATTGGGCAGTATAGAAGAGAGTGATCCAGGATGGAAAAGAGGAAAAAGAAGAGGGGGCTTCCCTGGTGGCGCAGTGGTTGAGAGTCCGCCTGCCGATGCAGGGGACGCGGGTTCGTGCCCCGGTCTGGGAGGATCCCACGTGCCGCGGAGTGGCTGGGCCCGTGAGCCATGGCCGCTGATCCTGCGCGTCCGGAGCCTGTGCTCCGCAACGGGAGAGGCCACAGCAGTGAGAGGCCCGCGTAACGCAAAAAAACAAACAAACAAAAAAGCATATGATGCAATGAGATGAAAAAAATCTTACTCCACAAATTGTGTAAGATAAATGAAGTATTTTGATTTCCTTAAAATAGATAGATCAACCTTAAAGCAAATGAACACTCATGGAGAGAATCAAATGTGTGTTCTTCCCACCATCATCAAGGGAAGTTGGACTAACCCTAAAAGAGCCTGCGTAATAATTCTCTAATTGAGTAAATAGGAAATAATGGAAGTACTTTTGTAGATGGCTTAGGAGATTGTGTGGTGTAGGGACACATTTGTTGAGTGCTCTGCATTTTCTGACAGTCAAAATAGTCCCCTGACAATAAATGATAAACCACATTAAATTTTTCCCATAACTGTTTCCCTTAGGCTTCGTAGTGTGGTCACTAAATCACATTTGTGAGTTTTAACTGCTCCACCCTCCCTGGCTTTACAGTAAGGTTCAAGGCAACAGCCCTAGCTGTAACCATGGCATCAACTATTAATAGTTGACGTTGTTTTGTGCCTGCTTCTCTGAACTCAAAGCATGGATGTATGGGTAGATAGAGAGATGAAAGAAAAGAAAGAAAAGAAAAAGAAAGAAAGAATGAAAGAAAGAATTTTCCAAGACATCTTACTAAGTGAAAACTCAGTTTGCAGAATAATACATAAGGTAGAAACCTCATTAAGAAGAAAGAAAGAAAGAGAGAGGAAGGGAGAAAGGAAAAAAATAAAGAGGGAAGAAAGAAGGGAAGAAAAATTGTTGTATGTGTTTGTGTGAAAATGCAGAGAAATTAAAGTGAAAGCCTGCAGAGGTGCATAATAAGCCTTTAATAGTAATGTCCCTGGGAAGGGAACTTAGGATGGGGAATGTATGAGGTGGTGAGGGCTATAGAGCAAGAAAGCTGGAATCAACTTTGACTCCCTGTGCACCTGGATATAACTAACACCAAGTCCTTTCAATATTGCCTTATTCCTGACTTTAGAATTTGTCTGCATTGAGAAGTGACCTTCCCCAACCAACCTGCCCAGAGCCTAAGGGGGCCATTCTCTCTCATTTCAGCTTTGAGCTACTCTTCTCAATGGTCTCATTGCATCTGGTTTTGCTTACCCATATCATCCCACTGCAGCCCCCAATCCATGTGAATGCCTTAGCCATGATCCTTCATTAAAATATTTTAGCTTTACAATTAGGTATTATATATTATGTATAAATGTATTTTTAATGTAGAAAATTCAGATATCAAATTATCCAAACACTTCTTTCCTGCCCACCCTCCCGTATCACTTCCCTACACATTCACCATCCCAAATTTCATTTCCCTCCAGTCTCCTATGCCTCTTAACAGACACACACACACACACACTTCCATACATCTTTTCCTTTGTTAGTGTTTGCAAAAACATGATTATACCACATGTATTATCCCACAGTTTTGTTTTCCCCCTAAAAATCTGTCTTGGAGAATTTTCCATTTAGATATATAAAGTCTACTTTATTCTGTTTAACTACTGTAAAATATTTCATAGAATGAATATATTGTGATTTACTTATTGATAAACATTAAAGCTTATTACAGTTCTTTGCTATTTTAAAAAAATGCTGCATTGGGACTTCCCTGGTGGTCCAGTGGTTAGGACTCCACTCTTTCACTGTAGAGGCCTGGCTTCAATCCCCGGTTGGGGAACTAAGATCCCACAAGTTGTGTGGCACAGCCAATAAATGAATAAATAAATAAGTAATTCAAATTAAAATTTAAAAATGCTGCATTTGTGTGACTGGCCTGTTTCTATAGAATAGACTCCCTAAAAGTAGAATGCTGAGAAAAGATTATGAATTCTCTCATTTTTGATAGAAACTGCACAAAATTACATTGTGACAAACTGGGGAAGATGGCGGAAGAGTAAGACGCGGAGATCACCTTCCTCTCCACAGATACACCAGAAATACATCTACGCGTGGAACAACTCCTACGGAGCACCTACTGAACGCTGGCAGAAGACCTCAGACCTCCCAAAAGGCAAGGAACCCCCCACGTACCTGGTTAGGGCAAAAGAAAAAACTAAACAGAGACAAAAGGATAGGGACGGGTCCTGCACCAGCGGGAGGGAGCTGTGAAGGAGGAAAAGTGTCCACACACTAGGAAGCCCCTTCGCGGGTGGAGACTTCGGGAGGCGGAGTGGGGGAGCTTGGGAGCCGCGGAGGAGAGCGCAGCAACAGGGGTGCGGAGGGCAAAGCGGACAGATTCCAGCGCAGAGGATCGGGCCGACCGGCACTCACCAGCCGAGAGGCTTGTCTGCTCGCCCGCCGGGGCGGGCGGGACTGGGAGCTGAGGCTCCGGCTTTTGTCGGAGCGCCGGAAGAGGACTGAGGTTGGCGGCGTGAACACAGCCTGCAGGGCTTTGGTGCGCCGCGGCTGGCCGGGAGAGAGTCCGGGGAGGGGTCTGGACCTGCCGAAGAGGCAAGAGACTTTTACGTCCCTCTTTGTTTCCTGGTGCACGAGGAGCGGGGATTGGGAACGCTGCTTGGGAGAGCTCCGGGGACGGGCGCGAGCCGCGGCTAAGAGTGCGGAGCCCAGAGACGGACATGGGACGCTAAGGCCGCTGCTGCCGCCGCCAGGAGGCCTGTGTGCGAGCGCAGGTCACTAGCCACACGCCCTTCCGGGGAGCCTTTGCAGCCCGCCGCTGCCGGGGTCCCGGGATCCGGGGACGGCTCCCCCGGGAGAGCGCACGGCGCGCCTCAGGCTGCAGCGTCACGCCGGCCTCTGCCACTGCAGGCCCGCCCCGCACTCCGTGACCCTCCCTACCCCACGGCCTGGGTGAGCCAGAGCCTCCGAATCAGCGGCTCCTTTAACCCCGTCCTGTCTGAGCAAAGAACAGACGCCCTCCGGCGACCTACACGCACAGGCGGGGCCAAATCCAAAGCTGAGCCCCTGGGAACTGTGAGAACAAAGAAGAGAAAGAGAAATCTCTCCCAGCAGCCTCAGAAGCAGCGGATTAAAGCTCCACAATCAACTTGATATACCCTGCATCTGTGGAATACCTGAATAGACAACGAATCATCCCAAATTAAGGAGCCCTGTGGATGAAAGGCTCTTGGTGCTGCAGCCAGGACTCAGTGCTGTGCCTCTGAGGTGGGAGAGCCAACTTCAGGACACTGGTCCACAAGAGGCCTCCCAGCTGCACATAATATCAAACAGCAAAAATCTCCGAGAGATCTCCATCTCAACGCCAGCACCCAGCTTCACTCAACGACCAGCAAGCTACAGTGCTGGACATCCTATGCCAAACAACTAGCAAGACAGGAACACAACCCCACCCATTAGCAGAGAGGCTGCCCAAAATCATAATAAGTCTACAGACACCCCAAAACACACCACCAGACGTGGACCTGCCCACCAGAAAGACAAGATCCAGCCTCATACACCAGAACACAGGCACTAGTCCCCTCCACCAAGAAGCCTACACAACACACTGAACCAACCTTAGCCACTGGGGACAGACACAAAAAACAACAGGAACTACGAACCTTCAGCCTGCAAAAAAAAAAAAGGAGACCCCAAACACAGTAAGATAAGCAAAATGAAAAGACAGAAAAACACACAGCAGATGAAGGAGCAAGATAAAAACCCACCAGGCCTAACAAATGAAGAGGAAATAGGCAGTCTACCTGAAAAAGAATTCTGAATAATGATAGTAAGGTTGATCCGAAATCTTGGAGATAGAATGGACAATAGAATGGACAAATTGCAAGAATCAGTTAACAAGGACCTAGAAGAACTAAAGATGAAACAAGCAACGATGAACAACACAATAAATGAAATTAAAAGTACTCTAGATGGGATCAATAGCAGAATAACTGAGGCAGAAGAACGGATAAGTGACCTGGAAGATAAAATAGTGGAAATAACTACTGCAGAGCAGAATAAAGAAAAAAGAATGAAAAGAACTGAGGACAGTCTCAGAGACCTCTGGGACAACATTAAACGCACCAACATTCGAATTATAGGGGTTCCAGAAGAAGAAGAGAAAAAGAAAGGGACTGAGAAAATATTTGAAGAGATTATAGTTGAAAACTTCCCTAATATGGGAAAGGAAATAGTTAATCAAGTCCAGGAAGCACAGAGAGTCCCATACAGGATAAATCCAAGGAGAAATACGCCAAGACACATATTAATCAAACTGTCAAAAATTAAATACAAAGAAAACATATTAAAAGCAGCAAGGGAAAAACAACAAATAACACACAAGGGAATCCCCATAAGGTTAACAGCTGATCTTTCAGCAGAAACTCTGCAAGCCAGAAGGCACTGGCAGGACACATTGAAAGTGCTGAAGGAGATAAACCTGCAACCAAGATTACTCTACCCAGCAAGGATCTCATTCAGATTTGATGGAGAAATTAAAACCTTTACAGACAAGCAAAAGCTGAGAGAGTTCAGCGCCACCAAACCAGCTCTACAACAACTGCTAAAGGAACTTCTCTAGGCAAGAAACACAAAAGAAGGAAAGGACCTACAATAATGAACCCAAAACAATTAAGAAAATGGGAATAGGAACACACATATCGATAATTACCTTAAATGTAAATGGACTAAATGCTCCCACCAAAAGACACAGATTGGCTGAATGGATACAAAAACAAGACCCATATATTTGCTGTCTACAAGAGACCCACTTCAGACCTAGAGACACATACAGACTGAAAGTAAGGGGATGGAAAAAGGTATTTCATGCAAATGGAAACCAAAAGAAAGCTGGAGTAGCAATTCTCATATCAGACAAAATAGACTTTAAAACAAAGACTATTAGAAGAGACAAAGAAGGACACTACATAATGATCAAGGGATCAATCCAAGAGGAAGATATAACAATTGTAAATATTTATGCACACAACATAGGTGCACCTCAATACATAAGGCAAATACTGACAACCATAAAAGGGGAAATCGACAGTAACACATTCATAGTAGGGGACTTTAACACCCCACTTTCACCAATGGACAGATCATCCAAAATGAAAATAAATAAGGAAACACAAGCTTTAAATGATACATTAAACGAGATGGAGTTAATTGATATTTATAGGACATTCCATCCAAAAACAACAGAATACACATTTTTCTCAAGTGCTCATGGAACATTCTCCAGGATAGATCATATCTTGGGTCACAAATCAAGCCTTGGTAAATTTAAGAAAATTGAAATTGTATCAAGTATCTTTTCTGACCACAACGCCATGAGACTAGATATCAATTACAGGAAAAGATCTGTAAAAAATACAAACACATGGAGGCTAAACAATATACTACTTAATAATGAAGTGATCACTGAAGAAATCAAAGAGGAAATCAAAAAATACCTAGAAACAAATGACAATGGAGACACAACGACCCAAAACCTGTGGGATGCAGCAAAAGCAGTTCTAAGGGGGAAGTTTATAGCAATACAAGCCCACCTTAAGAAGCAGGAAACATCTCGAATAAACAACCTAACCTTGCACCTCAAGCAATTAGAGAAAGAAGAACAAAAAAACCCCAAAGCTAGCAGAAGGAAAGAAATCATAAAAATCAGATCAGAAATAAATGAAAAAGAAATGAAGGAAACAATAGCAAAGATCAATAAAACTAAAAGCTGGTTCTTTGAGAAGATAAACAAAATAGATAAACCACTAGCCAGACTCATCAAGAAAAAAAGGGAGAAGACTCAAATCAATAGAATTAGAAATGAAAAAGGAGAGGTAACAACTGACACTGCAGAAATAAAAGAGATCATGAGAGATTACTACAAGCAACTCTATGCCAATAAAATGGACAATCTGGAAGAAATGGACAAATTCTTAGAAATGCACAACCTGCCAAGACTGAATCAGGAAGAAATAGAAAATATGAACAGACCAATCACAAGCACTGAAATTGAAACTGTGATTAAAAATCTTCCAACAAAGAAAAGCCCAGGACCAGATGGCTTCACAGGCGAATTCTATCAAACATTTAGAGAAGAGCTAACACCTATCCTTCTCAAACTCTTCCAAAATATAGCAGAGAGAGGAACACTCCCAAACTCCTTCTACGAGGCCACCATCACCTTGATACCAAAACCAGACAAGGATGTCACAAAGAAAGAAAACTACAGGCCAATATCACTGATGAACATAGATGCAAAAATCCTCAACAAAATACTAGCAAACAGAATCCAACAGCACATTAAAAGGATCATACACCATGATCAAGTGGGGTTTATTCCAGGAATGCAAGGATTCTTCAATATACGCAAATCTATCAATGTGATAAACCATATTAACAAACTGAAGGAGAAAAACCATATGATCATCTCAATAGATGCAGAGAAAGCTTTTGACAAAATTCAACACCCATTTATGATAAAAACCCTGCAGAAAGTAGGCATAGAGGGAACTTTCCTCAACATAATAAAGGCCATATATGACAAGCCCACAGCAAACATCATCCTCAATGGTGAAAAACTGAAAGCATTTCCACTAAGATCAGGAACAAGACAAGGTTGCCCACTCTCACCACTCTTATTCAACATAGTTTTGGAAGTTTTAGCCACAGCAATCAGAGAAGAAAAGGAAATAAAAGGAATCCAAATCGGAAAAGAAGAAGTAAAGCTGTCACTGTTTGCAGATGACATGATCCTATACATAGAGAACCCTAAAGATGCTACCAGAAAACTACTAGAGCTAATCAATGAATTTGGTAAAGTGGCAGGATACAAAATTAATGCACAGAAATCTCTGGCATTCCTATATACTAATGATGAAAAATCTGAAAGTGAAATCAAGAAAACACTCCCATTTACCATTGCAACAAAAAGAATAAAATATCTAGGAATAAACCTACCTAAGGAGACAAAAGATCTGTATGCAGAAAATTATAAGACACTGATGAAAGAAATTAAAGATGATACAAATAGATGGAGAGATATACCATGTTCTTGGATTGGAAGAATCAACATTGTGAAAATGACTCTACTACCGAAAGCAATCTATAGATTCAATGCAATCCCTATCAAACTACCACTGGCATTTTTCACAGAACTAGAACAAAAAATTTTGCAATTTGTATGGAAACACAAAAGACCCCGAATAGCCAAAGCAATCTTGAGAACGAAAGAAGGAACTGGAGGAATCAGGCTCCCAGACTTCAGACTATACTACAAAGCTACAGTTATCAAGACGGTATGGTACTGGCACAAAAACAGAAAGATAGATCAATGGAACAGGATAGAAAGCCCAGAGATAAACCCACACACATATGGTCACCTTATCTTTGACAAAGGAGGCAGAAATGTACAGTGGAGAAAGGACAGCCTATTCAATAAGTGGTGCTGGGAAAACTGGACAGCTACATGTAAAAGTATGAAATTAGATCACTCCCTAACACCATACACAAAAATAAGCTCAAAATGGATTAAAGACCTAAATGTAAGGCCAGAAACTATCAAACTCTTAGAGGAAAACATAGGCAGAACACTCTATGACATAAATCACAGCAAGGTCCTTTTTGACCCACCTCCTAGAGAAATGGAAATCAAAACAAGAGTAAACAAATGGGACCTAATGAAACTTAAAAGCTTTTGTGCAGCAAAGGAAACCATAAAGAAGACCAAAAGACAACCCTCAGAATGGGAGAAAATATTTGCAAATGAAGCAACGGACAAAGGATTGATCTCCAAAATTTATAAGCAGCTCATGCAGCTTAATAACAAAAAAACAAACAACCCAATCCAAAAATGGGCAGAAGACCTAAATAGACATTTCTCCAAAGAAGATATACAGAGTGCCAACAAACACATGAAAGAATGCTCAACATCACTAATCATGAGAGAAATGCAAATCAAAACTACAATGAGATATCATCTCACACCAGTCAGAATGGCCATCATCAAAAAATCTAGAAACAATAAATGCTGGAGAGGGTGTGGAGAAAAGGGAACCCTCTTACACTGTTGGTGGGAATGTAAATTGATACAGCCACTGTGGAGAACAGTATGGAGGTTCCTTATAAAACTACAAATAGAACTACCATATGACCCAGCAATCCCACTACTGGGCATATACCCTGAGAAAACCATAATTCAAAAAGAGTCATGTACCAAAATGTTCATTGCAGCTCTATTTACAATAGCCCAGAGATGGAAACAACCTAAGTGTCCATCATCGGATGAATGGATAAAGAAGATGTGGCACATATATACAATGGAATATTACTCAGCCATAAAAAGAGACGAAATTGAGCTATTTGTAATGAGGTGGATAGACCTAGAGTCTGTCATACAGAGTGAAGTAAGTCAGAAAGAGAGAGACAAATACCATATGCCAACACATATATATGGAATTTAAAAAAAAAAAAATGTCATGAAAAACCTAGGGGTGAAACAGGAATAAAAACACAGACTTACTAGAGAATGGACTTGAGGCTATGGGGAGGGGGAAGGGTAAACGGTGACAAAGCGATAAAGAGGCATGGACATATATACACTACCAAACGTAAGGTAGATAGCTAGTGGGAAGCAGCCGCATAGCACAGAGAGATCAGCTCGGTGCTTTGTGACCGCCTGGAGGGGTGGGATAGGGAGGGTGGGAGGGAGGGAGACGCAAGCGGGAAGAGATATGGGAATATATGTATATATGTAACTGATTCATTTTGTTGTGAAGCTGAAACTAACATACCATTGTAAAGCAATTATACTCCAATAAAGATGTTAAAAAAAAAAATTACATTGTAAAAATTCTTTACCTATTAGCACTTTCACCAAAAGTGCCTGTTTCTGCAACTGATTTTGTTTATCTTTTAAATGTTTTTAATTATGATGGTAAAATATGATATTTATTGTCTTAGTAATTCCAGAGATATTAAACATGTTATATTTTTGACAGTATCTCTATTTCTGTGTTTTGACAAATACACACTTTTTTGTCCATTTAAAGATTCTTTAATTCATTTGTATGAATTCCATCTATTTATCAATTGATCAATCACTCTTTCATCTGACATATAGAGCTTCTGGATTTTTTTCTCTTGCTCAGACTGTCCCAACCATAGATTTAAAAATTATCCTATATTGTCTTTTGATAATCTATTGGGAATTCATGTTATTTATGGTGTTAAGTAGAAGAGTCCTTTGTGGTTTTATTTTTCTTTCACATTGGTAGGCAATGGTCTAATACCTTTTATTGCATAGTTCGTCATTTTCCCAATGATGTGAAATGCTACTTCATGATAAACTACAACTCCACGTATACATAGTCTGATTCTAGTCTTTCCATCCTTTTACTAATATGTTTTTATGTTTTATTTTAATGCCGCAATGTTTTAATTATTTATAGCTTAATGACATGTTCTTATATCTAGTAAGGCAAGTTTACCTTTTTTCTGTTAAAAAATTCTCTTGGTTATTTTCATAAATTTTTATGTCATATAAAATTGAGAGCTTGTCAAGTAACATGAAATATCTTCTTGGGATTTTAATTGGTATTATATTAATTTTATGGGATACTTTAGAGAGAAACAACTATTTTGCAGCAATGAATCTTCTTGTCCAAGAATATGGATACTTATTTAGGTCTTTTTAAATGTCCCTCCCTACATTTCTGTGATTTTGTTTTATATGGTTTCTTGTACATTTCTTGGATATATTATTCAGGCTTCTGTTTTTGTTTTTGCTATTACAAATGGAATTTTTTTCTTCCAAAACATTTTCTAATTAATCATTTTCGCTTTTTGGGAAATTATTAAATTTGTGTTTTAATATTTAGTCTATTTTTAATCTAAGATCTTTGTTGGTCCTTTCCAAACATCTTGTGTTTTGTGCTTTGTATTTGAGGGCCCTGGCTTGGCTCCTTTTGAGTTAGCAGCAGCTGGTTCTGGTGAGGACAGGATGATGGCAAAAGTGCATCACTGTTAAAGAGTGTTTAAAAAATTAAAATAAAGGAAAAATAATTTAAGAAAGAAAAAAAAATAAAGAATGGGAAAAAAAGAATGTTAACCACAAAAATAGAGTGTCAAAGAGTCCTAACTTTTATTGAGGAATAACTGACAAATAAAACTGTATATATTTAAAGTGTATGGTGTGATGATTTGATACACATGCATTGTAAAATGATCAGCAAGATCAAAATAATGAACACATCCATGACCTCAGAAGTTAACATAGGTAATTTTTTTAATTTATTACTTTTTTTGTTACTCTTTTTTTGTGATAAGAACGCTTAAGATGTACTCTCAACAACTTTCAAGTATTGAATACCATATTATTAACTATAGTCATTATGAAAAACAGTATGGTGGTGTCTCAAAAAAGAATTAAAAATTGAACTACCATATGATCGAGCAATCCCACTCTTGGGTATAAATCCGAAAGAATTGAAGTCAGAATCTTGAAGAAATATCTGCACCCCTATGATCATTGCAGGATTATTCATAATAACCTAGATATGGAAACAACCTAACTGTCCTTAATGGATGAAGAGATAAAGAAAATGTGATATGTATATATATGTACAGAGTGGACTATTATTCAGCCATAAATACACACACACACACACACACACACACACACACCCAGGAACATGATGCAGCCATAAAAAAGAAAGAAATCTTGCCATTTGTGACAATATGGATGAATCTGGAGGACCTTTTGCTAAGTGAAATAAGCCGGGAAGAGAAAGAGAGCCCTGTCCTTCTGAGAGGCCAGCGTCTTCCTGCAGTGCCTTGCCATCTTCCTGGCCGCAGTGTTCACCCCCAGAGGTTCAGTGTTGGGTACACACCATGCCTGTTCACGTGCTGCCTAAATGCGGAAGGACAACGTGGGGGGACACAGTTTCAGCTGCTTTGACCGTAACTCCCAAGTGAGTGCCATGATGTTGCCTCACTGGGTCCTTTGAACTTGGAGTTCTCCAAAGCTGCCCCAACTTCTCTAGGAAAGTACATTTTCTTTTATACTTTCTATTCTCTATGAATTCCTCAAAATCTCAGGTCTACCAATGATACCGTTTTTTGTTTCCTAATGTTATTATTGATTTATTCTCCTTCTATCACTTTGTTGGCTGGTTCATGGGTTTGGAGACTGGCAGATAAATAGAAGTTGAATTCAGTTCACTATCCTGATCATCAGAATGATTTCCTCTAGATATAAATCTTATTATATCATTTTCCCCTTAAAATGTCTCAGTGATTCTCTTTCCTCTGTTCCACAAGAGGTGACTGCCACTTGTCCAGCCTTTCTTATCACCCTTTCCCCCAAACCCAGATCTCATTTTTCAAGCTAGAGACACACTGAACTACTTGTGCTCCCCAAACACACTCTATGTCACCAGTCCTTGTTTCTGTTACCCCTTACACACTTTGTTAGCTTTATCCATTTGATCAGTTAGATTAGCGCTAACAAGTCAACTCCTCCAGGAAGCCTTCCCTGACCTCCAAAAGTTTAGATGCCTCACATCTATTCTTCCAAGGTACCCTGTGCTTACTTCTGTCCTTGCGTTTGTCACACCGTATTGCTTTTTACTTATTCTTTACCTCCTCCACCTGTATTTTATGCGAAAAGACGGGATTGTAATTTGTTCATCATTCTAAGCTCCCTGACATAAGGAACCACAATTGGTTCTTACCTGTATACTTTCTGGAATCCAATATAATGCCTTAAACATAGTTGTTGTTAAAAGCAGGAGCTTCAGAGTAAGGCAGACTTGGATTCAAAGTCTAGTCTCTCACTTACTAGTCCTGTATACGCTGATTACATAATTTGTGGAGACAAGGGCAAAATGAAGATATGACCCCGGACTTGGGTGGGGAAATGGATCTCTCCTTCCCACAGGCCCACTTCTCCAACCCATGGCTGATGGACAGTCTCCAAGGGGTTGCACCCTCCATGTTTTACACGATTGGTATCTGGATTGGGGGTAGGCAAGTGGCTCTTGCCATCTCCTAACAACATGACACGGCACTGTCAGCCCAGGGCAGTGACCTCTGCTACCCTGTCCCTCCCAAAGAGGGGCCTAAGCCCCCTGGGGGCTGACAGCAATGGTGGAACATGGTCTAGCCCTGCAGATGGTCACCGCCCTGGTCATAGGGTGGCAGCAATAGCCCTCCCCCATTTTCATTCCTCCTCACTCTGTGATGTCACTCTTCGATGTCACTCTTCAAGCTCTGCTCCAATGACCTTTGAATGATAACTTCCAAGGAGGTAAACTCAATGGGCGTTTTTTTTAAAACGTCCTTGTGCAGGATACCTGCGTGTGCTCGGTATTATTATTTCAAGAAAATGACAGCTGTCTTTGTTTCCTGTTGTTCATACTTTTCAGAGACACAAACTCCTTTCTATGCTGAAAAAATTCCTGACAGCCTCGAGCTCAAGGCCACGATTTTAAACCTTCAGAATTTTGAACTCACCGCAAAGGGAGAAGGGGAAGATTGGGAGGATTGAAATGAGAGCTTTAAGCTCAATTTTTTTTAGTGCTCTGTGTTGTAAACAATCATCTGAAGATCTTATAGCCTTTGAGTGAGAGTTAGGTAGTAAGGTAACCATATTTGACGAGAAAAGCAGACCTAGGGGAGAAGGCACCTTTTTCCTTAGGCTACCGTGGGGAGCTTGGAACAGAAGCCAGTCCCCTATCAGGAGATCCCAGTTGCCTCTGAAATTCCACGATCAGAACAGGCAGAACACAAAAGAGAAACCCACTGAGGAGAGGAAATGTTTTCCCACAAAAGCAATTTCCTCCAATTTGTATTTCAGCAACAAATTTGTTTCCAGTTTCAGATGCCACTATTCAAAAATGACCTGTTGCCTTTTGACTATAATAGACCCCCTCTCATTCTTCAGTGATTTGCTTGTAAATATTTATCAATATGGCTTGGCCCTTAGCCCCCTTTTCTCTTGCTTTTATTGCAATGAGCCCCCAGCCCCTGCCAACATTTCTCAAGCTTTGATGACTGTTATGTCTTTCACGTGGGTCAGTGTGCTTTCTCATGTGGTCTATGAAGTGTTGTAAACATTTACAACTGAACTGTCAACATGGATAAATAAAGCACTGTAAATTTTTACAGTTCAGTCACCTTTATTATGCTTTCTACACTCTTGCATAGGTCCAGAGGATTTGCTTTATCTCAAGAAAGGAAGCACTAGATTAGATTAGTTTAACTATATCACTCAGTCCTGGTTGAGCTAAAATCCTGAAACTGTCCTATTCGTAGAGTTATATGTGTTTTTTCTTTAGTTAGAAACTGGTTTATTAATAATATAAACAAAGCCTTGATTAAAATTTCAGTCTTCCTCTCACTGACAACTACAGTTGTCTAAGGCAGCAGTTCCAAAACTTTAGCAGGCATCAGAATTCCTGGAGGACTTGTTAAAACATAGGTTGCTGGGCTCCACCTCCAGGGTCTCTGATCCAGTAAATCTGGGATGGGGCCCGGCAATCTGCATTTCTAACAAGGTCCTAGTGATGCTGATGTTGCTGGTCCGAGAATCTAAAGCATTGATTTGGTTCTTCCATCTGAAGAACCAAGGATATTTATTTTTATTTTTTATTTTTTTTGCGGTACGTGGGCCTCTCACTGTTGTGGCCTCTCCCGTTGCGGAGCACAGGCTCCGGACGCGCAGGCTCAGCGGCCATGGCTCACGGGCCCAGCCGCTCCGCGGCATGTGGGATCTTCCCGGACCGGGGCACGAACCCGTGTCCCCTGCATCGGCAGGCGGACTCTCAACCACTGTGCCACCAGGGAAGCCCCAGGATATTTATTTTTTAGTTTTGTTTTCCAGCCAGTGATTGCCTCAGTCCTGTATTCAGAGCTATTCAGAATACTAAGGCTTGTCTTCACGGAAAGTAGGGCTTGTCTCGGGCAAAGTTAGAGACAATTAACTCTCACACGTGGACAGTTACACATCTCAAGGTACTGGGGGACCAGTGGACACCCTGCCACACACCTCGGTGGCCTCCAGCAGTGCTGGGCCTCTCCCCCTTTGGGAAGGCCTTGTGAGAACATTCTAAAATATTCTTTCCTTCCTCCACATCACTACTTTCAGCTACTATTTTTTTAACTTCTTCTGCGGGATATGTTTATCAGGACTCACTTCTCACTCAGTCTCACCTTCCACACTCTCAACTGTTTTAAATAAAGTCTTCCAGGTCTTCCAGGCTCAGCTCCACCTTGCCCCACCTTCCTGTGTGATCTGAGAGCATTTTGGTCACATATCTCACTTAACACATGGTCCTGTACTTTTCTGGTTACGTGTTTGTCCCCTTCTATGAAACTTGGGGTCTTCCAGACCAATCAGTGTCTTATTTACGTCTATCATTCTGAGAAGTTACACTCAATCAATTAAGAAAGAAGGCAAGATGATAGAAAGGGAGAAAGAGAGGAAGTTCTGCTCCCAAGAAGTATGTAGAGGGGGATTACAGAGGGGATAGTACAGTAGCTTCATGGTTGGGGAAAGCAGCGGAGGCTGCTACCTGCAGTGACAACCTAAAAGGCTGATCCTCACGGCAGCAACAATGGAATCAGTCACATGAATGACTTTGCCTTAGGTCAAGGTCCTGGATCCAGCCCAGCCATAGAGGAACAAAATAGTGAGCACCACCTGCACACTTATAGTTTTCATGGCTCTATGGCAGAGATGGTGCTGATGCCATGACAACAACAGGGGGCTCTTTGGGAGGCTTTTATTTGAGGCTGAAGGACTTTGAGATTCAGGAAGGACATGGGATAAGATATATATATGTATTGCAAATAGAGTCACTCACCATTGACTTGCTATGTGTCAGGCACTGTTCTAGGACTAGAAATACAATGGAATTGGTTGGTTAAATGGAAGATTATGTAATAAATTAAGAAAATATATATTTGTCTTTTTAACATATGTGACTAGTATTAGGCTTTCCTTTAAGAAAACATCACACTCTTTTCTATTATGTACTTTAATATCTTGCAATATATGAATGACGAATGAATTCATATCATGTGATATATGTCATTTGCTGCTTCCAAAAATAGTTTAAAACTATTTCCCTCATATAGCCACTTTAGAAGACAGTTTGGCAGTGTCTTACAAAGCTACACAGTCTTACCATATGATCCAGCAATCATACTCCTAGGTATTTACCCAGATAAATTGAAAATTTATGTCCACATAAAAACCTGTACACAATTGTTTATAGTAGCTTTCTTCATAATTGCTAAAAATTGGAAACAACCAAGATGTCATTCAGTAGGCAAATGGATAAATAAACCATGTTATATCCATACAATGGAATATCATTCAGCGATGAAAAGAAATGAGCTATCAAGCCATGAATAGACAGGGAGGAATTTTAAATGCATAGTGCTAATTGGAAAAAGCTGGTCTGAAAAGGATACATACTGCATGATTCCAACTCTACGACATTCTGGAAAAGAAAAAACTATGGAGACAATAAAAAGATGAATGATTGCCAGGGGTGGGTGGAGTGAGAGGGATGAATAGTTGGAACACAGAGAAATTTGACGGGCAGTGGAACTATTCTGTATGACACTATAATGGTGGGTACATGTTATTACACATTTGTCAAAACTCATAGAACATACAACACAAAGAGTGACCCTAATGTAAACAGTGGGCTTTAGTAAATAATAATGTGTCAAGGGCTTCCCTGGTGGCGCAGTGGTTGAGAGTCCGCCTGCCGATGCAGGGGACGTGGGCTCGTGCCCCGGTCCGGGAAGATCCCACATGCCGCGGAGCGGCTGGGCCTGTGAGCCATGGCTGCTGGGCCTGCACGTCCGGAGCCTGTGCTCCGCAACGGGAGAGGCCACAACAGTGAGAGGCCCGCATACCACGAGAAAAAAAAAAAAAAAAGTGTCGATATTTGTTCATCAATTATAACAAATGTACCACAATAACGGAAAATGTTAATAACAGGTGAAAATGAGTACAGGAGAGAGGGAGGTTATGGGAACTCTCTGTACTTCCAGTTGAATTTTTCTTTAAATCTAAAACAGCTCTAAAAAATAAAAAGTGACAGAGGAAAAAATATTTCCTCATTTTGTCCCATTACATTCTCAAAACACCTAAAGATCCATTTTCCCCCAGTTCCCAATGACTTGCTTTCTGGTTTTTTTTGTGGCACGCGGGCCTCTCACTGCTGTGGCCTCTCCCGTTGCGGAGCACAGACTCTGGACACGCAGGCTCAGCGGCCATGGCTCACGGGCCCAGCCGCTCCGCGGCATGTGGGATCTTCCCGGACTGGGGCACGAACCCGTGTCCCCTGCATCGGCAGGCGGACTCTCAACCACTGCGCCACCAGGGAAGCCCTATGTTTTTTTTTAAGTTGAATTTTTATTGTGTAACTATCTGTTGACAGAGTACAATGCATTTTCTCTTTCCTAAGTGAAAGGAGATAATATTTAATGCTGATTTCATGAAGACTTATGAAGAAGTCAATTCCATGAAATAAAAATATTTCTGAATGAATTTATTACAAATGGAAAGGGGAATGGGTGGAAATTCGCACTTCATACTATCATTTTTGGAGAATTTGGTCTTTATAAATTCAATACTGGCATCTAGCCGTTAGTGGCTTTTGAACTGGTAACTCTTCAGAAAGGTTCTAATGTCTCTGGTGAAGTAAGGATGGGGAAGAAGAACATAATAGACTAATTTACTTTCTTTAATACATTTCCACTTGAAAGGATTTTGAAAGTCTGGTCTCAAGATAATTCTGGAAATGGATTTCAAAGACTGCTACTCAGATTTCTGTTTTGTAGTAAACTTAGGTTTTATAACATGTCAAAGTAAGAGTCCATTATATGGAAGCCTCTATAATGGCACATTTTTATAGCACTTTTAATTTGTAATGATGCTTTTCATATGTTATCTGATTTCATATTCACAATCATTCTGGGAAAACTGTAGAACAGATGTTAACTAGTAAATAAATAACCACACTGTCACAAAGTAAGAATACTCGCTTAAGTGTTCTTCTGGCTTCTCTCTCATGATTTTGGCAGATTCGGTTTCTTAGAAACCAAACCAAGATAGGCACTAAAGTCTATTCTTAAAATCATCAAAAATGAATCCTCCAATCTAAGGTCATTATAAAGATTTCTTAAAATGAATTCTTCCAATTTTTTTCTTACTTCTGTCATTGGTAAATAGCAGTTCTACAAAACAAATGTTTAAATGAAAAAACAAATACCTTATCTCTCATAGATTATAACCAAAGATGAAAATAATATTAAATGCAAGTAAAAATAAATACAAAATCAGAAACAGGCATCTCCAAACACAAAACGGTAGACTCATAGCAAACATTGTTTCCCATCTGTGCTGTCTTCTGTTTTGAACATAAATAGAAATGTGTGTCGTTCTGTGTGTATCCATATGTATGTATGCTCTCCAGTGGGGGCCTCTCTGCTTGAGTCACTGACTCAGGTAAAGATCCAAAGGTAACGTTGCTCAACCTTCCCACAGGATGTTGGAGAGACTGCATATCCACAGTCCATTTCTGGAAGCTTTATTGGACAATACGTTGTCCATTTTGGCTACTATGTGGGATTTTCATGAGAATTACAAAGACAACTGATGCCTATAAAGATGATGTAACTCAATCAGTGAGATCCATGTTTTAACTGACCCATCAATTCTCCAGAGGGAAATTCAACCTGTCTCTCAGGGTGGGACTTTCTGAAATTACAATTGTTTTGAGTTTGGATTCAGGCCCAGACTGCACAGAAGTGGAGTAGAATCACTCTGATTCCAATCTTGGATATCTGTCTGAGGTTTTTGTTTTTCTGCTCTACTTTAGGGAGTGGGCTCATTCTTATACTTTTGACCTTTTAGTTCTTAACTGTATCTACACATCAGAAGTCCATATCTTCTTAGTATAAAATAGTTGTTATTAAGGGTTTCATGTTTTGCAGACATCAACCTTTATTTTTTCTCCTGACCTATCTCATATGGAGAGAGGACAAAATATTGGCTCACTACCTCCTCTTTCAAGGCATGTTAAATTACATAAACATTAGAATGCTACTCAGTGCATACTAGCTTAACTTTGGGGTGAAAAAGCGAATGTGGTATACTGAAATCATGAAAACATTTTCTTTTACTTGAGTCAGCTGCTCATTCACAGTGCATTTAAGTAAGTGTCTTTTAAATACTCAAGGACCTTCTTACCACCTCCCCTTCTGGAAGGCTGGAGTCTTCAGGACCATCTTGGACCGGCAGGGCTGGATGGGTCCATTTTCTCATTACCCTAGAGCATTCTGGAATCTACTACTGCTTCTTCTAGAGTAAGTTGCTGGTCTTTGAAAGAACAATCTTCTAAGATGGTACGTTTATCTATGTGTGAGGGGAGGATGGGAAATCGCTGGGGGATGCTACCAGGAAGTCAACACAGGGTTCCCACTCTAAAGATGCCTACGGGCCAGTGGAGGAGAAAGAGGCACTTCCACTAATTCCAATACAAGAGGGACAGTCATCATCACTTGCAAAATTGATGTCAACATACAGCACAGAGGAGGGGCAATTCTATTTCACCTGGGTGGGATGGAGTGGAGGTGACATATTTGTCTTGAGAGATTTGAAGCTCCCTTTCTAGATAGGTGAATTCAGTGCTGGATCTATCAGGAAATTCCTATGGTCAGAAAGAAGCAAGAACAGAGCACTCCACTTATACATTCTCTAACGAATACTACTGAGAAAGATCTCCTTAGACAAGGAAAAGAAAAACCTCTCCAACATAAATAAATAAAACCACATGCAACACAGCTTTATAGATTGCCAGTCCTTCCCCCTTTGATTATTTTTTTTCCCTAGCAGGGTTTATGTCCAGTGGGAACCTCTTCCATGTGCTTCCTGAGGGTGGTGGAAGGTCTGCAGCTCTGCCTGGGTGCCAGTGGTAGGCTTCTCTCCAGAGCACACAAATATCTGGAGGTCCTTCTTTTTTTTTTAATAAATTTATTTATTTATTTTTGGCTGTGTTGGGTCTTCGTTTCTGTGCGAGGGCTTTCTCCAGTTGCGGACAGCGGGGGCCACTCTTCATTGCGGTGCGCGGGCCTCTTCACAGTCATGGCCTCTCCCGTTGCGGAGCACAGGCTCCAGACACGCAGGCTCAGTAGTTGTGGCACACGGGCTTAGTTCCTCCGTGGCATGTGGGATCTTCCCAGACCAGGGCTCGAACCCATGTCCCCTGCACTGGCAGGCAGATTCTCAACCACTGCGCCACCAGGGAAGCTCCTGGAGGCCCTTCTGAGAGCATGCCCTTGCTCCTCCTGCCAGGGCTTACCTGGGATTGAGTTCCCCCTGCGGGGAACAGAAAGGGTAATTCATGTTATGGGTGTTGTGTTACATTTAGTCCTAATTGATGCCATTACTGATATTCTCTACCATCGAAGGGTGCTGAATTGCATTTTAGAAGTCCACAGTCCTCTGCAGTTATTCAGCCCAATTCCTGAAAAGGACTGAGCTACCAAACCATAGTACATGACTATTACTACAATTACTATTTCGTAAACCATAAGGAACAGCATGTAGACCTTTGGGAGATGACATGGTGTTCATCTCTTTACACTAGAAAAAGAAGAGTAGTCTAATTTGTCCCCATTGTCCTAACCTGAGGGAAACAACACTCCAGTAACACTAGCTATCATTTATAAAAATGGAGGCAAGTATACATCTATGTCAACTCCCTCTAGAATTGGCCCGGGCTAGTCTTTATCAGAAACTTCTGTCAAGGGAACATTAACTGAAAAGGGAGGAATGGAAATATGGTCTAAAGTATCTGTCTTTAGATTAAAAATCTGCTCTGATCTAAATAGACATTCTTCACAGAAGACATGCGAATGGCCAAGAGGTACATGAAAAGATGCTCAACTTCACTAATTATCAGAGAAATGCAAATCACAACTAAAATGAGGTTATCACCTCACACCAGTCAGAATGGCCATCGTCAAAAAATCTACAAACAATAAATGTTGGACAGGGTGTGGAGAAAAGGGAACCCTCCTATACTGTTGTTGGGAATGTAAATTGGTACAGCCACTATGGAGAACAGTATGGAGGTTCCTTAGAAAACTAAAAATAGTTACCATGTGATCCAGCAATCCCACTCCGGGGCATATATCCGGAGAAAACTGTAATTCAAAAAGATACATGTACCCCAGTGTTCATTGCAGCACTATTTACAACAGCCAGGACATGGAAGCAACCTAAATGTCCATCAATGAAGGAATGGATAATGAAGATGTGGTGTTATATACAATGGAATATTACTCAGCCATAAAAAAAGAATGAAATAATGCCATTTTCAGCGACATGGATGGACATAGAGATTGTCATAATGAGTGAAATAAGTCAGACAGATAAAGACAAATATCATATGATATCACTTATGTGTGGAATCTGAAAATATGGTACAAATGAACCTATTTACAAAGCAGAAATAGAGACACAGATGTAGAAAGCAAACTTATGGCTACCAAGGGGGAAAGGGGGAGGGAAGAGGGATAAATTGGGAGATTGGGATTGACAGATACACACTACTATATATAAAATAGATAGCTAATAAGAACCTACTGTATAGCACAGGGATCTCTACTCAACACTCTGTAATGTCCTATATGGAAATAGAAACTAAAAAGGAATGGATATATGTACATGTATAACTGATTCACTTTGCTGTGCAGCAGACACTAGCAAAACATTGTAAATCAACTATACTCCAATAAAAATTAATTTTAAAAATCTGCTCTGAAAGAGCAAACTAATTTGTACCACTTCAGAGGATCAAGCTTAGGTACAAGGAAGACCTCTCTTAAAATTAAAATTGCTAATCATAGGAGTGGGTTCCCCGTCATTGGGAGGCACATGCTGCAATTATATGTCTACACAGAATGATGGACGGTAGAGGAGTCATGCCTTAGTTAGGTTAGAATACTGGGGTAGATAGTATCTAAGTCTACTTCCAATTTTGCTATTCTGTGAGCTACAAAAAAATAACCACAGTTATAATGAACTCTGCATAGAATAAATTAAAGGCAAAATGACAGATTACTCCAGACTAGGGGTTAAAGAAGGCAAGCAAAGCACATGGAATGGGTGTAATTCTGAGCAGTGGTCTTTGCCCAGTAAGGTGTAGGTTGAGCAGGAAGAAATGAAGAGTGGTACATTAATGACATTTGTTTCTTTTCTGGAAATTGAGTATATAAGAGGAAGTAACATATTGGACAGCTGTAGAATCTTCCCTGCCCTCTACTTCCTGAAGAGTATGACCTATCTCTAGATGTATGTTTGTACGCACACGTGTAAATGGCTAGTGGCATGAGTCTCACTAATGGGTTGGCCCGTTTAATGGTTAATTTGGTTTTGGAAACTTCCATAAGAACCCTCTAAAGACACTCTAGGAATAATAGAACAGACACACTGGGATAAGAGCCTCTAAACCCTGTGATCATGTGTGCCATATCTGGAAAATGTTATAAAGCTTCTCTTTCATCCCCTGTAAAAGGGAAACTATAGGAAGATCTTTTGTAAATGTACTCAGATAAAAGCCCCTCTATGGTCGCTTATGTGTTCTTCTCTGTAACGTTAAAGGGAATCTAGAGTTTGTATTTGCAGAGCTGCCGTTGCCAGGGAAACAGAGGGCCTCATCAGAATGCAGCTGCATTAAGATTCCCTATCCCAGTTACTGGGTCTTTTGATTGGTCTGCAACACACATGAATCTCTTTATATCTAAGAAAGTTATTTTCTTCATATGCGTCTATTGCACAAACCTGTTTGTCAGCTGACTGTGTGTCTGACATAGAATTCCATATCTGGTTACTTCATGAGAACTTGTTGATGGAAAGAGGGAAAGCAAAGCTGGAGGAGATCATTCCACCCTTCACAAAGAACAGGTGGCACTAACACGTCCTGTCTACTGAGTGCCTTCCTGTGTTCTGGAGTTCTCCAGAGAACAGGAGAGCTTAGATACTTCTTTCTGATATGTATGCATTTCATATGCTATGAGGGCATTGTAATTTTCCATGACTCAGGTAAATTTAACATGGGCTTTACTGCAACTAGACTTGACACTAAAGTTATCTAAATCTTTAAAGCCAGGACCACTCATCTGAATTCCCTGACCGTCCACTATTATTGGAAGGACTTTCTGAAGCAACCTAAATTCTTATTGTAATTTTAGATTTGTTCCAACCCAAACAAGTTACCTGAGTGATTTCTAAAGAGTATCTGAGCTGATGTATACTGGATATGGGCTATTTTGAGTTTGATAAAAGTCCCAGTGAGATATTGCCCCATTTGTATAATCACGAGTCCATATGTATATTAATTCAATAATCCAGCAGGCCAATCTTTTTCATACAGATAAGTACCCTTCAAGGAATCATCTTCATCCAATTTTTGTTTAATTGGTGATAAGTAACCTGACTTTCTTATTCATGCTATAGATGATGATATATTGAACAGGCTGACATACTCAGAAAAATCTGAAATGTGGAAATTTTCAGAGTGCCTTCTTTAGGAAGGCAAAGAACATGTGGTGAATGTCTAATTATGAAAGCTCATTTCACATGCACCATTTATTTTTTTCCTAAAAGATCTTCAAGTTTAGCTCTCTGGAAAGATTCATGCTCTCTTGCTACTCTGTCACTGTGTTTTTCTGTGCATGACATTAATATTTCCAGATTTTTTTACTCTCTGCTTAGCGTTTATCTGAGATACTCTGTTCTTATATTTCACTTTTAAACTAGCCTCGCAAGAGTTCTGCTTTTCACTAATTATTATAATATATATATATTATATATATTATATTATATTATATAATATATATATATATTATAAATAGCACTGCATTTACAAAGGACATTCTGGAATATTTTTTTTAGGGTTTTCCCTGATAATGTCTTGCTTGAAAGCAGCAAGATTTCAAATGAAATCCATTTTGCTTTAGTAAGTCTAGGGGGACATTTACCTATTCTCCCAATAGGCAAATTCAGGTTTAGTTGGGTTAAAGTGGCCCAGGTAAGCAAGGGTTTCTGTATGTAAACTCCCTGGAATGTTTATTCCTTATTCTTATAGCTGCGGCTGTTTGCCAAGTCATTCAGCAACTCCAAAATGATCGTTTAAAGCGAGACAATGTGCTTATGCAGTGAACTGTACAATGTAAAGCCCAAACCTAGAAGACTGACACTTAAAACTTGACAGAAACATTCCTTCTGCAGTAAAATAAACAGTTTTCTCTTCTAGATAAGGTGAAGTAATTTTTTGATTAATCCATATGGCTTGTCCTCTTGCCTTGGAAACAACTAAAGACAACAATTTTCCAGTTCCCTTCCTCCAAGTCTTCATTATCAATAAATGCCTGTGATATCAGCTGAGAGTGTTTAGCCCACACATCCGGCTTGTATCTTAATTGCAATAACTCCTTGTCACAAACAGCCAACGCAGTGATATATGGAAACATTTGATTTTTTTTTCCTCCCCCCATACCTTCAGCCCTCTTCTCTCCTTTCTCCATCCCAATCTCACAGAGCCCGGAAAGTCTTGCAACATTCCTGAAAAGTTACATAAGACACCAGAAGTAGATAACATTGTATGTTTCAAGTTGAAAATGCAGAATGTTTATGCCTGTAGGGAGAGAAGAATGAAGGAAAGTCCCTTTCAGGAATCCTATCTGAAATGACTGGGAGGCTAAATGCTCCCCTTTAAGTAAAACTGATGTTTAAGGAGTTTGGGTGTTTTTTTACTATCTGGTCAATGGCAAATTCTTTGTTCCTTAAGAATAAATAAGAAGCATCTATACAGCCAGCAAGGCTGTGATTTCCAAGGTTTCATTTGAGGCAGGGGCAATGGAGGTAGAATTTTAGATCCAACAACGGTATCATTGTGTTGAGATCCAGTCTTCTTTTTGTGGTATAGAAGGAAAGGGATGGAGAACACGGGTCTTGGCTTGGCATAAAAGAAAGGCAAACCAAGTTCTCTCTTTGGCATCTGATCATATCTCTAATGCCTAACACAGATATGGAGTTAGGTCTGTCCAATACCCAGAGTTTTCAGTCACAGGTGCCCTTCCCATCCAGCATAATACAAGCCTTCTCTGAGAACAGAAGTAACTGTGCTGTATCTTAGAAGAGGAGATCATTTAGTCGGAAAATGGAAGCACCAAAAAAAGAGGTTTAATGTGTAAACATATTTTCCCAAATCAATATGCCACACAGAAATTGTTCCGAGGCTTCTTAACCTTGACCTTGCCCTTCCCTTTGGCGAGGTCAGCCGCAGCAGACACGCAGGCAGCTCCACAGCCAATTCCAACACATTGCAACGGTCTCCAAGGCAACACTGACACAAGGTCATCTCAGTGCTGTCCAATTTCCAGGAAGCTTCTGGGCGCTCTGTTCTTTGTGGTCTGGCATCAGGATGGAAGGTTTAACCTGAGCACAAGTGGAGGAGGCTGGTTGGTTCCTACAGACTCTGCATTCTTTTCTCTGGTGGGTCAGGTTTGTGAACAAGGACTGGCCCCCACCTATAATATAAATATTTTTGAAAGGTTTGTAGAGTGTAGACATGACCTCTGCCCAATAGACTTACCACCCATCTAGATAAGAAACAACAGGAGGGAAATGCAATGAGCCTCTTCGTTAATTTGCTTAATGAAGGGGAAGTGACTTGGGGAACATGAGTGAATTAAAGAGGAAAGAACAACACAAAAAGGTTCAGAGTCGTTTTTTCCCTCTGTCCCTGTTAGACCCTCTTCTTACTGTTTCTTTGCCACCTTGCTGAGTTTATTTATTTTATTTTTTGCAATAGAGTTAGGCCATGGGTGGGATTGGGGAATGCTGAATACAACGGAAATAAAATGTGGTGTTTACCAGTGCGTATCCTCACAGCAATGACTGCCCTCACAGCAATGGCTCCCCTTGGTTTTACTTACTTATTGTTATTGGGCTATGATGGGTATGCAAAAAAAACATACATATTTAACGTATACATCTTAATGAGTTTGAGACAAGTACTCTTTATTCTAAATATTGTCTCAGACTGTTCTTTCTTGCTTTTACTTAGTATCATTGATGCCGTTTGTTTTTGCCTGTACTCATCAAAAGTTGACAGAACCCCTACTGAACACCAGACACTGTGCGCAGCCCTAGGACAAGGAAACAGGTAATTACAATGCAATCTGCAAGCGCTATGGAAGTTAAGAGGAAGCAAATGACCCATTCTGATGGACAGTCCAGTGTAACGGTCTTGAAGGGGTGATCTTGAGCACAAAGTAGTCAAAGGTTCCTTAACACGGTAAGATCATGAACATCTCTGTACTTCAGTTTCCTCATCTGTAACATAGGGACAGAAATAGTACTTTCTATAGCATCTTAGGAACTGTATCCTGGCCTAAAGTACCTATCTTCTAGATGTAACTCATCACTGGTCCAGCAAGTTCAGGGAGCCTGCCCATTTACTCCCTGAGTTGCAGTGACTCCCAGTGCCGAATGGGATAGGTATCCTACACAGAAATGAAAGGGGAGTTGGGTTTTCTCCATTTATTAAGACTGATTCCCCTTGTAGCCTCCAGTGCTTGGTAGGGTTAAGTTAGACAGAGATGTACCAAGTCCTCTCCAGCTGGGTAGGAACCAGTCCCTGGGCAATGTGTGGCTCACCGAATCTCCAGACATTTTAGAAGCCACGAGAATGTGAATACTCATTTGTCTAGTGTTTTATGTCCAGACATATCCACGTGCAAAGAAGGCAGTTGTAATTCACACAACCAGCAAGAGTGAGAATCACTTTTATAAACAGGATCCTCTACCCCATGGTTCCATCTCAAGTTGCCACATCCTAACACAGTAGCTCAGACAAAGGAAGACCCTGGATGAGGATTTTGATTTTAATTGATTGCCATGCTAGTGAACCAAAGAACTGAAGCTGACTAAACTCTTTCAGAGACATTGTCATCAGCGGTGAGAAACTTCCACATTAGGACTAAAAATTTTCATTAGATCTAGAAGATCAAGATAGAATGAAGACATTTGGGAGGGGGAAGTTAGAGTTGATAGTGATGTCTCTTATCTAAGACATCTACAATAAACCTCCACTTATGTGGCATCCAGATAACAGACATTAGAAAAATTCTAAGTGAAAAATTTCATCCTCAACATTAATGGGAAAAAGCCAGAATCCAGGGAAACAATGTGTTATAAGCAAAATAAGCATTCGATAACAACAAAACCCTCGTAACTCTTCACAACCGTCTCATGAAATAGATCTTATCCCCATTTTACCAACGAAGAAACTAAGGCTTAAAGAGATTAAGGGACTTGCTCGAGGTCATCCCAAATCATCTTTCACTGGCTCCAAAACTTGAGAACTTAATGATGCAATACTCTTTCATGTCAGGGATTTACTTATATCAGATGTACAACTTCCAGACGGGTATGACACCTAAGAGTCCCTAAGGATCTGAAACCTTAACCGTAATATGACTTTATCTAATATTAAGAGATTTCTCTAACTCATCTTTCAGGGCAGGGGCTGGAAAACTACAGCCCATAGTCCAGATCCAGTCCTTTGTCTGCCCTTGTAAATAAAATGTTATCAGAATATGCTCATTACTTTACGTATTGTCTATGGATACATTTAAGCTATAACGGTGTGGAGTAGCTGCAACAGAGACCATACGTCCTGCAAAGCTGAAATTATCTACTACCTGGTCTTTTACAGATCAGTATAAAAGGGTTAGTATAAAATGAATCTGTCTGCCTTTGTATTATACTCAGTCAATATTTTACAGTGTTCATAGTAGGAACCCTGAGACCCCCTGCAACTTCTTAAGGCATCGTGTAAATCATAAAAGATTCAAGTCTACCTGATGCAGTGTTAGAGTTAAGTATATTTTATACCATTCAAATCCACTTTAGGTAAAATTAGTACAATTCTCTTAGCCAAAACATCCTATTGCCCAAACACCCTGGATAAATAAACTCTTCCTGTGAAAATATTCTACAATCTCTAGTGTATAGCTCCAATCACTACAGTTAAAAGCTACATACTGGTTGTGGACTCAGCAGATTTATTCATATTAAAACATGGTTTAGGTTTTAATGTTGTTCTACAATCCCCATTCGTACAACTTCAGTTGCTTGCTGTGGTTTTTATGATAAGCAATGTATCTCTCCTTCATAGCTTATGAGATCGCTTTTGCATTCTTCTCCATCTGAATCTTCAAACAACCATACAAGAAGTCAGTCGTTCCACTCTTTCCTGTACCATCTATTTTTTTTCCCACTGATTCATTCCCATCAGCTTACAAACATGCTTTTATTTTCTCTCATCTTAAGGCAAACAGAACAAAAACAAAAAAACAAACAAATCTTTCTTCCATTCCTCTTCTCTCTTCCCTTTTAAACTTTTCTAATCAGATGTTCATCCTCTCCACTCCCACTCCAGCTACTCTATTAAAATTGTTCTGAGGGGCTTCCCTGGTGGCGCAGTGGTTGAGAGTCCGCCTGCCGATGCAGGGGACCCAGGTTCGTGCCCCGGTCCGGGATGATCCCACATGCCGCGGAAAGGCTGGGCCCGTGAGCCATGGCCGCTGAACCTGCGCGTCCAGAGCCTGTGCTCCGCAACGGGAGAGGCCACGACAGTGAGAGGCCCGCGTACCGCCAAAACAAAAAAAAAAAAAAAAAATTGTTCTGAAAGCAGCAGCAGTGACCTTGCTGTTCAATCCACACTCAATTCTTAGTCCTCACGCTCTACGACTTACTACCCGCAGCATCCGGTGCACTTGCTTGCTCTATTCTCTTTGATATTCCTTCTTTCCTTGGCTTCCAGGATGCCACACTGTATTGGGACCTTTGGTTTTGTTGTAGTTTATACCTGGAACTGTGCCTGGCACATGGTAGGTGCTCAGTAAGTAACTGTTTAAATAAAGGAGACTGGGACATCTAACCTCATCTGCATCACAAAATAAATTCACACCACTGCTAACAGGATAGTGTCAAATGTAATTTGACAGCTAGACAGAACAATATGCTCACACTAAATCCAAATCATCACATTCCAATGCAAAAATATCAGGCACTTTGAACAAAATAACCATCACTCGTCAATATAATATATATATAATGACTCCCTTTAACATGTTTAAAGAAGCCGTAAAGTTTTTATGCGTAAAGTGATGACAGTATTTTATTCTACCGAGACTACCACACATTTCTGGGAAATAGTTACAAACCTGGGTAGGTCACCGATTGACAGACACAGCCTGACATCTTTCTTCTCAACATTGTATTTGACAGAAGTTGTAAAAAGACTTTTGGGAATATATCAGTGATGGGCACAGTGGTGGGAAGCCATATTAGTAAAGCCATTTCAGGAGAAAGTCATTAGGATTAGAATGATACATTAACCAGGGTGTTATCTCCTCTGGTCAGATAACATGTGGCATATGTGTCAGGGAAGCCTTCTCCCCTACCTCCCCACTCCCTGTTAAACAGAAGATAAGCTCGTTGTGGATATCCACTAATACTTTGGAATGGAATGGAATTTTTTGAAAGCATCATGGTAAATTTTAACTGACTTACATATGATTTAAGAAGCATTTTTATTCAGTTTGTCTTTCCCAGATCAAAACACTATATGTGGTCAATAGAAATTAAGAATCCTGAGTCTCACGGTTATTCAAGACACACTTTGAGAAAACTGAAAATGATTGCTCTCAGCATCTGCACGTTTTATGAGAAGAAAAGCACGTATCATGAGAGTGCTGTAAACATTGTGTGAGAATGAAACTGGGATTGTGATGTCGAGGGCTTCCTCTGGGTGGGTGACATGCCACCAAAACAAATGGCATTCTAGCCACTCAGTGGGCCAAAGTCTAACATTATTATATTAACCAATTTCCGTCCTGTTCTTTTTCTTTATGGGTTTTAATGACCAGGCAAGATCTCACTGTTTAATATTTAAACAAATGTTTTTATGCTGAGACAATAAGGCACTGTTGAGACTGGAGAGAGTTGTTTAATGTTCTCCAGTATGGCTGACTGCCATTGCCGCCGGAGTAAATGGCATGAGCTGACTTCTAGAAATGTTCAGAAATTAAAGCTCCCTAGTTGGTGACATGTGTGAATGGAATCTCCTTGAGCTGCACGCACGGCATCCCAGGTGTGTGTGGTCTGCCCCACAGGGTGAGTTCCTCTATTGTTCCGGCTCTCCTAGCAGAATGCTATTTGGTTAGCATAGCTTGTGTTGGCTAAACAGACTGGCTTGCTTCCATGTGTTGCTTCTTCTCTACACTGACCCTTAACCATTTACTGACAGTGACCTTTAATACACCCCTTCTTAATTATCCATCATCAAAGGCAGCTGAGTGTGGGCTTCCTTTTTGAGGTTCAGTACCCCTCACTGACTAGATGAGCTTTAGTCAACCACTGAGGTGAGCTTACTTAGTGTGAAAACATGCTTCACGTAGGGCAGGACAGCTCTCAAAGTCCACGCTGACTGACTTAAATCGTGGTTATATTTCTTCCCCTCAAAGTTCGGTGTGAAAATTTTGCATCTGACGTGAAGCAAGAAAACTAACTTTACAAAATGTTCAGGAACTTTTAGGTTCCTGAAAAACTTTGTGATGGACAACTTCCCCAAAAATCTTTGAATACATCTCTAAGGAGATATTATCTCTTATAAGGTTGGGTGTGGGTAGGACAGACTGAAAATCACCATCACTATGCAGTGGATTTTTAGGGACAAAAACCTGCAGCACATTGAAGTTATAAATTCTACTGGGACCCACCATATTTTAACTTGTTTCTTCCCCAGAAGAGATGGGGTCCAAGATGGAAGCCAGTATTGGAAAGAACAAGGCAAACCATCTTAAGGTGAACAACCACAGTAACAAAAAAAAGACCGATCAGAATTGTAAGAAAAGTACTCGGTTGGTTTTTATTGCTTAAGCTTGCCTTCTTTAATAGGAATCTACATACATCTCAAGTGTGAAAAATAAAACCCTTTGAATATTACCGTGTGTATATTCTAAAGCTTCCATAACATGCTGGCCCAAAAATAAGATGATTTCTCCAAACGGAGACCCATAGGATATATGTTTAAGCAGTGGTCCCCAACCTTTTTGGCACCAGGGACGGGTTTCGTGGAAGACAATTCTTCCACAGACAGGGGCGGGTGGGGGATGGTTTCAGGATGATTCAAGCACATTATATTTATTGTGCACTTTATTTCTGTTATTATTTCATTGTAATATATGGTGAAATAATTATACAACTCACCATAATACAGAATCAGTGGGAGCCCTGAGCTCATTTTCCTGCAACTAGATGGTCCCACCTGGGGGTGATGTGAGACAGTGACACCAGAAGTGTGTTGCTTACGTCCAGTCTACTCCGTAAGATGCAGCTTCACTGTCACTTGCCACTCACTGATAGGGTTTTTTTGTTTCTTTTTTTTTTTTCGGTACGCAGACCTCTCACTGTTGTGGTCTCTCCCGTTGCGGAGCACAGGCTCCGGACGTGCAGGCTCAGCGGCCATGGCTCACGGGCCCAGCCGCTCCGCGGCATGTGGGATCTTCCCGGACCGGGGCACGAACCCGTGTCCCCTGCATCGGCAGGCGGACTCCCAACCACTGCACCATCAGGGAAGCCCACTGATAGGGTTTTGATATGAGTCTGCAAGCAATTGATTTATTATGGTCTCTGTTCAGTCAAACCTCTCTGCTAATGAGAATCTGTATTTGCAGCCACTCCCCAGCACTAGCATCACCGCCTCAGCTCCACCTCAGATGATGAGGCGTTAGAGTCTCATAAGAAGTGCACAACCTAGACCCCTCACATGCACAGTTCATGGTAGGGTTTGCACTCCTATGAGAATCCAATGCAGCTGCTGATCTGACAGGAGGTGGAGCTTAGGCGGTCATGCTAGCAATGGGGAGCGGCTGTAAATACAGATGAAACTTTGCTCTTTCACCCGCTGCCCACCTCCTGCTGTGCGGCCCGGTTCCTAACAGGCCATGGACCAATACTGGTTCGTGGCCTGGGGGTTGGGGGCCCCTGCATTAAAGAACACACTTCTGGGCTTCCCTGTTGGCACAGTGATTGAGAGTCCGCCTGCCGATGCAGGGGACACGGGTTCGTGCCCCGGTCCGGGAAGATCCCACATGCCGCGGAGCGGCTGGGCCCGTGAGCCATGGCCGTTGAGCCTGCGCGTCCGGAGCCTGTGCTCCGCAACAGGAGAGGCCACAGCAGTGAGAGGCCCGCGTACCGCAAAAACAAACAAACAACAACAACAAAAAAAACCAAGAACACACTTTCTCAGAAAGGGCATGAATTGGTGTGGATTCATCCACATTCTCTCACCCAGCTCTCTCAGACTCACAATGTTAGTAACGGCTACCTGGGTCCAGGAAGCTATGTAAAGCCACCTGGCCACAGGGAGATGTGTTTCTCAAATATATCAGATCAGAAGGATTACTAGGGGCATTTGTTAAACGTATAAATTCTCACACTCTCACACACCTACCTCTCACTTCAGATTGACTCATTAGATATGGGTTGGAGCTCAAGAATATAAACTGGTAATAAGATGATTCTTTACATCAAGAAATGGTGTGAAATATTTCTCTACGGTATAGAATCCCAATATCATGACCTCACCAACTGAAGGTATACCCGTTTCATGGCTTCATATATTTACAGGGAATGAACAAGAGAAACTGGAAAAGAGTTAAGACATGAAAACCATATATAATGAATATATATGATAGGAGAAAAAATAAATAAAATTATGTATAATAATATAATATCAGCAATGAGTAGTGACTTGAAACTTAGGATATGAGACTATGTGAGGAAAAGGACAAAGAGACAAAGACAAGGAGAGAAGGAGGGAGACCCAGAAAAGTTTGCCTTCTCACATCTACTCTGAATTTGGCTTGCTTTTGTGTCCAAGATCAAGGTCCCCTGTTCTGATTGCAAGGTCCCCTACTCAACAGCCCCTGTCTCTTTGGTGTATGTAGAATTAGACACCTGGAGATTAACTAGCAATGCTTGGGGTTTCTTTATTTATGTATTTATTTTTAAAGGAAGTCACTAAAAAAATATGTAAAAGGAGTAAGTGTTGGTGGAACAGCTACCATTTATTGTGCACCCAGCTGTGTTCCACACGCTGTCCTCATGTTATAGCATTTCTCTGTCTTCAATTCTCTGACAGAGGTTTTATTACAATTCAACTGATAGGGAAACAAGTTCAGAGAAATCTTTAATCTAAGGTCACATTATCTTCAAGTGACAGTTGGGATTTGAACCCAGATGTACCTCTCTCTAGTACACCCTATGTCAGTGAGATGGTAACCTGTGGATTATGAGGCAAGAAACTTGGATTCATTTCCTAAGTTGCCTGATGACTCATTGTGTGTATATAGATCAGTGTCTAGTTTCTTTGTGCCTTGGTTTCCATACCTTCCAGTCTGCAGACAACTCTCCTATTAACTGGTTTTGAACAACCCTTAAAGAAGCACCAGCTGAAGTAAATACAGGACTTCTCTTTGAGTTCTAAATCTGGCGTGAAATTGAGAGGAACATTTCAGAAATCTTAACCATTGCTATCGAAATGGCAGCAGACATTCACAGGTTAGGGAGCCCACTGAAGTAGTCCAAAGTACCATCTGCCCAATTGGGAACCATTCGATAAGTCACTGTTGTCTTTTGACCCTGTCTCGTACTTGTTAACTTGTTAAGCTTTGACAAAAGGGACAGAATGGAGCCACTGTCGAAAACAAAGCATTCTGTTTGAATTGGCAAAAGGCAAGATGATCTCCCAGACACTCTTGCCTAGAAGTAACCGCTCTCTAATGAGTTGCTCTTTTTATTGAATATTATGTAGAGCTGATTCATCCTTTTGGATTTCAAGAGACACAAACATAATGCAATGTGCTTTTCCTATGCAGAAGCTGTTAGCAGGCTTTTACACTCCTTTTACATAAGTCCCAAGTGAATCTCTGCAAGCCAGTGATATTTGCACACATTTAAAGAGGTTTGCACAAAGCTTTGAAAGAATTAAAAATAAGCATTTTCAAACAATCACGTCCATCCAAAGGACGGTGTTCCCTGGTGTCAAGGCGTATCCTTTGCAAGAAGGACCTGGGGGATGTGGAAAAGAACATGAAATTAATGTTAGGAAAACAGATGTCCAGAGTCTTAGGGACTAGCAATGCAATTCCTAAACAAGAGAGCTATAAAGTGCAAATGAGTCCAGGAAGGAAATGTGATAATGTGCGGGAGTGATATCTATTGAGTAGGTCCTAGGTCTGTAGGGGTTTCACATTTTCAGCAACAACTCAGTGGTGGCACCAAGAACATGTTTGTGTTCGTTCTGTTAATCGATGACCCCAGGCTGACCCAGAGAAAATTAAAATTCAGAATGATTTTATTCAATGTGGGAGAGGAATTCAGTGAAGATTTTAAGGATATGTTCCAGGCAATGCACACACACAGAAAATAACACGACAGGAGAAAATTGTTTGGGGCTTACAATGAATTCCACTCTGTCTCTAAGTCACTACTGCACAGCTATGGTACTTTTCCCAAAGAAGCATGTACCATGTACAACGCTTAACTGGAAAGGAAGTATATGGTGGGCTCCCTTCTCTTTAGTCAGTAAAGCAAATGGCAGAAGGAGACAATAGAAGGCAGTTACAGAATGAGATCAACCAAGAGGATGAGATTTGCAATAAGGAGACTTTTCCAAAACCAAAACTCTACGGTTAAGGATGTAATCATCCTCCTCATTATCACCTTCCTGAGGTCTTTAAAAACCAGAGAAGTAACATAGGCAGAACACTCTATGACATAAATCACAGCAAGATCCTTTTTGACCCACCTCCTAGAGGAAGGGAAATAAAAACAAAAATAAACAAATGGGACCTAATGAAACTTCAAAGCTTTTGCACAGCAAAGGAAACCATAAATAAGATGAAAAGACAACCCTCAGAATGGGAGAAAATATTTGCAAATGAAGCAACTGACAAAGGATTAATCTCCAAAATATACAAGCAGCTCATGCAGCTCAATATCAAAAACCCAAACAATCCAATCCAAAAATGGGCAGAGGACCTAAATAGACATTTCTCCAAAGAAGATATACAGATTGCCCACAAACACATGAAAGGATGCTCAACATCACTAATCATTAGAGAAATGCAAATCAAAACTACAATGAGGTTATCACCTCACACTGGTCAGAATGGCCATCATCAAAAATCTACAAACAATAAATGCTGGAGAGGGTGTGGAGAAAAGGAACCGTCTTGCACTGTTGGTGGGAATGTAAATTGATACAGCCACTATGGAGAATAGTATGGAGGTTCCTTAAAAAACTAAAAATAGAACTACCATATGACCCAGCAATCCCACTACTGGGCATATACGCGGAGAAAACCATAATTCAAAAAGAGTCATGTACCACAATGTTCATTGCAGCACTATTTACAATAGCCAGGACATGGAAGCAACCTAAGTGTCCATCGACAGATGAATAGATAAAGAAGATGTGGCACATATATACAATGGAATATTACTCAGCCACAAAAAGAAATGAAATTGAGTTATTTGTAGGGAGGTGGATGGACCTAGAGTCTGTCATACAGAGTGAAGTAAGTCAGAAAGAGAAAAACAAATACCGTATGTTAACACATATATATGGAATCTAAAAAAAAAAATGGTTCTGAAGAACTTAGGGGCAGGACAGGAATAAAGATGCAGAAGTAGAGAATGGACTTGAGGACATGGGGAGGGGGAAGGGGAAGCTGGGGCGAAGTGAGAGAGTGGCATGGACATATATGCACTATCAAATGTAAAATAGACAGTGGGAAGCAGCTGCATAGCACAGGGAGATCGGCTCGGTGCTTTGTGACCTCCTAGAGGGGTGGGATAGGGAGGGTTGGAGGGAGACGCATGGGGATATATGTATACATACAGCTGATTCACTTTGTTATACAGCAGAAACTAACACAACAATGTAAAGCAGTTATACTCCAATAAACATGTTAAAAAAAAAACAGAGACGTTCTCGTCCATCTAGGATAAATTGGATGTCATTAGGACTACCAACACAAATGGTTTGTAGGTTTAGATGATTCTTTAGGTTCTCTTTAGCCCGATGTTGCTGTGGACATCAGAAGGAAAAGTGCAGGCCCTGTTTGAAATTTCCCTGGACCTCCTGCTTTTGTCTTGGATCCAGACAGCTCTCAAGATAATGCAGTCAGGTTGTGTTGGCTTTTCATCTCTCTATGCTAATGGACTCTGACGTTGGAGCACACCCCTGTTTCTTTCCACTCTATCCCTCAAAATGGAACTGAATGAGTTCATTTTCTCCTGCTCTGAAGGAGCTCTGACTTTGTTCGTTAATCTTCTCGAATCGAGTTGTTCCACATACTAAACTGAGATAAAGAGGCAAAGGAAAGGAGAGGGATAGAAAGAAGGGAAAGCAGTAAGCAGTGCTAAGAGGATGGCTGGGGACTAGAGCCTTGGTCTGATTTCCATTTGTACATCCTGTTAAACGGAACTCAACCTCAATTAAACACTATCTTGGCTGTAGAAATGTAGCTTTAACATAAATTCCTCAGTCACCCCTTCCAATCAGTTTGGTACCCTAAAACTAGAAGCTCTGGACCTTCCAGTTCTTTTACATTATCAGAGAAAGAGTCTTTCACTAAAAAATCAAAGACAAAGAATCATGAGCTATAAAAGACAGAGAAAGGTCATCTAGATAACAACTTTACAAATGAGCAAACTAAGGGCCAGACAGATAAATGACCAGACCCAAACCATCCTCCCCTCGTGGAACAGAGCAAGGTTTACAGTCAAGATTGTGGGCTTCGTGCAGGCAGGATATCTGCCCATTTTCTTCCACCGTATCTCCACAATTAGCACAGTGCCAAGCATACAGTAGGCACATAATAAATATTTATTGAATGAGTGATCTGTGATTCCTGATACCCCTTCTCATGTTCTTCCCACTCAAGTACACATTTTAGCTCTCAAAAAAAAAAAAAAAAAAGGTCTCAGGACCAATGTAGCTCACTTCACCCCACCTCAAGCCCTGAAATGACCTAATATTTTATCTTGGAATGTTCCACTGTGTTTCCAAAAATTCCTAGTATGCAGTGATGTGGTTTGACTTAATTCTGTTTTCACACACAAAAAGTCTGGCTAAATGAGCCCTTCACAAATGCTCTATTGTTATCACCAGACTCAATCTTTCCCTAATGAAAATACATTATCTTATTAAAGTTTTGGTGTTTTGATTCTTGGGTTTTCCCCCCACTCTTTATAAAAAGTGTTCCCATTCCCCAGACTGAGGGAACTCTTTTACCTTATCTTATAGAAAAAGGACGTGTATAGTACCATAAACCACAGGCAGGTAAATCTTAACATGTATAAATTCTGATAGCAGAAAATCTGGTTTCAAAATACTACATTCCAGGAGAGGCCAATTCTTTGTAGTACTGAAGGATTCACCGTAAGATTGCCTTAAATATTGGTCTAGGGTGTAAATGTGGCTCAGATTACATTCAACTTTTTACGAACACATCTATTGTGCAAGAAAGGTAACTTTCCTGGGACAACCATGGGATAGGCAAAGCAGCCAACTGATGTGGCATGTTTTAGGAGTGACCGAGGGCAGTGAGTTGGGAGCCAGAGTTCCCAAAGTCCTCTAAAGCATGTGACTCTTTCAAGCTCTGGAGATCAGGGAAAACCTAAGAACTACCATACTTAAAATTGCTTTCTCCACAGCCGTTAAATCCAAAGATGGAGGATGGATTGGAATATAGGGAAAGAACATTTTAACCACTACTGGAATGTCAAACGTCCTGATGCTGCCTAACCGTGACTGACACGTAACAACTACTGACACGTAACAACTGCTAACACTTTGACACTGAGATATTCATATTCTACATTTTCAAAAAACACAGAATAACTTAGGAGGACACATAAAATACAGTAAAATAGATAAATCAAATGTACATGAGAAAAGAGATAGGGATATAAAAACAAAGACAGAAGCTAACACAACAATGTATACCATAATGTAAACTATTGTAATAAGAGACACTGACATGACTCTTAGCTTTTTAGTGGTCAGTGAGAGACAGGAAACTGACCAGTTACTTAATTCACTGTCTTCCTAAGATTTTTTTAAAATGCTCAAGAAAGTATGCCAGAAAGAAATTTGTCTTCATAAGTCCTCATAAAGATGGTACTGGGTAAGTAATAAATAACATCCCTAATGATATACTTACTATAGACCAGTGGTTCTCAAACCTTAAATGCATCAGAATCAACTGGAAGTCTGGTTAAAACACAGACTTCCAATGCCGCTCCCGAAGTTTCTGGTGCAGTATGTATGGGGTGGGGCCTGAGTATTGGTATTTTTAATACAAATTTTTAATATGCTTCCACATGTTACTGACGCTGCTGTCCGGCAACCACATTCTGACACCACTTCTGTAGGCACATGGCCATATTTTCCAGGTCCTCTCATTAAAGCACCCTTCCACATAGACTGATGGCAGTGCACTCGCTGCAACTGAGCAGTTCCCTGGGATTAATACAATAGAGCCCAGCTGCATTCCCTCTGTAGGTCCAGCCCACAGTAGGAGGTATCAATGTGGAGAGGGAATGACCACACCATTTCTCATTCAGGGTATTTGCTACGTTGTTCCGTTATGTAGTCCAGCCCTGTTGGTTTATTCATTATATTCCCCAACAAACTTTTAGATTTCCTCCTCACTTATCAAATTCCTCTGCAACCCAGAGCAGAAGGAACTCTACCTATGGGAACCCAACCATCCAGCATCAGTAAACAAAAGAACAACTTTTTCTTATTGAAGACTGCCTCTTACTCATTACTTAATGTTCTCCTTTTATGATTTATCAACATTTTAAGACTGAGATTCCTTGTATTTCCAACCACAGTTCAAATCTATGAGCCATGTCTAATGCTTCCTTGTATCTCTAAAGCTCACGGTATAGTGCTTTTTATAAAATGGGCACTCAATTATCTGAGTGCTAAACAAAACTCTTAAGAAAACTGTAAGAAACCTGTGAAACTGAAAAGGAATGTTAATGGAGGAGCTGCCTCTTAGCCATCATAACATACTTTCCTTCTCATAAAGCTGAACTGTTTAAGACTGACTACATTCTGTTGAGAAGAATGTGTACATAAAAAATGTGGCTTTATTAACTATGTAAACAATGTATGGTATGGTTATTCTCTTTGAAATAAGATTTTTCCATATTTTATTTTATTTATTATTTATTTTTTTTGCGGTACACAGGCCTCTCACTGTTGCGGCCTCTCCCGTTGCGGAGCACAGACTCCAGACGCGTGGGTTCAGCGGCCATGGCTCACGGGCCCAGCCGCTCCGCGGCATGTGGGATCTTCCTGGACCGGGGCACGAACGTGTGTCCCCTGCATCAGCAGGCGGACTCCCAACCACTGCGCCACCAGGGAAGCCCAGATTTTTCCATATTTTAAAGCTGTGTTCATTTGTTGAATACTTCTTGAATATCTGCTATATGTAAAGTAATAGGTAAGCAAAGAGTACATTCTTAAGGAACTCACAGTACCATAGAGAAGACAGGCACACACACACAAAATCTAGCCTGTAACATGAGGGAAAGATTCTGTGTGTGTCTGTGTGTGTGTATGTGTAAAAAACACATATAGTGGTAAAAGCACTATTTTTGTTTCTGTTTCTATGAATTTGATTATTCTGTATACCTCGTGTAAGTGAATTTATACAGTATTTGTCTTTTTGTGACTGGTTTATTTACTTAGCATGATGTCCTCAAGGTTCATTCATGCTGGGGCATATGACAGGATTTCCTTCCTTTTTAAGGACACATAGTGTGTGTATGTGTGTGTGTATATATATATGTATATATGTGTGTATATATATAGACACCACATTTTGTTTTTCTATTCATTCATTGGTAGACACTGGGTTACTTCCATTCTGAGCTATTGTGAATAGCCATGCTATAACATGGGTGTGTATCTATCTCTTCAAGACCTTGCTTTCAATTATTCTGGATATATAACCAGAAGTAAGATGACTGGATCATGTGGTAGTTTTATTTTTAATTTTTTAAAGAACTACCATGGTGTTTTTCGTAGTGGTTGCACCACTTTACATTTTAGATTCCCACAAAGGCGTGGGTGCACAAAGGTCAAACTTACTTCTTAAATACTCTAAAATTGATAATATTATACATGCAGAAACCAAGACATATGCTTCAGACTCATAGATAAACATGGCCAAATAGGAACGTACCCATAGATCTTCTTGACACAATTTAGTGCCTCATATCATTCCATTTACTGCATCAAAGCCCCAAGTAAAGCAAACAAGGCAAATGTTATTTTTTGTCATTGCTAAGTTTGATTATCTCTGTTAGAGTCTCTGTGATAATTTTAGCCAATGGATTCCTCTACCCTTTGAAAGAATAAATCTTCTCTGGTCCCTCAATTCTGCTTTTGCTTTCCCACAGCACCACCACACTGCTTTATACTACAAAACGATAGAAGTTGGTATACCAGCTCTTTGGTCATTATTTATGCCAGGTTATATTCATCCTCCGCCATCCATAAATTAACCAAAATCTTAAACTTGGAAACAGAATGATGCCCTGCTGGCCCAGCATTGGGGAAAAAGTCCTGAATGAGTAACCCAGTAACCCAGCTAGACGTGTTTGCTAACCCAAAAAGCTGTGATCTCTGGGCCAGGCACGTGGGGCCAGAGGAAGAACTAACTCTTGGCTGTATTACTGGATTTTTCCACCAAAGAATTATTGCAGGAAGACAGGTCACAAAGTCAAAGCATATATTACTGAGCAGGGAATACCATCAGAGGCAAAAACAAATACCAGCAGGAAAAAAGGAAAGCCTGGCCCACTCTCCCTCACACGTCTCACCTCAAAGATGTTGGTGGTTGGAAGCTGTTTCAATAATGATAGCTCAAACTGATGACAATGCTCTCTAGAACTGTCCTTGTGATCCGGTTGTTTCATGTTTCATAAAACGTCCAATGAAAAAAAGGAAGGTCATTTCCATGGGGAAGGATGTGACTGAATGTTGTCCAGCAGAGCTAATACTTTCCTGATCGACACATGCCTCAGGTCAGCTTTCAAAGTTTTTGTGCTGTAATGGTCAAGGAGCTTGCTGCTAACAATAAAATAATCATCTCTGACACTGGAGTGCACATATCAACATTTAAGAAAAAGATGGCTTTTATACATGAATGGTGTAGCCAGTAATCAGCTAACAAGTACTGGAACATGACATTTCAAGGCAAACTAGAAGTACATCCACATATAGAAGGAGACATTGAGGAAATGTGCCTGTCCTGAACCTGGCATTGGACAGAAGGGGAAAAAAATCTCCCTGAAGAATTCATAACTACACTCTGGCACATATGTAGGTTCGCTACCCAATCCTGCACTTCCAGCTTAGTCCAAAGAATCCTATGCAAGATAAATAAAAACAGCTGCAATTATACTTACCATAGTAAAACTGAAAAACACTAAAGACTAAGTAATAATCTGAAAATTTGTCTACGAGAAAACATAATATTGACAAATTAACAATTTGATTAATTGATGTCTCATCAGCAATGACAGAAGCCTAAACACCTTGAATGATATCAAAGTGCTATGCAAAAACAATTATTGGTCTAAAACTGTATACCAGAAAAACTATCTAATAATGATATTTTTAGGAAAAACTAAAATGAGAGCATTTTCCATTTATACTATTTACTAAAATAAAGTATCAAGAAAGTACTTTAGGCAGGAGTAAGTAATCACATATGGAAGAAAGAAAGGATGAGTAAAGAAATTGATAAAGTATATGGGCAACTTACACAAGCAGTGACTGCATGAAATAACAGTAATAATTTGTAATTTTGTTAAAATACACAAGAAAGAACAAAAATACAGTGCACTGATGGTATACTGTATATAAGAAAGGAGGGGTTGTTTGGGATTACAGAGTACTAGGTTCTATAATGTTAGGTAACAGGGCAAAGGCAATGAGTAACTATGTATCTGTAAGGGTTCTTGAGAAACAGACCAAATAGGATACTTATTATAGGAACTGCCTTACACAATTATGAAAGATGAGAGGTCTCCAAACTGCTGTCTGCAAACTGCAGAATGAGAAAAGTTGGTGGCATAATTCAGTCCAAGTCCAGAGTCCCCTTCCTCTGCCTTTTTGCTACATTTGGGCCCTCAATGAATTGGGTGAAGCCCACCAACACTGGGGAGGGCCTTCTGCTTTACTCAGTTCATTTAATCTCTTTTGGAAACTCCCTCACAGACACACTCAGAATCATTTTACCAGCTATCTGGGTATCTCTTAGCCTAGTCAAATTGTTATATAAAATTAAGCATCATACTTCAGAATTTAAGTAGGCAACAGTAAAATTTTTACAGTAAGTACTGTTGAAAAAGAAAGTGAGTTTATAACTTAAAGCTAGGAGAGGGATAAATAAAAGATGGAATGAGAGGAAAACATTCAAATAATTTCAAAGACAAAAAGGAGAAGAAACAAATATACTCAGAAACTTATACAAGGCAGGAGAAAGAATAACAGTAGAAATAATTTCATATATATCAATAATCACAATAAATATAAATGAACTAAATTTAGCAGCCAAATAGTAAAGATTATTATATTGGATTTAAAAGATCCAGTTATGCTATTAATACGAGATACATATAAATTATAATGCAGAAAATTTGAGAGTAAAAGACAAATATTAACCAAAAGAAACCCAACAACATTATATTAATATCAATTCCAACAGACTTTATAAAAAGCAATACTGGGGATAGAGTCACTGCATAATGCACACTGTACAATGTTTAGTTTACCAGGAGGATAATATATATAGCATATCACCAACATGTATAAAGTAAAAATTGACAGAACCACATGAAGAAATAGATAAAGCCACCATCATCTGGAAAACATTAGCCTGTCCCTCATTCTACTTGATAAATCAAGCAGTAAGGATATGGATATTTGAATAACACAACAAATTCTATATAAGAGAGACACATAGTACATTGAACGCCAAATATAGTTTTTAATCATGCAAAAGAAAAAAGTTTGCAAAATTTGGCCTATAATATGCACAACTCACAAAACAATGAACCTCAAAACTTGTTATCACAGAGCCTTAATTCTCTGTCCACAATACCACGAGATTAGAAACTAAATAAAATAGAATTAGTATTATTCCATATATCTGTAAATTTTTTTAAAAACACATAGTTCTACCTCTGAGTTACAAAACAATAATCATGAAAGTAAAAAATTAGAATTATTCAATGCCAAAAATACCACATATCAAACATGAGTGATACTGAAAAGCCATACTTAAAAGTAGAGAGCTTAAATCTTCATGTTAGAAAATGGTAAAAGCTGAAATTTAAAGTAATAAGCATCCAACTTAAGAAATTTTAAAAGGCAGGAAAAAGTGTAGAAGACTATAATGATAAAGCCAAATTTGAAATTAGTAACATACTAGGCAGAGATAAAATATGGAGATTTAACAAGTCCGTAAGTTTATTCTATGAAAATACAAATAAAATTGACAGCATCTTGGTAGAATTAATCAAGAACCCCCCCCAAAAAAACTCACATATTTTGAAAAATAGGTTATCAAAACTGACTCAAGAAAAAAAAGATAATCTTGAAATAGAAAACTAACCATTTAAGATACTGAATCAGTAATTTAAAATCATGAAGCAAACAAACAAGAAAGCACCAGGCACATTAATATAAATAATGCAAATCACTCCAGCTAATTTATAAAGAAAAGTATTTGGTATAGAGTACTTACCTTAACAAAATCCGTGCAAGGGCTGGCAAACTTTTTCTGTAAAGAACAAGATAGTAATATTTGAGGCTCTATGGGTCATATGTCATCTCTTCCATATGCTGTTCTTTGTTGGTTTTTCTTTTTAATTTTTAAAACCACATTTTTTAAATGTAAAAAACATTTTTAGCTCATGGATTATACAAAAATAGGCCATGAATTTGGCCTACAGGCTGTAGTATACCAGGCTCTCTTCTAGGCTGAACAATCTAGAATAAATCCCAGAAACTCACTAGAGGAGTTACTAAAGAAGTAGGTACCTCAGGAGAGAGGAAGATATGGGATCTAGGAAATAGGGACTCCAATACATAAGAGAAATGAAAGGTATTCCCATCATGCAGAAGAAATATTCCGAGAAGAAGGCCTGGAGGGCAATCTATCCAGATTGGAGGAGGAAGAAGGTTCCAAAAGAATTGACTCCAAGAAAAAGACAGAAACAATAGGCTCAACTGAAGTATTTGACTACATGAAAAGGGGTTTTACTCATTTATTGGGTGTATTTGGGGATGAATTTGTATTACCTGCATAGAAAACCAAAAAGTAAAGCAATAATTAACTCCAGGAAAAATGCTCAGATATACAAAAAGGGAAATGAAATCAAAGTACCCTACATGGTTCAGTTACTAATAATTAGGATGGGGTGGGGAAGCATGTAAAAATGTTAAATCCTTATTTTCAGAGAAAAAAAAATGTTAATGAACACATTTTGGGACTTCCCTGGAGGGCCAGTGGTTGATTCGTGCTTCCACTGCCAGAAGAGCAGTTTCCATCCCTGGTTGGGGAACTAAGTTCTCACAAGCTGTGCGGCAAGGCCAAAGTTTTTTTTTTTAAATAATAATAATGAACAACTTTAAAAGTCAAGAAATCATTGTTTAATTACATTGTTTAAAGCATGGTACTTAATATTAGAAACAGCTAATGCTCTGTGATTGAATGCTCCTACCCCCCAGGTCCTATCACCTGTCTCCTAGTAATGGCAAAATGGATCTGGTTTTTGATGAGGTAATAATTCATTTGGGGGTCTTCAAACATATAGTATTCATTTTCTGCCTATGATATATAAATCCAACTTATATTTTTAGAAATATGCTTTCTTTTTTTTTTTTTTGGCGGTATGCGGGCCTCTCACTGTTGTGGCCTCTCCCGTGGCGGAGCACAGGCTCCGGACGCGCAGGCTCAGCGGCCATGGCTCACGGGCCCAGCCACTCCGTGACATGTGGGATCTTCCCGGACCGGGGCACGAACCCATGTCCCCTGCATCGGCAGGCGGACTCTCAACCACTGCGCCACCAGGGAAGCCCGGAAATATGCATTTTTAATGTCATGAAAATGCTACTATTCTCTTAATATTGTTATATCTGGATGTTCCAAATGCATCCCTATCGGGAGTGCTATGTTCCAGAGGATATGTATAGGGCTTAGCTATCATCTGTTCTTTCTGCTAATGGATTCCTTTTCAAAACCCAAACACCTGGTATATAAATGAAAAATAATAGTAATCCAGAATTTTTTGTCTCCTTATTCACTCAGGACCTAGCACTGCTGAGACCTGCTGAAATGTCTCATAATTTGCTAAAAATATTACCCACAGTTATTGAAACCTGGGAGCAGTGGAAGGAAGTGGTTTTGTTATAAACATTTATGGATTGTTGCTAACCCCTCACTTTAGTTCATGTCTTTAAAAGTAAGAGTACTTTATTTTCTATCCTCAGGAATAGTTAATTAGGGGAATAAAATGCCCTCAAAACTCCACAGAACTGACTTCTGTGCAACTGTGTCAAAATGAAATAAAGTTGAAATATTTGTTCCTACTTTCATGTAATTCCAATGAATTAGTTTTGCTTCTCTTTTCCCTTATGTGTTTATTTATTAATATACATGGTTATAATAGATTATACAAGTTATGTTCACATATCTATGTAGACATATATATTTCAACCCCCAAATATTATCATTATGTATTTACATCTAATTATAAAATTTATGAAATATTTATTTATGTTATTTTATTTTCGCATAGGTGTCAACTCCATTTGAGCTTTCCATGGTTGCTGGCTGCTTACAGTTACATGCATTTATTGATTGGCTTATCACTTTCTTGTCACACTACTTAGACTATTATTTGTTAAATAAACATCATGACCAAGAATGCATTTGGGAAAAAAATGAAATGCAAATAAACCCAATAAATAAAATATGAATCATAAAAGAGTGTGAAAAATATATTTATAGCATATGGTTAGGAGCTTCACTGTGTCAGGAAATGGTATTTGCTACCAAAATCACCATTGATAATATTTTATTGCAAATAGATGCCTGGAATATACCTCAGTGAACAGTAATCTTTCATATGTCAATTCTTTTTAGTTAATTGACTTTTGTCTAGACCTAACATGTCCTGAATATGCCTTGATGCCATGTATATCTAGTTCTAGTAAACCTAGAAACTCTAGCCCAATTAGAAACTCCTCCATTCCATATTTTTATACATTTTAATAAATGCTACCAATTTGTATAGGGTAAAGAGCTATCAAATTGAGCTGCTGGTTGAAAACTACAATCTTTCAACTCTCACTAGCCCACCATTTCTGTGCTATATATTCTTACCGGCTCATTTCAAAAGGGATTTAGGATGCAAGTTTTCACTGAAAGCACAGGGCACATCCCTGTGATGTCTGTAACACAGTGGACAAAGTCACCAAGGATCTCCCTGAGGCAGAAAAGACATTAAATGACGTTCTGTCCCCGAGTTCTCAGCTGGAGAGAAAGAACAGGACAACCTGTTCATTGCTCTCTATAGAAATTTGGATCTAATCAAGGTCTGAATATTAATCATGTCTTTACAGGAAGGGCAACGCCAGGAAGCTTTTTTAGCTGGAAAAAAAGAAAATGAGAATGAAAATAAAGCAGTGCTCTCCACAAGTTTGAGAGTTCTGAAAACGACTCATCCGGAGACCACGTCAGGAATGCCTGGCTGTTAGCGGAAGTCTGGTTTGGGTGTCAGACCAGATTCTTGGGATCCAGGTTGAGGGATAGATCTCTCCTTTAGTCCAGACCTGAACTTAAACTTTCTGAGATCCAAGTCAATGGAGATGGAGGCTGGGGGGCTCCAGAGACACATGGGTAGTGCTGTGCTCTCAGCTATTACTTGACTTGTAGAAGGAGCAGACGTGTTTCAGCTCTCTCCTCAGTATCCCAAAACAATAAAAGCAGCCCTGACTGTCTTGTTGCGACTTTAACTTGGTGTTGCATGGTCCTGGGAAGACATATATGTGTGGATGATAAGTCAATTCATACACATATATGCACTTAGATGTGACTCATACTACCTTGTCTACTTTCTATTTCAGTTAAGCATGTGCTGCCCTATCCTGCTTTCTATTTAATGTGTAACACAATTTAACCTTGATATTATCTTAGTTTTTTCATTTTTTCTCTTACTTACTCAAGCCAACTGTAAGCTTATACGAGCAGGGATCATGCCTTTTACTTGTTGGTAATTCCCACAGCATCTAGATTGAACTGGAATTCAAACACATTCTGAATTTCAAATGAATAAAAGTCCATGTGATATTCTTCTTATAAAGGAATATCATGAGTTAAAAAAAATCCAGACGCGGCATTTTCCACAAGCTCATCTGGTTCTCATTGGAACCAAATGACAAAACCTTGTTGGATGAGCCAAACAATTGTTGGCCTGTCTGTGGCCTTCATGGATGCGCTGGGCACAGCATATTTCTTCCTGGGGCATAAACACTGATAATGCCTTCCTCTGGTTTTCCCTTCCCATTGATGTCACCACTGACCTCAACAGCAAAATTACTTAAAAATTCATCTAAAATATAAAGCCATCAATTAAAACATTGTTATTGAGAGTCCACTATGGCCATGGAGTATTTTTCACAAGTGGGTAGGTATTATATATAAAATCAAACACAGAAAATCATAGCACCAAAACTAGAAATCACTGTGGTGTGTTGATGACTTATAGGATACCTATCTAGAAATAAGCTTTAAGACAGAGTTCTTTAAAGGGGTATCTTATCAAGTTAACTATTCTAGACACAAGAATCATGATCCTAATTAATCAGGTAGGCACTACTGATTTTAACAATACCTTAGAGCAGTGTTTGGCAAACTGGTACACCAGTTTCTGGCAAGAAGTCAGTAAGTGTTCAATGAAAACAACAGTTCAATGAAAACAATGATTAAGTTTGGGAAATGGTGCCTACTGTATCACTCACTTGAATAACTCCCAATGCATGTAATTATACTAATGATTCTGAGAAGTCCTTCTGTTAAGAAATCTGTTTGGCTTTAACTCAGTGTTTTCCAAACTAATTTGCCTGTAGACCACCACCTCCTTTTATTTTTAATGATTTATTAACATTTCAAAGGATACTAGTGTTCCAAGAAACAATTTAGAAAAAGTTCCCTAAAAAGTTTTTTTCTTAATTCAGTTCTTTTTGAGGATAATAAAAAGATTATCCTCAAAAAATGTGAGAAAAATCACACTTGCTCTGTGTAATGAGAACTACATGCACTTTACTCTGCGTAAGTACATTGTATCACGGCCAGCCTCTCCTTCCTAAGAAACACCTTATCATCAGTGGGGTAGGGAAAGAGTTTCTAATCTGTCTCATCTTTATCTTTTCTCCTTCTCTCTCCTATTCACTGGTCTTTCCCATCCCTTTTTGGGTGGAGTATTTGTTTCTTGTTTCTCATCCCATGTTAGTAAATGTAGAAAAGTTACTAACTGTTAGTAACCACACAAATGACTTATTGCTGAATTTCTTAGTCTTTACAACTTTGTATTTTCTCTGAAAATACATCAATATTCTATGATGTTTGAGAGAAACTGGGAAAGATATTCGACTTGCTCTCTTGATAATGTATTTTCCTTTATCTTCCAGAATATTCTGTGATGATTAATGACACGTCTTCAACTTCTTCCCTCAACTGGTTTCACTGTCTCACCCTATAAACATATTCGTCTCCTCTATGCTAATCAGACAAACTCTCTTCGCTGTCTGGTTTACAGCATTGTCCTTCATTCTATTCTCAGCCAAAGTTTTAAGAAAAAGTTATATTTGCTCATTCTGCTTGTACCCCAATTTATTCTTCATCCCTCTGCAATCTAGAATTACATTCTTCCCCAATCCACTGCACTAATTCTGTTCTAAGGACACCAATAACCATGTCTCTTATTATCTTGATCTTTCTGCTATAGCTGACCCGTTATCAGAGCTTTCACGAACTTGCCACTCTCACAGCTTTAGTTACACGCACCTTCTTGGTGATTTTTCTTCTTGGTCACTTTGTGGGATTCTCTCTGCCCAAAAACAGCCCTAACTTTGCTGTTTGCTGGTGCCTGCTCTTGCTCACCCTTCCCACTCTATTTGTTCTTTCTGGAAAATTACTCCATTCTCAAATATTTAGCCTCCACTTATTAACCAATGACTTACAGTTGTCTTCCCCCACCATGAGCATTTCCCCTGTATCTCAGACTCACATGATAAAATGTCTTCCCAACACCTTTACCTGGATGCTCTACACAATAGTTCACCATAGTACTTTTTACCCCTTCCTCCTACCTCACAAAGATTCAATCTTCCAAATGTCATCTTTAGTACATTTGGCAGCAACAGTATAGTCTCTGTCATCCCCCAAAGAAACCTGTGTTCCACCTCCATGCGCTCAGCCTCTTCTTTTGTCTTTCCCTCATTTGTAACAACTAAGAGTGCCTTGGCCCTTTCACTTCCTTTACGTTACCATATGGACTAGCCTCCGAATTCGTGGCCTCACTCATTCAAATTTATTGACCACACAGCTGCTAAAATAACCTACCTAAAACACAAATCAGGTCAAGTCATTTCTCTGCTTAACGCTTACCAGCCAAAATCTAATGGGAGGCTATTGTCTCAGTAGCAGTTCTCTTTCAGGTGGTCTGTGAATTCTTTCACTTTTTCAATGATTTATCTTTATGAAGCTGGAATTTCTTCATACACTTTTAAAAAATCAACATAACCCAGCAGATGGAATGCAGAAACAGCTATGAGAACCCAACTGTCTTCTCTCAAGCCAGAGAAGAGATTTGCAAAAACGTAAAGCAATGCCACTGTTCTCACTGAATTTGATTCTTGTTTTGGAAAATATAGTCGCTTTTCATAAAAATAGGTTATTTATGTTGACATATAATAAATTTATTGTTATTCTTAAATGAATGGGTAAATATTTTAGATGCCTCAGCTATAATTTCTAACAGTAAATATAGATTGAAGTAACCTCTATAATCTAAAGTTCTTTAGGATCCACAATCATTTTTAACAGTGTAAAGTAGTCCTGAGACCAAAAACTTTGTAAACTTCTCATCTAAAGGTTGTAATACTATCTCCTATCTCCATTGTACCAACAAATACACAGATAAACGTATACTTGTAAATATTCGTGTGTTGCTAGGGAAGAAAACACATGGTTCCGTCAGAGAGGTTTAGGAGGGGGCAAATCTTCTTGATAGTTTGGGCAATCAATTAGAGAAGGATTCCCTCAGAGGATGGTATTTAAGCTGAAACTGAAAAGATGGAAAGCAATAACCAGGTTTGTAGATCCTGAGGTAGTAAGGACCTTGTCCTATTTGAGGAGCTGAAAGATGATTGATGTGGCTGGAGTAGCATGAACAAGGGCCAGAACAGCCTGACTTAAAGTTGAAGAGAGGACAGATGCCAAATCACGCAGAGCCCTATAAGTAAGCCATCCTAACGCACCATCCAAACCAGGACACTTTAGAAATGAAAGGGAACGGTCATTACAAAAACAAAGTCAACTGCTACGAACAGGATTGTCTTTGGCAAACCAGGACAGATGGTCACCCTAGATATAAGCCACTTTAAGGTGACAAGGTTTTACTTCAAGTAAAATAGGAAACTATTCAAGGATTTTGAGATCACTCTGGTTGCTATCTGGAAAATGGAAAATGAGACAGTAAAATTAAAAATAAAAACACCAGCCTTCCCTGATGGCACAGAGGTTAAGAAGGTGCCTGCCAATGCAGGGGACACGGGTTGGATCCTTGGTCCGGGAAGATCCCACATGCCACGGAGCAACTAAGCCCGTGTGCCACAACTACTGAGCCTGTTCCCTAGAGCCTGAGCCACAACTACTGAAGCCCGCGCACCTACAGCCCGTGCTCTGCAACAAGAGAAGCCACTGCAATGAGAAGCCTGCACACAGCAACAAAGACTAGCCTCCGCTCTCTGCAACTAGAGAAAGCCCGCAGGCAGCAACGAAGACCCAACGCAGCCAATAAATAAATAAATAAATTTTTAAAAGTAAGAATACCTTTTTGGAAGTTCTTGCAGCATTCTGGGTAAGATGTAATAGTAGCCTAGACTAGAGTGGAGATGGAAAGATCTGAGGCCTATTTGGAAGTGAAATCAACAAGGTTTGGTGATGAATCAAGAGTAAGGTTTGAGGGAAAGGTAGGAGACAAGAATAATCCTACATTTTTTAGTAGAGCAACTGAGCAGATAATTGGGGTCTTTTATTGAGAAGGATGTCCTTGGAAAAGAGTAGGTCTATAAGGTGGGGGAAAGGCAGAAGAAATCAAGAATTCAGTAATTTGGGATATTACATTTGCAATTCCTGTGAGACATCCAAGTGGAGATAGATGAAAGTTGACCTCTGTATATACAAGACTGAACTCAGAAAAAAATGGCCAAAAATATTAACATGACAGTCATCAGCATATAGATAGCATGTAAGTAAAATAAGGTTCAAATTATTCTCTTTTGCCTCTTCTATTTAAAAAAGCTGATATAATTCTTACCTGCCCCAATTCCATATTTGTTATAGGGGTTAGAAATTGTCTTCCAACTTTAAATTTTGAAAGCTTTGCTATCTCCTATTCTAGGGTAACTTCAATGACTGATTATATTGCATCTTTTGAAAGACTGAATTTTCAGCATTTCTGGATAGAACTTGTACTATAGGGTTGTGATATTCCTAAGGATTTGGGAGTAGATCACTTCTGAAAATTGAATTAAATGAGTAATTGAGTAAATGAGTGAGGTCAGTTAATCTTTATTTTAATCCCATGGTGAAAGTATTTATAAAATTAGGAATCTGTTTGACTGGTGAAACATCAAGCTCTGATAGTTTTTTTTTAAAACGTTTGGATTTCGTATAGCAAGTTTTCTTGAACAGGTAAGTCCTGAGTTTTGTTTTTAAAACTGATATAGTTATTTTCTCTATGGAAAAAGGCCTACCAGCCCATCTAAGTCAACATTGCTTCATTAATTATGGGTGGGTCTCTTTCCACTTTTAGACTTGAAGTTAAAACTGAAATGCTTAGGTCGTTAATCATTGTACTTCCAAGTTCATGTAAGAACTCATGCCTGTGGAATTCTCTAAATGAATTGGCGATTTCAAGAATTTGGGAGAATATTTTACCAAATCTCCCCAAAACTTATTTATTACCCCTCCAATCAGTACACGTAACATACAGATGAAAAGAAATAACCAAGATTTGCTAACAGAATTTAGCCCTGATCTACTTTTACTATTAAATGGGGATAGAAGGCATGTGTGCTTGAAAAAGCATGTCTGATTACATATTTTACACACTAGTTTTGAGGTGTTACTAGACTAGGGGCTCTTAAAATAATAATATATTACCAAAATTTTCATCTATCTCTTGAAGATTTTAATAATAAGAAGAATATGATTCTGGTTAAGTAAGTAGATTATATGTGTATGTATGTATATATTTGTATGTATGCATGTATGTATATATGTCGATGTGGATGTGATATATATGTAGGTAGTATATGCATGTGTGTAGTTCATGTGTATATATAAGTGTAAGTGTAGGTGTATATGTATATGCACATATGCATAACTGAAAGGATAAATACCAAACTACTGATAGAGATTTCTTCTGAAGAGGGGAGTGGGAATACAGGGATACATGCAGTGGGCTTTCATGTTTATTCTATGTATGTTCATAATATTTGAAACTTTCACCATATGAGTGTATTCACATTTCTTGTGTAATTTAAAAGGATAAAGAGGAAAACAAATAAATGGATAATACTTTATTAAAAAGAGCAGGAGGGTAAGGAAGAGAAGGAGAATAAAAGGATGATTATCAAAAAGTGGAGAAATGGCAAAAGTATTTAAACTTGTTTCATCACTTTACATCCCACCTGGAAAACTGATGCAAAGATTTGGACTTTTTATAATGTAACCATCCGAACTTTGGCTAGACCCAATATTTCCAGTAGCAACTAGCTACTGGACTTTTTATAATGTAACCATCCGAAATATTGGCTAGACCCAATGTTTCCAGTAGCAACTAGCTAGTAATAAACAAATGAACCTTTATCTACTAGTTCTGTGTCGAGAGAGATCCACCAGTTCCTGCCACCCTACCCCTAACGCTGTCCATCACAGGGATCCTTCAGCAGAGGAATCATTAGCAACATCATGCTGTTGGTGTCTGTTTTAGACTCCCACTATTTACATGGCTAACTTGGCTGAGATTCTCACCCTCTTTTAAATTATTAAGCTCTTATCAAAAACAAGCTTGTGTGTGCTGCTCTCCTTTTCCCATGGGAATGGCCATCCCAATCCTCATGAGACATAAAATTATTTCTTTAATCCTCATGAGTACTTGTTCAACATGCAACTCTTAGGAGAAAGTTCTTCCATGGGCAGCTCATGTTTGAAAAGCAAAACCCTTTCACTCCTGGGAAGAATTCCTCTGGGTGATATACCCCCTGCCCTCCAACATCTGCAGATCCCCAGATCAAGACATATATTATGTAAATGCTTGGAGAAACTCTGTTTGGAGTCAAGCAGACTTTTGCTACCCGAAGCACAGTGATACTTGGATGAATGAATCTTAGGGGGATGGCATGGAAATGGGTTTCATTCCTGAAGACAAAATGTCCAGTTATTCCTTTATCTCTTTCTGCTCACACCCCTATCTTCCTCCTTTCTCTTCATCCTCTTTCCTTCCTTTCTATCTTTCTCTTCATCTTATGCACAGAATCTTCATTTCCAGAAGGCTGTCCACCCCAGGGCATGTGTGACTTTTGGGGAACGAAGCCCACTGACACTTCTTACAGTCAGAGGGCCGGCCTCCCTGGCGTTGCTCTCTGGGTGACTCAGGACCCTGGCAGCAGGGGATGGCCCGAGGCCCTGATGGATGTGCCAGAACACTCAGATTGAATCTGACAGGCAGCTTCAGTGATTTGAAGGAATTCACACAGAGAATTTTGCTCCTCCTAGGTGAGTCCAAGTGCTCTCTGAAACTGCCAGTCTCTTGTCCTTCACTCCTTGCCCAGGGGCAGCTTGGAGATGCTAACCCATACTCTTTAGATAAAAATAGGGCTGCTTCTTTGCCTCAAATACTAAAAGCAAAAGGATTTGAAAATGTTTTAAAATTGCCCAATCTTCATACCCCATTTGGTTTACTGACCCTGCCACCACCAAAAATTAAAGGAAGGAGGAAGAGAAGGGGGACAACAAAAAGATAGCTCTGTAATCTCCTTAAGGTCACAAAATACTGTATACTCTGTAGTGAGAAGTGGCACTGAATAACATAGGCTGTTAGGTCTTCCTGGATATTCAGGGTTGGCTTTTGTTATTAACATCTTTATTGGAGTATAATTGCTTTACATTGTTATGTTAGCTGCTGCTGTTTAACAGAGTGAATCAGCTAAACATACATATACATACATCCCCATATCCCCTCCCTCTTGCGTCTCCCTCCCACCCTCCCTATCCCACCCCTCTAGGTGGTCACAAAGCACCGAGCTGATCTCCCTGTGCTATGCGGCTGCTTCCCACTAGCTATCTATTTTACATTTGGTAGTGTACATATGTCCATGCTACTCTCTCACTTCGTCCCAGCTTACCCTATCCCCTCCCTGTGTCCTCAAGTCCATTCTCTACGTCTGCATTTTTATTCCTGTCCTGCCCCTAAGTTCTTCAGAACCATTTTTTTTTTTTAGATTCCATATATGTGTTAGCATACGGTATTTGTTTTTCTCTTTCTGACCTACTTCACTCTGTATGACAGACTCTAGGTCCATCCACCTCCCTACAAATAACTCAATTTTGTTTCTTTTTATGGCTAAGTAATATGCCATTGTACATATGTGCCACATCTTCTTTATCCATTCATCTGTCGATGGACACTTAGGTTGCTTCCATGTCCTGGCTATTGTAAATAGAGCTGCAATGAACATTGTGGTACATGACTCTTTTTGAATTACAGTTTTCTCAGGGTATATGCCTAGTAGTGGGATTACTGGGTCATATGGTAGTTCTATTTTTAGTTTTTTAAGGGACCTCCATACTGTTCTCCATAGTGGCTCTATCAATTTACGTTCCCACCAACAGTGCAAGAGGGTTCCCTTTTCTCCACACCCTCTCCAGCATTTATTGTTTGTAGATTTTTGATGATGGCCATTCTGACCGGTGTGAAGTGATACCTCATTGTAGTTTTGATTTGCATTTCTCTAATTATTAGTGATGTTGAGCATCCTTTCATGTGTTTGTTAGAAATCTGTATATCTTCTTTGGAGAAATGTCTATTTAGGTCTTCTGCCCATTTTTGGATTGGGTTGTTTGGGTTTTTGATATTGAACTGCATGAACTGCTTGTAATTTTGGAGATTAATCCTTTGTCAGTTGATTCATTTGCAAATATTTTCTCCCATTCTGAGGGTTGTCTTTTCATTTTGTTTATGGTTTCCTTTGCTGTGCAAAAGCTCTGAAGTTTCACTAGGTCCCATTTGTTCATTTTTCTTTTTATTTCCATTTCTCTAGGAGGTGGGTCAAAAAGGATCTTGCTGTGATTTATGTCATAGAGTGTTCTGCCTATGTTTTCCTCTAAGGGTTTGATAGTGTCTGGCCTTACATTTAGGTCTTTAATACATTTTGAGTTTATTTTTGTTTATGGAGTTAGGGAGTGTTCTAATTTTATTCTTTTACATGTAGCTGTCCAGTTTCCCCAGCACCACTTATTGAAGAGGCTGTCTTTACTCCATTGTATATTCTTGCCTCCTTTTTCAAAGATAAGGTGACCATATGTGCGTGGGTTTATCTCTGGGCTTTCTATCTTGTTCCATTGATCTATATTTCTGTTTTTGTGCCAGTACCATACTGTCCTGATTACTGTAGCTTTGTAATATAGTCTGAAGTCAGGGAGCATGATTCCTCCAGCTCCGTTTTTCTTTCTCAAGATTGCTTTGGCTATTCGGGGTCTTTTGTGTTTTCATACAAATTGTGAAATTTTTTGTTCTAGTTCTGTGAAAAATGCCATTGGTAGTTTGATAGGGATTGAATTGAATCTGTAGATTGCTTTGGGTAGTATAGTCATTTTCACAATGTTGATTCTTCTGATCTAAGAATATGGTATACCTCTCCATTTGTGTGTAACATCTTTAATTTCTTTCATCAGTGTCTTATAGTTTTCTGCATACAGGTCTTTTGTCTCCTTAGGTAGGTTTATTCCTAGGTATTTTATTCTTTTTGTTGCAATGGTAAATGGGAGTGTTCCCCTAATTTCTCTTTCAGATTTTTCATCATTAGTGTATAGGAATGCAAGAGATTTCTGTGCATTAATTTTGTACCCTGCTACTTTATCACGGTTGGTTTTTAATGCTTGTGTAGGAGAAACTGATTCAATAGAGAAAGAATGAAATCCTACCCATTTATATATCCATTGAGTGTAAAATTTGTTCAGAATTTTAGGTTGACAAATTGAGGTGTATCCTTTCTTCAAGGCAAACCTATCTTCACTTCCTCCTCTAGCATCCGGTAGAATAAGTCATTTCTGAGTATATTTGCCTCACATAGGTGACTTAATCTAGTAAGTCATTAGCTGAATAAGGAATTGAACTTTTTGGAAGTAAATTTCATGTTTGATATGTTTCTTGGTAAGGACTGGCTGCTAAACAAAAACAGTTGACACCAGACTCTTGAAAACTTCTGAAACATGCACATGCAAGGTTTTGAAGGTGTAGGTAAGGTTATTCAAGTGTAACTTAACCCATGTGCCACAACTTCCAAGACTTCTTAAATAAAAATGACAAAATTATCTCAAATAAAAAAATAAAGTCAAGAGAATTTAGATTAATTATCTCAACTATATTTTGAGCCCAGTATTTTTATCTTCATGGCAATTCTCACTCTATTACTATTAAACTAAGAGCCAGAAAATCAACTGTCAATTTGATTTTTAAGAAAAAGCCCCACACAGAAATATCCACCAATAATCATTTCTCACCAGATTTATTAAGGAGTTTGAAGAGCCCTCCTATTTTTAGGTACCTGTCTAGGCATTTTGAAGTGTATTCATCCCCCAGGCAACCCAGAGCATAATTGTTTCTTGCTCTAGGTCCTTTAATGGCTTCAAGTTTACACTACACCAGCATATAGCACCCTAGCACTGCTGATCTTCAATGATTCAACAGGTCCAGACTCATAGGCAAGAATTTTAGAGCCATCGCCCAGGGCTGAATCAGCCACGACTAAATCCAATTCATCACTCTGCAATTATATTTGTTTTTTCTTGTTCCAAATGTTGTTCAGAGAAAACAAAACCCAGGGGAGCTGGGTACAATTTGTTAGCCTGCAAGTAGCAATTATTTCAATGAAACTGTATAGAATAGACTTCGTCACCATGACATTACGAGAGTTATTTTGACTTCTACTTTTATTTTAACTGACCAAGAGAATCAGAAATGACTTACCATTATTATCTATTGTTCTTAAAGAAAAATTAGTAATATCTAAAGCCTTTCAGAAAAAAAACATGATACACCAGAATATTCATAATCCTTCCATTGTCCCCAGTTTCAGTTATCTAATTCTGAGTCTTTTTATGGATGCCCTTTGGATGAAGCCCAAATTTGAGTTCATTGGCAGGAATTATCTCAAGGAACATCTGTCTTATGAATATCCATCTAATTTTTTGCACTGGTTGAGGTAACTCTAATCTTATCACTGATAAATCATTGCTTATTCTATAATTACCATTTGGGGAGCAATAAATGTTGAAAATTTGGAAACATTCCCTTTCTTCTTCAAAGTCTCAGAATTACAATTTACACTTATGTTTTGAGGTCCAACCAATATTTTTTTCCAAATTCTAACATCTGGAGAGACTGCTATCTCACTCTGACAGTGTAAGGACGATCCTGCTCACAAGGGGGTGAAATCCCTCAGAAGGCAGAGGTGAGGGGCAGCTTCTTCCTCAGCCCTAGCAGGAGCCCTGCCTGTACTTCACCTTGGAAGGTAACATAGTCTCTATTTCTACAGTGAAGCAATGTTAACAAGACCAACCTATGATTTTCAAAGACTGCCTGCCTTTGCCTAAAGAACAAACTTGAAAGGAAGGAAGGAAGGAAGGAAGGAAGGAAGGAAGGAAGGAAGGAAGGAAAGGAAGGAAGGAAGCAAGGAAGGAAGCAAGGAGGAAGGAAGGAAGCAAGGAAAAGAAAGAAAGAAGGAAAAAGAGAGAGGGAGGAAGGGAGGAAGGAGGGAAGGAAGAAAGAAAGAAATAAGGAAGGAAGGAAGGAAGGAGGAAGGAAGGAAGAAAAAAGAAAGAAAGAGAGAAAGAAGGAAAAAGAGAGAGGGAGGGAGTGAGGAAGGAGGGAAGGGAAGAAGGAAGGGAAGGGAAGGAAGTCTCTTTGTGTTCGTTCCCTACACCTTGGAAAGAATTAATGAGAGCAGAGAAGTTTGATAAAAAGTGCCACAGCTTGTAAACAGTGGAAAGTTTCTGCTTTTGTGTGGGTTGAGTTGGTCAATGTTATAAGGAAACCAGGTAATTCTTCCTCCCTGCCTATATTAGGAGAAACACCTGTTGAGGTTAGCTTTTCTCAGGAGGGCTGGGTCGGCCTCTGAGCTGAAATTGGCTACCTCAGGAAACTGTGATGATGCTCTGGCTGTTTACAGGGGTGGCTGGAAAGAACCCTTGCGAGGAACTTGGATATAATTGACCACTATGGGTCAGCATCACAGCTGTACAAATGGTTCTTTAACAACCCATGACATCAATGAGGTATTTCTGATGGCTGAAGTAAGAGATTACGGGCTTTTGTGGGACAATGTATTTGCTAATCATGAAAACTCTCATAGAGCTTGTCCAGACACACTTTGCTTACAGCAGGCAATCCATCTTCCTTCAACTGGGGCAAAATGGATTTCTCAGAAGTCTATATAAAAACTCCAACTGCCAATTATGAATAAGGAAATAAGGCATACTTAAAATGAATTTTGGTTGTTTTGCAAGCCGGTAACTTACTGAAGCAAGTATCTTGGGGATTCCATGCAAGACAGTTCAACAGAGATACTCATGGATTAAAGCACTTCGACACCTGAAACTGTGCTGTTACCCTCGTGATGGTTTGAGTTTGCATTTAAGTCTATTAACATTCAAATGGGACCTCCTTTAGCACTTTATATATGTCATTTGGGATTTATCTCTTTTGATTTGTGCCCAAGTCATGCATGTGCTCATATGCCCTAACTCCTTTACCAGACAGTGATCCCATGTTGGCTGTACACAGGTCTGAATTACTTTTCCTTACTCACTATTACTCTAGGAGTCGTAGCACATACTCCTGGTAAATGAATTTTTAATGAGTGTAAATATGTCCTGTCCTAAGTATATTTCCTTTTTTTTTCTAAATAGGAAGACACATGGATACACATTGACAACTGTAGGTGAAATCTCCGGACTGGGAATGTCCTTGTTCCTATTTCTGGATTAAATGATATTTAAATTCTTTTAGGGGAAATTTTCCATTATAGGTTTTCAAACATTTCAAAAAGAGGGACCGACAAAAAGAGTGAGACAGGTTGACTTATGGAAACGTTTTGATGTTTCTCTCATATCTGGCCTTCACTTCCTATAGGTGTTTAAGCTCGTTTTCTTTTAAAAGAGAAGAGTCAGTCACTGCTCTTCTTTAAAACAATTCTTAAAAATCCTATCAAAAATACTATGTACATTTTATTATGAGTTAATAGTTAATAGTTAATCGAGACTGCAAATATCATATATTTCCAAGGATACTCTGAAAACTTTAATTTCTTTATTGAATTGGTCTCTATTCTACCAGGCATAATGAAACTGCCCAAAGAAAAGTGATATAATCTATAATTAATATAACCCAATGGATAGAACTAAAGCCTAAAATTTCTTTCTGCCTCGTAGCTCTCAAGGAGAAATGGCCTCAAAATGCTGGAAGCACAATCCTTTTCGATCATCAGATTTTCAGGTCTGTTGCATCCAACAGTTGGACAGAATTTTTGCCCTGTTCAGACAGACACCAAGTTTAAAAACAAAAAAAGGCCAAGTACCTTTTTGATCTAACTTTAAAAAGCATTGTCAATGTCAAGAACACGGAGACTGTAGACTGTGGGTTGTTTATTATGCTAGAAGGAGTCTTCTGTGCTGTATTGTTTGTGTGGTATGAAGAGACATTGTACGCCTGCTGTCCCTCTGGGACCCTCATGAAAAGGAGGTATTTTATCTTCCCTGCCTATGCCCGTAAATGAATTCTGCAAAGTAAATACAATATATAAAGCCAAGCCTGGCTCCAAAATCATGTTATGTGCCTCCCTTTGGCCATGAGGAAGTTACTCATGCTTATCAGAGGACCAAATTTGGTGTGCCATTATTAGGTTGCAGGCAAAATGGTAACAGGACGCCATTAAGTGGTTTTTACCAACAAGGCGTGCCAAGACATGGTGTCCCAGCCTACTGGCTGCCGGGAAAGTGTTCTTTACCTTGTGCACGAGGTGGGGGAACGTCTACTGATGATAACATAAAGAGAACTCAGATCCTTTGAGAACTAGCATCAGATCACTAGCTCACATAGGGGATGTGGTTAAATACATCAATTTAAAATGTGGTCTTGGCACTGAAGTTTGGAGAACTGGCATTTATTTTATTTTCTTGATCGAAATCAATCAGGAATGACTTGCCTCCCATGAGGAAACCAAATAGGTATGCAGGAATTTAGCCACCTGACATAACCATGACCACATTACAAGCTAGACAATGAGAAAGGACAAAGGAGAAGGAAAGTCAAGTTGAAATTGTGTTGCTTCATGAGGGAACCATCCCATTTATTCCCTGTTCCTGATTCACAGCCTCTTCTGCCACGTGCATCAGTTTTGTCTGACCCTTTCCTATTTCTCCAGATTCTTCAGAACATTTGTGTCCGATGTCTGTCGTCAGTGCAATTGCATTGTTGGGGTTAAATAAAATTGCTTTGAAGCCATGAACATCTGGACTCAAATATTGACTCTGCTGCTTGCTAGCTGTGTAGCTTTAGACAAGCACTTTCTGAGTCTTGTTTACTTTAAAAAAGCAATTTCTGAAAGATTTTATAAAATAGCTATATAACACCTGAAACCCAGAGGAATTTCAGAGAACGTGAGGCTACGAAAGCAGATCATTATTCTAAGATATGTCTTGAGAAAACAACTCATTGAAAATACTTGTGCTAATTTTTTTAAGATGGACTAAACTGGGAAGTATTTTGTTAATTACCATCCTAAGACTCTTAGGACTTACTAAGTATAATGTATTAGAGAAATAAAGATTTAATTTTTCCCCAAAGGCATCAAACTAATCCTTGATACTCATGTGAAAATATTGGTCAGATATGACTGACTTTAGTTTAAAATTTAGAAGTAGAAATAATTAAAATTTTTGTTGATCTTCTGTTGAGGTATAATTGACATGTAACATTACATTAGTTTCAGGGGTCCAACATAATGATGATACTTGTATATGTCGCAAAATCATCCCCAAAATAAATCTAATTAACACCCATCACTACACATAGTTACAAAGTTTTTTTTTTTTTCTTGTGATGAAAACTTTTAAGTTCTACTCTCTTGGGCACTTTCAATTATACAAAACTGTATTCCTTTTTTTAAATTTATTTATTTTAGGCTGCACTGGGTCGTCATTGTGTGAGGGCTTTCTCTAGCTGTGGCGAGCAGGGGCTACTCTTCGTTGCAGTGCATGGGCTTCTCAGGGCTTCTCATTGTGGCGGCTTCTCTTGTTGCAGAGCACGGGCTCTAGGCTCACGGGCTTCAGTAGTTGTGGCACGTGGGCTCAGTAGTTGTGGCATGTGGGCTCAGTAGTTGTGGCATGTGGGCTCAGTAGTTGTGGCACAGGGGCTTAGTTGCTCCGCAGCCTGTGGGATCTTCCCGGACCAGGGCTGGAACCCGTGTCCCCTGCATTGGGTTCTTAGCCACTGTGCCACCAGGGAAGCCTCCAAACACTGTATTCTTAACTATAGTCCCCATGCTGTACATTACATCCCCATGGCTTATTTTAGAAATAATTTGGAGTTTTAGATATCAAAAAATCAAACATAAGCATCTATGAAAACATAATTGAAAGTCTTACAAACTCCTCTTTTCTTTATTTCTTTCTAAGGAAATCTTTCTCGGAAACTTGAACACTTTTGTCAACATCTGTCCAGTATCCATCATGTTTAAAATCTGTTAAGAATTTTAACTTACAATGTCAGCTCAACCAACCCTTCAATCACGTAACAAGGCTGAAGAAATCAAGATTGATTCAGCAGGTTCAAATTTTATATACTGAGGCATTTACATCAAGTCTGGAAGATATATCTTTGGATTTTCTGTGGAGGTAAAGTAATCTGTTTTGGTCTGTCTCCACTTTTATACCATTTCAATGTGTAAATAAGAAACTATCAAGTACCAAATAAAGTTGGAGTAGAATTGCCCAACTGTGATGTCCAATTTCCGAAGAGTAAGAATTTTAAAGTGAGTATTTCAAGGGGTAACATCAATGTTTTTTCTTCTTATTACTGATTAGAGAAACCAAAGGACTAAACAATTAAAAATTCACAAACTTGTTCAGTAGAAAAGGAACCATACTACGGAAAGAATCACTTACATTCTGGTCAGAGTCCGTCTCTGCTCAGCCTGTAAGGATTTGTGTAAGTTTACATTATAACAAATGAAAAACAACTCACACTACTCTCAGTACTACGGGGATCTATTTTGTTTCCTTTGGCGATTTAAAAACATATCTGGGTCTGAATGTGTGCATTTTTGAAACAGCAATTTGTCAACTTTGTTGTTGACATATGGCATTTGTGAGGTTTGATTCAGGCTTGTCTTAAAAAAAAAATCTTCTTAAAACTGTATGCCTTTATCAGAAGTCGCCCCTCTGCTATTTACAAGCGCCATGGTTACGGTCCTGCTAGACTGATGATATTCACATGCAGGAAACAATGCAGGGAAAACAGGATTTGCACGGCTCCGACTGCACTGGCCCAAGAATTCCAGGAAGTGATTGTACTTTATGAAACCGTCTGTGCTCCGCTAGATTGTCTATAGCTTTTAAGGTCAAGTCCTATCACACTGAGTTTGCAATGCCCTTTGTAACAACGCAGAGTGTTTATGAAGCTGAGTACACGCTGTATTGTTTACCAGTCCCTCCAGTTTAAAGGTGCGATATCCCGATCTGTTCAGGATGGCACCGGGAATCCATCACAACCTTTTCTGACACAGGCTTGGGCTCGCTTCAAAGAGCCCCCAACAATAGTGACCACGCGACAGTCCAGTGCATGGAGAAAGTCACGAAGCCCACAGTCCCTGACGGGAGAGACGGGTGCGAGTGTGGAAGATAAATGTGGGGAGTGCTCTGAGTTTATGTTATAAGATTTCTGGGCTCTCTGATACAGCTGAGCAGTCTCCTTGCAGGGAGAAAGGTGCTGGCATACAGTAACTGCCGATTCCGAGAGTGCGGTAAGGAGAGTGAGACAACAATGGAAATTACTTCTTCGCGAGAGAGCTGGCTGGCAGCCAGGCATTCCAGGGCCTCGCTCTCTCGAATTCTTTGATTTCTCTACTGTGTGTAGAGATTCCTGGTGCCGCCGGGCTCAGGGCTGCGGGAGCCCGACAGGGGACACCCAAACTGCTCCCAGCGCAGGGGCAGCAGCATTGCTTGCTACCCTCCCTCTTCAGCGCCCCCCAAATCTCCTTGTAGCTGCCCAACTAGACGTGACTGACCAGACCCCTCCCAGCTCCCTCTCCATGAAGGATGCTGAAGCCAGGTTGAACACACGATGATCCACAGCCGTTGTTAACGATGCTGTAGCCATCAGGTTGTCTGGGTCCGCATCCTTTCAACTGGGAGTACCCACTGCTCCCCAGGCTTAATGAACTTTCGGAAGCTATGTGAAACGCTGTGCACCAATGTCATGGCACCTTAAGAATAAACATGACAGCACTAATGTTCTTACACACAAGGACTGAATGAACCTCTGTGGGTGATTGTCGCTGTCAAATCAATCAATATAAATATAATGAAGCCTAGCAGTGTGTAAGTTAAGTGACTTGCCATAGGGGCTGTTTCCTCCAGGGTAGAAAAATAAATGGACAACAGTGAGTTACTTTTCATCCAGCCCCACGTTATGGACGCCAAAACCCGTTTTTGATATCTGGTTTCCCAATGGAGGGCTGTATTTTGTTGAATACATTTTACTTTTTTTTTTTTTTTTTTTTTTTTTTGCGGTACGCGGGCCTCTCGCTGTTGTGGCCTCTCCCGCTGCGGAGCACAGGCTCCGGACGCACAGGCTCAGCGGCCATGGCTCACGGGCCCAGACGCTCCGCGGCATGTGGGATCTTCCCGGACCGCAGCACAAGCCCGCGTCCCCTGCATCGGCAGGCGGACTCTCAACCACTGCGCCACCAGGGAAGCCCAATTTTACTTTATTTTTAAATGTATAGGCATCTTGAGGTTCATCTTTAAATTAATGAGTACGCTCTGGGCAAAATCGCAGAGCTATCTTTAAACCTTTTGGTAAAATGTATTTCTTTCAAGCTGGCTCAAAGAGAGCCATTGTCGGATGTAGTGGTGAGCATGACTGCCTCATAAATGGCATAAATGGTTGCTAATTGCTGGTCAAAACACTCAAAGCTAAATTAAAATAAAAAGTGCCGCTCATCAAGTAAGGATCTAATAGGAAACACCAGACGGAAGTGTCGAGTTCTCCGTTCTGGTTCTGGCTCTGGCACTAACTGCTTGGGAATTTCTCCTCTGCTGTTTATAGACACTGGGGTAATCATTCCCTAGACTTTTGGTTTTCATCTGCAAATGGAGGAGCTTTGAATATATGACCTTTAAGAGCTTTCACATCTATAAAGATAGAATCTGTAACACGTGGTCTCTAGAGCAGAAGAGTCTATAAAGAGGGAGCTTGAAGGATTCCTAGAAGAACAGAAAAAGACACATATGAGAAAAAGAACCGAGGTATAAAATTCTGAAGATTAATCCTGCCATAGGAAGAAAAATAATGACTTATATTTTCATAGCACATTTTAAAAAGTGCTTCCACATTCCTTAAATCCTCAGAAAAATACTGGGACTTTGATATTATGATTTTCATTTCAGAAATGAGGAAACTGAGGCTTGCTGAAGATACAGAGTGATAAGGGCTTGAGTATAAAAACAAATTTAGAAAGAGAAGCAACAAAAAAAAGCAAATCAAGCTCTTGGGCTCCAGGAGTAGGGCTTCCTTTAGCAGCCTGAATGCAAGGGCGGTGGTGCCCAATGGAGAAGAATTCTTGGTTTTTCTTGCTATGTCACCTTCAGTTTTCTCCATGTTTTAGGTGGCAAAAATGCAAAAGGCTACTACTGGCTCTTTGTAGGAACATTTTCTGATTTTAACTGTGCTAATTTTATTTTTCACCCTGTTGAGACATGCATACATAAAAGAGTAAGGAAATTATGGAGTGATTGATTTGAGGTATATCTCTTGGTTAAGAGAAATACATACATTAGAAATTATGAAAACTATGTTCTGTGCCCTAAATGCTCTCAACACGTTGTCAGATGATGTAAATAAAATGTCAGGTAATTGCTTTATTTATTCAATATTTATGCAGTTAGAGCTAACAAAAACACTATATATTGTATATACTAATACAAAACATGTGGGGTGCAAAAAAGCAGTTTTTAAAAGGAAAAATATAGTCTACAATTCTTACAGTAGAAGAGAGGAAAGGAATTTTATTTTTATAAAAGAAGAAGGCGGCTTAAAATTAAATGAGTTCACTATCCATTCTAAGAAATTAGAAAAGGAACAAGAGAATAAACCCAAAGAAAGGAGAAACAAAGAGATAAAAGAAGTTCAGAAACAAAACAGAAAGTAAAATTTCATATAAGTAGTCAAAAAGATAAAAGTTGTTTGAAAAGACAGATTTATCAAGAAAAATAAGAAGAGAATATGAAAACAAATAACATAAAGAGGGAAATAAATATTGTTCCCACAGATATGTAAAAAGAAATAAGAAAATATTATGAGCAACTTTAGGCTAATAAGTTTGTAAATGATGAAATATATGAATTTGTAAGAAACATAGCATATAAAAATGACTCAAGATGAAACAGACATTCCCTACAAATTAAAAATGTAATTAAATCTGTAGTTTAAAATTTCACAAAGAACATAACATGCCAGATTGTTTTACTTGTGAATTCTACCAAACATTTCTTACACAAACTCTTCCAGGGAATAGAAAAAGATGGAACACTTCCCAAAATATTTTATGAGACTACACAATGTCAAAACAAAAATTAGCTAAGGGCAAAACAAAATAGGAAAATTACAGGTCAGAATTGTTGTAATTCACTACATTACCAAGTTAAAGGAGATAAACCACATAATTACACCCATAGTAGCAAAAAAGATGTCCAATAAAATTCAATAACCATTCATGATAAAACGTTTGGCAAAGTAGGAGTAGAAAACAATGTCTTTAACTTGTAAGAAAACCTATAAGCCTCTAGAGAAAACACCATTCATAATGGTGAAAGCTTGAAAATATTTTTTTTTAAATCATGAGCAAGACAAGAATGGCCACTATCATCTTTTCTTTCCCACACTGTAGTGAGAAAAATCCCAGGCATCAAAATAAAACAAAAATAATAAATAATTAAATATTTCAAGAATTTCAAAGAAAGGAACAAATCTCTCATTACTTACGGATGATATTATATACAGAGAAAGCCCAAAATATCAAAAGATACATTATTTACATTTATTCTAATACTTAGCAACAAATCAACTGGCAAACAAAATCCATTGTCTTTCTAGATATCAAAATATTTCACATACAAAATGTAATTTAAAATATGTCTTATAAAAGCAACAAATTAAAGTACATAAACACATGGGACTAAATCTAACAAAAGTTATACAAGGCATGTATAATTAGAAAGCTTTTTGAAGTTCATTAAAGAACTCAACTAATGGAAAAATACACTATGTTCTTGAATAAGGAGAGTCATAAAAAGTTGCCGGTTCTCCTCACTTGGATCTAAATGGTAAATATATTTACGATACCAATTACAAAAGTTTTTCATGGAATTTGGCAAGCTGATTTTAAAATTCATACAAAAGAACAAAAAGATAACGGGTAGCCAATATGCCCCTGAGGAAGTGAAGTAAGAAGAAGGAACTTGTCTTATTAGATATCAAGACTTATTATAAAACTATACTAATTGAGTTGCTCACAATGTGATGTTGCACATTAATTGATAAATAGACCAAAGGACAGAATGGAGAATTTGGAAACCTGATTTATGACAGAGACTGTATTTGAAATAAATGAGGAAAAGATGAACTATTTAGTAAATGCTACATTCAAATTTCGTAAGCTGAAATTCACCCCCTCCTCACACTATACACAAAACTCAAATTAAAAGAGTAATAAGTAAATAAATGTGCTAGTCAGAACTACATAACCCCAAGAAGAGAACGTAGGAGGTACCTAGAAACAAAACTCACAATGAACAAACCCTAAAGAAAAAGACTGAAGAATTTAATGACTTTAAAATTAAGAACTTCTCTTTGTCAAATGAGCCCACCAAAAGAGTAAAATAATTAGCTATGGAGTGAGAAAAGATAATTACCTAACATGTAATTTATAAAAATAAACTATACATAGTTTAGCAGTTAAATTTATTGCCTATTGCTATTCCTACTTTGATATTTAAGAGCTCCAATCAGTTAATAAGAAAAAGAGAAACAACCCAATAGAAAGATAGACAAAAGACCCAAAAAGGAATTCTAAAGAAAAGGAAACACATAAGGCTTATTATAAACACATAATAAGATGCTCAGGGGCTTCCCTGGTGGCGCAGTGGTTGAGAGTCCGCCTGCCGATGCAGGGGACACGGGTTCGTGCCCCTGTCCGGGAAGGCCCGTGAGCCATGGCCGCTGAGCCTGCGCGTCCGGAGCCTGTGCTCCGCAATGGGAGAGGCCACAACAGTGAGAGGCCCGCATACCGCAAAACAAACAAAAAAAATAGATGCTCAGCTTCTTCAGTAATCAGAGAAAGGAAAAGACAGAGTCACAATGCACCAGATTCGGGGGAAAAAGGGGGACCATAGCATGTTTAAGGAGGATGTTGAGCAATGGGAACTCTCATCCACATCTGGTAGGGATTTAAATGTGTACTATTACTTTGGAAAACACTTTGGAATTGCCTAGAAATTTGAACACTCATAGTTTATGACCTCGCCATTCCATTTCTAGGTGGAATTCTAGTTCAGAGACTCTTACATACAGTCACCAGGAGACAGGTTCCCCCAAAATTATATCAGTGCTCTTTGCAGCAGTCCCAAACTAGAAAAAATAAGCGTGTTGATCAAAATTAGAATGAATAAAGCAGAGTGGACAAGTTCAAATGGTTGTCAAAAGCAGAATAAATGAATTCATATGCTGAAACACTACACAACAGTGCAAACAGTGAGCTACAGACACAAGCATCAACATGGATGAATTCTTAAAATATAATTTTGAGCAAAAGGATTAAATTGTAAGAAAATATAATAATTTATTTATATAAATTCCCCCCAAAGGCAAAATTAAACTATAGTTTGCTTAGGGATGTATGCATGTATGTGAAAACTAAGAAGAAAAGCAGGGAATGACTAACAGAAAAGACCAGATAGTGGTTATCTCTGATGAGGGCTTGGGGAAGAAATTGTTGAGGTTCATGTAGGAGGATTTAAACTATAGGTTATGTTCTAGTTTTAAAGCTGGGTGGTAGGTAGGCAGATATTCATTTTATTGTTATTCTCTAGAGTACAGATGTATTTTAGACAGTTTTGTGTATGTACGATACACTGCACACTAAAAATAAATAAATCTATGTTTACTTCAGCTTGTTCACTTCCAAAGGCTCCCCAAATACCTTATTCTTTGCCACTGGACCACTATGGTAGGAAATGTTTAAAAGCCGTGTCTTAAAGTTAATCAGTGCAAATGATTTAAGGTTTGGAATGATGAGATGATACATACTGAGAGAGGGCACTGGCTGCCCAGGGTAACAGGAGGCAGCCAGTAGGGTAACAGGACAAGAATTTAGTGGGTGCCACTGTCGACATGCTTCACATGGTTAGTAATTTCGCCAAGCCCTGTCCTTGCCTGAAGAATTGCCACAGGTTGGAAATTCCACATCAGTCACCACTTCCCTGGATATTAGTTGTTCATGTAAATTCTGAATAATGGAAGGCTGTATTTTAATCACAAAATAGAAGGAAATGGAAACAAAGACAGCCTGGGAAGGGGAAGGCAAGTACTGGGGTTTCTCCCTAAACTTCTTTCCTTACACTTCTGTTGATGTTCTCCTTGGTTAAGTATTTGGAAAGCACATCATATTTCAGTTTGTGCCCCCTAAAAAGAACAGTTTGTTCCCATACTAGGAAGAATGACAGTGTTTTCTTTCCTTATGACATGAAAGTACCATCTGACACCAACAAGCAGTCATTTTGTTTAGGGATGCATACATATGTGTAAAACTATAAGGGGAAGCTGGAAATAATTAACAGGAAAGTAAAGAGAGCAGCTACCTCTGACAAGGGGATGGGGGAGGACATGATCACTGAGATATACTGGGTGAAGGGGGTGGTTTTAAAATACTGGTGATATTTTATTTCTTACTATAGTTGATAGGTACTCAGCCATTCCTTTTATTGTTATTCTTTAAACTGTACATAAAGCTTTTATAGCCCCTTTTGTACATATGTTTCACAATACAGTTTTATTAGTTTTATTTTACCTGAAGTCATATCTAGATACACAAAAAAGGCAGAGAGGACCCTCCAAATTCAGATGACCACCCCCCCCCCCAAAAACAAGGTCCCAGAATCAAGCAGGCCGGTGTGAGACTTTTTACGCACACTTGTACTTTTTTTCAGATTTCAGCCTTTCTGCATACACACCTTTCAGGAGAGACATTTTAAATGCTTTCCCCCTGACCTGAACAAATAACAAACTTTGGCTGAGATGCTGTGAGTTCAGTGAGAAGGGAGAGGAATACTAGCAGAAGAGAAGCCAGAGTTTGCTACCCAGCTGGCCCGCAAGAAGCAACTTGAGAAAGATTCCAAAAGCAGCATGTCAAACAAATGTAAAACAACACGCTGTCAGCTAAATAGCTACCTGAAAGAAGGGTGACTATTTGTACCACTTCACCCGCTAGAGCCCCATCAATGTCTTCCGTTTCAGAATAAGTATTAACAGCACCCCCCTTTTGCTCTCAAAAGTGTCCCAATTTGACAATAAAATAGGTGGTCATTCCATACATAAAGGAAAAGATATAATGGTGCAGTGGGAGTTGAAGGGCTCATCCAGCAACACATTGTAAAAAGGAAGAATCTGGAGCTTAGATGTTATGGCTCTAATTGGCAAAGATGAATGGAGGAAAAAAATTAAATCAGAGAGAGAGAAAGAGGAAGAAAAAGGGGAAGGGGAAAGGAGAGAGGGAGGATGAGAAGGAGGAGAATTATTTGTGTTTGTTTAGATCAAAAAAAGAAATACAATGGGAGTAGCAATTATTTCCTTAACCAACTTTTCTTCGGTTTTGAGCTTCTAAAGGGTGTACCTGGCATTTCTTTCACCTCAATTCCCTTTTCATCCGAGATGAGTAAAAGAAAGAGAGTTGGGAACTGGAATTATCAGAGTTGATTTAGACAGCACAGAGGGGTTCATTTTGAGCCCTCCATCTCATCTGCGGAGAAAAGGATGGAAGCTTCCCCTCTCATCACAGGCCGACCTTCTGACCTGCAGTTCTTGCTATTTCCCAATATGCATTCTTGTGGCTTTGTTAGTTCATGGAACTAACACTATGGCGTTCGTGGAACGCTATAATTCCTGACCTTTCATCTTTTGACTCTTTCAATGAATTCATCAACATTCTCCAATTTTATTAACAAAAGGAAACTATTTTTAGGTGTGATGACCACATAAGGCTAAACCGGGACCACCCCAAGCATGTTGCGATGTTGCAAAGTGGTTCTGTGAGGCTCTTTCTCCTACATGGTCTCAGCTCTGAAGTCATTGTTTCGTAAACCTTGTCCTAAGACGACTAAATCACAAAGCTTCCGTTTATTTTTTTCCTTCCAAAATCTCAATTTCCACATAACCATCTAGTGAATAAGAGCTTATAGAAAAAGAGGGAAGGGACAGAGAGATAACACAGAGGAAGAAGGATCACACAGAAACTGGAAAACTACAAATTATTAAAGTGGTTCTTCCATTTTTCTTCTTGTATTTTTTTTTTTCTAAACAGTGCCTGAATTGGGATGGGCAAAATCTGATTGGGATCCCAGACGCAGTATCTCTGTGGATTTGCGGATGAGGAAGGTGAGGCATGAGACCAGGTAGGAAACTCTTGGGAAAAAATGGGATTCAAATGATCTGATTTCAGTATTGCTCAGGCAAACCCAGCCTTAAGATCTTAAGAAAAGCATGAATGGTGGAGTCACTAGGAGATGAGCAGTCTAATTTGACTCAAGAGAATGAGTAGGAAGAAATGCCCAGGTTCCCAGCTTTGGAATCAAGAAAGTCCTAGGAGGGAAAAAAATGCCATTTGCTAATTTATTCATGGTAGTCAAAATGAATAAATACAATCAAATTATGGTTTAGCTACAAGGGGAAAACTTTATTTACTGGTTCCAGGTATTCTAAGCTCTGGGTGTAGAAAGATCACTGAGAAATATTCAAAAATTATGCACTGTATCCAAGAAATATCCTTCACAGCAAAAAGACTCACACCACCCAAGATTAAACATATTAATGCCAACTCTAATGGCTCAGTAAACATTATCAGTGATGTCTTCATTTTGTTTGGTTTTAAGGCTGCCTTTTTTCTACATAGGGAATTCAGTTCTCCTTTTTAGTCTCAGCTTAGCAAGAGATGGGAGTCATGAAGTCATATATTAAAGTATCCCTGGCCATTTCATGGCCAAAGGGATATTTACCCAGTATTCAAACTTATGAACATAAAGGAGAATGACAGGGAAACCGACAAGAATTTCTCCCTGTCAATACAGACTCCAATAAATGTCACAGTAATTAACTTGGGAAGTAGACACTTTTCAGTAAGGAAAGATACGGACAGAGTTCAGCTTGGAGCAGGGAAGAGAGGTAGACAATTTGTGTTTTAGAGCATGGAGGTCCACCATATACATACTTGTTCAATCCTCATTAAGGCAGTGTGCCAAGTGTCTATTTTTCCCAACTCCTTTTCCAAATAATGGGTGAGGTCAGTTCTTTTCCAGAATGGAAAAGGTGGTGATGGCAACTCCCCCCTCAAGAAACTAGCTGAGCCTATTAACAGAGATGCCAAAGGGAAGCCACCCAGAGAGCAGGCTTCCAAGTATTGGGACAGGATCTTCTCTTTCATATTCAAGCTCATTTGCTTCTCTAGACAACGGTCAGTGTTTCCCCTTTTTAAAACAAATAGACTTGGGAGGAGTACTCATTTTAAGTGTTGTTGACATTTGAATTAATTTTGAAGGGGTGTCTTGGTACAAATTAGAACATAGTCAGTGAGAACAAGCATGACTCTTTCAGGAAAGTAGACAACTACTGCTGGGTGTGGGATGCAGAGGAAGAAGAGAGATGGCAAAGACATCAGGAGACAGAAAATGACAGAAGAGAAACAGGGAGACGAGGAAGATGAAGATGAATTTCACTGATTTAGAACTTTGATCTGAACTGGTTCTGGCCATTCTAGGAATTAACACGTGCAATGCCATGCAATACCCATTCATCTGGCAAACCTTTGTTGAACACCTGGTATGTTCCAGACACTCAACTAAAATCTAGGGATTCCAAACTGAACAAGACATATGGATGGCTTTTAACATGGATTATATCCCAGAGGAAATTACATCTAAATTGAGCTTTGAGGAATAAATGAGAATTCAGAAGAGAGGCAGTAGTGTGTAGTAGGATATGGTCATTTGTGGTTAATCCAGTCCAAGTGGACCCTCAAGTATTGCTTGCAGTTCTTTCACTCTTCCTCAGATTAACTCTTTACATTCGGTCTCCTGGAGGCTTCAACACTGCACCATATCTACTTACGGTCAGGAGATGACCTAGTCCTAGTTTCTCAGAAGAAGGACAGGCCACCATTCATAAAATTCTTCAATTTCTCTCTATCAACCATCAATTTCTTCCCACTCCTACCCCCTCACATTGTCTTACAGGAAAATGTATCCATCTCTCCAAATCTTTCTTTAAATCACTGAGACTTGGACCTTTCATATTTCATCTGGAACCTGTGATACCATTCTCTCATGGGTCTGCATCTTCTTCCTTTGCCCTAGTTTAGCATGAAAGAAGCTCAGCTCTTCTCCCTCTTAAAAAGCAAACACACACACACACACACACACACACACACACACACACACAGACTCACACAAACACACACAGACTCACACAAACTTTTATTAAAACAATTCCAGTCTGTTGTTCCTCTACTTGTTCTTAAATTGCTTTATTAATCTCCTCACTGACAAATCAATGAACTCTTCTCAAAATACAATCATTTCTTCCTTCTTGCAATGGTCTGTCTTCTAAAATATTAACTCAGTACCCGTTCTCTTATCCATCTCAATATTCCTTCTAGATATATTATCATTCTTTATCCTTTAAAAGTTTGTAGTCCCCCGAGTTCAGGCCTTGGCCTGTTTCTAATTCCATTAGCTATCCCAAGTAATTTTATTTACTTTTAGGACTTACTGTCTCTGAATTCCCATGCCCAACCAACAGAAATTTCTGTTAGATCTTCCTTCTTTGTATTTATCAATTCTAACCTCCTCTCTACATCCAACTTCCTATCATTATTCAGTGTACGCCACCCTTGTCTCTCACCTGGGTTAGAATAAAAGCCTCCCAATGCAAATCTTTGCCTCTATTCTGACGACCCTCTAATTCTTCTACACTTTGCCAGAGTGATCTTTCAAAGTGATGAATCTTATTTTGCTCCGCTGCTTAAAAATTCTCATTGTGACATAGAAAATCATTTAAGATCTGCCCCCAATCTATTTTTCTCATGTCTCTTCCTCTTCTTTATCTTCCAAGCATAAACTTGGTGAAAATTTTCAACCATGCCATGATTTTCACACCTCATGTTTTTGCTCCTGCTTAAATTTGAACCTGGAATATCTGTCCTGAATTTCTCAACCTGGATAAATTATAATGATTCTGCAAAATACAGAAAAATAATTACATCCTCTCTAAAGGATTTCTTTTTTCTTCTTTCTTTTTTCTTTTCTTTTTTCTTTTTTTAACATCTTTATTGGAGTATGATTGCTTTACAATGGTGTGTTAGTTTCTGCTTTTTAACAAAGTGAATCAGCTATACGTATACATATATCCCCATATCCCCTCCCTCTTGCATCTCCCTCCCACCCTCCCTATCCCACCCCTCTAGGTGGTTACAAAACACTGAGCTGATCTCCCTGTGCTATGCAGCTGCTTCCCACTGGCTAGCTATTTTACATTTGGTAGTGTATATATGTCCATGCCACTCTCTCACTTCGTCCCAGCTTCCCCTTCCCCCTCCCCGCGTCCTCAAGTCCATTCTCTACGTTAAAGCATTTCTTGATATTCGTCCCTCCACCCTACACAAACCCATCTCCCAGGCAAATTGAATTAGATTCCTTCTTCACTCCTACAATACTTAATTCATTCCACTACCTGTAGCCCTTGCCAGATTGTTTCACGGTCATATGATAGCTGTGTTCCTCCTAGGAAATTAAGGTCCTAACCCAGCATGGCATGGATAGTTCATGTCACTATTGGAACAGCAATGACCTAGAACACTTAAAGCCAGTGAGCCATCTCCTATGCCATGTTGTAAGAATTGGCATCATCCTGCCAGAAGGGAAAGAAGTAGATTTGATAACCTCTGAAAGTCTCTGCCTGTACTACCATGACTCTGTGAATAATTTCTTTCACTATTGCTTCACCACAGAATCCACACAGCTGATGCCTTTGTTTTCTAAAAGCCACCCTGGGAACAGCAGTAGGAAAACCAGCATCTCTCTTACCACATCATAGGCACCGTTACTGAAGGTGACTTCTTGAGAGTGTCCAGGCTTGCTGGCATTCCCAAAGCTGGATAAACAGAGTGACATTTTTAGAGCTGTCCCATAAACTGAATCATTCGGAAACGGGCCACAGTTATCTGAGTGGTTGGCTTTCTGAGTGGTGATTTACTGTGGCATACAGAGTAGAAGAAATGAATTTATTGTGCTTAATTGACTTGTTAGATCAAAAGGTCTTTCTGAAGATCAATCCAGATATGAAGGTGCTTTTGAGATCTAAAGAACTTTTTCTTTTCTAAAAATGGGAATTGTGGGACTTCCCTGGTGGTGCAGTGGTTAAGAATCTGCCTGCCAATGCAGGCGACATGTGTTCGAGCCCTGGTCTGGGAAGATCCCACATGCCACGGAGCAACTAAGCCCGTGTGCCACAACTACTGAAGCCCGCGCGCCTAGAGCCCGTGCTCCACAACAAAAGAAGCCACCACAATGAGAAGCCCACACACCGCAACAAAGAGTAGCCCCAGCTCGCCGCAACTAGAGAAAGCCCACGTGCAGCAACGAAGACCCAAAGCAGCCAAAAATAAAAATAAATTTATAAATTAAAAAATAAAATGGGAATTGAAATGAAGATACAGCTACCAACCTAGTGAGATTATATATTGGGATATTGGGTTAGCCAGAAAGGTCTTCTGGGTTTTTCATTCACAGCTTTCATTCACAAACCTGAACGAACTTTTTGGCCAAGCCAATATGTTGGTTTAATTGCAGGTATCAGAAAACCCAACCGAGCATTTACTACGTGTCAGCTAAGTAAAATATAAAAAGACACATGCCTGTGCAAATAGCAGTGTTTGTAAAGAATTTAAACTCCCTGGATAAATTCTTGGTTAAACTCTTTTAAGCAACAGTTTTATAATATAGCATGGAAACTGTAGACTTCATGTGAAACATATGTGATGCACACAAAATTGTACCAGCCCCACTTTGAAACTTTACCTTGTCCTTTTGGGGAGGTGGTGGAGTAAAGGATGTGGAAAAAATTGGGTCTGAAAGTTGAAAGGAGCTTTAGGTCTCTTATTACAGTTCTTCTGTAACTGCTCATATGACTTAGAGGAAGACAGCCATCTGGTGCTTAACATTCTCCAGTAAAGTACAGGTAAAAACATCTGCCTCACAAAGAGGCTGTGCATTAAGTCTGAAAAGTGAAATGGTAGTTACCTTGGCTCTTAGGAGAAGTCACCCCACCATAAGGCCAAGGTATGTGCATCTCTATCGTATTATTCATTCATTCAGCAAATAATGACCGAACGTCTACTATGGGTGGAGCACCGTTCTAAGCGTGAGGATGAGCAGAGAACAAAGAGGGGGAAAGTCCCTTCCTTTTAAGAGCTAACATCTGGTGGGGGGAGAGAAAAGCACGCAAACAAAAGGAAGAAGTAAAGGGTATATTAGAAGATGAGAAGATGGTAGGTAGCATGGAAGAAATAAAACAGGGAAGGAGGTCAGGGAAGTCTGGGGTTAGAGGTGAATTTCAATTCTGAGTATGATTCTCAGAGAAGACCTCACAGAGAGAGTGACATCTGAAAAGCACTTGAGGAGGGGAATGAGATGACGTGTGAATGTGACGATACATGGGGGAAGAACATCTGGGCAGAGGGCTCCCAGTCGTGAAGGACTTGAGGTGGGAGCACAGCTGTGTATTCAAGGAAGAGCAAAAGTCCAGGGTGGCCAGTGGGTAGAAGAAGGTCATAGCGTTAGCAGGAAGCCAGATGCACAGAGCCTTGTAACCAACACATTGAAAGGATCTGTTTCTCTGAGGGTGATGGGGAGCTCCTGGGGACCCCAAGCAGAGGAGGAAAGTGATCAGACTTGCATCTTAAAGGTATCCCTCTGGCTGTTGTTTTGAGAATAGATCCGTAAGGGCATGTCCAGGTAGAAGCACTTAGAACCAATGGTGGCAGTAATGTACCAAGGGTAATCTCTTGGTTTGGATGGTTGTATTGTGGTTACATAGGAGAATGTATGGTTTGTAGAAAGGACACACTAAAATATTCTAGGGTTGTAGGGCAACAGGTCAGCAACAGATTCTCAGGTAGCATCAGGGAAAAAAGTCTCTGCAACGCCCTTGTGACTTTTCTGTAGGTTTGAGATTATGATTTAAAAGATGCAGTAATGCAGGTAGTGGTTCAGGCAGGTAGCAGTGGAGGCACCGAGAGGTGGTCAGACTCTGGGTACATTTTGTAGGGAGGGACCATAGGACTTCTTACTGGAATGAACTTGGGTGGTGAGAGAAAGAAAGGAGTCAAGGTTGACAGCATGGCTTTTGTCCTGGGGAATAGAAGAATACACTGGTCATTATAATTCCACTGGTGTGACAGTTGCGGGGAACTTAAGGCAAATAATTTAACATGACCTCTTCTTCTGCATTTGAATATATCTTTCCAAATGGTAAAGTAAATATACACAATAGAGAATTTTTAAAGATTTTCATTGAAGGATGCTATGTAATAAAAAAATTTCCATCTATATATTAATTTGGGTTTTAAATAAATAAATTTATTTATTTATTTACTTATATTTTTGGCTGCGTTGCTTCTTCGTTGCCACGCATGGGCTTTCTCTAGTTGCGGGGCTACTCTTCGTTGTGGTGCATGGGCTTCTCATTGTGGTGGTTTCTCTTGTTGCAGAGCACGGACTCGAGGCACGCGGGCTCAGTAGTTGTGGCTCACGGGCTCAGTAGTTGTGGCACACGGGCTTAGTTGCTCTGTGGCACGTGGGATCTTCCCAGAACAGGGCTCGAACCTGTGTCCCTGGCATTGGCAGGCGGATTCTTAACCAATGTGCCACCAGGAAAGCCCCTATATATTACTTTAAACGGCTCACTTGATCCCAACAGAATAGCTATGATATAAAATGTTTTATGAAGAAGATCCATGAGGGCTTCCCTGGTGGCGCAGTGGTTGAGAGTCCGCCTGCCAATGCAGGGGACGCGGGTTCGTGCCCTGGTCTGGGAAGATCCCACATGCCGCGGAGCGGCTGGGCTCGTGAGCCATGGGCGCTGAGCCTGTGTGTCCGGAGCCTGTGCTCCGCAAACGGGAGAGGCCACAACACTGCGAGGCCCGCGTACCGCAAAAAAAAAAAAAAAAAGAAGATCTATGAGAAAGGAACAATCAATAAGGCATTATTACCCAGGTTTTACCAATGAGGAAGTCAAGGCCCAGAGAAATCGTCATGCAGCTAAGTCCAGGTTCTTCTGATTTGTTCTCCAGAGAAATTTCTACCACAAACACTGCCTCTCTGACCACGTTAAGCCCCATGCGTTGTACTTTCATAATAAGGGTAGTGATTTTCTGTAGACAGCCTCTTGAGTTTTAACAACTAATAAACACCTCATCTAGAGAATATAGATGACTATTACAAGACACAATATATTACCAGGTTTCTTTTCCCTTAAATCTTATTTCCCCATCCTTCAAGTTAGAAAGTTTTTAACCTGCTACTTTTGCTGTCCCTTATGTATCAAAGCTAAAATGTGAAGGTTGACCTGAAATGCAAATGCTGTTTCAACATATTTCCAGAAAAAAACACTTTTCAGACAAATGATGAAGGGTGTGAGATACACAGATTGGAGTTCAGTTATTTTTCTCCTTTTCGACTCTCTCTGCTTGCTATTCTAGCATGTTTTGAAAGGCAGCAAGAAGAGAAAGTTTATAATGATTTGTATTTCCTCAGCTGTAGGGCAAAAAAAGCTCAAATGTCGGTTTTATAGTCTTCTCTGCTCTCAAGGGAATTTAAGTATGCAGAGCTTTGGCTGAGATAGGAAAGAAACAGCTCAGAGGTGGGGACTGATGCTTAAAATGTCCCTTTGTTTAATTTTTTTCCTGTTATTGTATATGGAACTTTGAAACCATCCTGACTTTCCATTCCAAAGGCACATGCCAGTACAGGTGCCAACTGTGGCGACTGCTTGGATGAGAAGTATTCGTGTTTACTGATTTCTATGGGGCTCCGAGTGAAAGCAGAGGGGGTTTGCATGAAGATTCATTATGAGGTTAAGGTATTTGCCTTGTTAGGGTAAGCTGGCACCCTCTGTCACCTTTGGGTGAAAGGTGTCCTGTAAGAAAATTCAACAGGGAAGATCTCCAAGTTCAGTACAAACAAGCATTAAGCAGGGTCCCGGGAGCCCAAGAATTGAGTGGAAACTCAAAGGCTGTGGATTCTAAACTCAGTGTGTGCTCACTTGCTTGGCGAGCTGGGCAAAGTGTCTTTAAACTACCCCTGCCTCCGTTTCTTCAACTACTGAGTTGGCTATGCCATAGGGACAGGTATTAAGTAAATACACACATATCATTATTTCTTGACAAATAAATGCTTTGTTTTACCAACAGAGCTCTCTTTTGTGTAGAACAGGGTGTAAATCAGAGTCCTGGGTCTCACTCCAAATTGTTAAAGATATTCTGAAGATGTTCTGGAAAAGGTACTTTCTTTTTAATGCATTACCCAACTGCAGCTCAGAACCAAGGAATATCTCTTTAATGGCAGGGTTGGGAAGACCTGTTTTATTTTTCTTTTTGATAAATCCCTCTGAAGTGATGAACTTATAGATCTGCTGGCCTGCCTTTTCTGCTCTGTAGAACAGCAAATCCCACCATTATCTTGCTAAATTCATTTCCCATACTTTCCCCTAAACCAACTCCCCTCACACACACACACACACACACACACATACACACACACACGATACCTCCCCACACTGGTCATTTGCAGGACCTATACAGTATCATTTAAGGGATGCCAAAATACTTCCTGCCGCCACATATATGCACCCCTAAACTTTTCTCCTGTTATGACATTGAAACGTGTTATTTAAATGGAAAGGAGAGTCAAACAAACTCCATTGTTGCTAATGGTATCAGATTAGTGTTAAAAGTGTGGGCACTGGGTTTGAATCCCAGCTCTATCCCTCACTAGATATGTGACATGTCTCATCCTCAATTTCGTTTTCTGTAAAGTGGTAACAGTAACAGTACGGACCTCTGGGGATGGCTGTAAAGTGCTGCAACGTGCTTAAAATATTGCCTGACACATAATAAGCACACAATAAACAACATGATTATTATTGGCTAGCCAATCTCCAGCTAGAGCCAAAAGGAACGATACAGAGGAAAGGAAACCGTGATGGTGAAGAGAGGCAGAACAAATCGTATATTTGCCCTGACCGTTTATGAGTTTTTAGTCTTTATTCTGCTCCTGCTGATAGTAAATTTTAAGGGCTTGCAAGAGCTGCCTTATCCTGTAGACAGAATATTCTAATCATGCTGTTGCTAATGACTGGAGTGACCTCTAGTGGTACTGAATTTGCCATCCTGGGGTGGGGGGAAAGACAACCAAATTCAAGGTCACTGCTAGCATCATCTTACTATTTTGCTCGTAAACTCAAAATTCAGAAGTTGATTAAATGGGAACAAATGTATAGTTTAATTGAACTGGCTAATTTATTAATGGGAACTTTACCTCCAGATAATTTCAATAATCCCTTGTGAATACCACCACACCCTCACTTTTGACCGGGTTTCTGTCCATTACTACTGAGCCATGGGGGTCATTCATTCACATTCAATTAAAAGGTTTTGGGTGTCAGACACTGTGCTAGACAGAAGGAGACATAGTAAGATGAAAAATGGCCAGGTTCCTGCCCTCAAGGAGCTCCTTATTTGGTTGGGAGTTTGAGGAGGGACGAATGTACTAAAGAAACAAACAAAAACCAAAACACTAAAGTAGATGTCAGTACAAAGAATTTTCACCATTTGATGCTTTCTGGCTTTATAGATAACCTTTCCTTTCCTGATAGGAGAAGAAACAGACCCTCTTACACTAAAGCAGAATAAAGCATGTGTATCCTTTGACATCTAAGAGAATTCTCTCTCATGGGCTGGAAGATATTAGCCAAGAATAGATCCAGGTATCAAAAGAGAAAAGTACTCTCCTATGGTTAAAGAAAATCAATGTTAAAGGAAAATTCAAACTTCAGAAGTCTCCTAAAGTAGTCATTTAAAATTTGTCTTGTTTATTGAGCAGCCGTATCTCACTTATTTTCTGGGTAATTCTACTCTCAAATAAACGTACTCCTTTCTAGAAAGCAAGGCATTAAATAAGCAAATCAAAATGATAATTTTTATGCCTTTACATAAATTTTCACAGAACTAAGTTCACAAGTCAGAAAAATATTTTGTCAGATTCTATTTTATCTCGTAGAAGATTGGCAATGTAAGCCTAAAGAAGTAAGATTCCCAAAGAGAATGTTAGTGCTCTGATATAACACCCATACTTTGAGCATTTTTATTTCATGGCCATATGAAGCTCAAGAATATTTTTAGCTACCCATGCAGAGTATGACTGTGTCTTGTTTCTCTTCTCACGAAGACCTTTAATGATGTCTAGTTGACAAGCTAATGGCCTTACCACAAAGAGCTGTTTATACTTGGCAGAAATTTAGAAATTCCTCAAGCCTAATTCTATCGAAAAGCCTCAAAATGAATTCACAAACCTTCAAATTTCCTTTTATAACAACTTTCTTTGGTCACAGTATATAGAGGATTTACTACGCATACAATGTCACTGGAATTTTCCTGAAACATTGGGCTCCATCACTGGGAATTTTGTTTCTTTTTAGGGTTTATATTTAGCATCATTTATGTCTATTCTTATGTCCTGGGAGTATAGAATGGATCATTAAAAGCCAATCAGGAGCATAGAAAATAGGATGGGACAAACATTTTATAAAGAAATATTTCGAAAAAGATTTATAGGGAAAAACACAAGTTGAAAATTAGAATGTTGTCTGCTTCTGTAGAGTTTGGTTTCTCATTGTCAAATTGTACTGGTTCAATTTTTATTTGCTTTACATTTAAAACTCCATTGACTTCACTTTGCTGTACACCTGAAACTAACACAACATTGTAAATAAACTATACTCCAATAAAAATTTTAAAATAAATTAAAAATAAGTAAATAAATAAAACTCTATTGACAATCTAATAATCTTTCATAGGCGGTTATATTCTGAGCCACTATTGAGTGGTTTGTACACAGTTAAACAGCCTATACTTTTTTAAGCATTTGTACTAAGCAGTGGGCTGATATGTCAATATATATATTTTTTTTTCTGTATTGCTGTTAATTATTTGAATTTAAGTATTACCACTTAAAACAACTATAAGCACAGTTCTAAAATAAATAAAAGAGATTAACTGGCAACACAGGTTTAAAGACAACCTTTCATGATGACAGACAGAAGCTATGATATCTGGATACCTATTTTTGACTCCTGAGAAATAATGAAACTGGAGGTGGCCTTCATTAGGGTTAGGGTCTGTTCGGTGTGTAACTGCTCTCTACAGTGTGAAGGTCAGAAGATGTAGCTTCAAGAAGCTTCAGAAAATATTGGGAGATATAGTAAGTATAGTTAGGCCTTTGAAACTGGCAACCAAGTGTGTTCTTTCTTATCGTTCAGTTTTATCCACACCCATATGCACCATCTCCCTTTGAGAATCATGAAGAGGTCTGAGCTTCTTTGTCCTTTGGCTAATTGTTTATCTCAGCAGTTTGCTGCCACCTAGTGTCCAGGAAAGACTGTCTTCTATTAAGGTTTGGTGCCCCAAGGACAAACTGGACACTCCTTACCGGAGGGCACACAATGCAAAAAGCAGCATGCGTGGGTCGTATGATAATGGTTCCCACATTGATCCAAAAATGCCATCACAGGAGATTCAACTCTCCTTGATACATGTCTCACAGTAGGAACTGGGGTTGGGGGGGACAGTTCCAGTTTCAAATTAAGTTAGAAAACCACCTTACACATTTTCAAGCCTCCAAGTTGCAAAGTGCATGAAGTCAGTTATGAGAATTCTCATAGCCCCAGCCCTATCACATGAGTTTAATTAACAGAATTACAAAAGTTTTGGTAGAGTTTCAGAGGGATTTGCATGTTTTCATTGTCTTCTATTTTTAGGGATACTTTCTGATACGAGGTCCTTGTACAAAGGCAATTTCTCCTTATTTTGTCTACAGAATTTTAGACTTCCTCCACTTAAATCTTCCATTTACATCCGGCTACAACTGGATCCTGTATTCCTTCTGAAAGTCTACTTGTTACTAGACTTTCAGCATTTGACATCCAGCTTCTTTCTGAGCCTGATCCACTTAGAGCTGTTCTGAAGAATAGATTTCATTTTGGGAAGAGAACACAGTGATGTTACATAAAGTCTGATTGATGGGCGTTAAGGTGGGCAGAAGTTATCCAAATCTGAAGATGACGTGTGTTTGAAGGGGAAGGCATGTATTATCAGTAAAAAGGTGGGAGGATAGAATTGCCTGCTCTGACTGAATGATGGATTGCAAGCACCAGCCTCTACTGTAGATCCCAGGAACTGAGCCCAGTGTCCTTGAGAACTTGGGCTGTGCTGACCTTCTCAGAATACTTGAAAGCTGCTTGTCAGAAGAATCTTCTTCAGCAATCCATCTAGTCACAAGCAAAGACTTGTGTGTCATATGTCACACTGGACTAAAATATTATAATATTAGAACTTACAAAAGAAGCAACTCAGATCCAAAAATGAATTAAGGCAATGAGAAAGGGAAAGAAAAAATTCAGCTTCACTGTTACGGTCACACTAATCTCTCTCTCCCTTCTCATCTGGCCCTTTCCTCCATCCTGAGCCCCTCAAAATTCTTACGCTTATCCATGCTTGGTCTCCCTCATATACAGATACAGGTAGTCACAACTTTATCTCTCCTCTTTCTTTTCCGCAAGAAGTATATGCCCCAGAATCACTCTCCTGGTAGCAGAACAACTATTGAATTATTTCAAACCTACAGTTATAAATTTTATTTCTATTCATTAAATTTCCAAATTGACTGCCCATCTTCCTCATCCATTTCCTACATGGATATAGACTTAAAATGCCGGAGCATAACACAGAGGATCTGTGAATAGAGCAAACATAAAATTTATCTTTACTTTTATAATTCTGAATATTTTTATTTTAACAGTCTCATTTACCAAGTTTCACTCCTAGCAAAGTTGAGACTCTTTCTGTGTTTGGATCATTGAAGTACTTGGCCAGCTGAAGGTAGACTGGATTTTGGATGAAGAATTCATCTGATCTACTGGCTTTTTGTGTCACTATGTGTCTGATGACATTCTTAATGAAGATAGCTCACTAAACCTATGATATTGATGAAAAATACTTAGATGATAAACAATAATGTAAATTCCATGTGTGGGGGGATATACATATTACAGAGGTGCTGAAGCCAGGAACAAGAATCTTGATTTAAATATTAAGCAAATAAAAACTTTTGTGAGAGAATCATCCTGAAATATACTTTTCTGGTGCAGAACTTGAGTTACCAATTGCTAGTATTCATAATAAGCCTGATGATCATGAAACGTCTATTTATTGCTTTAAAAAATATCTGTTGACACCTGCAGTGTTACATAAAGAAGGCGGAGATTTTTTGGCACACTGGTCTGTCAATATAACAGAAAATATCCACCAGATGTGATGGTGATTCTATTGATGTGTCCCTGGTAGGATGTTAAGAACAATCCTTTTTGTAAAAGGATGAAAAACAAAAACTTTGAGCAGTGAAAGATTGCACATTCCAAGAAGATTAGCTAATTTCCTGCAACGGGGCATAATGAAAGGGCATGCAGACAGTGTGTGTTGTTGTGATTTATCTGTAAAAAATTAAAATAAAAAAGAAACAAAAGCATCACCACGTCTTCTGGTATCTCGATATAAAATTCCCTGACTTACACAGTGATTTTGAGCAACTTTGAAGAGGTCATCAATATTGTATGCTATTTTAAACAACAAAACCTTTCTCTTTGTACCTCAAGCAAGCTTATATTTTAATGAAACGGCCTCAAAATAGCACAACGCATATTTCTAGGTTTTGATCATTAAAATTCTTCATCTGTAGACTGCTAGCCACAAATAACCGACTTGAGAAAATAAACCAAACTAGATGACTTTCTTGTTTCTTCTAACCATTTCTGTTTTTTTCTTTTAACCTTCTGTTCCTACTTGCTCAAACAAAGATAGCCTAAACAAAGAAAATCCAGCCATTTGCCCAATCTTTTCAATCCAACCCTGCCTAAATCAAACTAGAAGTGACCTTATTCCTTGTTTCACCAGAAAGGACTTAGTGACATATCGAAACCTCCCCCTGGAGAAGAGAAATGGTATTGTCCAGAAAGACAAATTATAAACCTGTAAGTCAAAATTTACCATTGAGAAACAACAGGAAATATCTACAAAGCTGTTTACAGCTTGTCAAGATGACTAATATGACTACATAAGTGACTTACCTTGACAATAGTTGGAACTCTGGAATTTCCTTCCACTGCAGTCAATTTTACGGTGCCCTTGAGCCAGGGAAATAGCATGCTGTGCAGTGAGAAAGACGCTCATTTTGCTGACAGACAAACCGACGTGTGTATCCCCAAACAGCCACTTACCAGCTGGGTGGCTTTGGCATTTTTTTTTTTAATTTTTATTTTATATTGTAGTTGATTAAAAATGTTGTGTTAGTTTCAGGTGTACAGCAAAGTGATTCAGTTATACATATATAGGTATCTATTCTTTTCCAAATTCTTTTCCCATTTAGGTTATTACAGAATGTTGAATCTGAACTTCTTAATTGAAATGGGTATAAGAATCTATACCTATCGTTACTGCGTGGGAAACTAGAGATAATTTACGAAAAGTACTGAGACTACATCTTTAACCATTATTGAGAGCGTTATGGGAGTTGACTACAGGAGAAGATTCTGCTGAGAACACAAGTAGAAAAAGGCTGGGAATTAGGATAAATCAATACTTCTGGAGCAAAAAGTTTCTTTAAAACCCAGCTGGCACAAGGAGGCAGGGAAGCTATATGACAGAGAGTTTGTAAAGGTATTACACTGCTCTAAACCAGAACTGTTCTGCTATAGCCTATCACATCGCAGATACATTTCCAAATGACCCTTGTAGAGTAGGCACTGTAAAAAGCAGTGCTCATGGGGAAATGTCATTCTCCAATAATCATGCTTAAGATCAGCCTTATGAACTACAATACCATCTTGGCAAACACTAATTTTCATCACCCATTAGGCATATCCCAAGTTGCCATATTCAGAATTTCATCTGTTATTCAATCTACACAAGGTACTTTTATTTGGACATTGTTTTGCTACTTTATTGAGTTAAGAGACTAAGCATTCAGCAAGAATATAAAGTTAGGGACTTTTATTTTAATTTGACACTGTGGTCATTGATGCAAAAGTGTTGTTATCTTTTAAGCAAGAGCTGAAGTGAGGTGCCTCTCCCTACGTTTTGGCAGAATTGCTGTGTCTGTAAGATTCGGTGCTGAGCCCTGCATGCCTTCGCACAACAGCTGCACAAATCAGTGCTCTTGGATTGATTACCACATAACTTTGCAGCAATAAGTCAGAAATTTTAAATCCACTGGATGAGGCTGGCACTGGAAGTGTAAGCTGATTTACTTTTGCAAACATCTATTAAGTATCTTTTCGTGCAAGTCACTGCATAAACATCATTTAATTTTTCAGCTATCTTACCCAGAACTCTAAAAATCTGCAAAAAATATTTTATTTTACCTCAAAAAACCATTTCCACTGGTTAAAAAAACAACATACAAAGTTTCAAAGCTTCAAAAAAGGAAAAACTATTTCAGAAGCCTACCAATATTCAGTGGTATGATTGGAATTGGATAGGCAAGGTTTTTTGAACAGAATTTAAAAAGCGCTACCATAAAAAACTGATAGATTGGACTTTATTAAAATTAAAAATATCTTATTATTAAAAAACTCCATCATGAAAATGACTAGACATACCACAGACTGAAAGAAAAATGTTTATAATACCTATCTGACCAAGGACACATACCCAGAATATATAAAGAATGACTACAAATCACTGATTTTAAAAATGCAATTAACATCGGCAAAAGTTTTGAATAGACACCTTCCACGAGAAGATACACAAGTAGCCAATAAGCACATGAAAAAGTTATAATCATCATTATCCATTAGTAAAATGTAGTTTGAAATCAATAGAGCATCACTTTACACTCATTAGAATAGTTAAAATTAAACTCTGACAACATGAGAAGTTGGCAAGGATGTGGAGCATCTGGAATGCTCATCCACTGCTGGTGGGAGTGTAAAATGGTAAACTGCTTTAAAAAACAGCAAACTACTTTGAAAAACAGCAATTCCTGTCCTACATATTTACATAAGAGAAATGATAACTATGCCCAGAAAAAGACTGACTTGTACTAGAATAATCATAGCAGTTTTATTCATAACAGCCAAAAACTGAAAACAGCCCAAGTGTTCCTTAACAGGAAAATGGATACACAGATTGTGGCATATTCACATAATAGAGGAGTGATCAATAATAAAAAGGAAAGAACTACTGATACACACAACAACCTGGATGAATCTCAAGTGTCATACTGAATGATAGAAGCTGGGCAGAAATAACAGTGTTATGGTGTGACTCCATGTATATGAAATTCAAATCAGACATAACTAACCAATGGCTATAGAAATCACTTAGTGGTTGAGAGGAAAGGTGGACTTGAATGGAACAGAAAGAAAAGTTCTGTGGAGATGGAAATGCTCTCTATCTTGTTTTGGATGAACACAACGAAAGTGTAAACAATGTGAAAACTCAGGGACTGAGAGGGTTCCACCTTTGGTAATAGCCAAGTTGCTCCTACCAGAACATTCCATGCACGGACAAGAACTATAAACTGTGGACAAAATGTAAAACGCAACTACCTGAAGGCATTAGAGAGCAGCTAAGTCAGACACTGGAAGATGGGTGACACTTGGACAAAGAAAACAAAACTGAGTAAATTTCATGAAGGGCAAGCCATAGTCTGCACCATTCAGAGCAGCTAAAACTCAAATATAAATGTGCTGTGTTATTAGCTTGAAGAACAAGATGGCAGGCGTTGGGTTGACCACTATAGCTGGGGAGTGAAGGGAAAACACAGAAGAAACGGACAGAGAGAGTGAGTCTCAAATACTGTGTATACACTTTGCCCAAACCTTTCATTGGTTCCGAAACATGGATGCGGCAAACTTCTAGCTGTTCAGCTGAGTCTAAAGGAACTGAACTGAAATTTCAGGTACCAATCAGTTTGCTGTTTGAGTCCGGTCAAGTTATCTGCCTAACACTAAAAATCAGTATTTTGGCAGAAACATTACAGAATTCAAAGTGTCTATAACAACATATCATTTGTCCAGAATATAATCCAGAATTATTCAATAAAGAAAGAGGAAACTATTATCCACACTCCAGAGAAAGGTAATCCATGGAGACTGGTCCCAAGATGATCCATATATTGGAATTAGCAGGCAAAGAATTTAAAGCTGCTATTACAGCTATTGCTAGCGTATGTAAGAGAACTCATAATAAAAGAAAAGATAGGAAATACAGAAGAGAAGTTGAAACTAGAAAAAAGAACAGAATGGAAATTCTATAACTGAAAATTTAAATATCTGAAATTAAAAATTCAATGAATGAGCTTAATAGCAGATTGGGAATTGGGGAAGAAAGAGTTATTAACCTCTAAGACAAAGAAACAGAAATTTTCCAGTCTTAGAAGAGAGAAAAATATAGTTAAAAATAGTGAATAAGGGGCTATTGGGGTCATATCAAGAGGTTTAACAGAAATTTTGGAACCCAACAACAAGAGGAAAGAGAGAATGAGTCCCCCTAAAAATTAGTTGAAGAAATAATGGCTGAAATTTTTCCACATTTGGTGAAAAGACAAAACCTGTAGATTCAAGAATAAGCCAACCCTGAGTCTGAGTGGCAGGGCATGGGTGTTCACTATACATGTATCTCAATTTTCCTCTGTGTTTGAATTTTCCTAATAAAATGTTGAAAATAATATTAAAAACTCATCAAAATGAACACAGGTCTGTATTACATTGTATATTAATTATATCAATTTTAAAGTAATCTAATTCTAGGCTATATCAGGTGGGTATTCAAACTTCTAGCTTAAGAAAGATACAATATTCAACACTTTGATGATTCCTGCTAAGAGAGGTAAAGTGTGGACCATGGAAAAAGGGGTGGATGGTTCACATTATCTGATATAGGGTCTACTCCCAAATAATCTGTTAACACCTCAATCCTCCTGTTACTCAGTAAAAGTTCTTCGTCGCATCTCATGGATAAATATGGACATCTGATGAAAAGATTTTCTTTAAAAAGACAATGAAAGGAGAGATGGGAGAAAACACTATGACATACACAACAAATTCCCTCCCCCTTTTGTGTTGGTGATCTGTGTTTCATTAGCAAGAGTGTACATTAAAAGGATATAGCAATGCACCCAATCTTTCAGGTACTCGGGCATATGATGACAGAGAACACTGGTCAGAAGGTTAGTGTCCTACTTCTGTCATTAACTAGTTGTGTGACTGTAAGTAACCCCTAAATGTACTCAATATTCAGCTTCTTCTCTACAACATAAACAGTTTAAGAATTGCTCTCGCCAACCCCTTTTGTGTCTAATATTTGCTGTCATCACTGGGCTCTTTTGAAAAGAATAGTAATTCTATATTTCTGAGAATTCTCTCATGATGCAAGATGTACCAAGTCTGTCTGAGATGATCTCTTTGGCTAAAGTCTAGGACCAAGTTTCAGTTGTCCCCATATGAACCTAGCAGATTTGAACATTTTCAAGTAAGCATCACAAACTCTTAACAATTGTTCTTTTTTAAAAAAGGCAACTGACATTAGCAAGCAGGTGGGTTTTAAAAGATATGAAAACCCTCGAAGAAAAGGTAATGTGCTATGATTAATTTCGTACAGAACTGACATCATGAAGGGGAAAAGGGAAAAAACCACCTACAATCAAATGTTATGCGCGTCCCTGTTTTCAATTTCCTCCCATGCATCCACTGCTTCTGTTGAAACCTGTTATTGCTAAAGTACTTTTTTTAAATCATGAAAAGAGCTACAGTTCTAAAAGAGACTACTGGCCCCCGAATTCAGCTTTGGTGTTAGAGGCAATTAAATTGTGTTTGGTAATTGCTTTCCTGGGCATTTAATATGATTACTGTTGTCAATGTGCCCAGGAGAGCAGTGCTTTCTATTAATCATAAATAGAGTAACAGATATTATACTAATTTTTGAGTATTTCTTTTTGAAGACAAAGAGCTAGATTATATCCAGCTATAATGGTAGAAATAAAAGCAAAGATCCAGATACTGGTAAAAACAGATATATGCTCAATTGCTAATCAAACATATAAGTAACTATAAGAGGCTCTCATTTCCTAAGTCAAGGTGCTTTAAATGCAGAAGGCTGCTTGCAGAGTAAATCTAAAATATAACCTAAATCCCCATTTTAAAAATATAACACCTAATTTAGACTAATTTTCTGATTAAGTATAGATGAGCTGATGATCAGTTACTTAACCTTTTGGAAATTTACCATCATTGTGGCTCTGATCTAAACTATTCTCCCTTTCATTCTTTCTCTCCGTAGGTATAAATAACACCAAAGCAATTTGAGGAAATGCTGAAATCTGTTTATTTTATCATTAATACACTGGGACAGCCTTTTCTGAAGCTTTTGTCTTGAACACTCAGAATCTCTGGCCTATAACTCTTTTTTTTTAGGTAATAATTCTATCAGCTCATAAATATAATTCAGAAATCATTTTTATGCTAGGACTGAAAAAGACAGTGGTTTCCAAACTCTGCTCCTAGAAGCCCCTTAAGTTTTAAAGAGATGTATCAAGGGCCCAGCCCAATTCAAGCAAACAGTCCCACATTCTGTTTCTTTTAAAAAATAAAATGGATGGAAAGCATGGGTTTAATCCAACTCCCTCATTTTAAAGTTAAGAAAATTGAAGCCCAAAGACATGCAGTTGCCTTTTATAAGGTAGTTCAGCTAGAGGACTTAGAGGACTTAGACAATGACTTCACCAACAAATATGAGAGAAATAGAGACAGAGACAGAGACAGACAGAGACAGAGAGAGAGAGAGAGGGAGGGAAGGAGGGAGGGAGGGAGGGAGGGAGAGAGCGCGAGCGAGCGCTGGAAACAGTATCCCACACTGTACATCATTTTTCTTAGTTATCGTGGGTTAATTTCACTCCCATGAAGTATCTCATGCCGATTTTGTCCTTTTTGTTTGTTCCCTTCACCTTAGTTTAGCCTTATTTGCTCACGCTGGGACTAGACCTGGTCCCCCTCATCCAGGATCTCCTTCCCGCATCCTTCTAGCATCCTGCTACCAGACTTCCAACTGAGCATGTTCCTGCCCTGAGGAGAGACCTCCAACGGCTCCCCATGCCCTCAGCACTGCTTCCCAGGGTGCAGTCCCCGGACAAGCAGCTCAACACTACCTGAGAACTTGTTAGAAACGCAATTTCTCAGGTCCCACTTTAGACCTACTGAATCCAACGCTCATGGACTTGGAGCCCAGGAATCTGTTTTTTAACAAGCTCTGCAGGGGATTCTGATGCACCCTAACATGTGAGAACCCTGGTCTGCAGAATAAACTCCAAACTCTTTGTACAAGTATTCAAGGTTGTGCATTATTCCTTTCCAACCTTCCTCTCCATCTTATCTCCTATTGCTTCCTAAAGTGTAACCCATGTTCCACATAAGCTGCACCATTCCTTTGACCCATGACTGAAGTTTTCCTGCTTCCAGGCCTTTCCTCACTCTGCTGCATTACCTAGAAGTCTCTTTTGTTCTCTTTCATCTTATTTTGAAAACCCACCCATCTTTCAAAGGCAACCTCAACTGCTCTTTCTAGGGTACTTCACTGGGTACAAACTATTAGGTATAAAACAAGCTACAAGGATACATTGTACAGCATGGGGAATATAGCCAATATTTTATAATAACTATAAACAGAGTACAACCTTTAAAAATTGTGTATGCCCGTAACTTACATAATATTGTACAGCAACTATACTTTAATTTAAAAAAAAAAAGTACTTCATGGTATCCCTGGTGATGTAACTTCTCCATATTCTAAATACCTACAATACTTTGCCCCACCCCCTTTGGTTTTCTGTATCCTCACTGAATTATAATTCTTTGTGCATATGTCTTATCAAGGCTACTAGATGCTTTAAGCCCTCAAGGTCAAAGGCTGTGTTTGTTTTATCATTTTGTCCCTCGCAGTGCTTTATACACTGTATATATTCAATAAATATTTGGTAGATAAAAGACTGAAGACTTCTTTAGGCCAAGAACCATATCCTCCTTGGCATCAAGCATAAGATATTACAACTAACAGGTGCTTAATATGTTTATCACTTGAATGAAAACTGAAGAACAGCAGTTTGCTTCAAAGGTCTGGTTCTGATTTGTGGTAACACTCTGCATGATGTCCTCTCTATGTGTATTATGGGCAAAGTACTAATAATTGAGAAGTTAAGAAATCTGAATTCTAGACCAGCTCTTGGCTAGTATATGACTTTACCTAAGTCACTTAGCTGGGTTTCAATCTCCTTATTTTTAAACTGACATTTTTAGACAACATGTTTTTTAAAGCTATTCTACTGTTTAAAATCTATAATTTTATAAATTAGCATAACTGCAATGAAAAGAACCTCTAATCAACAGATACTGAGAGCCATTTCTTTGTTAACCATTCTGTTAGGCACTAGAAATAAATTTCAGTGGAGGTTCAGCCCTGTCATGGACTAGCTTTTTGTTAATCAAGCTCCTTAACTGGTCTGGGACTTCAATTTTTTCATTTATAAAATCAGGAGATTTTACTATATGTTCTTTACTGTGAAAGAGCATCTCTTCTTTTGTACTTTTTCTAACTGTATCATACTGCCTTGTATTGTAGCCATTTGAGCAGTCTTGTCTAAAAATGTCTTAGAAAGACAAATACTCTATGATATCACTTACATGTGAAATCTAAAAAATAAAACAAATGAATTTATATAGCAAAATAGAGACTCACAAACATGCCTTCTATCATTCCCCCAAGGATCTGCAGTAAAGAAAACCTTTAAATTTATTTTCTCAGAATTATTGGATAAACCTGTGGGGATGAATGTCAAAAGGAACACAATTCAGGGTGGTTCCACATAGTAAATAAATCATAGTGATTTTAGAATAGCTCTACCTGGGAAAAGGTAACAGGGAACTTGCCACTGTGTATGACGGCACCTGTACTTGCTTACACAAAGAGTTAAGATTTTTTGTTGGGAAACACAGCATTCATAAGAAAAGTACATACAGCCAAAGAATGCTTTGCACTCCAGTCTAGTCTGAATAGCATCCTGTTCTGGAAACTTTGGACACGGTCTTTGTACCTTTGGCCTAGATGAACTTCCAAGCCCAGAGCACTGGTAGACCTCTCAACCCTTGTAACTTTGTATGAACCACCAGGGAGATCATTGCCAAAAACTCATAGGATTGAGCCAGAGGGATATGCCTAGATTGACTGAATATTTAATTGAGTTCCCTCTACTCCAAATATTAGTAATGAATGTATGTTTTGTTTTCTTTCTTATCTTATACCTCCAAGGAATTATACCTTCCTTATACCTTCAAGGAATTATCACAACAAACACCCATATTACTACCTCCTAATTCAAAATAGAGATTTTTACACCCTGGAAAGCACCTTCATACCACTTTTCAATCCTTACCCACTTTCTCCTCTGCAAAGGAAAACATCAACATGGGTTTTATGATAATCACTTTCCTGCCTTTTCATCATAGCCTAACCATCTAAGTATGCATTACAAAAATGTTTTTTGAATTTTATATAAGTAGAATCATCAGTATGTGTTATTTTGTGTCTGGATTCTTCGACTCAACATCACATGTTAGAGATTCATGCATGTTTTTCGCATAGTAGAAGTTCATTCATTTTCATTGCAATAGCAGTCAATTATAAAAATATACCATTATCTATCCATTCTACTGTTGATTAATATGAATATTTTTCACTTTTTTTCAGTTTTTAAAAAATACGTGTTTTAGGGCTTCCCTGGTGGCACAGTGGTTGACAGTCCACCTGCCGATGCAGGGGACACGGGTTCGTGCCCCGGTCCGGGAAGATCCCACATGCCGCGGAGCGGCTGGGCCCGTGAGCCATGGCCGCTGAGCCTGTGCGTCCGGAACCTGTGCTCCGCAACGGGAGAGGCCACAACAGTGAGAGCCCCGCGTACCGCAAAAAAAAAAAAAAAAGAAAAAAAGAAAAAAAAAAAAACGTGTTTTGAATAAACAAAGTTTGGAAAAGATTGAAATTTATTCTGGATAGGCCAAAAACCTATCAAAATCATTCTTTCCAAATGCCTAGTTTCTCATAAAACTAATGCCATGTATTTTGGTGTTAAAAACAAAAATGGAAAAAAAAAAGTAGTCCCAAAAATGATGCTTAAAACTCTCTGGATTTGGATCAACTTTCCTAGCCCCATTTCCCATCTTTTACCTTAACTCTGACTTTCTCAAGTGACCAGACACCTTGAAGCAATGACCCAGGGAGGCTGCTGGGCGATAGGAGAGGGAAGGGTTGGAAGCAAAGAAGGTGAGACTCATATAAAGCATGAAAATCAAGAGTGAGCCAATCCGGGGTAAGCACAGCACATGGGCAATGGGGTGGAATCCTCTTCAACATTCTTCTCTCAAGTCCCCCATCTGCCACTTCTTTTTACCAAGAGGGGGTGTGTGTGTGTCTGTGTGTGTGTGTGTCTGTGTGTGTGTGTGTGTGTTTGTAAAAGATAGGGAAGCATTAAGTCTTTGATAAATGTGACAGTGAGAACAACTCATTGTCTTCTTATTAGAGTGATAGGCAAGCTATCACTTAGGCAATGCCTGGGACATATATGGGACAAGAAAAGCAACCCCCAGGCTCCCTAAAAAGATGGACTATTTCTGAGCACAAGAGAAGGAAAAGGCATATTGTACAAAATGTGTACATTTTTAGGCATGAGGACATCAATTTATGCCACTAACTAAGCATAATTTTTTAAACAGGAATCTGTCTAACCACTTTTCCACATCCTCTTCTATTAAGTATAGGTTCTATTACATTTCTACTTATCTCCATTTTAATAAGAAATTGAAAAATATTTAAGTGCAATTGAAGAACAGAAAGCGTGAGGGAAACCCCTGGGTGAAGACAGCTTTCAATTAAGAGGAAAAAATAAGAAAGGCATGAGTAGTGCATATGTTTGCCACGTTTTGCTGTGACCTGCGATATAGCCACTAGGTGATGTGAACAAAGGAGATATTACACGTGGATTTTTTTTTTAACATACCAAAAGAGTTCCTTTGTTGCAGGGCATCGTAATGTCTTAATATGTCAATATGCTTGTCAACCTCCCAGGGAGAGGGAAGGATAGAGTACATAGCCCTTCCCAAAGTCTTCTTTTTTTTTTTTTTGCGGTACGCAGGCCTCTCACTGTTGTGGCCTCTCCCGCTGCGGAGCACAGGCTCCGGACGCGCAGGCTCAGCGGCCATGGCTCACGGGCCGAGCTGCTCCGCAGCATGTGGGATCTTCCCGGACCGGGGCACGAACCCGTGTCCCTTGCATTGGCAAGCAGACTCTTAACCACTGCGCCACCAGGGAAGCCCTTCCCAAAGTCTTTTGATCATCAAGTCCTTGTTTTGTGAAACACCTTGTAGGACTAGTGTTCCATGGAATCCACTTTGGGAAACACTTATCTAGGCACAGCCCCTTGAAAACTTTCATGAAGATTCTTTCCCCTCCATAAATATGTTTTAAAAATTTTTGACATTTCCTCATGAAAACATAAGACTCTTCTTGAAGAGTCCCTTCTTAGAGATAGTTACTACATATTCAGTTGTATTCATAAAATATTCTTGTTTCTTTGTAGTTAAAGAAAGTTTCCTTAGATTAAAAAAGGTAGGCTTGCAAATCCAATTTTTATCTGCATTTCTTAGAAAGTAGAAGAGTCTGTTTAACTAGTAAGACTGTGTTTTATGCGTAGATATTCACTTAGTTCTTTTTAATAGTCATTTATCACTGCTTTATAAAGATGACAAGAATATAATTTTTTTCTTTCTGTCTGACATAACTTTTAATTATTCCTAAAGGCAACAAGGGAGTATTTTTATTTGTTATGTTGACCTAGTACTTTTGGATTTTGGCTTAAATTTTAACTAAAACTAATTCCAGGCCATTATTACATTAGATTTTTTTGAATACCTGCATTGCAAGCTGACCTTTGAAATAAGGGCCCAACCACTTATGTACAAGAAAGCAGAGGTGAAGTCCTTTCCTCCAGGGTATGTGCCTTGTTAGTGCCTGAACTGGGAAGATGCCATGGTCTCCTGACAGACTCCTAGTCAATGCACTTTCCACTCCGCCTAAAATTCTCCCACCATTTCTTCTAGTACATAAATGGATATGGGATTTGTTTCATTTGTTTTGTTTTGTGGATTTATAAGTATGCCCTTCCACTCCTAGGTGAGAAAGTAAACATATGTCCACACAAAACTCACACACTAATGTTCACAGCAGCGTTATTTACCACAATAGCCAAAAAGTGGAAACAATCCAAATGTCCATCAATGGATGAATGGATAAACAAAATGTGGCATATTCAGACAATGGAAATATTATTCATCGATAAAAAGAAGTACTGACACATGCTGCCACAGGGATGAATCCTGAGAATATTATGCTAAGTAGAAGAAGTCAGGCACGGACTGATTCCATTTATATGAAATGTCCAGAATAGGCAAATCTATAGGCACAGAAAGTAGATTCATGGATGTGTAGAGCTGGCGGCAATGGGCAGGGGGCTTGAGGTGACGGTTTAGAGGAATGCGATTTCTCTTATGGAGTGACGGCAGTGTTTTACAATTGACCGTGGTGACGGTTACAGAATGCCTTAAAGATACTAAAAGACATTGAATTGTGCACAATAAATGTGTAAATGGTAGGGATTTTAAATTATATCTCAATAAATCTGTTACAATATGCCTCTGTTGGTGCTCACTTTAAAGAAAATTCAGATTTATATCATCAACATTAAAAAGAGATGAAATATCCATCAGCAACCACAGACATAAACCATTAGGAAAAAATAATAACAGTTGGCTCAGAACTAAAAGAAATTCATAGAATATGCTTTCCTGTGCTTTACCTTATTTATTAGACCCTCACTGTAAGCTGTGCTAAGAAATCATTTGAATGTCCATTTACCGCTGTGTGATAGGCTCACTCAGTCTGTAAATATTATGGGCCATCTACTTGTTGCCAGAAATTGTGCTGGACTTTGGAGGTAGAATGATAAAAAAAAAAAAAAAAGAATATAAGATCTGCTCAGGGAGCTCATGGCAAAGATTCGAATGTTTTAGTAGAAACCGAAGAAGTTAGCATTTATTGAACACAATCTATGTGCCAAGCACCACAGAAAGCATTGCACATAGGTTTAAAGTTGTACTAATGGCCAATTGAAAAACCATTTCTCACGCTGCAGTTAATATTGCTTGGCTATGAAGATAACTGAAGTCGTTAAACCGTTCAGTTGATTATTTATTTCATAAATGAAGTCATTCACTGTTTTATTCATCTCTATCTCAGGAACCTATGCAATGAATGGTAATAAAAATATAGTCCATGATAAAAATGTGTTGAACTCTCAAAGTGGTTAATGATTTAGTGATATGATGGTCTTGTGACTGTGGTTCATTAAAATCCAAAGAGCAGTTGAACAGTTATCTTATTGATTCTTTTAATCTCCAGTTCAAGAGAGCAGAGAAAGGGAAAATATTTGCAAAGGTAGAACATGGAGAATTATGGGCATACTTTGTAAGCCTGGGTAAGGCCAATGCACTTTATGGCCTTATGAATATTGTGGTCTGATGATTTTTTTCAAACAATTTGTAAGGCTAACCACTGCTTTCTGCTTTATTTCACATGCCTCCCAAGGCTCCCTCAGGCACAAGAGTTGCTTTATTCTTTTGTATTTGAGCTTGAAAAGTGAGTTTCTCTTTATTACATATGCCTTTGGTACATGGCATGTGAAGGCCGAAGAAAGCTTGGCCGGTGACGACATTTGCACCTAGTGCAGTCAGGTGGATAATACTTATCCTTCTAAGTGTGACCTTTCTTCTGAGCACAAAGTGCTTTACAACTATTATCTGACCAAGTTCAGAACCCCAGCAGGGAGACAGGAGCTGGGGACTAGTAGTAAACTATTTCACATCTGAGGAAATCAAAGAAAAAGAGGTTTTCCAACTGAGATGTAAGGACATTTTAACCTTTTAAATACTCGAGGCAAACGGTCCAAGAAGTAATGTGAGAACGAGTTTGACTTTTGCATCCTGACAATGGCAACACAGCCTGCGGACTTTGGGAGGATTCTGCTTAAACTGCAGCCAGCCAACCTGCACAGATCCTGGCATTGCAAATGCATCTGGCACAGGGAGGTGCCTGACAGCAGTTCCTGAGCCCAGTGGGCTCTTAACAAATGAAGGTTGAGTTGATTTTGGAAAATGTGGAAGTGATTCTGTAGCATAAATATAGAACATTAGCTATAAGCATATGCTGCATAAGACAATCTGCAATAATTGTCACTGTGACCATAATAGGGAGATGTTAGCAGGATGAGGTCACTTCCAATGGACTTGGATTGCATCTACCCATAAACAAATTTAAAAATTTACATATATACACATATATGTCAATTAAATATACACATATGTAACTTTTCTTTCATTATTGACTGAATTAAAAACAACCAGGGTTTGAATTAAAGCAATTTTTAAATTAATCGATCTCCATGTGTGGACATTTTTACTAGGTTGTTCTTTGGAATGATAAGAAACTAAGAAATAATATCACTTCAGCCTGGGAAGGTTAAGGTTTCAGCTGAACAACTGATTTTCATTTGATAAAACTGAGAATCTGGCTTTTGCATTTACTAATTGAATCTCTCTCTGCCTCAGTTGCCTCATTTGCAAAAGGGCAACATTGGGTTATTACAAAGACTAAATGAGTTAATACAGTAAAGTAGGCATTACAGTGCCCAGTACAGCACATGCTATATAAATGCTAGTTATCTCTGTTGTTACTATTGTTGTTGTTGTTATTGCTCTTATTACTATTATTTCATTCATGTAACAGTACTTAGAGTCCAACAGTAAAACATACATTAAGCAAGTAATTACTATGAAGTGTGATGAGTATTAGTATGGGGAATTATAGGATGTTCCTTGTTCCTGAGTAAGTACCAATACCTTCTCCAGCTATTTAGTTTTCCTTCCTCATTGCTATAGCAGGGGTACTGGGGTTCAGATTCTGCTGAAAAACCCAGGAGGGAATATCCCACCCTTAAATTCCAGGCAGACAACTTTGACTCATGGATAATGGGGAAAGAATTCTACGTGGGAGATTTTCTTCCAACTCTGTTCCCTTAGAACAAACGGACTGAAGTGGGAAGAGCAATAAAACCCAAGAGAACTATTGCAGCAAAATTTCCCTAAAACTTGAAGAAGAAACTTACCAGCAGTATTGGAACCAGCGATGGCAGAGAAACAAGACACGCAAGGACCAGATGGTGGCCATCGGTGGCCTCTGCTGTCAGGCATCAACAGTCTTGAGAAAAGGCAGCTGTAGGGCTCGGGGTGGACACCTTGGGCAGGTATCAACAACCCAGCAGGATCTTGAATTGGCATCTATGGCACAGGTGTCCTCTTTGTCACTGGCAGCAAGATAGCAAGAAATGAGGGAACTGAAGGATGCCAGCTGGTATCCAGGAAGGTCTGTGTCCTGTCTCACTCTTCACGAACCAGACAAGTCTTAGGGTGGGTCATCAGATACGCTTGCATTTGAGGGCTTACCATTGCTCTGGGGACTCCCAGATCAACTGGAGTTATTAGAGAGGAGAGGTGACCTGTGCGGAGCAAAAGGTGTTTTGTTACAAAAATGGTGGCACTATTTTTGCCCCAGATTACTGTTGTCAGAAAAAAAATACATTCACTTTTCAAAGGATAATATTTTTAGTACCTCTAAAACCCAAATATGAAAATCCATGTGTAATTATAAAATAATGTTGTATTTTTCTAATCCTATAGTACCAACATGAAAAATAAACCCCCAAATTAACTGCAATAACGTTTCCTATAGGCTTCTAAGTGATACTGGGACTGTAATTTTTTTAAATAGCCTTTATATGGTAGAAGTCTAAACGGTGTGATTTTTGTTTTGGCTGTCAGGATTATTTCAAAGATGTTATCATAACCAGTCTCAGTCAAGGGAAGATTTATGGTACAAATTATGAAATAATATACGCCTGTCCCTTATACCTGTTACTACAGATAATGTAGTCACTGTTTCTATGTATCTTGAAACTATCCTTTCTTTTCAATGCTTGAGGATATGATTTTTTTTTCATTTTTCTTTAACTTGTTGGTAAATTTATTTTTACATTGACCAAGGTGTCTAAATGCCTTTGTCCTGAGTCATGCTTACCAGGATATGTACTCAGGGTTGGTTTTAGATAAACTCATGAGTCTGGTTACCCAGTCTGTTTCCTAGCATTCTCCAATCCCCACCTCCCATCTTCTCTCCGGTCCTCCAGAGAGAACTGCGTCTGTACCACCTACCTGATTTAACCTATCCACGTCTGTCTTGGAAATAACTACTGAAACTGATGTACCATTACTTCCTTTTATCTAAATGTAGGTCCCCACAAAGTGATAGCTGAATTTTAACGAGAAACAATGCCTGAGCTTCTCATGTCAGGGTACCTTTAATCCTACAAGTACATTTGGTCTGCCAGAGTATGCAGTCTTGGGGAAAAAATATGGTAATCTTCTGGAATGTAAATATGAATCTGTATATTAAAACAAGCATGGTTTTATAAATCCAGATTGCAAAGAACCTAAGAATTGTAAAGACAAAACACAAACCTGTAAAGAAATCTTATATTTGTGATAGGCTATTTGAGCTAAAGCCCCCAGAGCATCTCATTCCTCTGTTATTTGTTATCATGTCCCTCTGCAATCATCTAGGCATCTGTAGAGGAATCTAAGTAGCATAGGTTCCAGCTAAAGGGATGAAGTCCTAATGTGAAATTTCAGTACCATGCAGATGGAGAGATACCAGAAATAAGCAAGAGAATGATGATTCTTAGGTAACAGAAAGAAGTTGAAGTTCCAACATTTACTGTGTGACTCTGGGCAAGTCACTTAACTTCTCGGAGTAAATTTCCATTAAGTGTGAATTGGGAATGAAGACTCCCAGTTTGGCATTCTTCACAAGAACTGGTGGAGCTGAAGGAAGACGTCTGTGAAATATTATGAATTATAAAATAGCTACATAAATGTTAAGTTACTCTTGTTTCTGTTTTTGCTCAATGATTGGTTTTGTGGAAATGGTCACAGCCCTTCTCTGAACCCTGGAATTTTGTCCCAACAGCAGGGCCCCTTCCTTCCAGCTGCTGACCGATAACTGATCTCCTGTTCTGGTCGGATGCACGTCTGGACTTCCGAATGTAAGCTGAGAATTGCCTAGGGTAGAGTGTCAGAATTTGATCATAAATAATTATACTTGTTGTATATTAAGATTTTACACAGAAATAGAAGAAAACTGGTACATTTTAAAGAATCTGTGCATGATTTTTGCTCACATCCCTCCTCCATCTGAAGGATCTGTAGGAGCTTGTGAGGGATGCAGAACTGGTTCTAGTAATGCTTGCTGCAGAAATGGAAGTAGCTCAAGAAATCACATTTCCTTCTTTGGGACTAAGATACATCTATCTTTGGCTTACATGCCATCTGTGCTGGTAAATCTTTGGAGGAGAGATAGATATACAGCTCTAGATTTGAGGCCCTCAATTAGGTATTTATAAAAAACAGAAAAATGTCTTAATCTGAACTTGGAATTCCTGGTAGTGGGTTTGGATAGAGAGAATCCCACTTCCCATGGAGCAAGGCATGTACACACAGAGAAGGGTCATGCAGGGTCTTCCACTCCTAAGAGGTAGAGTCCAAAAGCAACTGTTTAATAGGAACAATTTTCCTTCCAATTGCTACTTCATTCTCCTCAGTGTGTGGACACCTGAGAACTTCAGTCAGCCCTAGGGAGAGGTGCAGATGACAATGTTGTCTCTGAATAAATACAGTTTCACTTATAAAAAAAATTTACAATAAAGCGAGATGCGGAATGCATGACCATTTTAAAGCTCCAAGAATAGCACCTCTCAGGAAAAGTTATATTAGTCACCAGAAATTGAGTGTGGCTTCCTAGAGATTCTTCCAAATAACATGATCTGATCTATTCTGCTTAAATTTGAGAGCACATCTGTCCTCTAATCTCACTTCTACCACTAATTGTTCAACTGGTAGATGGAGCCAGGCTCCTGCCCAGCTGGCATGCGAGGAGACTTTGGCTGAAATGGGAAAGGCGGACGAACATTCTAAGGGGATGGGCGCAATCCCAGATCTAATCTTTCCTCTAGCTTTGAGCAAGTTTGTTCAAATTCCACAAACTTACTTTCGGTTCTAGGACACATGGCTCTTAACTTTTTTTTTCTTTTCCTTTGAGAGATTATTTTCTTTCACATTATTTTATGATTATACAGATAATACATGCTCATTTCCAGAGAACACAGATAGATACAAAGAGTATAACTAGAAGGCTTCCGGGAAGATGGCGGAAGAGTAAGACGCGGAGATCACCTTCGTCCCCACAGATACACCAAAAATACATCTACACGTGGAGCAACTCCTACAGAACACCTACTGAACGCTGGCAGAAGACCTCAGGCCTCCCAAAAGGCAAGAAACCCCCCACGTACCTGGGTAGGGCAAAAGAAAAAAGAATAAACAGAGACAAAAGAATAGGGACGGGACCTGCACCAGCGGGAGGGAGCTGTGAAGGAGGAAAGGTTTACACACACTAGGAGACCCTTCGCAGGCGGAGACGGCGGGTGGCGGAGCGGGGAGCTTCGGAGCCGCAGAGGAGAGCGTAGCAACAGGGGTGCGGAGGGCAAAGTGGAGAGATTCCTGCACAGAGGATCAGGGCCGACCGGCACTCACCTGCCCCAGAGGCTTGTCTGCTCACCCGCCGGGGCGGGCGGGGCTGCGAGCTGAGGCTCGGGCTTCGGTCGGAGCGCAGGGAGAGGACTGGCGGCGTGAACACAGCCTGCAGGGGGCTAGTGCGCCACGGCTGGCCGGGAGGGAGTCCGGGAAAAGGTCTGGAGCTGCCGAAGAGGCAAGAGACTTTTTCTTACCTCTTTGTTTCCCGGTGCGCGAGGAGAGGGGATTGAGAGCGCTGCTTAAAGGGGCTCCAGAGACGGGCGCGAGCCGCGGCTAAAAGCGCGGACCCCAGAGACGGGCAGGAGACGCTAAGGCTGCTGCCGCCACCAGAAAGCCTGTGTGCGAACACAGGTCACGCTCCACACCCTCCTCCCGGGAGCCTGTGCAGCCCGCCACCACCAGGGTCCCGGGATCCAGGGACAACTCCGAGAGAACGCCCAGCGCACCTCAGGCTGGTGCAACGTCACGCCCGCCGGCCTCTGCCGCCGCAGGCCCGCCCCGAACTCCACGCCCCTCCCTCCCCCGGCCTGAGTGAGCCAGAGCCCCCGAATCAGCTTCTCCTTTAACCCCTTCCTGTCTGAGCAAAGAACAGACGCCTTCCGGCAGAGGCGGGGCCAAATCCAAAGCTGAAACCCGGGAGCTGTGAGAACAAAGACGAGAAAGGGAAATCTCTCCCAGCGGCTTCAGAAGCAGCAGATTAAAGCTCCACAATCAACTTGATGTACCTGCATCTGTGGAATACCTGAATAGACAATGAATCATCCCAAATTGAGGAGGTGGACTTTGAGAGCAAAATTTATTATTTTAGAGATTTATTACTTTGAGAGCAAGATTTATTTTTTATTATTTTTTCCCCTTTTCCTCTTTCTGTGAGTATGTGTATGCTTCTGTGTGAGATTTTGTCTGTATAGCTTTGCTTCCACCATTTGTCCGAGGGCTCTATCCATCCGTTTTTTTCTCTTAATAATTATTTTTTCATTTTAATAACTTTATTATATTTTATCTTACTATATTTTACTTTACTTTATCTTTTCTTTTTTTCCTTCCTTCCCTCCCTCCTTCATCCCTCCCTCCCTCCCTCCCTCCTTTCTTTCTTTCTTTCCACTTCTACTAATTCTTTCTTTCTACTTTTTCTCCCTTTTATTCTGAGCCGTGTGGATGAAAGGCTGTTGGTGCTGCAGCCAGGAGTCAGTGCTGTGTCTCTGAGGTGGGAGAGCCAACTTCAGGACACTGGTCCACAAGAGACCTCCCAGCTCCACATAATATCAAATGGTGAAAATCTTCCAGAGATCTCCATCTCAACACCAGCACCCAGCTTCACTCAACGACCAGCAAGATACAGTGCTGAACATCCTATGCCAAACAACTAGCAAGACAGGAACACGACCCCACCCATTAGCAGAGAGGCTGCCTAAAATCATAATAAGTCCACAGACACCCCAAAACACACCACCAGACACGGTCCTGCCCACCAGAAAGACAAGATCCAGCCTCATCCACCAGAACACAGGCACTAGTACCCTCCACCAGGAAGCCTACACAACCCACTGAACCAACCTTAGCCACTGGGGACAGACATCAAAAACAACGGGAACTATGAACCTGCAGCCTGCAAAAAGGAGACCCCAAACACAGTAAGATAAGCAAAATGAGAAGAGAGAAAAACATACAACAGATGAAGGAGCAGATAAAAACCCACCAGACCTAACAAATGAAGAGGAAATAGGCAGTCTACCTGAAAAAGAATTCAGAATAATGATAGTAAAGATGATCCAAAATCTTGGAAATAGAATGGACAAAATGCAAGAAACATTTAACAAGGACCTAGAAGAACTAAAGATGAAACAAGCAATGATGAACAACACAATAAATGAAATGAAAAATACTCTAGATGGGATCAATAGCAGAATAACTGAGGCAGAAGAACGGATAAGTGACCTGGAAGATAAAATAGTGAAAATAACTACTGCAGAGCAGAATAAAGAAAAAAGAATGAAAAGAACTGAGGACAGTCTCAGAGACCTCTGGGACAACATTAAACACACCAACATTCGAACTATAGGGGTTCCAGAAGAAGAAGAGAAAAAGAAAGGGACTGAGAAAATATTTGAAGAGATTATAGTTGAAAACTTCCCTAATATGGGAAAGGAAATAGTTAATCAAGTCCAGGAAGCACAGAGAGTCCCATACAGGATAAATCCAAGGAGAAACATGCCAAGACACATATTAATCAAACTATGAAAAACTGAATAAAAAGAAAACATATTAAAAGCAGCAAGGGAAAAACAACAAATAACACACAAGGGAATCCCCATAAGGTTAACAGCTGATCTTTCAGCAGAAACTCTGCAAGCCAGAAGGCACTGGCAGGACATATTTAAAGCGATGAAGGAGAAAAACCTGCAACCAAGATTACACTACCCAGCAAAGATCTCATTCAGATTTGATGGAGAAATTAAAACCTTTACAGACAAGCAAAAGCTGAAAGAGTTCAGCACCACCAAACCAGCTCTACAACAACAGCTAAATGAACTTCTCTAGGCAAGAAACACAAGAGAAGGAAAAGACCTACAATAACGAACTCAAAACAATTAAGAAAATGGGAATAGGAACATACATATCGATAATTACCTTAAATGTAAATAGACTAAATGCTCCCACCAAAAGACACAGATTGGTTGAATGGATACAAAAACAAGACCCATATATTTGCTGTATACAAGAGACCCACTTCAGACCTAGAGACAGATACAGACTGAAAGTAAGGGGATGGAAAAAGATATTTCATTCAAGTGGAAATCAAAAGAAAGCTGGAGTAGCAATTCTCATATCAGACAAAGTAGACTTTAAAATAAAGACTATTAGAAGAGGCAAAGAAGGACACTACATAATGATCAAGGGATTGATCCAAGAAGAAGATATAACAATTGTAAATATTTATGCACCCGACATAGGAGCACCTCAATACATAAGGCAAATACTAACAGCCATAAAAGGGGAAATCAACAGTAACACATTTATAGTAGGGGACTTTAACACCCCACTTTCACCAATGGACAGATCATCCAAAATGAAAATAAATAAGGAAACACAAGCTTTAAATTATACATTTAAAAAGATGGACTTAATTGATATTTATAGGACATTCCATCCAAAAACAACAGAATACACATTTTTCTCTAGTGCTCATGGAACATTCTCCAGGATAGATCATATCTTGGGTCACAAATCAAGCCTCGGTAAATCTAAGAAAATTGAAATTGTATCAAGTATCTTTTCCGACCACAACACTATGAGACTAGATATCAATTACAGGAAAAGATCTGTAAAAAATACAAACACATGGAGGCTAAACAATACTTAATAACGAAGTGATCACTGAAGAAATCAAAGAGGAAATTAAAAAATACCTAGAAACGAATGACAATGGAGACACGATGACCCAAAATCTATGGGATGCAGCAAAAGCAGTTCTAAGAGGGAAGTTTATAGCAATACAATCCTACCTTGAGAAACAGGAAACATCTCGAATAAACAACCTAACCTTGCACCTCGAGCAATTAGAGAAAGAAGAACAAAAAAACCCCAAAGTTAGCAGACAGAAAGAAATCATAAAAATCAGATCAGAAATAAATGAAAAAGAAATGAAGGAAATGATAGCAAAGATCAATAAAACTAAAAGCTGGTTCTTTGAGAAGATAAACAAAATTGATAAACCATTAGCCAGACTCATCAAGAAAAAAGGGAGAAGACTGAAATCAATAGAATTAGAAATGAAAAAGGAGAAGTAACAACTGACACTGCAGAAATACAAAAGATCATGAGAGATTACTACAAGCAACTCTATGCCAATAAAATGGACAACCTGGAAGAAATGGACAAATTCTTAGAAATGCACAACATGCCACGACTGAATCAGGAAGAAATAGAAAATATGAACAGACCAATCACAAGCACTGAAATTGAAACTGTGATTAAAAATCTTCCAACAAACAAAAGCCCAGGACCAGATGGCTTCACAGCCGAATTCCATCAAACATTTAGGGAAGAGCTAACACCTATCCTTCTCAAACTCTTCCAAAATATAGCAGAGGGAGGAACACTCCCAAACTCATGCTACGAGGCCACCATCACCCTGATACCAAAACCAGACAAGGATGTCACAAAGAAAGAAAACTACAGGCCAATATCACTGATGAACATAGATGCAAAAATCCTCAACAAAATACTAGCAAACAGAATCCAACAGCACATTAAAAGGATCATACACCATGATCAAGTGGGGTTTATTCCAGGAATGCAAGGATTCTTCAATATACGCAAATCAATCCATGTGATACACCATATTAACAAAGTGAAGGAGAAAAACCATATGATCATCTCAATAGATGCAGGAAAAGCTTTCGACAAAATTCAACACCCATTTATGATAAAAACCCTGCAGAAAGTAGGCACAGAGGGAACTTTCCTCAACATAATAAAGGCCATATATGACAAACCCACAGCCAACATCGTCCTCAATGGTGAAAACCTGAAAGCATTTCCACTAAGATCAGGAACAAGACAAGGTTGCCCACTCTCACCACTCTTATTCAACATAGTTTTGGAAGTTTTAGCCACAGAAATCAGAGAAGAAAAGGAAATAAAAGGAATCCAAATCGGAAAAGAAGTAAAGCTGTTACTGTTTGCAGATGACATGATACTATACATAGAGAATCCTAAAGATGCTACCAGAAAACTAGTAGAGCTAATCAATGAATTTGGTAAAGTAGCAGGATACAAAATTAATGCACAGAAATCTCTGGTGTTCCTATACACTAATGATGAAAAATCTGAAAGTGAAATCAAGAAAACATTCCCATTTACCATTGCAACAAAAAGAATAAAATATCTAGGAATAAACCTACCTAAGGAGACAAAAGACCTGTATGCAGAAAATTATAAGACACTGATGAAAGAAATTAAAGTTGATACAAACAGATGGAGAGATATACTATGTTCTTGGATTGGAAGAATCAACATTGTGAAAATGACTCTACTACCCAAAGCAATCTACAGATTCAATGCAATCCCTGTCAAATTACCACTGGCATTTTTCACAGAACTAGAACAAAAAATTTCACAATCTGTATGGAAACACAAAAGACCCCAAATAGCCAAAGCAATCTTGAGAACGAAAAACAGAGCTGGAGGAATCAGGCTCCCTGACTTCAGACTATACTACAAAGCTACAGTAATCAAGACAGTATGGTACTGGCACAAAAACAAAAATATAGATCAATGGAACAGGATAGAAAGCCCAGAGATAAACCCACGCACATATGGTCACCTTATCTTTGATAAAGGAGGCAAGAATACACAGTGGAGAAAGGACAGCCTCTTCAATAAGTGGTGCTGGGAAAACTGGACAGGTACATGTAAAAGTATGAAATTAGATCACTCCCTAACACCATACACAAAAATAATCTCAAAATGGATTAAAGACCTAAATGTAAGGCCAGAAACTATCAAACTCTTAGAGGAAAACATAGGCAGAACACTCTATGACATAAATCACAGCAAGATCCTTTTTGACCCACCTCCTAGAAAAATGGAAATAAAAACAAAAAAAAAAACAAATGGGACCTAATGAAACTTCAAAGCTTTTGCACAGCAAAGGAAACCATAAACAAGACCAAAAGACAACCCTCAGAGTGGGAGAAAATATTTGCAAATGAAGCAACTGACAAAGGATTAATCTCCAAAATTTATAAGCAGCTCATGCAGCTTAATAACAAAAAAACAAACAACCCAATCCAAAATGGGCAGAAGAGCTAAATAGACATTTCTCCAAAGAAGATATACAGACTGCCAACAAACACATGAAAGAATGCTCAACATCACTAATCATTAGAGAACTGCAAATCAAAACTACAATGAGATATCATCTCACACCAGTCAGAATGGCCATGATGAAAAAATGTACAAACAATAAATGCTGGAGAGGGTGTGGAGAAAAGGGAACCCTCTTGCACTGTTGGTGGGAATGTAAGTTGATACAGCCACTGTGGAGAACAGTATGGAGGTTCCTTATAAAACTACAAATAGAACTACCATATGACCCAGCAATCCCACTACTGGGCATATACCCTGAGAAAACCATAATTCAAAAGAGGCATGTACCAAAATGTTCATTGCAGCTCTATTTACAATAGCCCGGAGATAGAAACAACCTAAGTGTCTAACATCGGATGAATGGATAAAGAAGATGTGGCACATATATACAATGGAATATTACTCAGCCATAAAAAGGAACGAAATTGAGCTATTTGTAATGAGGTGGATAGACCTAGAGTCTGTCATACAGAGTGAAGTCAGAAAGACAGAGACAAATACTGTATGCTAACACATATATATAGAATTTAAGAAAAAAAAAATGTCATGAAGAACCTAGGGGTAAGACAGGAATAAAGACACAGACCTACTAGAGAATGGACTTGAGGATACGGTGGGGGGAAGAGTAAGCTGTGACAAAGTGAGAGAGAGGCATGGACATATATACACTACCAAACGTAAGGTAGATAGCTAGTGGGAAGCAGCCACATAGCACAGGGAGATCAGCTCCGTGCTTTGTGATTGCCTGGAGGGGTGGGATAGGGAGGGTGGGAGGGAGGGAGACACAAGAGGGAAGAGATATGGGAACATATGTATATATATAACTGATTCATTGTGTTGTAAAGCAGAAACTAACACACAATTGTAAAGCAATTATACTCCAATAAAGATGTTAAAAAAAAGAGGATAATTAAAAGAACCACTGTGAACATGTTAAAATATTCCTTTCAAGATTTCTAGCAGTGTATATGCATGTGTTTAAAAACTCAAATCATAACACACGGAGTCATTGAACATTTGCATTTCTGCTTTACATTTGCCCCAATTTTTGAGGAACCTTCATATTTTTCTGATTGATGTGAAAACATTTATATATATATTAAAGATAGTAACCTCTTATAAATGTAGCAATGTTGAGACTGGTTTATTCTTATTCTTTAAACTCATTAATTTTTTAAGTAAATGTAACCATCATTGTTTTGAATGATAAAAGAAAATATGTCACTGTGGAAAAAAATCAGCAAACATCAGTAAGTAAAAAGAAAAAATGTTGAGGAAGAAAAGCCCACATTAATCTACACCCTGAGATGACCTCTATTAATACCTGGCTTTTGTCTTTCCTGTTACATGTATCTATATGGGCATATATTTCTTTTGACCGTATTTCCCTGAAAATTATTGCCCCTTACTTTTATTTTTGACTTAGCTGTGCACTATTACTTTAAATCTGTGGCTTCAAAGCTCCACATAATTGGATTCTGGATTTATTTTTCTTTAATTTGAGAGGCTTAATACAGCAGTTAAAACCCCTAGCTCTTCTGCCATGTTTCCCCCTTGCTATTTCTTTCTGTTTTAGTCTTTTACCAAATGAACTGTTTCCATCCCTCTCTCTTTTTCCTGTACTTTATTTTTTTATATAGCTTGTTTGTGCTTTATTGGTGATCACATTTTATTTTTAAATTTATTTTTCTCTACTCCACAAAGTCAAAAATGAAAAAAGGACTTCCCTGGTGGTGCAGTGGTTAAGAATCCACCTGGCAATGCTGGGAACACGGGTTTGAGCCCTGGTCCAGGAAGATCCCACATGCCACGGAGTAACTAAGCCTGTGTGCCACAACTACTGAGCCTGCACTCTAGATCCTGCGGGCCACAACTACTGAGCCTGCGGGCCACAACTGCTGAGCCCGTGTGCCTAAAGCCTGTGCTCCACAACAAGAGAAGCCACCACAATGAGAAGCCCACGCACCACCATGAAGAGTAGCCCCCTTTCGCTGCAACTAGTGAAAGCCCGCACAGCAATGAAGACCCAACACAGCCCAAAATAAATAGATAAATTTATGGAATAAAAAAAAAAAAGAAAAAAATCTCTCAATTCCTCCTGTGTGAGATGAAAACTACGAGTGTTACCTCCTCCTATCCTTGATATAATCTGGAATTTTAGACCCATATTATTTTTATGTAATTATTATTCAATTAGCTATTTAATTATTAGTGTTTTAATATTATATAGTTTCCCTGAAAGGAACTTCTGACATTTTTATTATGTTGTATGTGCATATTTATGTAAGTTAGATGTATCTCTACTTGTTTTCCACATTTTCCAGTTCTCTATTTTGATTTCTTGCTCAGTTAGCTAGACTAACTGAGAGAGACCCAAGTCATCTTTCATCACCTTTGCACACAAAATACCGGTAAGGGATCTTCACTCTTTATCATCAGTACGTGGTGAGCCCTTCTCATCTGCAGGCTCCAGTGCTCAGGAAAATGTTCTTCTCTCTTCTTTGATCACTGATTTGGGATCATCAACAGCACTGTCTCCCTCTGAAATTCAGATCTACATCAATGTGAGCTCCTAACTGTGCTCTGCATTGCTCCCCTTTTCTTTCTAATTCTCTCCCCCATTTTTATCTCTGTACTTTCTGCCTTAATTTCAGGAAAAATTCTTGAGTTTCTCTTCTGGTGCAGGAATTTTATTTTTTCAGTATCCAATCTACTATTAATTGTAGACATCGTGGTTTTTATTAAACACTTGTGTTTTTCATCTCTATATATACCACTCTGATTTTAGAATGTCATGACTACTTATTTAGGATTCATATATGCAAATTCTCTTAAGGCACGCTGAAAACACACTCGGAATCATTGAACTTTTTTCCCTACTGTCTCCTGAGGCAAGTCTGTTTCGGAGGGTAGCATTTGCACTGATTCTTCAGAGCTGTTCCTTTTATTAGGTTGAAGCATTTAAAATTGCTAGGATTCTAGCCATTTTTAAATTTATAAACATGGCGATTTTATATGGTTTAACCTAAAATGAATGTTTAATCTTTTCCAGGATATGTGATGTACTAAACCTTCTAGAAACAAGTTATTGCTGCCCATCTGACTTATAGTCAAGTCAAAGTGAAGATGAGCTTGTGAGAGATAATGTGTCCTTGTTATTAATTCTTTGGGTCCAGGTAAATAGGGAGAGTAAGTATTGTTAGGACAAATTTACACTGTCAGTTGAGCTGTCCTGAATTCTGGGTGGTGGGGAAAATATTGGCACCACAAACAGTCCCAGCAGTCAATTTTGTCCAAGTCATTTCTCCATGTGATTGTGGAGGATGAACGGTAGAAAAACCCTACATCTCCTTAGGAGTGCTTAGTTCCTACTTTTCTTTTCAGTAACTATGGCAGACAAAACCAATGGTCAGTGTGTTCTTTGCTGCTACACATGGTTGCCAGGTATGGCAATTAAAAATAGAAGATGCCCAGTTAAATTTGAATAAACAACACAATTTTGCAATATTAGTGTTATTATGTCCTGTGTACCTTTGGAACCGACTTATACTAAACAATTATTCATTGTTTATCTGAAATTCAAATTTAATTCTGTCTCCTGTATTTTACCTGGCAACCCTAATGCTCATCCCAGCCACAGCACTAAATTCTTCTCAACACAAAGAGGCAGTCAGTATAACTCAACTGGAGTTGATGTGTGAGTAGATGTCCATTTGACATCTTACAGTGGAGCTCAACTGGTGAGGTGCAAATCTTGCCAAATAGGTCGTGCTTGTCTCCAACCCTTGCTTCTCTGAGTTTTTGGAGGCTAGCCAGTGTTTGCCAGGATCTCCTCCACTCACCCCGGGAACACTGGTCTTTTACAGGAGGGATGGTGTAGATCCCTCTCTGTAACTCTCTCACCAATCTGGGTCCATCTCACTACCTCTCCCATAAATTTTTCACGTTATGCAAGACCCACAGTGCCCTTCTCTAGTTCCCAGTGGCCATGCAGCTTCCTATTCATTATTTCAAAGGGATTGGGGGAAGGAGAATAGTAGATGACTGTGATAAGTCATTTTACCACCTAACTTGGATAGTCAGGATAATTTGCTTGATCTGAAACAAAACGGATTATTGCACAGGGTCAAATGGGCAAGTTCATGTTCCACCGTGAACTTTAATAATCATAGAAGCCTAATTGTGATGCTGATCGATAAAATGGTCAATATTTTTATGAATGGATTGTTCTTCCGGTTGTAAAAACACAGACTTTTTGGAAAGGGTAATCTCAAAAGAAATTGCTTCTTGCTCCCAAGTTGGAGAGTGAGGCAAAGTGCAGACCCTAAGATTTGCTAAATGAGTATTGTGAAATAGGACCCTTTAGAGAAACACACATGAAACTTTGGGAATTTCACATTAAGATAATTTCTTATTTCAACACTCTGACATCAAAATTCAAATGAGATAACATTGAGAATAAAAATCAAATCATTTAGGCAGAACCTCTAGAATGATCACGCATTACCTCTTTCCTTCTCTTTCTTTGTTCCTTCCTCTCCATAGATGACATATGACAGAAGAAAAACAATATGTAGCATTCAATCTGATTTCATCATTATTATAATCACATGCATATCAACATGTCCTACTCTTGCTTTAAAACATACAGATCACAAGGAGAGTATTCCTTTGGAGAATTCAATTTGTTTTCCCAACTTTTATGGATATTTCAGGCTAGAAAAATAAGATTTTCAGTAGAAAAATAAGATTTTCAGTAAATACTAAGGCCATTGGCCAAACCTATTATGACATCCTAAACACAATATGAAATTTGCAATTAGATCATTTTCAGGTAAAAAAGCATGCTGTTAATAACATCCTACTGTTCCTACAGTATAAGAAGGTTACTTTTCTTTTTTGGTATAGAAATAGCTTTGATTTTTTTTATTTTAAGTTTTATATGTAATTCATATTCAAAGTAAAAAAATCAGAAGGTATAAAATGGTATAAAGAAAACATGAAAAAGTTACCTGTAATTCCAACATTATGAAATAAACTTTACCATTATGTTGGTATATCCTTCTGAGCTTCTAGCTGTTCACGGTTAGAAATGTAAATGTGAACATATATATGAATACAAAAGTACAATGAGAATAATTGACTTTATTTTAGGTGCAGTGTGCTTCAGAACTTTATATGAATTCCTTTCTAATTTTAAATGCCACCCAAAAAGTAGGTACTGTTATTATTCCCAATTTAGAGATGAAGAAATTTTGAGGACAAAAAAAAACTCAGCTTTCCCAAAGCCAAATGCTAAGAGCTGGCGAAGCCAGCATGTAAAATGAGGGAGTCTGTCTGACTCCAAGTCCACAGTACATTAGGCATTGTTAATGATCTCCATTGTTCACCTAGTGAAAAAGCATAGGTATCTTTTCACATTAACACATGTCAAACTGCATACATCCTCTTATGGCTGCATAGTATCCCATTAGATGATATAAATGATCTCTTCATGGAGATGGAGTTTAGTTTGGTTTTTTCCCCCTCATCATTTTTTATTTCTAAATGTTCTGAAGAAGACCCCTGCAATATATCTGTTAAATTTTCTGATTACTTATTTAGGATAAATTCCTAACAACAGAATTTGGGAGTTCGATTTTTGAGATACGTTGTTAAAATTGGTTTAATCCTAAAGATTAAACCAATCTATGCTTTTGCAAACAGTTCATGAGAATAACTTTTCTCTACATCTGCTCCACTTAGAAGAATGATTCTTAAAACTTCACATTCCAAGACACTTTGAAAGCAAAAATCTCTTTCCTTAGTGAGTCATCACTGTAATATGCAGAAAGCCCAATTACTTTAAGTACTATGATATTTTATCTTTGGACCAATGCTTTCGTATGTGACACTTTTCCAGTGTCCAGTTGTCCCATCGTGGCCAGCAGGCGGTGCTCACACACAGATCAGAAAGATCCCTGTGGTCACGTTCACTCTAATGCACTAGGAACCATTCATGTCATCTCAAGCTCTTGAACCATCATGGGCTGCTTGCTGGAAACTTAGGTCATGGTTTGTTCAATAATCTGTGAAATTCAAGTTCATTGTTATTCTTCTTATATCAGTGTCTTGGCAATGTTAGCAATGTCCAAATACCACTCTGACTACGAGGTCCATATTTACTGGCAATAGCTCCCTAGGACCAGGTGAGTTTTCAAGCATTTGATCTTAAACAGGTACCAGCCAAACTTAACCTCCCACCTCCTTATCTGTACTTCTTGTCTATAAGGAGTGGCATATGCCAAAACACCATCTAATGCTTTTTCTTTTCCATACTTCACTTTTTTGAAACTATCATTCATTTCTTATTCAAAAGGTGGCTTAAGTATTTGTCATTGCAAGCCTGAGGCAGGTGACAGTTTCTCAATGTTTTCCTTCCTACCACAGCCCAATTTTTTTTAATATCTTCATATTTGTCTTCATAATTATCATGCCCTGCGCTTAATATAAGAACATTTCTGATTCCTGTATGGTTTGGTTGCTGACACCTTGAAACTCAGAATTCAAATGGAAAGATTGAAAAATGTGACTACACAATATTTAAACATTTGAAAATCCAAAATATCAGAAAATTTGGGGGAAAAGTATTTACAACAAATGTGATTTACAAAAGGTGATGTTCTTAAGAGATAAAGAGCTCGTTGTGTCTATTAAAAATGTTAAAACACTAACAGAAAAAAAAAGTCAAGGGGCTTGAACAGAATTTACAGAAGCACAAGTAACTAAAGATGTACTTTAAGTGAATATTTAATTTCATTAGTTATGAAAAATACAAATTAAAATAACCTTTGTTCAAATTAGCAGAGTAATTCAATGTTAGCAATGGTGGTTAGGATACGGCAAAGGCCAAAGTCACACCTCACACATGCTTAGTAGAAATATATAGCCATTCTAGAAAGGAATTTCACAATGTATAGCAAGACCATTAAAAATTTTTAGACCCTTTGACCAGTAATATGTCTCTGAAAATTATTGGAAACTTAGTCAAAGAATTTGTATGAAAAGTTCATTCTGGCATTATTTACTCCAGCCAAATATTATATACCATAAATTATCCAATATTGCATTATCGGATAATGCAATTATCGGATAATGCAATATAATTTAAATATACATGTATTTTAATATACCTATGCAGAAAAAAGAAAGGAAGAAAAATTGATCTAATTTGATATTGTTTTCTCTGGATGTAGAATAACAGTTTTTATTTTTAATTGGTTCTTTTTTGTTTCTCACACTTTGTAGGGGAGATTGCATTATTTTTACAATTTAAAAAAACTACAGATTTAAAAAATCAATTTGATTGAGGTTTAATTCCCATACAAGAAAATGTAGACAATTTAAGTGTGGAATTCAGTGAGTTTTGGCAAATGGTACCCTAATATAACACCCATTACAACTGAGAGAGAGAATATTTGCCGTCAGATCTGTCCACCTCTACCCCAGCAACCCCACCAGTCAGCATTCCATCCCTATAGGTCATTTTAGCCATTTTGAAAATTTCATGTAATTTAATCATACAGTATGCAGCGTTTTATGTTCACCTTCTTTCCCTCAACATAATGTCTTTGAGATTTAAACATGATGATGCGTATGTCCATAGTTTGTTCCTTTTAACTACTTAGTATTGAGTTTAAAGACAAACGACAATTTATCAAACCAAATAATGATGGACATTTGGGTTGTTTCCAGCCTTTGGTTATTATAAATAAAGCTACTACTTACATTTGTGTAAAAGTCTTTCTGTGAACATACGCTTTAGTTTTTTTTAGGGAAATAGCTTGGAATGGATTTTCTATATAGCACTGTAAGTGAATATTTAACTTTATAAAAAAAACTACCAAACTGCATTCCAAAGTAGTTACACCAATTTTTTTTTATTTTTTATTTTATTTTTTTTGCTGTACGCGAGCCTATCACTGTTGTGGCCTCTCCCGTTGCAGAACACAGGCTCCGGATAAGCAGGCTCAGTGGCCATGGCTCACGGGCCCAGCCGCTCCGCGGCATGTGGGATCTTCCCAGACCGGGGCACGAACCCACGTCCCCTGCATCGGCAGGCGGGCTCTCAACCACTGCGCCACCAGGGAAGCCCAGTTATACCAATTTATCTCCATAACAGCAATGTATGAAAGTTTCAGATGTTCTGCCCTCTCACCAACATTTGGTATTATCAGTCTTCTTCAGTTTAGCCATCCTAGTGGTAAGGAGTGGCATCTCTTATTTTATTTCCCTGATTACTAATGATTTTTAGTATTTGTCCATGTGCTTATTGACCATCTGTACATCTTATAAGTTAGAAAACTTATTACTGAGATATAAGAGTTCTTTGTATGTTCTAAATAAGATTCTTTCTGATATGCATATTGGGAATATTTTTCCCAGTTATGTGACATGCCTCCTAAACAGTGTCTTTTGAAAAGCACTTCAGGATTTTAGTGAAATACAATTTATCGATATTTTTTTCTTTTATGATTTATGTTTTTTAAGTCATATCAAAGAAATATTTACCTCCCATGGGGGAAGAAAATGTTACTATGCTATCTTTTTAAAGTATTGTACTTTGGCTCTTGTATTTATATCAATGATCAATTTCTAGTTAATTTTTTATTATATTGTTTATATATAATATTATATATATTTAAAATATTAACTATTTTACAATATATTGTGAGGTAATTTGGAGATTCATTTTTCATATGAATATCTAATTGTCCTGACATCATTTGTTAAAAAGACTATTTTCTCCCTAATGAATTACCCTGAAATGTTTGTTGAAAATCAACCAACTTTGTTTTTTTGAAATATAGTTGATTTACAATGTTGTGCTAATTTCTGTTGACTTTAACAGTCCATTTCTTGATCTGCTATTCTGTTGCACTATCCTTATAGTCCTTATAGTCCTATATCCTTATAGGACTATCCTTACACCAGGTATCATCATCTTTAACTTTTCTTTCATCTGCATATGGATCCATTGTTGGACCTAATGTTGGACCTAAAACCACCTAATACCATGCATTTTATAATGGGAAGAAATTTCTCTTGAACCTCAGCTACTCCTCTAACTACCAAGAACACGAGCAAGTCATTAAATGTCTCCAAACCTTAATTTCTTCACCCATAAAACAGGTTTATGAGTACTCACTTTCAAGGACTGTTTTGATAATTTAATGTGATGATAGCTTAAAATGCCTAGAGCAGCACCTGATACCGATGAGGAAACCAAGATAGGTCAGTGTCTCTTCAGTGATCTTGGTCAGTCATGACCCTTACATGAAAGTCAACGAGGGGTAGAGTAAAATGCATTTACCATTGGAAAATATTACTCAGCCATTAAAAAGAATGAAATATTGCCATTTGCACCAACATGGATGGACCCAGAGATTATCATACGAAGTGAAGTAAGTCAGACAGAGAAAGATAAATACTTTAACAATATCACATTTGCGGAATCTAAAAAAAAATGATACAAATGAAAACTTACTGACACAACAGAAACAGACTCACAGACACAGAAAACAAACTTATAGTTACCAAAGGGGAAGGGAAGGGGGAGGAATAAATTAGGAATTTGGTATTAACAGATACACACTACTATATATAAAATAGATAAACAACAAGGACCTACTTATAGCACATGGAACTATATTCAATATCTTGCAATAACCTATAACGTAAACGAATCTGAAAAGGGATATATATGTGTATATATATATATATATGAATCACTTTGCTGTACACCTGAAACTAACACAATGTTGTAAATCAATTGTACTTCAATTTTAAAAAATGCATTTACCATTGCAATTTCTAGGCCTTATTTTGCATTTCCAGTCAACTCATCATCACTTTGATTCTGCCACTTAATTATGTGATGACCCTTTGGCAAGTTATAAACTTTCTCTGGTTCTCAGTCTCTTCCTCTGAAACATTAGGTCACTAATCGTTCTCAATAGTTACTTCCATCTTCCACATCTAACCATTAGGATTCTAGAGGAGGTTCTGTTATTACAAGATTCCATGCTCTTTAAGTTGTGTCTGGGGGCTTGGGGTTCAAAATAGGATAGTTCTCTATAAGAGGACATTAACAAACTGGAGGGCATATAGAGTATCATTGCCACAATAGCAGTCTGGAAGCCAGAGCACATGAGGAACGATAGAACAAGCTTAACCTGGGAAAGGGAAGACTGAATGGATACATGATAATGAGCTTCAAAACTCTGACCATCTGTCATGTTGGAAGAGTGAACAGATTAGTTGTTCCAGAGGATAATATTAGTATCAAGCAAAGAATATTACAGGAAGGAGAAATAAATTGCTGTAATGTACATTTATCCATATTTATGAAACAGTCTGCTTTTAATTGAAGTGAGCTCCCCATCATGGGAGGTGTTCAAGCCAAGGTCAGATTATCATCTAACAGTGATGTTCTATCAATATAAAGGATTTTTGCAATGGGTAAAGAATTTTTGTAGAGAGACTGTAAAAACCCTTCTAGCTCTGCAAAGCTGTGATTCTGTAGAAACCTTGCAAGAACTCAGCAGATACTTGAAAACTTACATAATAAAAAATTCACAGCTTCTAAAGCCAAAATAGCCTATGAATAGCCATCTTTATCACAATTATACCAAAATAAAAAAAGAATCAAACTTTACTTTTTTTGTTATCTCTGTAAGTAAAAAGACAGTGTCTAAGACCCTGAAGTACTGAGTGCCTTCCCCATCCTCCCCGGTCCAACATAATAAAAATAAAAACATAAAACATGTTGAAGAAAAGAGGTGTATCTTTTTGCTCTGAAAATTGAGTTAACTAGGTCCTACTAAGGCTGGAGGGAAATTAGGCCACGAATATAGGAAATTAGACTACAAACAGGAACTTTAGAATACAAAGAACCATAGAATCACTATATTTATTACTTTGTAGCCTGTACATATTCATTAGCATCAAATGTATCCATTGCACACAAAATCTCTACAATGAAGTTCAACTTTTGTAATGTTTTTTAATTAATTTTATATTTTGAATTTTTTGATTAATATAACTCTGAATATTAAATATTAATTTATTATTGCATGTTGTAATCATCAAAGACTTTTGTAAGCAATGGTCAGTGCTTTTGATTATCCTGAGAAAGCCAGGTTAACCTGATAGAACTCCTGCAAAGGATGTACTGTGGTAGATGAATTTCATTATGGACCCAATTCTTTACCCCTTCTTGTTTGCACACCTTTTGTGCACACCTTTAGCATTCCTCCTCTAAAGATGGTGTGTTTCTCCAACCCATGTGCCTTGTTTTGACCTGTAGAATGAGCAGAAGTGATGGTGCGCTAGTTCTGGACCTGGGCCTTAAGGAGCCTTGCAAGTACCTGCTTGCTCTTGCTTTCCTGCCGTCCCCATGAGAACATGCCCAGGCTAGTCTGCCAGAAGGTGAGAGACATATTGACAAAGCTGAGTTGCCCATCATCTCGGTCATGGCCAACCCAGATCAGCCAATTCCCAACAGGTGAGTGAAATCAAACAAGATCAGCAGAGACTCCTGGTTAACCCAAAGCTGATCCCACATAATAAACACACATCACTGTTTATTATAAATCTTTGCAGAGCTTTATAGTTGCTTGTTATGATGGCAATAAGTAACTGAGATAATTATCTTGTGAGCTTTCTTGCATATGGTGTAATGTTACCTCTTACACTTTTAAACACATTGAAAGTAATCCCCAAAATGCTTTGTTTCCTTGAATATCATCAGAACCTTGGGTATTCCAGCTTGCAAACAAATCTCTTCCGTATGTGTGATCACAACCATTGTTACAAATCTGTCAGATGTGAGTCCATAAAACACGAAGCAGGAATGGCTGCCTTCAAACGTTGTCTTGCTTACTTTTAGTCTCAAAAAACAATTTCTAAGTGAAATACAGCCAATAAACTTGGATTCAATATAGATGTGTGTAGGTATATGCATATATGTGTGTACGTGCTTGTATTTCATATTCTTATTTTTTAATGTCCTTGAAATATTTTTAAAGGATCATACACTAGTCCAGAAAGAAAACTTTAATAAATTCTGAGAAATATAGTTATACAGACTATTTTCTCCTATCTTATTACATTAACACCAGAAATTTATAAAAAGTTTAAACCAAAATATCAAATTAAACTCTCCTAAAATATTTTCATGCCAAACAGAATACAGTCCTCTTAAATTATTAGTTAACTAGGGATAACAGTATATTTTTTAAACATAATAATTTAGCCTAGAACCAGAAACTACACCGCACTTAATGAAATACTTGATTTGTCACATCACTAGCAGAAAAAATTAACAAAATATATCATGGCACCACAACTATTTACCAGTATTCTGACGTGACAGGTCATATATTAAAATAAAGAAAATATATCAATATTAGAAAAAATTATCATTATTTGAAAGTAATAACTTTTTCAATATAAGATACTCAAGAATATTGATAAAAATATTTAAAGTCATAAAAAGTTAAATAAGTTTGACATCAGACAATCCAGCACAGCATTTCAATTCAGTTATCATTGGGAACTGATTGAAATCATCTGGAAAAAGTATGCCGTCTCCCAAACAGCAATTTCCTATTCAGAATACTAAGAAATGGAACTTAATATGAGAATTTTTAAGGACTTGAATATAAGGTAATACCCTTTTTATTGGAGGATAATTTGGCAGAATACTATCTCAGGTTTTGATATGTGTGTGTGTGTGTGTGTGTGTGTGTGTGTGTGTGTGTGTGTGTATGTGTGTGTATCTATATCTATATATCAGCAGATAGATATTTATATAACTTAAAATAACCAAATACTTATATATAATAGGAAAAAAGAATCTATATATCTCAATAGATGATATATTAGGTAAGAATAGTGATGATAGAGAAAGTTTTTTTACAAATAGAATTAATTTCTATAATATGCTAACATTGTTGAGAGAATGTTGTAAAATGACCATGGAGGAAATCTTGGAATAAATTAAGACTTGATTGAGGGCGAGTTTTACCATCAGTTAATGCAAGGAAGACTAGCAGGATTTAGGCAGGGCACAGAAAAAGTACTATGAAGTAAAAAGTAGTTAAATCCTTATTGTATTTTTTTCCTATGCATACTATACCATGCACATTATCAACTAATAGAAAACAAAAAGAGCTAAAAATGTATAATGGTTATCAATATTTCAATTTATACTGCAAAGTCATTTGTATCTGTGATGGTGAATATCCACATTTGTATAATTATTTCAAAGTCAGCAGTACTAGAAAACAGCAAAAAAGTGAAAAATATTTATTGTTTTTAACCATGCCTGTAGCTATAACAAGCATACACATACACTCTGTTTACTCTGTATGAGGGGTATGTTATTTTCCTTTTGATCTCTATTTTTTTCACATGAGCATTACGCTTGGGTTGCATAAGAATCATTTTTCAGTAAGAAGCAATTCTACTTTGCACTATGAATTCAAAAAGTTCTCTAGCAGTGCATGCGAGGGTGGTGAGATTCATGCAACAAGACCACAGATGGACGGATTGGAGTTCATCTTCTCTTCCTCCTTCAACCTACTGTCTGGTAGAGGTGTTAATGAACACTGAAATGACCATATGCTTGGTACAGCCAGGAGAAACACAAAAAAAGAAAAAGAACCAATATAGTCTGCTCCTGAAAATTCAAGTGTTTGCTAGGACCTAAAGACAATCTAATAGATATTAATCATTAAATAGAAAACAAAAAATGATATAAGTATGTGGAAAGCAGATCAACCTTACCAACAATGAAAAATTAAAACAATGAGATATAATTTTTGTCCACTAGATTGGAAAAAATCTTAAAGACTGAAAATATTCAGTGTCAGCAATAGTATGGGAAAATGGGCACTCTCATAAAATGCTGGTGGGTAGATAAATTGATACAACCTTGTATAGGACAGTTTTGTCTGTGTGTAATAGAAAAACCCAACTAACAATGGATTCGAGAAATGGTGTTTATGTTTAAAACATAACTGTCTGGGAGGTTGAAAGCTGTTGGCCTTGGTTTAACTGCTGTCTTTCAATCTTACTGCCTCATCATTTCAGAGTTGTGGCTCTTTATTTCCATGCTTATCATCCCATGATGGAGAGGTGGCTACTGCAGCTCTAGGCTGCTACATGGGAACATCAAGCAGGAAGAAAGGTCTAGGGCCAAAGACCCAGGTTTCTGAGGCTCTGTCCTCATTAAGGAGAAATATCATTTGGCAGTCTTCCCCTTGAGTCTCATTGACCAGAACTGACATACATGTCCACTCCTAGACCAAAAACTACTGAAGAACTATTAAAGATACACAAGGTCTATCCTTCCTGACAGAAAATAACTCTTTATTGGGTCATGAATTTGCATCAATTATAAATTTTTGTGACATTTTGGTAGTATCTACCAAATGCATAATTAAATGCATAAATGAATGCAGAAATCTATCACAGTATAATATTTCTTCTAGAAAATTAGGCCATAGATACTTCCAGAAATACTGTGCAAAAATATATCCATCTGTGTATGTTCTTCTGGAAGTATTTCCATGTGTGTATATGTATGTCCATCTGTATATCTTGGCATACTGCTTCTGGAAATACATATATTCATATGAGCATCATTAATTAAAAAATGGAAATAACTTATTACTTAAATGTCAGTTAATGCATGTTAAACAGTTAGTACAGTACCATGTACAATAAGAGCTAAATTAATATTCAACATTCTTTTTGGTTTCAGTGTAAATTTTTGTTCTGTTTACTTTATCTCCTTCAATAGATTAGTTAAATCAATTGTAGACATCCACATATTGAAATACCTTGCAGCAATCAAAAAGAATAATCTAGGTTTATATTTGCTGACATTGAAAGATATACAATATGTTATTCAGAAAAGAATAATGCAAGTTTCCTAATAGTGTGTGTATATCATCTTATTCTTCATTAAAAAAAGCAAAGAAAAATAAAACTTAGGAATATAATTGGGAAAGAGAGTTTACACTTCAATATTGTCATAATTTTTAAACAAGTAAGCATTACGTTTTTATCCCTCTGAATGATTTTAGATTCCTCTTCATTTTCAATAGCTTTAATACGATAAGTGTAAATATGATGTGTTTTGTATTTAAGCTGTTTAGAGTTCTTATCACTTCTTGAATATGTAGCTTGATGTCTTTCATCAATTACATTTCTCCAAAGAATATATACAAACGATCAAAACATACATGAAGAGTCAACATTATTGGCCATCAGGCTGACACAAATAAAAGCCATGAGATATCACTTCATACTCAGTAGGATGGACATAATCAGACAGACAATAACAGGTATTGGCAAGGATGTGGAGAAATTGGAGCCCTCGTACATTGCTAGAAGGAACATAAAATAATGTAGCTTTGGAAAATAGTCTAGCAGTTCCTCAAAAGTTGAAGCATAGGGTTATCACATGACACATCTATTCCACTCCTAGGTATTTACACAAGAGAACTGAAAATATATGTTTACACAAAAACTTGTGAATTATACAATATTCTCAATAGCCAAAATGTGGGAAAACCCTAATGTCCATTAATTGATGAATGGATGAACTAAAGTAGCATATCCATACAATGGAATATTATTCAGCAATAAAAATGAATGAAATACTGATACAAGCTACAAGATGGATGTATCTTGAAAACATTATGCTAAGTGAAAAAAGCCAGTCACAAAAGGTCACATAATGTATGATTTCTTTTATATGAATTGTACAGAAAAGGCAAGTCCACAAATCATAAAGTGGATTAGTGGATGACTAGCACTGGGAGTTCAGGTTGAAGAAATGGGAATTTAGTAGTAATAAGTGTGAGGTTTCTTTTGGGGTTATTGAAAGTATTCTAAATTTGATTGTGATAACAATTGCACGATACTTTGGATAAACTGAAAACCATTTAGTTGTATACCTTAAGTGAGTGAATTGTATGGTAGTAGATTATATCTCATTAAAGTGGTTTGCATGTGAACTATATTTCATTAAAGCATTTTCTAAATGATTGGCTAGGTTTTCCAGTATAATGGGTAAAAACAGGTGCAAACAAGGCACATTGTTGCCACATTTCAGAATACCAAGAAAAGAGAAGATTCTATAGACTTCTAAAGGAGGAAAAACTGGTTAAATACCAAGAATCAGAAACCTGTATGGCATCAGACTTCTCAATAGCACCCACACCATTAAAAAAATGCAGCAATGCTTTCAATGTTCTGAAGGAAAATATCTCCAATCTAGAATTCTATAGTTAGCCAAACTGTAACCAAGTATGAGGGTAAGATGATGACATTTTCAACATTTTCTCAGAAAATTAGCCTTAAGAACCCTTTGAATAAGAAGCTACTGGAGGATGTGCTCCTTTGAAATGAGCATATAAACCAAGACAGAGGAAGCATGGATACAGGAAATGGGTCATCCAATGCAGGAGAGAGGCAAAGAGAATTCTCAGGGAATTCCCAAGGAAAAGGGAAATCTCAGAATGATAGTTATACTCTAGAAGACAACGGTCCAGTCTGAAGTAATGTGCCTCAAGCAATAAATATGTAGAAAGTAATCTTGATCAAGATCCCTACAATTTAATCCAACCCAGAATGCCTGGATGTGCCCACTCCAGATTCTTATGTGTCTTGGATTGCTTAGCCACATGCTGCAGAAATTTTTGCTCTCCCATCCATGCCCCAGTATTAGATCATCTAAAGACACTCATTTCAAACCAGAAGTGTGCTTGATTCACCTTTACCTGGAGGCTAAAAGTAGGCAAGATGACAAGATGTATTAATCAGCGTATCCATGGTTATGCTGTGTAACAAACTAACTCTCAAATTTGGGTGACCTATCTCTCTCACACTACATGTCCACTGTAGCTTACGATGGATATTCTGCTATACACAGTCACTGAGCACCCAGGCTGATAAACACACTGATTCCTAACATTTTGTTTCCACAGTTGCTGTGAAGGGTTAAAAGAGAGTTGGCCTATTACTTGCTCTTTAATCTGCCACCCAGAAGTAACATACATCTCCTACACTCCCTGCACATTGGCAAGAACTGGAAACATGACCCACCTAACTGCACTGGTTCTAGGAAATGTGTCAGACCACATGAATATACGGTAAGCAATAAATATGTCTGCTTATAAATAAATACATATAAATAAATAAATATAAATAAATAAACTGGTAAGCACAAAATGCAAAGCAGCCCAATCTCTCTGACCATATTTTTGTCAGGTATCCAGAACCTGGCCAATCGTTCGTATCTGCCAGATGCCCCGTCTTGGTAGGCCCTGTATTTCCCAGGATTCAGTTGTGACCTTGTCCACTTATTTCCCCAAAGGAGGCAGCTGTTATTTCTAAGGGAAGCTGAAGGCAGAATATGACACGGGATGTTCAGCTTATGTTTTCTTCATCCAATGAGTCCTTTCCTAACGTAAGTAGGTTTGTACTTGCTACTCAGATTTTCAAAACTAAGAGCAAGTTGATAAGAGAAAGAGAGAGAAAGGAAATGCTCAAGTCAAGAATAGCGGTTATCTCTGGCAGAGAGAAATGGTAATACATCTGGGAAAACTAAAAAGGACATAATATAGTCTATTGCTTAATCTGGGTGGTGAGCACGGGCAACACAGTTCTTTGTTTTATGAAAATTCTTAAATCTATCTATCTAGTCTACTTATATGTAGTATATCCAATTTCCTGTTGTGCACTAAAGATTAACTTGGACCACAGAAAGTTTTGGCCCTTAACTAGCTCTAAGAGGTAACCCCTAAGCCCTTAGAATGCCCTGCCCGGTAAAAGTGTGTTTATCATCTAGAGGCTTTGTGCCATGCAATATCAGCTTGAACTCTGGAGAGGCTGGAGATGAAGGTCAGCCATGTGAGCAGTCAGTCATGCTCATGCGTCTGGCTCCCATGAAACCCTGGACACCAGGGCATGGTTGAGTTTTCCCGTTTGGCACTATTCCATGCACGTGGAATTGACACACATCGTTGCTGGAAAAGGAAAGCCCTGTCCATAAGACTGCCCTGGAGAGGACAACAGGAAGCTGACACCTGGTTTCCAGGATGCTGCCCTATGCGCCTCTTCCCTTTGCTGACTTTAGTCTGTATCCTTTTGCTGTAATAAACTGTAATTGTTAGCACAACAGCTTTGCTGCATTCTGTGGCCCTGGGGAGCCCAGAACTGCACCTGTATGTAGATATCTTTCACAATTAATTTTTATAAACTATAATAGAAGAAAATTTCCCTAAGTATAGGAAGAACTAAATCTGTGAGACACAAAGACATTTTGTGTTCTGTGGAAGGTGTATTTTAATAGAAGATCTACATTAAGACATGTCACAAAGAAGTTACTAAACGTTAAGTATAGTGAGAGAAAAGAAATCTTTAGTCATCCAAAGGAAATGCAATTTACTTACAAAAGGAAAAATCACTGCTGTTAAATTCCAGGAGATCATATAAAAACATTTATAAAAATCAGAGGAAAATCTATAATTTATTATTTATTTATAAATAATAAATGTTATTTATTTATACTCAGCTTACATTTTTGCTCAAGTATTAAACTAAGAGACAGGCATTGTTAATCTGGAAATTATCAGAGGGTAGTATACCTATAGGTCTTTGCTGAAAGCAGTGACTCCAAAGTGAAATGCATGCAGTCAGAAGATGAATCAAAATAAAGTTCTCAGAAAGGGAGACAACTATTGGAATTATTGGTGTAGAAGAGAATGTAAATGTTAAAACTCTTAGTTAAATAAATATAATAAAATAGAAGTCAGGATGTGATTGGGAAGGAGGTGGGAGGGAGGAGGGAGAAAAACATGATACATTTCTCCACCTTTCATAGGAGGAAGCTATGAGTTTTTTTCAAAAATGGACCTAACCCAAAAACATGACTACTATCTCTGATATTTTTCATAACCAGTTTTCCATAAAATAAACCTGTATAATTAAGCTAATACAAAAACCCCTGACATTTATGAATATATATTCTAGGCACCATTCTAAATGTTTTGTTTATATTATCTCTTTTTACCCTCAGAACACCCTATGATTGAGGTACTGTAAGTCCTGTTTTACAGATCAGAAATCTGAGACACAGAAATATTAAGTAAATTGCCCAAGTTCCCATAGAAAGTTAAGTGGTAGATCCTGGATGTACGGAACCAATTCTATAAACTTTGAGTTCAGTTTGTTTCCCCCTCCCCATTATATTATAATTCAATGTGAAACATTTTAATTAAAACTATATACATACCATATGTCTGTAGATTAGGATTGACATATGTACACTACTATGTATGAAGTAGATGGCTGCTAAGGGCCTACTGTATAGCACAGGGGGAAAAAAAATAAAGAAGGTACGATCTGTTTGCAGGACATATATTAAGTTAACCTTAAAAATGCATTCCACTATATTATACATTAGGTGCAGACAAATACTGTTTGATTCCACTTATACAAGGTACCTTGAATAGTCAGATTCCTAGAGTCAGAAAGTACATTGGTAGATGCCAGGGGCCAGGGGGTGGGGGGCAGTGGGGGAGGGGAGTGGGGAGTTAGTGTTTAATGGGGACAGAGTTTCAGTTTAGGAAGGTGAAAAATTCGGGTGATGGACGATGGTGAGAGTTGCATAACAATGTGAATGCACTTAGTGCCACTGGACTGGACTGTTAAATATGGTTAAAATAGTATGTTTTATATTATGTGACTTTTACCACCATAAAAAAATTAAAAAATAATATCTATATACCATAGTCTCATTTTTATAAAAATTTTTGATTTGGCTGTATTTTAAACTGTATATATATGCATAGAAAAATGTTCAGGAATGCTGCTCACCTAACATTAGAGAAGGTACTCCAAGTAGTTAAATTTGGGGTGATAGTGTGCTCTCTGCTCTATAATTATCTATATTGTTTGAACTTACATAATTAGTAAGGTATGTAAAATTAATAAAATATTCTTTAAAAGCATCTCCTAATTAAAAACAAACAAACAAACATGCTTCTCTTGCACCAATACCAGGAATTTTTAAGCAGCTATTTAAAGTACTACTGTTGACTGTTAGGATGGCTATTACCAAGAAGACCAGAGACAATAGGTGTTGTCGAGGATGTGATGAAACAGACACCCTTGTACATTGTTGGTGGGAATGTACATTGCCACTATGGGGGTTTCTCAAAAAATAAAAAGAGGTCTACCATACTATTCAGCAATTCCACTTCTGGGGATATACGCAAAGCAAATGGAAACAGGATTTTGATGAGATGTATGTACTCGTATGTTTATCACAGCATTATTCACAATAGGCAAGATATGGAAACAACCCACATGCCCATCAGTGAATGAATGGATAAAAATGATGTGGTAGGGGACTTCCCTGGTGGCATAGTGGTTAAGAATCCACCTGCCAATGCAGGGGACATAGGTTCGAGCCCTGGTCTGGGAAGATCCCACATGACTCGGAACAACTAAGCCTGTGTGCCACAACTACCGAAGCCCGCGCGCCTAGAGCCCATGCTCCGCAACAAGAGAAGCCACCGCAATGAGAAGCCCGCACACCACAACCAAGAGTAGCCCCCGCTCACCACAACTAGAGAAAGCCTGTGAGCAGCAATGAAGACCAAATGCAGCCAAAAATAAATTAATTACTTAAAAAAAAAAGCTTAAAAAAAAAAAAAGACGTGGTAGGTATACACAATGGAATATTACTTGGCCATGAGAAAGGAAGATATCCTCCCATTTACAACAACATAGATGGACCTTGCGCATATCATGCTAACCAAGATAACTCAGACAGAGAAAGAAAAGCACTGTATGATATCACTTATAGGTGGGATCTCAAAAAGTTAAACCTGTAAAACATAGAGAGTAAAATGGTGGTTACAAGTGGCTGGCGACTGGAGTGGGGTGGCAGTAAGAGAGATGATATTTAAGGGTACAAACTTTTATTGAGTGGTAAACAAGCCATAGAGATCTAATGCACACTATAATGAATATAGACAATAATATTGTACTGTAATTATGTAATATGATAAATATTGCTACATCACCAATCATATTATAATATATAAATGTATCAGAGTAACAGGCTGTACACCTTAAACTTACCCAATGTTACATTTCAAATGTATTCAATAAAAATAAAGTACTAGTGTTAAGACTTATTAATAGGTAAACTTATTTTGTAAAAATAGCCAATTTCCAATATAACATGAAAAATGCATTTAATTATGTAAAATTAAATAGGGTGTGTGGGTGTGTGTGTCCGACTGACATAGAAGTATGTTTTCCAAGGTATTAGCAGTGGTTATATGTGAATATAAGGATTTTAGGTAATTTTTACTCTATTGTTTATTGTTTTCGGTGCTGGTCAAATTATTAATGATAAGCATGTTACTAATTCAACTAAAACTGGGAGGAAATTAAAAAATTTAAATTTGGGGAGTGGTAAAGGTAAAGGGTACATTTTTATTTGTCCCTCAGAGAGGTTGCCTGATTTCTCTATTTTCGCTGTTCAGCAAATGTGTGGGTGTTTGGATTTTTTTCCACTATTTTTCCCTCTGCTGATGATTACTTAAAACCTCATTCTTGATAACACAGTTTGAGATTTAAGACAGCAGGAGCCTTTCAGTATTGAGTCATTTTGCCTTGGAGGGGAAAAAATGCTCCAGGGCAAGGTGAACGACAGGAAAGGAATTGATTATATTTTTGACTTGTTGCTGCTCTATTAGTTGAATTTGACCAGCTGTGGCAAGACTGCCCAGGTACGCTATTCTGCCCAGGGAACACCTTGTTCTCACTCCTTTTCTAGACTGACTTAGCCCCTTGCTACTTCAAATGTGGTTTATAAAACAGCAGACTCGTTCTCACCTGTAGCTTATTAGAAACGCAGAACTGTGGGTCCCACCTCAGACCTGCTAAGTGTTATCAACATCCCAGGTGATTCTGAGATGCATTAAAGCATGAGAATCACTGACCTGGAGAATGCCATGCTCCTGATTCTCTCTGCTGGTTGATCAATGTGAAACCGCATGGAGGTTAGAGAATCATAGAGGATTAAATGGGAAAGCTCCACATTCAGGAGGAGAAACTGGGAGTGGAAAAGGAACTGACTTAGAGGAAGAACTAACCCAGGCTCCTTGCTGCAAACCATGCCCTGGACAAATCCACTCTTGAGAACCTACAAAGTCACAATTCAGAGATGTAAACTGACAGCTCTAGTTAGGACATCTAAAGGCTGTAACATTTACATGAGAAATTGGAAACTAAAGACCACCTTACTTAAATGCTCTGTGTTGCCTCTTCAGGGTGGGGATTTCCAAGCAGTGCCAAGCATATTAAATAAATACATACATAAATATAAACAACCAAAAAAACCCACTCAAGAATTGATAAATACATGAATCCTAGGTTTTTAACTAACCCAATAGAGAATAAATTAGAGGATCTTAAAACAGAAAGAAAACTGAGACACAGAGTGTGACAAGCCAGCCCAAGCTCAATGCTAGTTAAAGGTAAATCCAGGATTTGCATTTAGGTCTTTTGATTCCTGTTCATGCTTTTTCTACCTCCCTGACCTGATCTTGCTTTTCTACTTGATTTCCTTTTATCTGCTCCTCTACCATCGAAGTAATAAAACAGATCCAATGGGAAGTTGTGATTATCACAAGAGCTGCCGAAATAACTGTTAAAAAGCCCCCATCTTTTCCTGCTCCTTAAAATTGTCAGATTAATGAATGCTTAACAAGATTAAATTATGTCAAGTATGCCTGGAGCTGAAACACCATATTTAGGAAAAACACAAGGAAAATTAAAAAATAAAAACATTCACCATGAGCAACAACAAAACTAAAAATTATAGAATACCTGGGACTAAATTTAGTAAATTCAGTGTAATTCTAGTGAAAACTGATGCCGAATCTGGCCTCTGTACCCCAATACCGACTTAAACCTCAGAGACAGAGTTTTGGGTGAAATAGAAAAGAAGAGCTTTATTGCTTTGCCAGGCAAAGGGGGCCACAGTGGGCTAATGCCCTCAGATCTGTGTGTGCCAATCCACATTGCAGGGGGGTGGGGGGGGTGGGTTGTGAGGAGACATAGCCCGGGGCAGGGTTGCTGATAAGGATCCAGGTGCCTGCAGGGCGCGCATTCCTTCAATCCAGAGATCATCTGGCCTTAGGTGGTCATGGGTGAACTGTGACCATCTCTGGAATGAAGAATGCTTCATCAAGTAGTTAACGTCTTCCATTTGTTGGGGGGTTTAGTTCTGCAGAAGAGCTCAAAGATATTGTTATGTGTATCCCTTGATGGAAAACCAGGACCCCGCCCTAAGGCTGCACTATTGTTTCTTGACTGCTCCTCCCTTGTCTCTGCATCCCCTCCCTTTCCTGATTAGCAACTGTTTGAACCTGCCCTTTGGAACTCAGGGAAGGGGACCCAGAAAGACTTTTGTGGCCAGGAGCCCCACAGGGTCCTGCTCTGTTTCAAAACTCCAACAAAATGTTTTTAGGAGTTGAAAAAAAAGCCTAAATTTAACCTGGAAGAAAAAACGAGGGAAAACAGACAGTAAAATTCTGAAAGAGAAGAGTAATTGAGACTTGCCCCCAAGATTTCAAGCATTTATGATAAAGCTATTGTGAATAAAACAGTATCTTACTGGTGAATTTAATTTGTAGTTTAAATTACATATTAATGACATTTTTATAACTGAGTCTTTCTAGCTAAGAAAAAGCATGTATCTTCCTTTATTAATCTGTTAATACATGTCACTCAGTAGAATTTCATAACATTTTTGTATATTTGAATCTTATTAAATTTATTTCTAGCTATTTCATGTGAATTGCAGTAGCTGTCTTGTTGCTGTCACAATTTGTGTTGGGCTATTATGAATGGCTCTTTTCCAATTTTATACTTTTCACATCTCATAAAAAAGCAACTCAGTGTTTAGGAATTAAACCTGTAGAAATACCTGCAGAAGTTAAAGATATGTATACGTAATGTTTCACTGCAGCGTGGCTTGAAATAGTGATAATAGGGTTCTGATAAGTAAATTGTGTTCCACACGTACAATGACAAGACTATGAAGTCATTTTTTTAAATGACACGTACATAATGAATTGACATGAATTACTGTCCAAGATATATAGGAAAAGAGGGTTAAAAAAAAAGCACATAAAATATACCATCTCTGTTAAAAAATGGATATATGTACATGAACAGTAATTTTTATTGAATAAATAATGTTAGGCACTTTATGCAATGTCTAACTATCATTGACTTTATTTCACAAATGAAATAAATGAAATGAGTCCTAAAGAGATTATGTAATTTTCCTAAGACCACACAACATAGTTGGAATCAAACTCAGGTATGACTAATTCCATGCTCTTAACATTTATGTGATATGGTGTGTGTGGCCGGTGTGTGTATAAAAATATAGTAATTTTCTCTAAAATATCAGATTATAAGAATTTTTATTTTCTAATTATGAATGTCTATAATGTTTGTATCTTTAAATAAAAGCTCATAGTTTAATTAAGAAAAAATAACAACGGAATATTTCTAATACAATGCACAGTCTATTGCAAGCATTATAGTTAACTTGAGAGAAATAAATAAAAGTAGTTTAAGAAATTTGGGGGCTTCACTGGTGGCGCAGTGGTTGAGAGTCTGCCTGCTGAAGCAGGGGACGCGGGTTCATGCCCCAGTCCGGGAAGATCCCACATGCCGCGGGGCGGCTGGGCGCGTGAGCCATGGTCGCTGAGCCTGCGCGTCTGGAGCCTGTACCCCGCAATGGGAGAGGCCACAACAGTGAGAAGCCCAGCCGCGTACCGCAAAAAAAAAGGAATTTGATCATCAAATATTTTAAAACACTGTAATCCCATGATCCTGCCCCAACCAGTATTAATATTATGATGCATATATCCTTATCTTTTTCTATGCTAACTTGTGAGCAAACTACACATAGGTCTGCAACTATGAACGTGCTGGCAATATAATATCCTCTTGTGTGATTTGCCATTAATTACTTAACCTTTCTCCTATGGTTGGATACTTAGGTTGTTTTCAATTTTCTCCATCCTAAAGAAAATATGATCTTCAAGCAAACAGTAAAATTTATTAAGTTTTCATTTCAGTTGACTTTCATATTGAAGATCTCAAGATTGAAATCACTGCTGTAGAATTCATAATTATACATAGATACGTACCACCAGGCGAATATTCACTGGAGAAATGAAACATTCATCAAAGCTATTTAGATACTTACACAAAATGGTTATATGACTCAGTTTCTAACTGACTTTTATCTGAAATGCTTTATGTGCTTGATACCCAGAATAATTTAGCAGGGTGGAAATTGCTTTGAATCACAAAGATCAGCTGTCAGTTCTTTTTGTTGACTTTGAAGCAAGAATTCAAAAATGACCTACAACTAGTATATAGGGAAAAGGCCTTAATGTTCTTGTATTTTATTCTTAAATCTCCATGTAATTAACAATAAAAAATAAACAAAATTGATTTGAATAGTAGAGTCCAGTAAAAATAAGCATATTATTATTAAAGGCCACTGCCGAAAACAGTGATTTCACGTGCTTTGGCAGTGCGAGAATTTGAATGTCTTTAATGAGAAAAATAGAACTATAGCACACTGAGCCAATTATGTGATTCTACCAAATTTTCCTGGAAATCAAGCTCAGAATGTTTATTTAGGAAAGTGGGTGATCTCCAAGGCTGCACCTGCAACTTGCCTGATTACACAAATAAGGAGAATATTGTACATTTCTACGGAAGTTTTAACTGCTTCTTCTTCTTCTCACCTTCACAACAGTCCTGAGGTGAGTATAGAGTTGGTATTTATATCTGCATTTTACAAATGAAAAACCGACCCCCAAAGAGGTGAACTCTCACCCAAAGTGATGTTAAATGCGACCCAGATATGTTCTATCTAAAGATTGATGACTCTCCATGGAACGTGGGCTCTGATTTGTCTAGAAAGCAGAATACTCATTAGACAGATTACTTTTAAAAATTAAAAGGATTATGTAAATTTCCAACTACTTTAAAATGATATAAGCAGTCAAGAAGTCCTTAAGTGACATTTAAATGTGAATTTTAAATCTAAGGTGGGTGAAAATCTAAAGTCTGCCTTTGTGGAGAGGGGGCAGGATTTATAGGAAAAAGTATAAGGGGACGGTGATATTCTAGACAGAAGGGCGGATAGATAGATAGGTGATAAAGGGAATATGGTAAAATTTAATGGTGGAATCTTGGCGCACATTCAGTGTTGTAAAATTCTTTCAATTTTTCTGCATGTTCGAATATGTTCTGCATGTTATAAAAATATAATAAAATGTGTCAAAAAAGGCAAATTCTTTTCAATGGAGTTTTAAGCTAATTTATGTTAGAAACCCATGTCTACACATACAAATTACCTCTATCTGCTTGAGAAACAATTTGAAAGATTGTACATAAAAATTATATTCTAGAGAGGCATTTGGGACCTTACTGTGTATCTTGGGAAAATGCTGATTTGTCCAAATTGCACTTCAACCTTACTAAAATGAAAGCTGAGATGTGTTTTCTCTGGAAATTTGAGAAGTATACTTTGTGTTTGGGATAATTGATTATTAATGAATTTTATTACTCTCCTTGTTGTCAGCAACCGAATATACATTCATACATTTTATTTTCAAATACTTATAGAAATTTAATTTCTCTTTCATTCTCTTTTCAAATGATCTCATTATTCTTAGGACAATCTGGAAAGGGAGCAAAGCAAAAAGGTTTCCTTTTTTAGTAAGTTCGTATGTCTGGGATAGCCTTTCCATCAAGTGTGTTTGCACTGCTCTTTTTCTGGAGCAATGGGAAAAAAAAAAACTTCCTCTTTCAAGGCGACAAGCTCCAGTGACAGACAGCTGCCAGTGCTGACTGAATTAGCTTGCATTGGCTTCCTCCATTCCACTTGTCTTCTGAATTCACAGTTCAAGGACAGAAGGCAAAACAGACAAAAAAATCCTTAAATAGTCCAAGTGTAACTCTCAAAGGAAACTGTTTGGAACAATCTCTTTAAAATAATAGGTAACAATTTTTTAAAAATGACCTTAATTATGTAGTATTTTTGCTTTTCTAAAAATAATGGACTGAAGAAAGATGTGTGTTTTCTCACTTTTGTTCTATCAGACACATGTATGTACTCGGGGATAAGTATCATGTAGGCATGCAGATGTAGGCATATATCATGCAGATGTAGGCATATATCAGATGTGACTCCTGGATTTAGCATACTAGCCTCCTGTGGGAGATATCACAGTTTCATTAGTTACCACAATATATTTTGAAAGATAAATGGCACAAGAAGAGTCCTGATAATGTTCTAAGATGGCTCAAAGGAAAAGTTCACATACCCAGGTGAGAAGATCAAGAAAGGTTTAATTGAGGAAGTGATGTTTGTCTTTGCCCTGAATAGCATTTTATCTCTAAACACTCTATGGAATGCATTCCTGGCACAGACACTGTGCTCAGGGAAGAAGCAGGAACACTGAAATATAGTTTGCTTTAGAGCGAGAGATGGATAGAAAAATAAGATGATACTATATTACAGAATCCCTTGGAAACCAGAGATTTTACTTTGCTGTTGCTTTTGTTTTCTGGGGCTTATTTTTTTCTTTTTTCTTTATTTGGTGTCAATAGAGAGCCACTGAATGTTTTTGAGAAGAATATCATTCTGGCAGCAGTGTGTATGCAACGTTGGGAAGGTGGATCGGCAGGAGATGCTGCTTTAATATCTAAGCCAAGGAGAAATAAGGACCTAAAGCCTCATGATGTCTATGAGAATAGGAAGGAGGAAAGTGATTGGAGGGCTATTACAAAAGTGGAAGAAAATAACCTGGCAAGTGATTGTATTGAGAGACACGTTGGAAGAAGTCAGGGGGCTTGAGTTATCAGCAGGCCAGTAAAAATGGTCATGAAAATAGAGTCAAGAGGAAGACAGACAACAGATGAACGGATGAAAGTGTGATACATATATACAATGGCATAGTACTCAGCCATAAAAAAGAACGAAATAATGCCATTTGCAGCAACATGGATGCAACTAGAGATTGTCATACTAAGTGAAGAAAGTCAGAAAGAGAAAGACAAATACCATATGATTATCACTTATATGTGGAATCTAAAATATGATACAAATGAACCTATATATGAAACAGAAACACAGACATAGAGACTAGACTGGTGGTTGTCAAGGGGGAAGGGGTGGGAGAGGAATGGATTGGGAGTTTGGGATTAGCAGATGCAAACTGGTACATATAGAATGGATAAACAACAAGGTCCTACTGTAGAGCACAGGGAACTATATTCAATATCCTGTGATCAACCATAATGGAAATGAATATGAAAAGGAATGTATATATGTGTGTAACTGAGTCACTTTGCTGAATAGCAGTAATTAACACAACATGGTAATTCAACTACACTTCAATCAAAAAAAAAATTTTAAGAGTAAGATAGAAACTGGTTTTGTAAGGGTTTGAGGTTGAAATTTTGACACACTGAAATTTAGAACCCCCAAATAAAGATATCAGACAGTAAAACAGAGGTGTGGAGTGCAGTCTCAGACTTTTCTACCATGTTAGAACATGGAGCTCTGCTCCAAAATCCTCAAAGAAAGAGAGCATGACCCAAGAATTACAGACTCACCCAAGCCATCTTTTCTGTATAATGACAACAAATATTTTGGAACATGCAAAGAACTTGGGGACTATAGTCCCAGACACACTGCATACAATGAATTAAGAAGCTATTGGAGGGACTTCCCTGGTGGTCCAGTGGCTCAGACTGTGCTCCCAGTGCAGGGGGACCAGATTCGATCTCTGGTCAGGGAACTAGATCCCACATGCCACAACTGAAAGATCCCACATGCCACAACTAAGACGGGGCACAGCCAAATAAATATATATATTTTTAAAGAAGCTATTGGAAAAAGAGAGTGAAACGTGCATTTGAAAAAGCAATAAATACATAAGCAGACATCCCTTCCTTTTCTATTACCCTTGATACATTTGGAGTTAAACTGAAGTTTGTTTCCTGCCCAGAAAACTAACTACACGTGAAAAACATTATTTCTTTGGGGGGAAAAAAAAGAGTTCCAAACTAATTTTCAAGAGAAATTTGTGAAACAAATTCATTCTGAGGTTGGAGATTGCCTTGACTGTAAAAATCAAAATTAGCTTGTACTATTACTGATGTATAACTGACACAATATATTACTTCCAATTCTAACCTTACTTTAGTAAGGAAATGAATGATTACAGCTTAAAAGTTCGACTTCAATAACGGTATGTTGGAATTTCTCTCAAAAAAAATTGTTTTAAGCTGCCTAGTCTCTTCTGTGTTTGAGGAAACCTCCACCTTATAAGTTCTCAGAGAGGCAGTCACCTCCCAGTGAACACCGAAAACAGCAAACGCTTGTTTCGCCAGGCTCCCTTAGAGACAGCTTGGGCACCTACCCAAGGCTTGAACCATCAAATGTACCCACGCAAGATGGAATGAGGTGCTCCAGATGAAAAGCTGTCCCTACCAGGAACTTTTGGTGATGGGCAGCAGCCGCAATTGCATTTTCAGGGACCACACTAGCTAAAGTGCAGAGGACCCACCCAATAGCAGTGCTGGCGTAGCAGGGACCCAACCTGTGGCATAGATTGTTTAGGGGTGACGGTAGCAGTGTCCCCGCTTAACTCAACTGCAGTGAGATTGCAGCAGTGGTCCCAGTTCTGACCTTTTACCCACAGCCACCCTTTTATCTACCACGGTGATCCCTGGACATTCACAGGTCAGCAGAACACACATAACATAGGAGGAAAAATCCAGAGTTCAAATATCGTACCAGCTCACTTAACATAAACTTTCAGGGGCTTTCCAGGTGGAGCAGTGGTTAAGAATCCGCCTGCCAATGCAGGGGACACAGGTTTGATCCCTGGTCCCGTAAGATCCCACATGCTGCAGAGCAACTAAGCCCGTGCGCCACAACTACTAAACCTGCGCTCTAGAGCCCGTGAGCCACAACGACTGAGTCCGTGTGCCACAACTACTGAAGCCCACACACCTAGAGCCTGTGCTCCACAACAAGAGAAGCCACCACAATGAAAAGCCTGTGAGGCACAACTAGAGAAAACCCGTGCAGAGCAACGAAGACCCAACACAGCCAAGAATAAAAACAAATAAGTACATTTAGAAACAAAAAGTTCAGTTGCATCTCCCATTATTCCTACACTCTACCGGCTAGACGATGTTACTCGCACTTTTCCACTTTCAAGCCCCCGGTATTCCTGGCCTGGGGTAAAGTTTCCCTGTCTTTCCGATGACTTCTGCTTTTGGAAAACTTCTCCTCCTTAACAAAAGCAAACCAGAGGACCCGATGGTCTCAACATCCATAGACTGTAAGAGGACTGCACAGCTTACCTGGAGAGAATCCCGTTTTGTACTTTTGGGGGGTGGTGGCTCCCTGCTGATTCCAAGGTGCTGGGTCACTGACATCGTCCAGAGAGAAAGCACGAGTGGCTTACGGCTTGAAGCAAGTGAGCTTGTTCCCTACCTAGTAATGAGTGGTAGGGGACACCCTCCCATCTAAGCGGGTGAATCTCTTCCTAGGGCGCTTTCCTACCACTTTTCTCTCTCCTCTCATGGCGGTTCCCTCTGCAAAGTGCTGGCCCTAATAAAGAACCCGGTACTTCACTCGCTGGTACACTACCACTGCAGGAATGAGCAAAGAAATTAGTCTTTTTAAAAAAAAAAAAAACTACATTTGTAACTGCTGTTTATTTTTTGCTGTATTAAAAATAAAAGAGAACCCACATTAGATGATACTCCAGAGCCCATGTCTACCAGCGAGACCTCTCCTCAAGTTCCTGCTTAAACGCCAGGTCCTCCTCTTGCTTTTCCTGACCTCTCTCCTGCCTATCTCCCATCCCTACTACCTTCAATCCCTCCCGTTGCATCACCCCGTCAGTTAGGGCTTCTATTAAGCAATTACAATTACAATCAGGTGTAACAATTACAAATGATGAGTTCTTGCAACCTTGGTGGGTGATTAGTCAAATCCATTTCACCTGCCTTCACTAATCAAGGTCATTTTAAGGCTCGCATGACCTTCAAACAGCATCCTTTTGCCTGAGTTATTGTCCAGGAACTTGGAGTCAGCTGCGTCTAGTTCAAGCTGAGCCAGTTAAGACCGGATAGGACCACGGGCTGTCCAAAATGGGCATGCGCAAACGTCACCTTTTGTTATCCGAAGGCTGAGAACTCCACCTTCAGAAGGTGGAGAGGCCCGTGGCCTAGTTACACCTGCGTAGAACTACAATTATCTCACCTGATTCCCATCACACTTGCCCATGCTTCCCAGGCTCTTCACGCTGCCCACACCTCAGACCGCCATGCTTCTTTATTCTTTAGCCCATACCTTCAGGGAAGTGGATTTGAGATGTGTTCTCCCATCTCCTAGCTCGGTTGCCTTGTGAATCAAACTTTCTTTGCTGCAGACCTCGGCGTCTCAGCGTTTTGGCTTAGTGTGTGTCGGGCAAAACAAACCTGTTTCAGTGACGTTCTCCTTTTCTAACTTTCCTATTCTTACCTCTTTCCTACATCTTAAGTTACCAAAGGAAACTAAAAGCTAGAGATGTTCACAGTCAGTGAGTCATTCAACAATCACTAGCGGAGCGCTCCCTCTTGCAGGCACTCTGCCTGGCTCTAGTCGTGCCAAGATGAAAGTAAAAGATTCTGACCTCAAGGAACTCAAATCCTAGTGGGAGAGAGACGTAAACATTGCCAGCCATTATTGTTAGTTCAAGTAGAGGGAAAACTACAAGTTATGGGATCCTAAGAGATCCTGTAACCTACCAGAGAGGGCTTGGGGAGCAGGGAGGATGGAACTGTGAAGACTTCCTAGGGAGGTAGGATTTGAAGCCTTTCTTAAAGGATGAGAAGAATATCAAAATGGGGCGGAGGGTAGAAGAAAACTTTCCAAACAGACGAATAGCGTGAGTAAAAACAAGAAAGCAAAACGTGGTCTGTGTGTTCAGAAACCGCTAGGAGTTCAGTGTCGTTTCAGTACAAAATAAAAAAGAAAGTGTTACTTTCAGAAAAGTTCAGAAAGTGAAGCTGGAGGGGATACAGGAGCCAAACACGGTGGGACACATGCTCCACGTTAAGGAGTTTGGGATTCATCCTGCAGGTACCTGGAAAGCCAGCGAAGGATTCCAAGGTGTGGAATGACATAGTTGGCTTAATATTTTGGATAGATCACCCTGCTGGCATTGCACAAGATGAATTTGAGATGGAAAATGCCAAAGGCTGGTGAAGTGATCGCGGGCTGGTACGATATTCCTCACCAGAGGGTATCTGTTCTAGGATAGGGCTGGTAAGTTGAGAGAAGACATGATGGCTTGAAGAGACAATTAGAAAGTGAAAAACCGATTCGGTTTAGAGGTTTATTTTCTGTGGGAGATTAAGAGGGATGGAGCAGTTAAGGATGCTCCCACGTTCTGTTGCCTAGGAGATGTTGTCAACCTAGAGAAAATGCAGGGTACCAAAGAAGATGATGTCAGTATGGGACCAGTTGAGTTTAGCTGTAGTGGAGCTATACCTGGGTGGAGCTTAGGTCCATCAGGAGTTAAATGCCTGAAAATTCTGTGCTAGATAGATCTGGGACTCATCAGCATCTAGGAGTTGGTTGTGCACATGAGAATGGGATGAGAGAAAAACATTGGGCTGAGGGCAAACAAAGGGCCCTATACAGGATCCCGAGATAAAATGTTCAGAAATGTATGAGGGGAACTGAGAAAGTAGAGGTTTGCAGTGAGGGAGTATGTGATAGTGGCCAATCAGAAGAACAGAAAACGTTCACTAAGATGACAACATGTCAGTGCGTGGGGCAGGAAGCTAGCAGCAAAGCTTCAGAGAGCTGAGCAGTGCCTGTGTGTTTGAAGTCAATCCTTTCAAAGAACCGCGCTGGTGCGGGTGGAGAGCACGTGGACGATAGAGCAAGACCAGAAGACTTGGGAGGTGATATAAAATCAGCTTTGCAGACTTGAAAATGTCCTGTCTCCAATCGTCTGCAGCCCCATGAGAGCCATCCCTTGATCCCTGACCTTTGGCCATCCCTCAGATAATGAGACACAGCCAGCAGCAGGTGTTCTTAGGATGGAGCAAGGTGGCTCACCGATGCGGATGGTGAAGCAAGTGCCTCACAAGGTTGATTAAAATAGACAGGCCAGGGCTTCCCTGGTGGCGCAGTGGTTGAGAGTCCGCCTGCCGATGCAGGGGACACGGGTTCGTGCCCCGGTCCAGGAGGATCCCACATGCCACGGAGCGGCTGGGCCCATGAGCCATGGCCGCTGAGCCTGCGCGTCTGAGCCTGCGCTCCGCAACGGGAGAGGCCACAACAGTGAGAGGCCCGCGTACCGCAAAAAAAAAAAAAAAAAATAGACAGGCCAGCCATGCGTCCACTTTAAGTTTGCTTCAGTCAGCATTGCTATAAAGCTGAATCATTAGGCCAGTGGCCTTGGTTCTCTGCTAAGGCATTTCCCAGAGACAGTTTTCCAAGAAACCCAGGCAAAGAGGCAGTTTAAGAAAACCCAGGGCATATCAAAAGGCTTTTAGGTCTATATTTTGGTCTCTGCATATCCTGCTGTGTTTACTGCCTTCTCATACCCTCGCCTACCTGAGAGCATGACCCAAGAATTATAGACACACCCAGGCTGTCTTTCGTGTTTAATGACAACAAATATTTTGGAACATGCAAAGACCTCAGACTATAGTCCCAGATATACTGCATAAATGTGAATTAAGAAGCTATAGTGGGACTTCCGTGGTGGTCCAGTGGTTAAGAATCCACCTTCCAATGCAGGGGACATGGGTTTGATCCCTGGTTGGGGAACAAAGATCCCACATGCTGCTGGGCAACTAAGCCCACGTGCTCTAGAGCCCCTGCGCCACAGCTAGAGAGAAGCTGGGGCACCACAACGAAAGATCCCACATGCCACAACGAAGACCCAATGCAGCCAAATAAATAAGTAAATAAATAAATATAAGCGTCCTTCCCTAAAGAGTTTAAAAAGTAGAAGAAGAAGAAGCAATAGTAAATGGGAGGAGAGATAAGTGTGTTTGACAAGCAATTAACAGAAGCAAACATCCCTTTTTGTATTACACTTAAGATACACATGGACGAGAGGGAAGAGATATGGGAACATATGTATATGTATAACTGATTCACTTTGTTATAAAGCAGAAACTAACACACCATTGTAAAGCAATTATACTCCAATAAAGATGTTAAAAAAAAAAAAAGATACACATGGACGCCTCACACTCCTGTACATTTTCTTCACTTTCCTATTTTGAGACAGATTTACAGATGCTCTCACACCAACTGATGTTCGACGGTAGAAGTCATTTTCTCTGCTTCAGTGCAGCTTTTTCTGACCAGCATTCACAATAAACATTTGGATCTCTAGTGAAAAAGGCAGGGAGAAATGCTAAATGCCTGAAGGCACCAGTCACAGGAGACTGATTTTTTTTTGAATTGCCAGATTTGCAACATGTTAGGGTTCACTGGGACTGTTATTATATTGACCTTGAAATCCAGGCTTTTAAAATTCTGAAATGACGGCCAAGACCCTTTTTGAGGAATTCACTGAGCGAAAGTGTTCTCTCTCCCCTCCTTGGACAACTGGGCAACCTGGGGTGAACTCTGAGGACTGCATCTGACTGTCCAGCAAGGATCCCACCTGGTGGCTTTCTGAGGGTCGTGAGAAACTAGTGAGAAGCGTGAAGGGGGTGAAAGGCTGTGCCTATACTCAAAGCACAAGGAGTTTCTCAGTCTTTTGCTCCTGTGTCAAAATTTACTTTCTTAATGCTCGGCACACCTTCTGGCTTCAGGTATGCATCCTCTGATCTCTCCATTTCATTCGTAGACTTAACTTTCTCTGCTACCAGGGATTGGCTGGGGTCTCAAACCGAGCAAGTGGCAACTCTGAATGGGCAGCACGTGCTACCCAGTTAAGGAGTACAGAAAAATTTATATACGAAATGAATATCCCAAAGGAGAAAAGACGCCTTGAAATTTGGGTTTTCTTTTTCCCCACTTGCTTGGTTCAGGTCCTTATGTGTTAAGAAGGAGAAGAAATGTCAATCCCTCTCGTTTTCTTTGCTGGAGCAGCGAACAGCGGCATGGTGTCCGGCAGGGTTTCCTGGTACAGCAAGATCAAGCTGTGTAGAGACCCATCACCAGGCAAACACCAGAGCCAACCCCACCACCAATGAGGTGTTCCAGGCAGCAATTAAAACATGATATTCCCCCACACACACACACCCCTCCCCACTTCCACCCCAAATCCCAGCTCTCTTCCAAGTGTGGGAAGCCCAGATTGGATTACTAGGTGCCAGGAGGCCATGTCAACCCACAATGCCAGCAGTTAACAGGACCCTGGATCTCAGTGTTGAGTTTAGGAAAGGGGGAGAGGTCTCCTGCTCAACAATGAATTCAGGTACTGGTCCAAGTCATGGTTTAAAAAAAGTTGGAAACAATGTGCAGAAGAAAGATGAACAAGGAGAATAGAGCAGAATATCATTCTCCACAAAGATTTTAGAGGAGTGTGACTTTCCCTTCAATCGTAGAAGTGGAAGCATAGCCCTGTTTTGAAGACCATCTTCCTTTCCTGGCACACAAGCATAACAAGGCAGCTGGAATGCTGGAAGGAGGTGGTCAGGTATGATAAAGGCCCTCGTGTGAGTGTCCCATCAGATGAAGCAGCAATAGCAGTAGCAGCCACCCTAGAATAGCCCCCAAATGGAGTAGAAGTGCGAGAGGGTTAAAGCTGACCATCAAGTGGTCAAGCCATCGATAACACTTCTAGGGAGATTTTAATCAGGAAGACTTGAGTGGAATATGAGGCAGGGGAGAGAATAGGAGCTGGGCAATAAGTGGGAAAGGGCTGTGAACTGTGAAGATTTTTTAAATATGAGAAGAGCAAGTACTCTGGAGAGAAGTTGAAAAGATCAAGAAATACATAGTGAAGAATGTGAGGTGAAAGAGAGCTCAGGTGAGAGAACAGAAGAGCAGAAATGGACGAAACAAGGACAGGAAGAGGGAGAGAAATACAAGAAAGGTGGGGGTAGTCATGGAAGAAGTGCAAGAGCTGGTAGGAAATAGGCAGAGGACAGCTTTGAAAAGAAAGTCCCTGATTTATGATAGTCAGATCTCTTCGACACGGTTAATGAATTAATGATGGAGAGTAGTTTGCTAATTGTAACTTTGCCTTTTAAAAACACTTAAAATGCAGCAGTAACTGGCAGAAAAAAAAACAATGTAAATTCAAATTATTGAAAGTGATCAGAAAAAGGCAGTAATGGGAAATAGGAGGTCTTATCTTGCTCTAAGCTCTTGTGACCTGAATGTCACCCAGCTCTGCAAGTCTACTGCTGTTGCTGTTTCTATGTCATCAGTTAATATATTTCAACAGATTTAATTACAGTCATAAGAGCCAACTAGGCCAACATATAATACAGCCCATTTGTATTTTTTTTTTTCTCCACAGCTTCTGAACACAGAGATAGATTTTTTTTTTTTTTTGAGTTAAGTTGATTTACCTAGATGTTCCCCTTTGGTGACATCATTTCATAGGGCCCCAGCTCCACCTGCTTATTAAATTTCCTTCCAACCCTGATCTAGTCCTAGGCCTCAGAGGGCAAGAGTAAGAGGGAGGAAAGGGAGAAACTGGAGGAAATGCTTCTATCTTACCCATCACAACTCAATACATGTCCCTAGAGAGCAATTCTAGGGGCCAGGGTATCACCAGGGGAAGATATTTCAATATTCCAGGAAATAGATGATTATGGTCTGTGTTAGGGTGGAGGATGAAGCAGAGAGAGACTGCCAAACTGAGAAATATTTACTGGGTAACTGGAAGGACTAGTTGGTTTTGGATGAGAAAGAGGAAACAAGAGACTTATGGCTTTGAGCAAACTGAGGAATATGGTGCTTGTTACTGACCAAGGAACAAGGAAAAGGAAGTTGTTTGTGGAGTGAGATGATTAATTCCATTCTTGATACTGAGCAGGACCCTGTGGGGCTCCTGGGCACAAAAGCCTTTCAGTGTCCCCCATTTCTTGATTACAGGAAATAGGCTTCATTCGGCCTCCATGACCTTCCCTGAGTTCCAACGGCAGGTTCAAACAGCTGCTAATCAGAGAAGGGAGGGGATGCAGAGACAAGCAGGAACAGTCAAAAGAAACAATAGTGTAGCCTTGGGGCAGAGTCCTGGTTCCCCCTCAGGGGATACACATAATAAAATATTTGAGCTGTTTTGCAGACACTGAAACCCCTGCCAGGTGGGAGAAGGTAACTGTATGCTGCCCACAAGCAGGTAGACCCCAGACCGGCTGGAACCAGAAGGTTGAGGATGCCAACTCCCACTTACCTCATCACAACCAGTCAGAAGAATGTCCGCGAGCTGATCATGCCCTCTTTGAACCATTACTATAAAACTTCTCACTACCCCTTCCAGGTCGGAACACACAGTTTTGAGAGCATTAGCCTTCTGTGGCCCCCTTTCCCTGGCAAAGCAATAAAGTTATTCTTTTCTACTTCACCCAAAACCCTGTCTCCGAGATTTAACTTGGTGTCGGGGTACAAAGGCCGGATTAGGCTTCATCCTGAATACATTGAATGTGAGGGGCCTGAAAGATGCCCCAAGGGGACTATCAGTAGGAAATTGGATATCTATACATCTGAGGCCCAGAAGGCAGGTCATAGCTGGAAATACAGAAGCTAGGTGGCAATGAAAGCTGTGAGACTGTATACAGAGTCCTTCAGGGACCACAGAGAATCCACAGAGTTAGAAGAGCAAAGGGCTATAAGAAACTCCAACATTTAAGGGACTGGTAGAAAAAGGAGCCTAGAAAACTGAAAAGGTACGGTAAGAGAAGTAGGGGAAAAAACTAGAAGGAGTTTTTGGAATGCAAACTGAGATAATAGTGTTTCAAGAGTGTCCAGAAGATGGTGGCAGGACGCACAGCAGGTTAGTTTTTAGATCTTCCTAAATTCCCAATATAAAAGGAGATAGAGAAACTAAATAATGAAAGAAAAACATATGGGCAACATGTAGAAGAAGACTCAGTGACAAGATATCCTTAAGAACTCCAAAATAGGGAATTCCCTGGCCGTCCAGTGGTTAGGACTCTGCACTGTCACTGCCCTGGGCCCAGGTTCAATCCCTGGTCAGGGAACTAAGATCCCACAAGCTGCATGGTTTGGCCAAAAAAAGAAAAGAAACGAAAAAAAGAACTCCAAAATACAAGGATGTGACAACAAACCATCAACAGTGACAAAAATGCATGTGATTTCGGCATCTGTGTGGGAGAAACAGATGGAAGCAGCAGGGTACCCAACAGACCTGAGAATAGCAGAACCCAGATAGAGCCAGAAATTCACTGGAAAGTACGATGGGCCAATTTGAGAACAGCAGTTGAAATGGGCAGGGATTTCCTTACTCTGAATAGTCTTCATTTCTCAAGTGGAAATACCCAAAGTAAGAAGGTCTTAAGGAGCTGGAGTAGCCTAGCCCCTCTGAACTCCTGAAACATAGGACAGAGCCCCACACTGGAGAAGTGAAATCAAAATTGAGCATATGAAGAAGTCTAGTTCAAAGTAGGGGAGAAGAACAGAGACAGGAAATCTTAGAATACAAATCACTCTGTGAGAATGACAGAGGGGTTCTAAAAGTTAGAAAATCTATCAGAACCAAGCTCCTTTTAAAAGTTCAGAAAAAGTAGGTTGCTATGAAAATGAGCAAGAGAATTATCAAGTTCAAATATTTTACAAAGTTTCTATAAGAGAATAAGGAGCAGAATAACATTCTATAAAGAATAAAAACAAGCCAAAAGTATGTTCAAAATAGATCAAAATGGTTGCATATGTAAAATGTGCTGAAAGACATTAAGAAAATTACACAGGTCAACATATATCAGAATTAGAAAACCTCACATGAGGTGACAGCATTCAAAAATGATTAGAAATAAAAGAAAAAGTCATTTTAGAAATGAGAACTAAACTGGAAGAAACACAAGAGTGAATAAACACAACAGATACTGCCTTAAGATAAATAAAGTGAAAAGGCAGAAATTTTTTAACTCTAAAAGAAAGACATTTTTAAAAGGACTCAAGAGAAAGTGACAAATATTGAAGATAAACAAAGATGATCTAATAAACAGAAAATACCAAAGAAGAAAAAGAGAACCAATAGCAAAGGAATAGAGCAAATACTTAGAACAAAAATTCAAAAGAAGATTTCTAAAATTTAAAAAAATATGAGGTTACATATCGAAGGAGCACAAGAGGGCTTCCCTGGTGGTGCAGTGGTTGAGAGTCCGCCTGCCGATGCAGGGGACACGGGTTCGTGCCCCGGTCCGGGAGGATCCCACATCCCACATGCTGCAGAGCGGCTGGGCCCGTGAGCCATGGCCGCTGAGCCTGCGCATCCGGAGCCTGTGCTCCGCAACAGGAGAGGCCACAACAGTGAGAGGCCCGTGTACCGCAAAAAAAAAAGAAAGCACAAGAACATCTGCAAATATAGATCCAAAACAACCAACAGTAAGACGTATTCAAGGAAAATTGATGCACTTTAAGGAGACTTATAAGGGAAAGAAAATTAGTCTTCAGACTTTTTGACCTCAAAGCTTTGTACTTATAAATATAAAGCATAAATATGGAATAAAATACTTTAAATATTCAAAGAAAGTGGTTGTGAACTAAGGATTTTATACCCAGAGAAACAGACCACCAAGTACAAAGGGTATGGAAGATATGTTTTCACTAGGAAACAACTAAGGAACTCCTATGATCCCTTCCAAAAGAATCCACAAGAGAGCAAGTTATGATCAAATAACTAGAGAGCCAATGACATGAAGACAGGTGATGAGCATTCAACATAGAGCAACTTGCAGAACTAACACCAAAAGGGAGTTAAAAGGAAGGGAATTTAGTGTGTAATGGCTATATGATCTGACAATGTAGATTTGATAGTCATTATTAAGAAACAACCAGATAAAATGTGCCTCCTGAAAAAAGGAACACACCACCACCCACAGCCTTGCCAAAGAAATCAAACCCGAGTCGTATCCAGTGTCTGAGCCCAGCTGCCAATTTACAAGAAATAGAGCAGACAGAGCAACACACCACCCTGCACCAGGAGTGTGCAATCAGCAAAATTCAGACTGTGGAGCAATCTGCAGTGAAATGGCCAGGGTTCTTCCACAGTCAAACTGTAAGGGAAAGAAAGGAATGGAAGAGGAAGGTAGATGAAAAGAACTTAAATGCTGCATCCAATATTTTGAAAGAGCAAGACTCAGGTATAGTGTCTAGGAATGCGCATGAGTAATAAAACCATACAGAAATGCAAGGATATTATTATTATAAGAGTTAAAAGATAGAGGTTACTTATGGAAGGAAGGACTGCTGGGCAGTAGGCATAGTTCTATTTCTTGGCCTGTGTGATGTGTACCAGGGTGTTCAACCTATAATAATGCACTAAGTTATACATTTATTCTCTGTGATTTTTCTGCATCTATTTAACTTTATAATGAAGAAGTTAAAAGGGAGAAATAGAGAGGGGAGGAGTCGTTATCAAAAATGAATATTTCTCAATTTTCTCAATTTAGTCATTTTTCACCTTAATGAGTTTCAGTGGAATGGTATATGGTTGGCCAAAAAGATCTTTCGGGTTTCCGTAAGATGTTATGGCAAAACCCGAAAGAAGGTTTCGGCTAAGCCAATAGATGAAAAATAGACCGAGGTAGGGTGAAGAGTGAATGAGAGAGAAGAAATGGGAAAAGCAAATATAGACAACTTTTCCAATAAATGTAGCTTTGAAGGAGAAATAAGAGATGTGGTAAAAGAGAATTGTGTCTAGAAAGGGGAGTTAAGCATGTTTAAATGCTGGTGGAAAGCAGTAAGCAGAAGGGGAGAGGTTAAAGATATAGGAGAGGCTGCCAATGACCAAATCTTGAAAATTTGAGCATTAAAATAAACCATGATAGAAATAGTAACCCATTTTTTAAAAGTAAAATCCGTAAGTCCATAGTAATGTAATAAATTAATTACCTAATGGAGGAGGAGAAAGGCGAGTTCTTCCTTTCAGTTAAATGTCAGCTAATAAATATGGAAGGAATGATAGAGTTAGAAAATAGGCAATTTTCTATGGAATAGTAATAATAGGATGCTAAAATTCATGAGTGAGATACTGATGAAGAGCAGGGTATTAATATAGTCTCAAATTGTCTCCCCACAGATAACTTATAAATTACAAAGGGAAAAGTAATAACTTTACAGTGGAGAAATATGGCAGATACCCCTCTGACCAAGTTAATATTACCCATACTGGGACAAACCGACATCATGAACCTCCTGACAAAGTGCACTGAAAAAGATACAACATCCTGTCTGTTCCATTCCAGCCAAAAATGAATAAACTGATTTCAAATCATATGGAAATAACCAACAAATCCAAACTAAAGGACATTCTAAAATTTAACTGACGTTTATTTGATAAAACTGTCAAGCTCAAGAAAGATTAAAAAAAAATGCGTGAGGAACTGTTCTAGATTAAGAGATATGACAATTAAATCCGAGAGTCATCTGAGATTGGATCCCAGGAGAGGAAAAGAATATAGCTATAAAGGACATTATTAGGAAAGCTGATGGAACGTGAATGCAGACCATGGATTAAATAATGGTATTGTTTTCAATGTTAAACTTCATGATTTTGATCATTGAACTGTGGTTAAGTCAGAGAGTGTCTTCGGAAATACACCCTGCAGTATTTAGGCGATAAGAAGCATGCTATCTCTCCAATGTGTCTGAAATGATTCCTTCTGAATTGAGAAAGAGAGAGAGAAGCAGATGGGACAAAATGTAAACAATTGGTGAATCTGGATATAGAGTACATGGATCTTCTTGTACTATTCTAATCACATTTCTCTAAGTTTGAAATTATATCCAAATAGAAGTTTGAGGAGAGAGGAGGAATGCTTGACAGACTGAGGTCACTTGTAAAAGGAGGGAAGGGGGAAAAGATGGGTTCTGACATTCATCAGATGAGTGGAGGGAGGAAAGGATTGGTTTTTATAATCTTATTAGCAAGGACATAAATGTTTATACTACTCTCTTCCACTTTTGAAAATTGATGAAGGAAGGAGAAAACAGGAGCCTGAAGTGGAAGGACCATTACTTAGCAGAGGGTTTTAATGAATCTTTGGGTATACGAAGGAAGATTTGAGGCTGACCCTGTGAGCTCACGGCACAAGCCCACTCCTGTGTATGTGGGGGAGAGATTGGGAGAAGGAGAGAATCAAAGAATGGGGGAGAGCCTCATTCTCACTGTAACTGGAGAGAGAGTAGCTCAGAAGATAGTAAGGCAGTTACCATCCATCAGTGCCCAAGCTAAGCTGCCGGGCCTGATCCTCCTTTTGATGGCCGCTTAAGCCAGTTTTCATAGAATGAGCCTTTAGGCTATTTTTAAACTAAGGCATAAAATGTGTTTTACCTGCAAATTCTTCATATAACTATTTGCCTTAGTCACTGCTCAAGTCTAAAACCTATTTGTGGAAAGATGAAAGTTTACAACAAATAGTGAAATGTTCTAGTTATAAACCCATATCTGTAAGTAAGCAGCATTACTTACATGGTCTTCTACGAAAATGCCCCAAAGAGACCAATAGCCAGGATAGATGCAATGCACTTTCATTGAAAATAGTGCTTTTCTTCCCTTGAGCCACAAGCTCAAAATTTTCACCATTACCTCTTTTCAGCTTGTTAGAGCAATGATATGATCAATTGGAAGATGCACTATAAAGACTTAAAAATAAAAATTTGGGCTCCAGAGGTATATTTTGCCCTTATAATGGTGAGACTATTCAAGTACACAGTTTTTTTTTTTCTCCTGATTTTTTAAAAAAATTATTTATTATTTATTTTTGGCTGCATTGGGTCTTTGTTGCTGCATGTGGGCTTTCTCTAGTTGTGGCGAGCAGGGGCTACTCTTCGTTGCGGTGCGTGGGCTTCTCATTGCAGCGGCTCCTCTTGTTGCAGAGCATAGGCTGTAGGCACGTGGGCTTCAGTAGTTGTGGCTTGTGGTCTCAGTAGTTGTGGCTCATGGGCTCTACAGCACAGGCTCAGTAGTTGTGGTGCACGGGCTTAGTTGCTCCACAGCATGTGGGATCTTCCCGGACCAGGGCTTGAACCCGTGTCCCCTGCATTGGCAGGTGGATTCTTAACCACCGTGCCACCAGGGAAGTCCCAAGTACAAAGTTTAAGTGTAGTGTTCTTTACCCATGGGAGAATATTAGGCCATCAGAATTTTTTTTCCAAAAATAAGAATTTACCCGTTCAAATGAAGGAAAAACCTCTTTGTATAATTTTGTAAATTGGAAATTTTATTGACTGGATGTTTCTAGGTCCTGTTCCTCTCAAAAAAATTTACTGAAACAAATGTGTAGATTCACCCTAGATTCTACCAGAGAAAGAGGCTCAGTAAGGTCCTTCTTAGGCAGTTTAATGTTCTCAAAATTTCTTATTTTCTGGGTCTTTCTAATGGGAAAATAGAGTGGCCTTCTCTCTTATGAACACAATAATTGCCCTGTTGTTCAAAGAATTGCTGTGATGTCTATAAAGTAACCCTATTGAAAAAAACAAATATAACAAATGACAATACTAGAGTATTTGACTATATAAAATGAAAACTTTTATAAATAGGAAACATCATAAATAGAGAGGGGCTGAAAAGGATTAACACCTTTACTATACAAGACCCATTATAACTCAGAAAAAAAAATCATCAAAAGTCATGAAGCAGACTGGAAAAATGGCTCATAAACGTGTAGAGATATTCAAGCTTAGTATCTAGAAGTGAATACGTAACAAATGGAACGCTCTACTATATGTCTGTCAGTAGGAAAATTGTGTGCGTGACCCCTCTCAGTCATTGACTGAACAATGTAGGGAAACACAATTTAGTAAGGTTACTTACGGAATTAACAAGTAAAGAATTCACACCATCTTATTTTAAACTTTCAAACATAAAATCATTTAGTCACGTTACCAAAAATATTTCCTACTATTTATGGGACATATAAAGTAAAATTCAAAACAAAATGAAATAAATCCCTCACCAAAAGTTTTTCAGTTTCCTACTGATGTTTCTTAGTACTTAAAAAAAAATTTTTTTAATAAGAATTGATTTTATGACTTAAAATGTCTGAAAAAAATGGATCATAATGATTGTATCTCTCATTACCTTGCCCTCCAAGGAGATTTTCACTCTGTTTTTTGTTCGTTTGCTTGTTTTTAATTGCTACAAAGATTGTTTAGGCTTCAGATGGGGAGGTGAATAGGGGAGGGTGCTTAGTGAAGCCCAGAGGGAAGCAGGCTACATCTCCCCTCTGGGAAGCTCTGGTTTATTGTGTGATGCTACAACTGCGAATATGTTTCTTACTTTCTGTTAAAAGTTAAAAACAACCAGCTTTAAAAAACACATTGTTGTACAGTAATCTATAAATAACTACTGCATCACTGCAGCACAGCTATTTTCCTTTTTGTATATATTCTTCTTCTTGAAAAGATTTTTCCATATAGTTCTAATGACAATTTACGCATCATTATTTTCTATTTTTTCTGATTATATAAGTTATATCAGGTCAGAGGAATCTGGGAATCCTGGCTTGGGTGGCAGTCCACAAGTATTTCTTATTTCCTCTGATGAAATTCGCCCAAAAGTTTGACAAATGACACCTACTTCTAGAAACAGGAGAGCTGTCCCCACACAGCTGGACCTTGGTTTCCCCAGAGATGGTTGAGTGTGTGGCTGTTGAGGGAGAGGCATCTCTGCACTATTGTGTACAATGCCGGTGGAGAGGTGGAGAAGGAGGGAAGAAACCACGGGAGAATTTGTACTGTGGAGGGCTGGGACAAATACATTTCTGGGTTTTTTTAAGAGTAGATAAACAGATATTTTTATTTTGTTTTTATTTTTTTGACCACACCCAGTGGCATGTGGGATCTCAGTTCCCGGAACAGGGATCCAACCCATGCCATGCTGCCTGAAGTGGAAGCGTGGAGTCCCAACCACTGGACCTCTTGGGAATTCCCCAAATACATTTGTATTTGAACAGGCTAAAGACAAATGGTTTAAACATGACAGTTAAAACTATTAAGACAGTTTTAATATTTCTCACTGGAAAGAGAGACATATAGTATAGCTTTCCATTTGTTACGTATTCATTTCTAGATACTAAGCTTGAATATCTCTACGTGTTTATGAGCCATTTTTCCTGTCTGCTTCGTGACTTTTGATGATTTTTTTTCTGAGTTATAATTGGTCTTGTATAGTAAAGGTGCTAATCCTTTTCAGCCCCTCTCTATTTATGATGTTTCCTATTTATAAAAGTTTTCGTTTTATATAGTCAAATATTCTAGTATGGTCATTTGTTATTATTTCTGTTATTTTGATGGATTGAAAGTTTCCCCCACCCAAATATTTATTAAATATTCACATAAAATTTTCTCATTTTTGATTGTTTCATTTTTTTACATTTATTTTTAAAGTCCATGTGGAATTTCTTGTTATATAGAATAAAATAAAGATATAAATAGAGAAATGGTACATAAAACTCATACTGAAAAATAGAGCATATATTTTCACTACTGTTGAACTATTTCCTTATGATAAATTCTTAGTATCACTAGGTCAAACTTGTCTTTGGCTTTTAGATATGTTCCTTTTTAAAAGGACTGTATTAACCAAAATGTAACTAATAATGAATGCTGTTGGCACTTAGTTCTGTAAGACTTTGTTTCACACATCTGCACACCACCCACCCTCAGAAACGTCCTGCCACAGGTGAATATAATATGTTTTGTTGGAAACAAAACTGTTTTGATATGGCCTTGATGTTATGTGAAATAGTCTATATGTCAGTTTCCTGATGGGAGCAACACAAAATTAACAGAAAGCATGAACTCATCTCTCCAGGGGCTCTACAAATGCTATAGGAGTCTAAATTTTGTGGACAGAACAGTGATAAGTAAAAAGAGGTAACTAGTCAACTGAGTATAATAATACGGAAAATATTATGGAAATAATAATACGGAAAATAATTTAGGAAAGCAGGATGCTTTGTTAATAAAAATTAAAATGATAGGGCTTCCCTGGTGGCGCAGTGGTTGAGAGTCCACCTGCCGATGCAGGGGACACGGGTTCGTGCCCCGGTCTGGGAAGATCCCACATGCTGGGCCCGTGAGCCATGGCCGCTGAGCCTGCGCGACTGGAGCCTGTGCTCCACAATGGGAGAGGCCACAACAGTGAGAGGCCCGCGTACCGCAAAAGAAAAAAAAAAGATAAAAATATACATAGACATACATATTAGAAAGATAGTAAGGTAATGAGGGTTTCCACATAGGACAACTCTAGGGGACACAATTCACATTGAATTCTGTGTAAATGGTGTATCCTAGTGCTTTGCAAAACTGGATCTGCAGGTGATACTTTCATTGAAACTGAAACATTACTTATGGACAATAGGATTAAGAATTATTTTTACTTTTTCTGTATACTGTACTGTATTTTGAACTACATTTGAAAACAAAGTTCTAGTACTTTAAACATATATTTGAAAACTACTGACGTAATCATGGCATTTTATAATCCCAAAGAAAGCATTAACAGGGAGCATCTGGACTGGAAAATATACCTAAGCCACTTATTCTGTTTGATAATTAAGTCTGGAATTTAAACTAAATGGTGACTGGATAAAAAAAACAAATTTAGCCATTGGGTCATGTATTCATCAATCCAGTTATTCACCTATCATATATTAAATGTCTGTTTCAGGAACTGTATCAGCTGAGCAAAAGCAACCACATTCACTCATAACTATAAGAGAACACCATAGTGTAATGCAATATGCAATAGGAGTGCAACTGATTTTAGAGTTGGTCCTGCCACCTAGCAAGAGCCCAATAGATATGTATAAATGAATGATGGATGGTGAATGAATGGATATAATACCACCTCAGATGTCAAAGCCAAAGTGACATTTGGATCTCATACAGTTCATTTTATCCACCAGGAACGAGCTTAAAGGAAGGAGGATGGTAGGAGACTCAAATACGGGAATCAAGCATAAATTGTGCACAATAGAGACAAGACAATGCGTCAGACATGCCGTAAAAGTGTATTTGGATTTATGACCATTATAATCAGATGACACCTGAAAGCCAACCATATATCTTAAAGACAAAATTCTTAATATAGGCCATCTAAAAGGCAAATATCTAGCAAATGCTGCGATGCTTTACTCATTCATTCTATAGACAGTATTATGTTTGAGGCCCTGAGTTAGAAACTGAGGATAAAGAATGGAAGAGTCCTTTTCTCAGAAAGCTCACAGCCTAGAATGAAATACTTGCTATCATCACCGTCGTCTTCATCACCATTGCCATACAGTGCATATGTACAACAGAAACATGGGCTAGTATTATGTGAGTATCAGAGAGGGCTACATAAGCAGGGGCTTAACTCAATCTTTAGGAATCGGTGTCAGAGTACTGAAGGATGAAAGAGACTTATTCAGGGAGAGAAGAGTACCCTGGGCAGAAGAAAAGCATGTACAAGTGCAAGGAGGCACAAAAAAAGCAATATGCCTTTAGAAACCAACAATTTTGGTCTGACTCGAGGGGTGATGTTTGTGGAGTTGCAATGACATGGGACAACTGCTGAAAGAAAAATATCTAGAGGTCCTTTCTGTCTTACTGGAGAGTTTGAACTGTATCCTGAAGAAGGAAGGACTCATCAAAGATCACTGCTCCTAGGCAAGGACCAAATCTCTCTGTTTTGAGGGCTTCAGATTGACTTCTTAATTTAGGGTTGTTTAAGATAGAAGATTCTGAAAGGAAATAGATTTTGAATGACCTAAGTTTACAGTCAGAAGCTGTGTATAAAAAGACAGTTTGACCCAGCAAAGATGACCTGTTATTGAATTTTTGCAGGTAGAATATTTATCTCAACCACTTACTGGAATGCTTAGCACTTTGCTTCTTCTCTTCTGTGAAATTTTCAGTGTAACCACACTTTTCCAGATTTTTTAAACAATTTTTCTTTTTTTGCTGTTGATGTGTTAACTGCCGTTTTTCTTAATTGTCTTCTTCAGGATCAAATCCAAGTGGTCCCTCTCTAGGGACCAGGGATAATTTTCTAGGACAGTGGTACATAGAGGCTCATGTAGTTTGAATCAGTGCCAGTGACCAGTGTAAAACCTAGCATCAGGTTCTGCAAGACACCTAGGCAATAAGGAGAGACTGACATATTTCAATTATACATGAATCTCTCGCCCTCACGGCGCTAGTGGCACCAGTGTAATGGTTAAAGTTTGGGTTTGTCTCACGTTCATAATTCTTTGACAAGAGACTTTGTCTGATTATATTGACAGTTTTCTCAGCATCCAAAAGATTATACCAGTTTCTACTTAGGAAGCCATTAGTAATAACATTTGCTATACCCACTGTATTGGCAAATCTTTAACCTCCCCAAAAGAGTCATTATATTGAATTTGATTTCACATACTTAAATTTTAAAAATGTATTCAGATTAACACTGTGTTCCCCAAACTTTTGGATGAACATATTTCTTTACAGCAATGAGGAGAGCTCAGTCTAGGTTTGGAAAACGACATTTGCAATGGCCCTCGGGAGTGAGAGTGTACAGAAAATTTCAGAAGACCATGTGGCTACAACCTCTGGCACATCTGAGAAGCGAGGCTGGAACAGAATGTGGCTTTGTTTACCACGGTAAACAAAGAAAGGAGTGAGAGACACATCCTGTAGGCTGGAAACATATTAGTGAAGGATTTCAGGCAAGTTTATGACACGCTCAATTTGAATTTTAAGGATTGATTCTATCATTGTTGAGGGAGACATGCCTTAGATCCCAGAGACCATTAGAAACCTATTCAAATAACTGAAGCGGGGCTTCCCTGGTGGTGCAGTGGTTGAGAGTCCGCCTGCCGATGCAGGGGACGTGGGTTCGTGCCCCGTCTGGGAAGATCCCACATGCCGCGGAGCGGCTGGGCCCGTGAGCCGTGGCCGCTGAGCCTGTGCGTCTGGAGCCTGTGCTCCACAACGGGAGAGGCCACAACAGTGAGAGGCCCGCGTACCGCAAAAAAAAAAAAAAAAAAAAAAAAAAAAAAACAAAACTGAAGTGAAAAAGATGAGGCATTGGGAACAGACGGTATAAAAGATACTTATGAATAGGAAAAGTTGATTGTACGTAGTGATTGTCTGGATCTTTCTGGAAGGAAAAAATTCAGAAATTTAGGATGTCTCTCAGCTTTCTGGATGAGACTCCCTGGACGATGATGTGCCCTTTACAGAGAGAAGAATACAGGAGAAAGAATAGGTCGGGAATACATAGTGATAACCACGATTTATTCAGCGTTTATTCACCGCTCACTGTGACAACCTCTTTGAATTACCTTATGTCAAAGGTGAGTTCTCTTTTGGACATGATGAGTCTGTGACTCTCCAGGAAAATATCCTGACCAGCAGCATCAGGAGGATATATGAGTCTGCAGCTTCGGAGACCTAGTTGGTTTGGAGATCAAAATTTGAGAATCGTGAGAATAATAACAGCTAACATTTATCGTTTGCCACATGCCTGGTGCTGTTCTAAGCACGTTATGTGCTTCACCCACTTAATTCTCACATCCATATGACGTTGGAGCTATCATTAACTCTTTTCATAAAAAAGGAAAAAGAGGTCTAATAAGAAATGTGATTTGACTTGCCCAAGGCCACAGAACTAATAAATGGCTGAGCCAAAATCTGAATCAGGGACCACGTTCATAACTCCTAAACCTTGAGATTGAAGACCCAAAGAAAGTTGCTAAGATGAGAACCGTGAACCATACTTGGGCTCCTTGGAAAGTAGATTCACTCTTTTGCATTTCCATCATGTAGCAAAGTTCTACAACCCAGGGAGCCAATGTCCTGTCCTAGAGAGAATTTAGGTTAAAACACTGCGTTTGAAATTCTTTGTGTGATTTTAGGCAAGTAACTTCATCTCTATGAGCTTCCATTTCTTTTTTCAAACTGTCAAAGTCTGATCTGTCAACCACCTAAAAGGATTTTTCTGAGAATGAAATGAAGTGGATGTATTTGAAAGTGGAGCACACAGTGAGCATACACTAAAAATCTATCATACATTCAACTCTCTGCAATCTGCAATAGCCTATTCACTTCTAAATGTAGCCACCCTGCTCAGGGAACAGGAGTGGGAACAGACGGGGCACAGGGTGGATATTACAGAATGGGCTCCGTTTACATCTTGGCAAAATTAACCTGTTCAGGTGAGAAAAGCAACAATGCTTGTATCTAACCTATTACAAGAATTGGGGTGAGCGGGTAATTATGCCTATTTTCTAAAGAGAATTCTGGGATAATGCAACTTCTCAGGCCAGTATTCTGTGTCTTTAAGCTGATATAATGATTTCTTTAAAATATTGCAGCAGATATTAAGCCATGTGTAGCTCTTTTGCATTCTCAGTATTACTGTTGTCATTCAACTTTTAGAACCTTGAACTTTATGACTTTACAGATTCTCTCAATTTTTAAGTGCAATATTATTGTATCTTGAAAATAAAACATTTTCCCTAGATGCACAACTCTAATTGTTTTTATTGAATGTTTAAGCTCTTCAAGGACAGAGAGAGAGATTCTTGCAATTCTTTCATACCATCCAAAGGTACCCAGGGTAATTTGAAGGATTTAACAAGCAGCTATTGATACAAAAATACAGGCATGATATAGAACATTTCATAGGGCTTCCCTGGTGGTGCAGTGGTTGGGAGTCCGCCTGCCGATGCAGGGGACACGGGTTCGTGCCCCGGTCCAGGAAGATCCCACATGCCGCGGAGCGGCTGGGCCCGTGAGCCATGGCCGCCGAGCCTGCGCGTCCAGAGCCTGCGCTCCGCCACGGGAGAGGCCGCAACAGTGAGAGGCCCGCGTACCTCAAAAAAACAAAACAAAACAAAACAAAACCAAAAAAACATTTCATAAAGAATCATTCTGCTGGTAGGTCACTTTTGAAATTACCACTTTTTTTTTTTTTTTTTTTTTTTTGGGCTCCACCTCATGGCATACGGGATCTTATTTCCCCGACCAGGGATGGAACCAACGCCCCCTGCAATGGAAGCGCAGAGTCTTAATCACTGTACTGCCAGGGAAGTGCCTGAAATTACCGCTTTAATTATAACATGATTCGGGCACTTGGAAAAATCTTATCACAATCAGTGAGTAATGCATTCTGAGATAAAGAACTTCTAAACTTTTGAGATCTTTTTGCATAGTTGGAGCTAGCCTGACAATGGATAAGCTATACGCTTGACATAATTTGCAGAACTATTTAAAAATACATGGCTTAAGCCTTTCTCCATTCTTGGAATTGAGCATAATCTATCTGATTAAATTATAACCCAATACAAGTAGTACTTTCGAATCAGTCAATACTTCCTTCTCCCCAGCTTGATCTCCACGGCAGAGGCATAAAATGCCCATCATGCTCTGTAATTTAGGTATTAATCTTTGACTCATCCTTGACATCCTGCTTACACCTACACAAAGTCTTTCAGTCTTACAAAATGCCATCATTTCAAGGTTTAGCAGATCGAGGCATACAGCTCTTCAGCACTGTGAGGAAACAGCCCTCCTGAGTCCTTGCTCCCTCCCTCTCTCCCAAACTACTTCAACATAAAACAAGTTTTTATCCTGTCTCTGCTGACTTTAAAAAAGTGTTGTGTCAGTTTTCTAACAGAAACTCTTGCAAGTTAAGCTTAATAAGAACTCAAAGTTTTCTTAAAGAATACGCCATCTTTTATGTCATCAGTGATACCTTCCAGAAATTAAAATTACCTTCACACCATCCACTGCACAGCAACTAAGTCTTCTATTAATAATACAGCCCGGGCTTCCCTCGTGGCGCAGTGGTTGAGAGTCCGCCTGCCGATGTAGGGGACGCGGGTTCGTGCCCCGGTCCGGGAAGATCCCACATGCCGCGGAGCGGCTGGGCCCGTGAGTCATGGCCGCTGAGCCTGCGTGTCCGGAGCCTGTGCTCCGCAACGGGAGAGGCCACAGCAGTGAGAGGTCCGCGTACCGCAAAAAATAGAAATAAAATAATAATAATAATACATCCCTAGCATTATACTCTCATTATTTTAAAAAATCCTCTTATATTTCATTGAATTTAGATTTCTGCTTCCCCTTAAGACTTCTTAGCATGATGATACTTTTCCTTAGTTATATATTACAATCACCTTGGGGAGCTTTTAAATTACTAATGCCTGGGCCTCGCCCCAGAACAAATAAATCAGAATCTCGAGGGGTAAAGTCCGAGCTTCAGTATATTTTTAAGTTATGAAGTTTCTTTCAATGTGCAGCCAGGGTTTAAACTACTGCTTGAGCAATTCAGGGGATACTGGGGTTGGGTTTGGCCAGGTCTGCCCAATTATCTTCTTAGAATAACCCATGATCTGTGCGATGGTTAGACCCTGGTCAACTAACATATGAAGCAGGGTTTAAACGTTAATGTGCATGGATCTCACATGTGAACCTAAGTCAAATGCAGATTATGATGCAGTTCGTCTGGGGTGGGGCTTGGTTCTGCATTTCAACAAGCTGCCGTGGGTGACGCCAAGGCTGCTCTGTGGAACACTGTATCTCCTAAGTGAACCCACTCGTTTTCACTGTTTCAACTTCCAAATATGCTCAGTGAGAATCCATATCTATAGGTGTGACCTCTCCCTTTAGACCCAAATTTCTTTTTCTGGTTTAAACACCTACGCTTGAATGTTTCTGAGACATTAGAAATTCAAAGTATCTCCAACTAAATTTCACTGTTGTAAGTCAGGTCCTTGTCACAGTTTGCCTGGACTTTGTCAGTTGCCTCTTAGCAAGAGTCCCTGCTTCAGGGCTTCCCTGGTGGCGCAGTGGTTGAGAGTCTGCCTGCCGATGCAGGGGACGAGGGTTCGTGCCCCAGTCCGGGAAGATCCCACATGCCGCGGAGCGGCTGGGCCCGTGAGCCATGGCCGCTGAGTCTGCGCGTCTGGAGCCTGTGCTCTGCAACGGAGAGGCCACAACAGTGAGAGGCCCGCGTACCGCAAAAAAAAAAAAAAAAAAAGAGTCCCTGCCTCTAGTCTGGAGAATGAAGCCAGAGTAGGATAGCCTTCACGATGTGGCTCCAGCTTACCTTTTCATATCCTCCTCTTCCAAGACCTGAGCCTGTCTGGAGGAGGCTCTCCATCTTTTATTCCTCTTGAAGTAAGCTAGGCTCTTCCGCGTTTCCATGCCTTCCTAAGGCCGCGCCCTCTGCCTTAAGACACGTTTCTTCACTTGATTTTCCTGCTTGCCTGCGGCTCAGCAGTTAACGTAGGTCAAACAACACCCGTCCTCTTAAGCCCAAGATGAGTTGATCAAATCCCCACTTCCAAGTCTCTGCTAAATCACCTTAAACTTTGAATTGCAATTGTTGTTTGAGGACACTTTCTTTAATGAACTCTGCACTGAGAAAGGAACTCTGTGGTTTCTTTGTTATGTAGCACCAATCATAACAAAGTCAACTAAAGAAATTGCAAAATGAATAGGTAGCCTTAAATGGTCACTCATGTTGCCTTCTTTGACTCTCTAAAAGAATTCAGGTTTTGTTTGCTTCATTCTTTTGTTCAAGAAACATTTATTTGTTTAAACTCAAATTGATTGCTTGGCTGCCCTAGAGAGCAACAGAGTTAAGAGAATGTCAGTTTAGCAAATAGAAAAAACAAATACTCATGCATTAGGATGAATTCAGGTGCATAAGTTGTGGGTTTTTTATTAAGTAATGTGGTTGCTTGTCTCTGTATCCTTCATTCCACTGTTAGCTCCAGATAAAAGTGCCGTGCTTATCATCATAAGAGCAACTCAAGATCTGTCCACAAAAGGTTAAGTGGCTTCAAGGGTATTTTTATTGTATTATGCTTTAAACGCCTTTTCAGCCACCACAGTTTGAACAAAGCCCAATTTCCAAGCTAAATTCTATAAGTGGAAATCGGAGGCTATGGTTAAGTGAACAGAAATAGAATTGACAACCTAAATGCGTCAACATTCATGAAAAATGACATCAGCAGGTTTGCTGGGCAATTGCTTTCTGTTTTTTTAAAGGTGAGTAGGTGTTTGAAACTTTTCAATGTTTAGAAAATGTCCTCTTCAGCTTATTTTTCTTTATGTAATTCTTTTTAACAAGAAGGAAGTTCTTTGCAAGGATTAGAAGACCTGTTAGCACCAACAAATGTAAAATCGTGTATATGGCTAAGAAAGCGGTGTCAAGAAAGACTATAGCCATTTCCCAAGAAATATAATTTGGGGATTATTATAATAATCCCAGGTAATTAGAAGAGACCTCTGCACCTTTGATCTGAGAGTGATTCTACAGAGCTGACTGCCATGGAACAACATTATCGCTTGGTCCTGCAAGAACCATTGGACGACAGGCTCCTTACTGATATCCGAAGGACTTTTGAGTGAATTTTTTTAAGAGGACCGAAGAACAGTTTAAAGTTTTTGAGCACAAAAAGATGAAAACTTTCCCAGGCAATTCTCCTCTATCCTTCTGCATAATGTTGTTGATGCTATCACCTTCAAAATGAATATGTGAGCCCAGGAAAGAAAATGTAGATTTGTTTATCAAAATATTTACCCTTGGAAATTCCCTGGTGGTCCAGTGGTTAAGACTCCACATTTTCATTGCCAGGGGCATGGGTTCGATCCCTGGTGGGGGAACTAATATCCCACAAGCCGTGCTGTGCGGGCAAAAAATAAAAATTTTACCCCTATTGGTGAATAGCAGTAAGTAAAATTCCTGTTGAAATAAAGTTAATCCCTCCATTCTCTTTGCCCCCAAAGTACCACGTACCTGTCTCTATTATAGAACATTCACGTTAATCACATTTTGAGTCTGTTCACTTCAGTAGGCTGTGAATTCTTTGAATGCAGAGATCTTATTTTTAATCATTTCTGAATGTTAAGCACCTCACCAATGCCTGATGCTTTTACAGACCAAAAGTGGTTCAATACCAGCAATTTCATATTGTTTAACAAATAATTGTTCAGTATTTAATGAGTGAATACTCAATTACTTTATATAAACATTCCATTTAACAGTGTTGGATTTTCAAAAAGAAAGCCAGTATTTATTCCATGAATTTCATGTTTTACAATTATGAAATGACACAATTATCAAATAGTCAATTTCTCCCTTAATACAACAAGGATTTGCCCAGTTTTTATGGCATAAAAAAATTGAGCCCTAATAAAGACCAAATAAGCCCTTTGTGCCTCATTATATTCTGATAAATTAATTAAAATTTTGTAGGGAATTTCTTGGTGGTCCAGTGGTTAGGACTTCACACTCTCACTGCCGAGAGTGTGAGTTCAATCCCTGGTCGGGGAACTAAGATCCCACAAGCCTCATGGTGTGGAAAAAAATTTTTTTAATTAAAAAAGAAGAAGAAGAGGAAGAAACAAAGAAAAAATAAAATAAAATTTTGTAGCTCCTTTGAGTTCGAGAATATTTGTTCCTAGGAAGAGTTTTTCATTTAGTATGTGCATGTTTGAGAGATAGACAGATAGATATAACCTTTTCTCAACATTTCTTAAGAGCAAACAAGAAACTAAAATGGAAAAAAAAGTGAACCCTGGAAGATGTGAAATGTTCTCCAATGAATGTTCTATGTTTAAATGAGCTTTTGGGAAAGATGCTTCCTCTGATGACAGCTTCGGAGAAATTCAGGCCAGCTGGTAGCTAAAGGACACCAGAGTCAAAATTAAACAGGATAGAGCCATGTTTCTGTTAATCGCCTTGCCCAAGTGATGATATGAGAAATCCTTTACACCATTTAACAATCTATTTCAACACTTGCTCATTCTATGAAACAAAATAACCACCTAACCATCCCAAAGTACCATTTTTTACTTTTCGATATACGTTTATATCTAATTCAATGACATTTTGACTCTGAAACCACTATGATTTAGCCTAACATCTCAAAACTACACCTTCCTTGATATATTTACCTCTTTTAAGACCAGTTTACTTCTAGCATTAGTGTTCAAAATGACTTGCTGCTATGAAAAATTATTACAGGAAGAATTGCTACTTGTCTAATGTAGGAGCTTCACAATGGGTTATACATGTTTAAGAGTAAGAAAGATATGCTATAATCCCTTTCTGAGCAATGAAAATACTGTGGGGCTGGATTAAGTCTCTAGAAATCAGCCTTTCAATTTCCCAGATCATTAACTATAAGGAAGAAGATAGAAAAATGAACATTAAAATCAATTATGGTATTAAATTTTCCTTCAATTAAAAAAGAAATTTTTTTGCACTGTTGATGGGAATGTAAAATGGTGCAAACAGTATGGAAAACGGTATGGCAGTTCCTCAACAAAATTAAAAATAGAGTTACCATATGACCTAGCAATTCCACTTGTGGGATAAGACCCAAAGCAGGATCTTACAGAGATAATTGTGCACCTATGCTCTTACCAGCATTATTCACAATGGCCAAAAGGTAGAAGCAATCCATGTGTCCACCAATGTATGAATGGATAAACAAAATGTGGTATACACATACATTAGAATATTATTTAGTCTTCAAAAAGAAGGAAATTCTGATACGTACTATAACATGGATGAACCTAGAAAACATTATGCTAAATGAAATAGGCCAGTCACAATAACACAAATACCGTATGATTCCACTTACATGAGGGACCTAGAGCAGTCAAAATTCATAGAGACAGGAAGTAGAATGGGGCTGGAGGGAGGGGGAATGGGGAGTTATTCTTTAGTGCATAGAGATCTAGTTTTGTAAGATGAAGGAGTTCTGGAGACGGATGGTGGTGGCGGTTTCACAACAGTGTGAATGAATTCAATACCACCGAACTCTATGCTTCAAAATGGTTAAGATGGTAAATTTTATGTTATGCATATTGTACCACAATTAACATTTAATTTAAAAAGAGCACCCCCAAGAAGGCACTATCCATTGTTCTGATCTTTGACGTCAACACGGACACACAGATCAGCAAGTGGGCAGCACGGTAGATATTCTAAATCAAACACAATATGAAGGCAATGATCTAATACTGGGTATGGCTCCCAAATGTCCAGCCTTTTCTTGGGCTCTGTGACTCATTAGCTCAAACAAGTCAATTTAATTCTCTAGGCTTTGAATCTGATCCCTTCTGTAAAATTAAGTAATAATTCCACCCCGGATTTCCATGTGATGCTGTCATGAAAATCATCAGTGATGATTTTTAAACCGAAAAATGCTATGTCAAGTTGGGAGGTGGGTAAGGTCTGAGAAAGGGTTTCTATGCCAGAAGACTCTATCTGTTAATAAACAAGGGATGGGCTTCCCTGGTGGCGCACTGGTTAAGAATCTGCCTGCCAATGCAGGGGACACGGGTTCGAGCCCTGGTCAGGGAAATTCCCACATGCCGCGGAGCAACTAGAGCCCACGAGCCACAACTACTGAGCCCATGTGCCACAACTACTGAAGCCTACACGCTGAGAGCCCGTGCTCTGCAACAAGAGAAGCCACGGCAATGAGAAGCCCATGCACCGCAAGGAAGAGCAGCCCCCGCTTGACGCAACTAGAGAAAGCCTGCGTGCAGCAACAGAGACCCAACGCAGTCAAAAATAAATAAATAAATTTATTTTAAAAAATAATAAAAAAACAAGGGAGGTTTAATGTAGAGAGTCTGAAGAAGGCCTCGTGGACAGTCCTTCCCCCTCTTAGCTGACTAGCTATACAGGGCAAGTCTACTTTAAATCTGTCTCGGTTTCACCACTAAATCACCTATTTGTTGTGTGACCATAGGCAAGTTACCTAATCTCTTTGCACCTTGGTTTCCTCATCTGTTAAATGGGAATAATAATCAGGGTGAGAGGAAGGTGAATCATGGTGCTGAACACAGTTCACCTTGCCGCCAACGTATTTATCACTAGAAACACAGCCTCTGTAAGTACTTTACGGCAGTGGTTCTCAATTTCCCAAAGAGCTTGTTAAAATACAGATTCTGAAGCAGTGGGTCTGGAGTGGAGCCCAAGATTCTACAGTTCCCAGGGACCCAGGTACTGCTGAAGCTACTCATCCAAAGACACATGTTGAGCAGTAAGACTCACCGTGTGTCCCCACTTCTATATGTTCTGGTCCCACTTTACTGAAAGAAAAAGTCAGAAAGCTTTCATCAGACCCCGATTCTACTGATTTCAGCTCTGGAAATTCTAGACTTTTTGAGCAATACGATATCTGAGACTTAGAGACTAAATAGTTTAACATCTCCAGCTTACAAGTGAGGGAAAGGAAAGCCTGGAGCTGGTAAGCACCACATCTTACATCACAGAGCAACAGATCTGGTACCAGCATCTGGGTTTCCCAGCTCGCAGTCCTTACACTTACCAGGAATACAGCGATTGAGGATGAAGTCTTAACAAAACACCCCCCTAAACAAACATCCTAATTGAGGAAGCATGGGGGACAGATGGACAATGGCGGCCTCTAGAGAGAAGCCAATAGGGGTATGGTGCCTCATTCTGATCCAGAATGTTCCTCTGAACCTTCCCCAAGGAACAGAAGTGAGTGACTTGTCCATATTTTGTCAATGTATCTTAGAATCTAAGCAAGATTATATGCAAAATATCCCAGGCCATTTTCAACTGAAAATGATTTTTCTTTCCCTTGGAAATTTTAAAAGCACTCAGCCAGGATTCAGCCTGTCTTTACTTGGCCTTTGCATCTTTGAATGCCAGGCTTCAGGTTCTTGCTCTTTCAAAGAACAAGCCCTTCAGGAGAACAAAACCACTGGAGTCCTCCTTGAAGAACAGGCAGTAATGATGACAGCCAGCTCCCAGCGCTATGAGACAGTCGACACAGAGGGGGTCTTTCTCCATATCCATGACTAACCACTCCAGCTTCCTGTGAATGTGTTATAAATGTTCCCGGAGATGCACTGCAGCCCAGTGGGTGCGTTTTGGCTCTGTCTCTCCACATATGTTATCTTCATGGTAGCTGCTCCCAAAAAGGGTTGTAACTCAGAGGAATCTCTTCACAGATTCATGTCTGGCTTTAAAACAAGGAGCTCTCAAACCTGTCAAATCAGGGAAACAGACGGTGTCTCTATTTTGGGGTACCTTTCCGCTCTGGGTTTGTAAAGGTTTCCTCTGGGAGGACTCGTCCCTTTTACATGTATTTGATTGCTTGCATGTTGGAAAGCAACCGTGAGTCTGGAAAAGAGCCTTTTTCAAGGTGTACAGTTTAGGGAAGTTCAGGTTGAATCCATAGGGACGGAGGTAGCAGAAGGTGGGAGAGGAACACAGCGCACGGCTTAATGTACACAGCATGTAGCATCAGTTGAACACTTCTGTGGTTGCCATAGGAATGAGAAGACTTTTGATTTTAAATCATCGCTCCTCTGGAGCTACGTTAAAAATGTGACAGTGGGTTCTTGCTGTTTACCACTACCAGCTTTTTAAATGGGGGCTCTTTTAAAAATGCAGCCCACATGTTTACTCTACCGAAGGAGGTCACACTAACCTGAAACAAAAATGTCACTCTCAAGGCCCAAAAAACTAAAGAACATGGACTTCTCCCAGGTACCTTGGGCTCCACAACTTCCAAGCTGGTGAAACACAATGTAGTTCCGATATTTTCTTCCCCAGACGGGATTTGTGAAATACACAAAAGAGCCCGTGGTGGTAACTCAACCAAGTTAATTATCATTAAATTGTTGTGGGAGAATATTTTAAAACCAAACAATTGGTTTAAAACCAATAGCTCTTGAAACCGTTCTAGAGATTATCTGTTTAAAACATGATGGCGCACATGCTCCACCCTCACCCCCTGTATGTTTGCCCCACCAGTTAGCCCTCTAATCCTTTTCTTTGCTAATTCAAAGTTCTGACACCCAGTACCAACCTGCAAACTCAGCTTAACACACTGCACTAAGTTTCATTAGTAGCTGCTCCTCCCTTCTCCCCACTGCCAACTAGACACTGTGTTGTATTATTCATCTAATTTGAAAAGTTATGGAGAAATTAAATACATTAAGAATTGAGCACCTTACATAAAGCTTCCCAACTGGTACGCCAGGTTGGGTCCCTGAAGCTGACTGCCTCTGGACACATCTGCTGAATCATGAACTAATGTGATCATTTTCAAATACGTGCCTTAATATGAAAAAAGTTGGGAGAATCTAAGTTCAGCTAATTTGTAATCTCCTTGAGAAGAGGAGTTGGTCTAGTTTATTATTTTAACCCCAGCAGCTCGTGCAATGCCTGGCATGTAATGAATGATAAACAATTATGTGCCAATAAAGAGTTATAAACTGGGCTTCCCTGGTGGTGCAGTGGTTAAGAATCCACCTGTCAATGCAGGGGACATGGGTTTGAGCCCCGGTCGGGGAAGATACCACATGCCGCGGAGCAACTAAGCCCATGCGCCACAACTACTGAGCCTGCGCTCTAGAGCTCGTGCTCCGCACCAAGAGAAGCCACCGCAATGAGAAGCCCGTGCACCGCGACGAAGAGTAGCCCCCGCTCGCCGCAACTAGAGAAAGCCCGCGTGCAGCAACAAAGACCCAACGCAGCCATAAATAAATAAATAAAATTAAATTAAAATATATTTAAAAATACTTATAAATAAACACATAGTGACTGAACGCTTGGATTAGACAATATCTGTGACACAGCCCTGGAAGAACAGAAACATTTGTTGAGTCTCTCAGTACTCAGTGGATAAAGTTCCTACTCTGTGCCCGGCATCTACACTTAACTCGGCTGAGGAAAGAGAAGATGAGCTTATGAAAAATAGTGGACAAAATTCTGCTCTAGTTTGTAATTCCCTGTTGCAAACTTCTCTCAGGAAAGCAGAGTGGTAAAAAGAACAACAAAGGCCCTTTTGGTGGAGCTATCTTAACATGGGTCCTCAATGCTCCCTACTTTGCATGACTGTCCAGAGAAAGAACACACATTAAAGAGCTCACTAAGGGCCACCAGCTCTCTGTGAGGGAAAATAATTATAATAACTTACACTCTTGGAGTACTTACTATGAGCCAGGAACCATTCTAGATGTGTTACACCTAATAATTCCTTTAATCCTCATGTATACATGATTAACTGTAACACAAGTTAGAAATATAGACCAAATACCATGGGACTTCAGAGCACCAAGAGCTTATTTGCAGTGAAAATGATGGAGGTAATATTTTGACTGATATGTGGGACAGATGCAGCTGCGGTGGGGTTGTCTCACCCCCTGCAACTCCTTGCATTTGTAAGCTGTTAAAAATATTTCAAAATAATACCTAACCTCAATACTTCCCGTGTGTCAAGTGCTGTGTTGTCTACGTAGATGATCCCTTTTGAGTCTTATTTTTATTCCTGTACTACAGAGCTGGAAACTGAGGTCTAAAGACGTTAGCTTGCTCAGCTAAGAAGCTGCAGAACCGGGAGTCCCAAGCTCGTACTTTCAGCTATTTAACTACATTGTCTCCTGGATAACATTTCTTTGGTGTTTATTATACAGCAGTGAGTGCTGTGAGGCTGAATATTACATTTTTCCCCATATACTAATAATGCTTGTGAGAAATTAAAACTCAATGAATACCAATAAGGTTCTCTTTGTTTCAGAAGCAAGTGCTCACCTACCATCACCCCCATTTTACGAGCATCAGGGAGGGGGTGAGTTTTCTGTTATCTTCAATCCACTAGGAGCAGAGAATGCTGATTTGGAAACTTGGTACCTAGGATATGATGCTCCTCGGTGCCTTCAGGTGATATATCCTAAAGACATTTAACTCTGAAATTAAACCAGAGACTGTATCATGAATAATAATATTTGTTATGCAAAGATATGCCGCAAATACCCTTGCACAATATGCATAAGGAAAACATTTAGTATCACTATTTAAGCACGGAAACCCTTGCTATAGAATTTGTTAGTGTATTCAAAACCTAAAAGGAATGAAACAGTTCCCAAAGTTCCTTTGACTTACACTGCTTTGGTTTTTGACCTTGGCATTTGGGAACACAAAAAAGGTAGTTCAAAGTCACTACTATGCCTAAATTCATCTTGATCATTTTCTTCTATGAATCTCTACCTCTATCCTTGTCTCCATCTCTATCTCTTTCTAATCTCTACCTCTACCTCAATATTTATCTATCGAATTTATCTATCATCCATCCTCACTGTGCATAGTAATGTGGGATTGGAAAAATGACCTCACAACGACCTAAAATTGACTTTTACTCTTTTGATACAATTCACTCTCTGTGGGCTCCCACTGGTATAGCCAAACCTCTTTTCCTAATGTGTTCTGGAAGTTCAGGGGTCATATCTTCTGTGTAAGGTCTGTAAGACTCATGGCACATAGAAAACATTATTCTTTCTTTCTTCAACATGTTTTTGGTTATTTTTCAGGTTGCCATCTGGATTTTTAGGAGGACTAGGAAAACACAGTTGAACTTGTGATTAATTTTTTCAGCTTCCTCTGGGAAAGTTGAAACAAATTACACACATACAGACACATCAAGAATTGAGGGCAATGTGATTTTCTTGCCAGAGGGAATGAAGTCAAATTTCATTCTTACGTACCCTCGAAGTGGTGCTTAAAGAAAGAAAAAAGAAAGAGTTGCTACTGTCAACACATTTCTCCAACATTAGTTGGCCATTTTCATGTCTTCATATTTAGGGTTTTGAGAGTTATAGTAAGTAGAGAGTTGCTCGAGAATTCCTCATTTCCCTACTCAACATTTCTTCATTTCCCTATATCCAGATCAGTAGATAAACACTGAGATAGAGATATAATTCATGAGTATTCTTTCTGACAAGCCAAGAAATTTCCACATTATAAGCAAGATGGGCTTACTAGAATCCAGTTGGCAGAGGGCAAGATGAGATTTTGAACTTTTGTTCTTCACTCTGTGAATTGACCCTTCTACAAAGTATTAAAAGAGGGGAAAGGATATTTTTAGAAGTGCGCAGCACGTGGAACCAAAGGCTTCGCTGCTGTTGGCTCTGACCTTTGCCATTTTGGCCAATGCAGCCTCTCTCCTAGTGTGGCTCTCTCGAATGCAGTTTCAAGAACGGAAGCCTGCATGATTTTGTTGTGAAGAATTTTCCTGCTAGCTGAGGATGGGCCAAAGGTGAAACTCCTTTGACATAATGTTCTTGAAATAGGATTTAGGAGTCTGCCTCTGGCCCTTTAAGGGAGTTTCAAGCCCTGGTCCAAACTAAGATGTTTACAGATTTAACGTCCTTATTTGCCAGCTGAATACTTGGTACCTTATATGTAAGTAAGCCCTCAAAACATGACTACATGCTTACATGGAATAAAATTAGGTTCCTCCTCCCTGTGAGACTTTTTTTTTTCTCAGTCCATCCTTCCAACCCTCCCAGCTTTCTTTAGCTTTCTGACTATCATCAAAATCTTTTCACAAGGAAAGATTGGCAATTAATTTATACTAAAGTAAAAGTAATTGATGATGGTTTAACATGTTTCCTTTCCCAGGGAGATTTCAATAAAAATAAAGCCCCAGATAAAGTGTCTGCAGTTCCCCTACCATCTGAGGACAAGCTTTACTGAGGAGAGAAGGAAAGATTCTTTTCGAGCGTTGGATCAAGAGATAAGAGAGGGACTTGCCAAGCAGAGAGAACCGGCTGCTGTTGAAGCATATCATTCTCAGGTCAACTATTTGCAAAAATAAATGAATATATTATTTTCTATACTTGTTTAGTGAGCTAGCGGTTAACCAAAGATCTTCAGTCTAGGTACCACCCCCTGCTCCCCGCCAAGGGGTCCAAAATATCCTCACACTTTGAGATCTCCTAATATTTTTAAAGTTAGTTGAGTCTTTTGGGGAAAAAGGAACTTCCCCAAGATTTCATGCAGGTAGAAGGCAGAACTTCACATAGTCCAACACAAATAAAAACGTGGTCTTCTAGAGATCTCTGGAATATAGTAAAGCAATTAAACAAAAAAAAATATGAATTGTAAAATTGTCAATAACACAAACTTCTTTATCTCTTAGCAAACAGGGTAAATCCAGACTGACTCTGATGGAAGTTGTTTGGATGATATTAAAAGAGCAAATTGTCTAACTGCAAATCACGTGAACCTCTCCCTCGGATCGTTTGGGTCTTATGCCATCCAATTGTATAAATAAGTACACCTCAAAGATAAATTAATACAAGCTGTTATCTTTACTGATCTCCAGATTCCATCTTGAAATATGCCTTCACTTTTTAATTAATCAAACACTTCTTCCTTTTGTATACAGAACGCTCACACACATATTCTCTTACCACCAAACTGGACAGAAAAGTATAAACATTTCTGCCAAGTCATGTATTTTAAATAATACGAGATTACTGATTTCAGCCTTACAGCGCTAAACTTCCATATTGTAATGCCATCGATGTAAAAGACGTAACTCTGGCTTTTTAAAAATGATTCTTTCTCTCTAGCTCACTGAGCTATGTTAACCCTGTCTGAGTGAGTAAGGAGACAAAAAATTCTGGATTACTATTATTTTTCATTTATATACCACGTGTTTGGGGTTTTTTTGTTTTTTGTTTTTTTGCGGTACGCGGGCCTCTCACTGTTGTGGCCTCTCCCGCTGTTCCGCACAGGCTCCGGACGCGCAGGCTCAGCGGCCATGGCTCACGGGCCCAGCCGCTCCGCAGTCTGTGGGATCTTCCCGGACCGGGGCACGAACCCGCGTCCCCTGCATCGGAAGGCGGACTCTCAACCACTGCACCACCAGGGAAGCCGTGAGTTAACTTTTAGAGCTGATGTCTCAAGGATGTTTTGGGCTGAATCGTTCAGTGACGCGTAAGAGTTATTCTGAATACTTACTGTAACCTTGCCTTCTTCTCTGTCTGGTTCTATTATATCTCAGAACAATGGGCCATTATAAATGCTGCTTTTGAGTAGATTAAAGTTATAAAACAGCTGAGCTGATCAGATCTTGACATTGGGTTTTGAACATTACAATACTTCCCCACCTTTAAAAGTAATGCCTCACACAGATATTGCTATATGTGGTCTACAGCTATGCTCCCCAGAGAATAAAATCATCTTTTGTATCTATTTCGGAACCTGGTCATATCATGTTAAAGAACTCAGCCGTTAATTACTTAGTAAAATAAAGTCACTTTTGGCAAGTGAATAATCATCTCTTTCCCAAATACATTTCTTTAAGTTGAAATTTTCCTCTCCAAGTTTTCTTTAAAGCATTGCCCTTTCACATTATATGTTCATTTTGTAAGACTTCAAATTCCCTTTCTTGGTCAACTCTCCAGAAATGACTGACTTCCAAAGCCATCCCCCAACCCCTGGGGATCAACTCTATTTTTCGCATTTCCAATTTAGCATCTCCTTTTCAATCACACGTTCATCTGGGCTCACCAACAGTAGATTGTGCACACTCCCTCTCTCGCCTCTGAGTCATTACAATTTCAGTAGAAGCACAATAGAGAGTTCAGAACCTGTCACCCACACCTTAAGCTAAAGGAACCAGAAGACAGCTTTCTCCTTTTGTAAATGTCAAGTGTTCAGCATGTCTCCACTGGGGGCTGAACAGAAATGTAACCTTAGAGAAGTCAGTCCTTGGGTCTGGGCACAGCTCTGAGTATTCTGAGTCCAAAGTTGGCTCTTCCTACAAGGGCATGTGATTGGTAGTTTCAGCTTCCTCTTTCATCAGGCTTAACTCTGTAGCACCAGCTTGGTGTCTGATTTGTTCTGACTGGGTGGGAGAGCCCATAAGATAAACAGAAGGAGATGTTCAGGTTTGTCTCAAGAGCAGTCCACAAAGCTGTGTATATGGAAGAAGGGAGTCTGGTGGTTTTCCTTCCGAGGCTTCTTAAATGCAGCTTCTCTTTTCTTAACAATACAACATGCCACACACCACACCACGCTTATTACTAATTCTGCTTGGTCAACAAAGTGTGCAAGAGGGTCATGGAAAACCTACTACAGATCTTGTATTTGGCTATCATTATGCCTTTCATGAGTGGATCTCAAAGTATTATGCCTAAAAGTCCTTACTGAGGTTTGGTAAGGAGGCTATTCTACCAGAATAAGCTCAGGTATCAAACCAAAGTTTCTTTTTGCTGTGAGGTTTACTTTGTTACATTCAGACAGAGTGAAACTCATTTAGACAAATTGGCATGATTGAGGCTGGCGATTTGACCAAGCAATCAGAGGCTGGAAGAGGACGAAAGGCCAGAGAAGAGGGAGGGGGTGAAATCCAACGTTCACTCTGTATTTCACTCCAGAAAACAGCTCGCAATTATAATTCCCCACCTTGTTTTGCAGCTCAGAATAAAAGTGGCATTGCACCAAACCCTGCCCAAGCAGCCATTGTGATTAGAAAGTACTCCACACCTTGGAGAACCGAGGAGCCACGAGCCTAATTTTAAATGCAAATTAAATTGAGGGGGTAGCAGAGAGAACACATAAAAGACAGTAAAACAGAACCTTTCAATTTTCTTAAATTAGCAGTCTAATGTGTTCTAAAGAACAGCACCCCTCAGATCTCTTCTTAGGGGTTGTATTTCATCACAATATAAAATGGGCAAAGCCATCACTTGCCTCTGCTTGGTGCTCTTGAACTGAGATTGAAGGAAAAATTAGAAGCTGTTCATTTGGGCTTGTGGGCTCAGCGGCGTGAGGCAGCTTCGTTTTATGCTCTACGGGGTCCTATTGAAAGGGGCCAACAAGTGCTGGTGAGTATCTGCTAACTGCAAGACTCTTTCATATATATCTTTTTGGGTTATCTTTCCTTTACCGGGGGGGAAATCTCCCAAAAGATTTATGTTAGAATGCAGCTTTCAAAACCTAGGAAATTCCAGACAGCTTTCTAAGCTTCTTCCAGGGACTGATTTACGCAAGGGGAGAGAGTTATTTTCAGCCCAGATGCTGGTGACTGATCCGTGTATTAATTATAACAGGGGAATCTGTAACTGATGCTAGCTAAAACAGCCCTTCCCCACCCCCCTTAGCCTGCGTTAGGGTAGGAACTGGTGCCCCGACAACTTTTCTACCATATTAACTGCATAATCGTGTAATTGTGTTATAATTGCAAATAAAACTGGGACTTGGAGCTATATAAATAATTAAACCCAAACCATTTTTTTAAATGACTATGACAGTACTCTGCCTAAGAGATGGGCGGCGGCAGCCGGGGGATGGAGGTAGGGGTAGGGGTCGGGGGCGGGATGGGGCATCGGACCCGCGTGATGGTGACATGTAGATTTTGACGGTGATGGTTTTCTGCCAAAGTTTTACCCGAGAACCTGGTCATTTCCTTCTTTCGCAGTGGAGGATACAAAGAGACTGAGGCTGGCGTCACCTTCCGTTGCTAAGGTAACGTGCTCTGGCCATTTTATCTGATAAAGGAAGTCCAGCGGACGGTATACATTATTCATCGCCGATCTAATCAAACAATCAAAATTGTTTACTTTCACCGGGAATGTTTAGTGAGATCAAAGACACGGTGGCTGAAATTGCTCCTGCTCTTAACTGCCGGCAGTTAACCCTTGATTTTATTTATTTTTCTTTTCTTTTTTGCAGTAAGTATGACTTGCCATTGGGGTAGCTTTGGATATTTTTTAAAGTTTCCGCCTACCAGACTTGGTTTCTTAAATTAAAATATGCACTGTTAGAAAGAAAAACCAATTGGATTATCCTTCTGAGTTTGATTTTAATGACTTTGTCTTGTTAACTCTTTCCAAAAACATCCTGCAGAAATAGAGTTACTTCATTTGTGCAAGTATGGGGGAAAGGCTACAAATGCTAGAAAGAACCTAACAGGCTGAATGTTTTTTAATGAAGCGTATTAGCTTCCTGACAAGCTAGTGCATGATAATATCCCGGGGATCATTGCAATTCTGAAATAATTGTCGTTGCTCTACAAACCAGAGTTCTTTCTCAAAAGCAGCCTGTCAGAGGCAAGCAGGTGATGATCCTTAGCACTTTATAAAACGTGCTGGAGGAAATCGCTAAAAGGAAGGAGTGCAAGGCATTTTTACAGCAAACATGTCAGCATGTGTCATAAACGCAAGGCATCTAGAGGCGGAGGCTCTGATTCCCAGGAGATGCTCGCTGCTCCAGGGGAATTAGAACTCCCTGGATCAACTGAGGATCCATACTCAGAATGGCTGATACTTAATGATGTCATTTATCAGACAGACCTTCTGAAAACAGAGAGCATGTAAATTTAAAAGTTGATTTTCCGGTTAATACACAGCAAGGAAAGACCGGTATGTTATCTCTCTCTAGCCTGGATCATCTGTATTTTCTGTGCAGCATATATTACTTTTCATAAATGTTGGTGAAAGGCTGCATTTTCTCCTACAGTAGGAAAGCTCTGTTGAGGGATGGACTTAAAACGGGGAATGTCAGTCAAATCATGGGATATGATAATGGGGTATCTCTTCTTCCAAAATCATATTTGACAGTCTAAAATACTGTGTATGTTCTTCCTCTTCCATAGGCAATACAAGTGACTATTTTGTCTTAAAACTGTTTCTGGAACATCGAAGATGGATTATCCCAAAATGGATTATTTTCTGGATGTCGAGTCTGCGCATAGACTCTTGGATGTTGAGTCAGCTCAAAGATTCTTCTACAGCCAAGGAGCTCAAGGTAATTAAATGGGAGAAAGAGAGGAAACTCCTCTCATTTGCATGTTGGTTTTATATGAACAGTGCAGTGTGGACTGTAGCAGTGTAAGCTCTACTGCAGAAGTTCAGCAACTGGGATTTCCCAATCGGTAACCTCTACCGAACTGTTTCTGGAACCGAGGCAGGCATGCAGTAGAATGAATACATCTAAACTTCTTGATGTAGTTAAAAAGCAACCTACCCAGCTTTCACACAAACAACCCTTGGAAAGCTATGTTAGAAAATTATTCCAACTCCTTGCAACCAAAGTCTAGGTTTTAAAGGCTTCGAGGATGCTTTCAGCCACAGGAAAAGGTTGAGTGCGCAGCTACCGCACTAGAGAAGTAGGTCTAGGGCACCCTGACCTATCGATTGAAATCCAGCCGGATGAGGGGCTCCTGAGATAAGGTTTGATCTTCTACAGCTGTCTTATCTAGTTTAGATGAAATCAATTACTGCCTCAAGGAATTAACAGTGTGCTTGGGAAGCACTAAGGAACACACCTGTTGTGAAGTGTGGCTGATAGGTACCTTTTTATTACAGATTTCAAGATGGTCAGTTAGGCTCCAGTTGGCTTGTTCTTCTGTTCCAGGGTGCACTTAGAATGTTCTGCCAGCATATTAGAGTACAGGAAGAAGCTGGGGTATTTACTGCGCTCTCCTGACAGGCAGGAGACATTTTTAAAGCCTATTTTCTCTTCTCCGTAGAATATTTAGGGTATACAGTCAAAGCAACCTGATGATGGGCATATCCCAAATGGTACAAGTAATGCACTGAGAAGAAAGGCAACTTTCATTTTCTTAGAGAAGTAGTTGAATTCTTCAAAGCCACGAGGCAGGACAGAAAAGGAAATGCTGTTTTGGTAATCCTGGCACCTTTCACTGTTAAGTGGTGATGGGTACTTCACACAGGGGTACTTCACAGAGGGTGCTTATGATATTCTGCCTCGGCTTCCCCAGTTGTCTTGTGTGAAGTGGTTTTTCCCTAGCTCTTAAGCCAATTTCTCATGGCAGACTCAAGGGCTTGCAAGCCTCCTTCTCTGCTTCCACTTTCCTGGGTAGGATCTCGTCTTCTTCAAGTCAAGAGGGGCTGGTAATCATCTGGTTGATTGGCTGGGGTCAGTATGCTCATCAGCAGAGCCTCCATTAGCAAAAGTGAGACAATAGCTAATTCTCCTCATTCCTGTGGGTGTGTGTAGTCAGCGTTGCTCCTTTCAGCCACTTAAAGGGACATGAAAATGTTACTGAAGTAGAAGAAGGGTGAGAGATTGGTCAGAACTTCTAGCCCCTTCTGGGTCTGCAAGTCAGAAGGTGCTGGGAACAGATGGAGAACGGAGGCCAGAAAGAAAAGGGGGCTGAGGCAGGGCTCAATCCCATCTCTGGCTCTGAGTTTAAACATTGCTGCATCTGTCCATTTCCATTTGAACAGGAGAATAACGTCTGGTGCTGGAGTCAGACACCTGAGCCGTGTCTCTGTTGGCAGAGCAGAGAAGGGGAGTGGCAGTGAATTATAGATAATAAAGATGCCCGTTTTGCCTTGCAGTAGACACAGTTTAAGCCTTTAAGAGGACTGTGGGCTCCAGGCATTTATGGAAGGCAAACAGTCAGGGTGTGGGAGACTCAGAGGACGCAAGGCAGTCTGGTGGTTGTCGCCAGATGGAGTTTGGGGTGGAGTGGACAGAATTGTCGCCATCAGTGACTATGGTTGAGACACCAGAGCTGGAAGGACTGGAAAATGCATGGGAGGTGGTAGCATAAGCTACTGACTGTGGCTCCCTGATGAGAGCACGTTCATTTTAGGGTAATCAGAATGATGTTGCCAGCAAGGAATCTTGGATCTGTAGTGAGAGTGAGGGTTTCCTAAACAACCCCCAGGCCTCCTGAATCAGAAATCCAGGTGTAAGTCGTAGAGGTTTGCCTTTTAAGCAAGAGCTCCAATGACAATTCCCCAGCTCTCACACTCTTCTGGGGACCAGCATTTAAGAACCAGTCCATCCTGTCTGATTTCTCTCCTTCCACCCCAGAATGGGATGTCCCCAGCCTCAGAGGCAGGATGGCACAGTGGTTACAACCAAATCCTTACTGCCTAGGTTCAAACCCTGGGTCTGCCACAGTCAACCTGGGAAAATTAACCTTTGAATTTTTAATTTCCTCCTCTGAAAAATGGAAACAATAATAGTGCCCAATTCATAAGTTGTTAAGAGCAATAATGAGGTAAGAATTGAAAGTGCTTTAAACTGCCACATGGGAAATGCCATACATAAGCAAATCAATGAAATAAACACCTTTGCAAAAGGCCATCTCTCCTCTGTTGGAGATTTCACTGCCTTGCAAACAAGAATGTTACCTGATAGGAGTGAACCTCCTATTTTTAGCAAAAAAAAAAAAGAGAAAAGAAAAATTAATTTTAAAACAATTTGAAAAAAACAATGATTGTTTTATTGTCACATCAAAAGCTAACTCGGGGCAAAACTGAAAAATAGGGAGAACCAAGACCAACTTCTACTATCTACCTAGTCCTACACATCACTTGAAAACTGAAAGCCCCTCTCCCACCAACACCTTCCCCAGAACCCCACCACCTAGGACCAATCACCCCCAGGGTCTCCTTGCTGGAGTTTTGCTGCCACTATGATGGGAGGCTTGTCACTGCGTTGTTCCACCTCCTTCACAGCAGCTCCCTTCCGCTCAGCACCGACGCCATAGTCTTTCCTGGATAACAAGCCCCTCGGCCTGATAAAGGGCTCCCAGTGAATGGGCAGAGGGCTGAGGACCATGGCTTACACCCCTCCCTTTCTGAACCAAATGTGCATGTAGGTGACTAAAGCCCGTATCTCACCACTGGCAAGATCCCAAGAACCAGTGGAAGGAGGGCAGCATGGTGGCTGGCTCTTGAGAAGGGCATGTGAGGCAATTAGGGCCTTGTGCTGCTGTTTAAATCATAGCACATGGCAGCTTTCTACTTGGCCAGCCCAGCCCAGGTTCAAACGGATATTACTGAGGTCAAGGAGCCTCCACTGGATACCCTCTTCTATGAAAAAGGCCCAAATGGAAATACAGTATTGAGTTAAGTACCTGGAATGTGGATGTCCTAGGATTGATCCCCTTGGCTAAACTGGTGTGTGATTATTGCATTCTTGAGATGTCCATTCTCGAGGGAATGCAGACATTTCTATAGACTGATCAAGGACAGGTGTAAATACTTTTAAAGGGGAAAGGAAGAAAATAAGACTTTCATTTTCCACTTTACTATCCTTGCATCAGTTGATTTACAAATTCATATACTTTTGGGGATCCAGCCCCTTCTATATTCATTAATGCAAAACGGTTATCCAAAGCAACAGTATCAGAATTAACAATGTTTCTGACCCCATCATGGTTGGTTTTCAATTATTCTTGGAAAGTGGCAAAAGCCTGTCGCTAGGTAGAGGGTGTTTTGAGCTAGTAAAAGGAGGAGGAATCCAGGAGGATAAGAAAAAGGAAAAGAAGGAAAATGATCTAATATCTATCCTGCCACAGATTCTGCTGAAATTCCCAAAGATTTTCGAAAGTCAGTCCTCTGCTCTGCTGAATAAAACAGCTTGTTATTTTCTCCCATCTCCATGTTTCCTTGGAGGTAAGGAAGGTGAGCCCGCTTCTCTGGGGATTGATTCTGCTTTAGAAAGCATGATGTGCTGCGAAGAGCAGAAAAAAGTCCAGGGTCATTCTGTCAGTGAAGGGTGCTCTCCCGGTTCATCTGGGAGTGCTTCGTCAACAATAAGCCCTGCTCACACAGAGAGCCCGTGAAAAGTCCCCATGAACTCAAAGGGAGAATTTTGCAGGTTGAAGGTGCACGTGATATAATCAACCATGTCTTGACATCACATACCTTGAGTTCACCCATCTTTCATGTTTCTGACAGTGATATTCCACACGCTCAACTACAGACGCTGTAATTTTTTTTTACAGAGCCATTAAACTGGGAGAGAAATCATATTATAAAATCACAAAATTGGCATCATAGGATTTTCAGGTTGAAATGGACACCATAGTTCCATGACTTTTCTTGCCCCTCCCTAAACCAAGTAAAACAGAATTTGTGAGGGCCAGACCCAGGTCCCAGGGCTACATTTGCCACAAGCCGCTGGGTTATCCTGCTGGACACTGAAGGTTGAGAATTGTTATGGAACACTAATTACTCAGTTTGATTCCAGACTAGCAGCATCAGCTTCATCTGGGAGCTTGTTAAAAATGCAGAACTCAGACACCCCAGACCTAGAGAATTAGAATCTACGTTTAACAAGATTGCTGGGTACTTTATGGCAAAGCTTGAGAAGCAATGATTGAATCTAGTGCACATTAGAAACACCTGGTGAGCCTTTATGCCCTCGAGGCTGGAGTCCCAGGGCAAAAGCAATTAAGTCAGAATCACTGACTTAAATTATCCCCGGTGATTCAAATGTGCAACCAGGGCTATGAACTACTGACCTCCCATTTTATGGTAAAGGACATTTTAGCACATCATGAAGCTATTCTTGCCTGAGTTTCTTTACCTAGGTCTTTCCCTTTAAATAAGTCCAAACCATTGAAAAGGTGCAAATGGACTGTTTTTTTTTTAAAAAAGGACTGGACTATGTATCAGGTGCTGCCTTCTGTGTATTCACTGTATCTGTTAGTCCTCAAGGAACCTGGGGAAACAGGAATTATAATGCTCATTTCAAAGATTAGAAAGGACTCCACATTTAGATAGTAGCATAGCCAGGGTTTGAATTCAAGTATATCTGACTCCAACAGCCCCCCACGTAGTAAGGGTAACGTTTGTGACCAAATCACACTTCCGGAGATGGTGAAGCTCAGAGTGGTTCAGCCACATGCCCAAATCACACAGCTTCTAGTGAGAAGGTGGAGACTAGAATTAGATCTCTTCTTACCAACGAATGCCCATTCTACTGCTTTAGATTTCTTTTCTCCAAGACCATCAATGTCTTTGGGTGTTTTAAGTTATATGCAAGGGGATCCCACTACTGGGCATATACCCTGAGGAAACCATAATTCAAAAAGACACATGCACCACAATGTTCATTGCAGCACTATTTACAATAGCCAGGACATGGAAGCAACCTAAGTGTCCACTGACAGATGAATGGATAAAGAAGATGTGGCACATATACACAATGGAATATTACTCAGCCATAAAAAGAAATGAAATTGAGTTATTACAAATAATAAGTAAGGTGGATGGACCTAGAGACTGTCATACACAGTGAAGTAAGTCAGAAAGAGAAAAGCAAATACCGTATGCTAACACATACATATGGAATCTAAAGAAAAAAAATGGTTCTGAAGAACCTAGGGGTAAGACAGGAATAAAGACACAGACCTACTAGAGAATGGACTTGAGGATATGGGGAGGGGGAAGGGTAAGCTGGTAAGTGAGAGAGTGGCATGGACATATATACACTACCAAATGTAAAACAGATAGCTAGTGGGAAGCAGCCGCATGGCACAGGGAGATCAGCTCGGTGCTTTGTGACCACCTAGAGGGGTGGGATAGGGAAGGTGGGAAGGAGGGAGATGCAAGAGGGAAGAGAAATGGGAACATATGTATATGTATAACTGATTCACTTTGTTATGAAGCAGAAACTAATGCACCATTGTAAAGCAATTATACCCCAATAAAGATGTTAAAAAATAAATAAATAAAATAAATTATATGTAAAGGGGAAAACACATTAAAAGGCAGCCATTTGACTAACGTTACTAGACAATCAAATTTATGACTCCTGCCCACAATTTCCCCTCTTTTGTCATTTTAAATAACTCTGGGCGTTGGAACCAGGTGCTGTAGTCATTGTTACTTCGTCATAATGCATCTTTTCTGTCATCTACATTGTCTTGTTCAACAAAGGGAAATGCCGGTTTTGACCACTGATGAATGCCACAGCGAGCAGCTAAGAGTCTCTCCAAGTTGTATTTGGAAATAGAAATTCATCTACAATCCCCTCTCAACCATGTCCTCCCCGCCCCTCCCCTCAACCACCTTTCCGCTCTACCTTTCCTCCACCCTGGGAAATCTGTCAGAACAGCTGGTTTTTCAATCTTTAGCTTTGAGTTAAATGTACTCTAAACTTAAACTCTAAACCTCTGGGACTTCTTCACACGGCCCCGGAGACAAAGACATTTGGTTGCACTCAGTTATTTGCAAATCGTTGACAATAGTCATCTGCACAGAATGTGTTTGTGCTTTCTTTTTTTTTTTTTTTTTTTTTTGCTTTTTTTGTTTGCTTGTTTGTTTGTAGGATCTTAGTTCCCCAACCAGGGATTGAACCCACGCCCTCGGCAGTGAAAGCACGGAATCCTAACCGCCGGACTGCCAGGGAATTCCCTAGTTCATGCTATTTTCTTTCCTGTGTTTAAGACCCAGCCGCAATGTCACCTCCTCTGTGAAATCTTGCCTGACTTTTCCAGGACTCTCTCCCATAATCTGTTCAGCCTACATTCTAGCCACTAGCATGCTGTATTATTTTGCTTCCACCACTTAGTAGATGCGTGAGCTCACGTACATGGCTTCACTTCTCTAAGCCTCAGGGTCCTAATCAAAATGCATGTAACACTGGCTCCAAATTCATAGGGGATTTTGAGAATGAAAGCAAGCGTGCCTATGAAGTGTTTAGTACATTGTTATTATTGATTAGCTACTGATGCTATTGTTTTGTTATTAGGTGCCTGTTACCTACCTAGATCATGGTGATCTCCTTAAATACCATTTTCTGGGTGCCTAGTACCATCCTCGGTACACAGTAGAAGTATTGAAGTACACAGTAGAAGTATTAAAGGTCTCTGTTGAACTGAAGGAATGAAAATGCTTAAATCTGCATTATGAAGAGAAACTTGGGATTCAGGGAAAGGACTTCTGACAATTCATGATTGAGAAAATAGAACTTCCTACGACCTTTAAAGAATTAAAATCTTTAGTTGGAAATAGAGACTCTGCTTAAGGCTGAAGGGAGGGACAGATAAAAATAATTTTCAAATACATGGAGATGCAGGAAATGGAAGAAAGTCATCAACTCTGATATATCTTCTATAAAACAGAAAAAAAAAGCAGAAGAAAAAAAATGTAGCAGGAGGGAGTTGGTGTACTATTGAAGAGAATTAACCTTTTAAAATAGATTTCCAAGGGTTCCTGAATAGTACCCTTCTTAGAAGGACTTTTTAGTTTACAACAATCTGTGAGGCTGAGTTCTTACTCTGCCTAAAAGTAGAATTCTGGAAGAGGGGAACTCTTCAACGTAACTCTGATGAACTTAATTGAGATCAATTCAAAATTTGCTCTGAACATCTTCTGGAAACTAGCTCTGAGCTGTACCTTGGTTAAGATTCCTTTCCCCTTCCTTCTTTAGACTTTTACTGCCTAGTCTATTCCTTATACTTTGGGGTTGATTAATCCTCAAACCAGCTACCATTCCCACTCCTGCTTCCGACCAGACTCAATGAAAGGTGACCGTAGATACCCACCTAAGCCCCATACAGGAGCCACACACCTTGAGAACCACTCGTTGAAAGCCTGGCCACGGTGTTTGTAGGAGTCTTGCCGAGTGGGAGCCAAGTTGTCTTCCTTCTCCTGGCCTGTCCCCCCAAAAGTTTAATGTCATGGTCTTACATGTGACTCATATCTGGACCTTAGGTATCAGGACCTCATATCTAATTTGCTCCTTAAGGATTGAGGCGAAAACAATGATCGTAAAGCAACTGTATCCTCATTTGGGGCACAGTTGCCAGTTGGATTGTCATCTTTTCCATTCACTGATCTGCCCTTCAGAGTCCTGCTAGGCCCAGCACAGCAAAACTGGCCACATCCCCTCACTGTGATGTCCTAACCAAGTAGTTTACATGTCGTCATACTATTTTTCGGACCCTTGTCTCTGAGATGTGCTTCAGATGACGCTTTTCTTATATAGTTTCCAGCCTTGTGTTTATGGTGCTCAAGTCATCACCTGCAACAAATACTTGCTTTGGGTTTTTTTTTGGTTGCTTTTTCTTTCTATAACTCTAGCCAGGAAGCAGCCCACTGTACTTCAGTCATGGGTGACAAGCTAACTACCAAGCCTTTCCTCCTAACTTCCCACACACTCCATTTTCGACCTCTAATTGCTCACATTCAGGCTCTCCAAACCTGTGTTTAATGCAGGGAACATTGTGAAGGAGAGGATGAGGGCAGATCAAGAGAAAAGATACTGTGGAGCTAGCCAGGCTGCCAATTCTATCCATATACAGATGACCGTGAAATCCAACCTTCCATTTCTGGAGTGTGCCCTTGAACGGGACATTTCTCTGTACACAGAGGAGCATTCTTGATGTTGACCATTTACCCACACACGGCCTTCCAATGCTCTTTGTGCTTTTGCCCCCAGCAAGCATCTGCTTTGTCACATATTGCAATTCAGGGCTCATAAGAAGGGCATGAGGACAAGAGACAAACAAGAGAGAGGAGATGAGAGGATGACAGGGGAAGAAAGTCAGATGAAAATACAATAAAATAATTCCGCTCAATTAATAACTCCTGCTTTCACATACAGCATATAGAGAGTGGATTAAAGATGCAGCCCACACACGGTCAGCATCAGCTATGACCCAATTAGCATAAACAATTCACAGGTGCTTGGAAAAAATTCTCACTCCTCATTGCTCAAACAAATCTGTTTTCCTAAAAACTTTCAGTACCACCCTCTGTGATTGAGCCGGCAGAGGCAAGGATGGGGCGCCTAGCACATCAAAATCAGCTCATGGCTGATACCATTCTTAATATGTTTAAGAATATTTTAATAAGCAGTTAGATTCACACAATTTTACAAAACCACGGAATGAATACTGGTATTAAATTGGACTTCTGAAACGTTGGGACTGAACAGAGAGATTATCTTAGAGATCTCTGTACCTTTTTTTTTCAATCATAAGAGCAAAACAAGAGTAACATTAATGTCTTTGGGGAAAAAATGGAAAGGAAAGTCAACCCCACACATCTATTTTAATTTTTTATTTTACTTTCAGTCAATTTCAGGCACATTCATATTTTACGGTTACAATTACAGCATATACAAAATTGGAGGTATGAGTGAAATCTTTCCCAGGGCTGGCTGAAGAATGTCATATATTTTAGGGCTTGGGTTTTGGAATACTACAGATCTGAGTTCAAACTGTGAGTCTGAGTTTGAGTTCAAACTTCTCAGCTTATAACATTAGGCAAGTTATTCAATCTCTTTTTGCCTCACTTTTCCCTTTTGAATGCAAACGATAATAAGCATTCTTAACCCAAAGGGTTATTTTGAGGATTTAAATGAAACAAAGTGTCTCACAAACTATGGTCCAATATATGATTTTCAGGTAATAATTGAACTCTTTTATAATAATAATGTATTTATTTTATTATGTTTTAGAAAAATGTAAAGTGAGAAATATTTAATTGAAATATAAAAATATATAACTAGACTTCATACTTACGGACTACTGCTTAGAACAAGAAGAAAAAAGAAGGATGACTAAAGTCCATTTAAGGAAAAACATTAAGTAATTAATAGTGTAGATGACACTTAGAGGTAACAAAATCCATAAAAGTGATACAGGAATGACTAACATTTGGAAACACTGAACAAATAAGTATGAAAGTAAGCAAAATGTCAAGTACCTAATATGCATTTAGTAAATATTAGCTCTTATGTTAATTAGTTAGTTAGTTTGTTTGTTTGTTTTTGGCTGCCTTGGATCTTTGTGGCTGCACGCCGGCTTTCTCTAGTTGCAGCGAGCGAGGGCTATGGTGCGTGGGCTTCTCATTATGGTGGCTTCTCTTGTTGCAGAGCATGGGCTCTAGGTGCACAGGCTCAGTAGTTGTAGCACACGGACTCAGTAGTTGTGGCTTGCGGGCTCTAGAGCACAGGCTCAGTAGTTGTGGCACACGGGCCTAGTTGCTCCATGGCATGTGGGATCTTCCTGGACCAGGGCTCGAACCCGTGTCCCCTGCATTGGCAGGTGGATTCTTAACCACTGCACCACCAGGGAAGTCCCTTAATTGGCTTTTAATCTTGTCAAGCCTCAGAGGAAAGTGGCAGGGCCTCTAGCTCCCCAAGAGAAACCTCTATCCTGTCCCATCTCTGGCCTTCTCTACAACCATTTATTCCTAATTCAAATTTCCAAGCCCTTGGAAAGGTGAGCCTGTCTTAAAACACAAGAACAAGAAAAAGCAAAAAAACTTTGATTTTTAAATTAAATTGCTAATAAATCCCAAAGCAGTCCTCTTTACGGTTTTACTACGGGGAATTTTCTTCCTGCAAACTCTCTTAAAACAAGGGCTAAACTGTACTGATTTCATCTGAATTTACAGCAAACTCTAGTTTATCGGAATGTGGCTTCTAAGAAGTGATTTAAATCAGCTTTAGGGAGGTTGAAATGTGTAAAGGGGGTCAACTGTATGGTGATGGATGGAAACTAAACTTCTGGTGGTGAGCACATTGGAGTGTATACAGAAGTCAAAATACAATGCCATGCCCATGAAACTTATATAATGTTATGGATCAGTGTTGCCTCAGTTTTTAAAAGTGAGTCACCATTTACCCAGGAATGAGGAAATAGGTTTGGGAGAATCCACTTTAAATCATATTTCTCTTTATTTTTAAAATTTTTTTCCCTTAAGAAAAACATGGTAGTGTGAAGAAAGTGACATCAGAAACTCCTGGACGCTAATTCTGTTCCAACAATTAAACACCCATGTGGCTGGCTATTCAAGTGGTGAACCTCTATAAGCCTTTGTTTTCTCATTTGCAAAATGGTAACAATGCTTGCAATATTATTGGTAGAAGGATAAAATGGCATAAATTTAGATTGGTGGGTTCTCAATTTAGATAGCAGATTCTCAATAAATATTTGTTTAAGGAGTAAGTAAATTGCCACAATAAAAATTGAAAGAGCACTCATTGAATAATTGTTCTGTGTCTTCAAGAAGCTCAAAGACGATGGGGGCTTCCCTGGTGGCTCAGTGGTTAAGAATCCGCCCGCCAATGCAGGGGACACCAGGTTCGATCCCTGGTCCGGGAAGATCCCACATGCTGTGGAGCAACTAAGCCCGTGCACCACAACTACTGAGCCTGTGCTCTAGAGCTCGTGAGCCACAACTACTGAGTCGTCATGCCACGACTACAGAATCCCGCATGCCTAGAGCCTGTGCTCCGCAACAAGAGAAGCCACCGCAATGAGAAGCCTGTGCACCGCAACGAAGAGTAGCGCCGGCTCGCCGCAACCAGAGAAAGCCCGCGCGCAGCAACAAAGACCCAACGCAGCCAAAAATTTAAAAAAAAATAGAAGAATAAATTGAAAAGAAAAAGAAGCTCAAGGATGATATAATACAATACCAAATACCATTATAGAAGCAGATCTAAAAGGGGAAAAGGAAGAAGCAGAGACTTACTCAAGGAAGTGTTGTTACCTAAGCTTCATCCTGGAGTTTGCACAATAGTGGGGCTTTCCTTGCAGAAAAAGCCAGCGTGTATAGGTCTTTCTATAAGCAATTCAGCATGACTGGATCGGAAAATGCAAGCAGGTGAAAGTGACAGCCGAAACTGGAGGGAAAAAAAAGGGTTCAGGGAAAGAGACCTTGAACAGCAGACTAAGAAATTTGGTATCTCTTCTGTAGGAAACACAGAACATTTGAATGATTTCTAGAGCTCAGAGAGCTTCTAGACCAGGTGATTTCAAACCTGGTTACATATCGGAAACAAATGCTACAGCATTTCCCCGGGTATACTGGTCAGAATCTTTGAGAGTCAGGTGTGGTAATATGGGTTTTTCCTAGTTTTTTGGTCATGCCACATGGCACGGAAGATCTTAGTTCCCCGACCAGGGATCTAACCCATGCCCCCTGCAGTGGAAGCGTGGAGTCCTAACAACTGGACCGCCAGGGAATAGGTTTTTCCTATTTTTAAGGGGTTGTTTTATTTTTGTAGCTCTCAGATGCTTTAATGCAAACAGTGTGAGGTGTAGAATTTGAGACCCATTGACTAGTCTACTCTTCACTTTCATAAATGAGGAAAATGGAGCCCAGAAAGGTAAATGAATGAAATGCAGTAAAAATTCGATTATATTCATTGAAAATTCACTGTTTTTTTGAACACTATCTATAGGCTGGGGATTCAAACTCAAAACAGATAAAACCCCTGGCCTCATGGAGTTAACTCTCTAATGTAGAGACAGATAAAGCAATGATTTCAGTTGCAAAAGGTACATGCTAGGAGAATCTGCACACTGGGAGTTTTGTAAGCACGGATGAGGGCATCCAAATGAGAGAGAAGTGTGTGTGTGTCTGTGTTGGGGAGACAGTTAGATGTGATTCCAAGTTAGTGTCCAAAAGGAGATGACAGTTAATCTACCTGTGAGTTAGATTTAGGTAGAAGGAAGAAAAAAAAAAGAATGTTTCAGGCAGTGTGAACTGGCATGTGATAAGGCCTGGACATATTGAGTATAATATCTTAGGGGAGCTGTACATGCTACAGAATGAGAGGTATATTTTAGATATCTAGACTGGCAAGAAAAAAAGACTAGAATAGTAGGCAGAAGCAAAGACATGTAAGGCTCTGCACGCTTAATTAAGGAATTCCAAACCTGACACTGAATCCACTAGGGAATCTAATGCAGAGGAGGTCTGTCATCAGATCTGTTGCAGTAAAATCCCAGCAAGAAGTATAGACAGTCAGAAAAGGGAATTGACAGAGTGAATCCAGCAGGAAAGAGGGGTCTTTGAAATATTAGGACGGTTCTTTCCAGATTACCTGACGGTAAGATGAATACACTGAGTGTGAGGAAGGGGTACATGCCATGATCCCCAGATGTTTTACATGGACTCGTTGGATGGATAATGAAGCTGTTCACTGAGAAAGAAGATAAAGGAGAGAGTAAAGATGGAGGGGGAGGGACTTCCCTGGCAGTCCATGGTTAATAAGACTCCGCTCTTCCACTGCAGAGGGCATGGGTTCCATTCCTGGTCGGGGAGCTAAGATCCCACATGCCGCAGCCAAAAAAAAGATGGAGGGGGAACATAAATTGAATGTAGAATATATTGAATTCAGACCCTATAAAATATCCAAACATAGATGACCAGCAGGGAGTAAGTTCTACAGATATAAAGCTTGGAAAACTATTCAAAATATTCTATGTGCCTAGGTAATTCCTAAGATAATTTCACTAACATGTTTTACAACTGCCTCTGAATATGTGGTTCCTCTGGGCCTTTACTTTTCCTTTCCTATTTATTTGAAGGGAGATTATTTAACGGAAATATTTATTTTCTAAATTAAAAGTTGTTCCTGTAAATACAGTATTTTCTCCCCAGAACTAGTACTTAAAATTAATAGTCCCTTTGAAATATTTACAGCAACCAAATGTCTGAAGTTACCAATATTACTCAAATTCAGGCCTGTGTTTTCATAAGAAGAAAATTCCAAGTTAACGCTTATAAGAGCATCTAAGAAAAACAAGTTTAAAGAAAAGAAATCTCAGTGCAGCTCAATTGCTTTAGAGAACTATAGGCTGTCTCAGAACGTTGCAAAGGAAGAAAAAAAGAGATTTCAGCTATAGCTGGTTAAAGATAGACCTTACTTTTCTTTCGAACCTACGCAGTAAGATCTGTTCCATTTAGTTGATTATGCACTATTTGGTGACTAAATTCGATAGGTGACAGGTGGAGAAAAAGTTACCTGGGTTAGTCCCAGTTTAATCCTTGTCTCTGGAAAGCAAGACCACACTTCACACATCATACTGGAAGGCTGATTTTTCACATTAGTCCCACATCCTATGCTTGCTTAATAATCTGGACATGCACACAGAAGTTGCAAAAGGAAATGACAGCGAGAAGAAGACCCATGTTTTCAGTGCCAGGGGCTTGGTATTTATGGTCTCATTTAGTCCTAGAATGGGAAATTTGTGACGTACTTGCTATTATCCCCATTTTACAGATGAAGTAATCCATGTTTCCAATCATCAAGTAACTTCCCAAATTCACACAGCTATTAGGAATGGAGCCAGAATTATAATCCTGAACCTTGTGACTCTTCCTACTACATCTTGCCATCCTGTAGGATACTGGTGTCCGTGGCAATACTAAGAAAGACTTCCAGGAACAGAGATGCAAGGATGCGAAGAAGTTTATGTATTTCCACACATTCAAATGGCAGAATGTCTCAATGTTGTAAGATATAAATGGGGCAACTGAGTCATTCTATGTAACTAGATCCTTAGATTCAGTTTCTTAAAGTGAATTTTTACCTTATTTACTTGGGAAACTGTCTGTAGGGGGTGGTGAGACCTCTGTCCTCTAGGTTGAATTGCAGGAATGGGTGATGGAGAGGGAGGCAAGTTGCCTACATCCCCATGGGAGTTTCTTATTATACTCAGAACTCGTTTTTCCTTCTCACTACCAAGGTAGCACATAACAATTACAGAAAATTTAGAAAATATAGACGAACAACAAAACACACACACACAAACTCAACTAGCCCCATCACCTAAAAATAGATACTCTTTACAACTTTGCGAATATCCTTACATCCTTTTTACACACATGGGCACACACTCATGCACATACATATTTTTTCAACCTAAATCAAGCTCTTCAGATTTATTACTTTTAGTTTACTCTGTCTTAATTTAAAATAAATGAATAATTTATATCTTGGGGTAGTTGATTCTAACTGACATAGAAAATAATTGGGACATGGTTTGGTAGAAAAGAGGAAAAGGTCAACCAACCCACGCGTTGTTTTTGCCTCAAGGGTGACTTTGCCAGCTGGGTTGATGTTACTGGGTCTGTTCTGCTATTATTAACTAGACAGAGTCTCTGACTAATACCCTGTGATTTGATTGCTATCACTGGCGCATCTGTAGACACAACAGAATGCAAATTAAATAACTGCTGAATCTGTACTGGGCAGGCCTTCTTCTTAGACACATACATTTAGGAATTTTTGTATTTTCCCTTCGCCACCACCAAAAATATGCTTTTATTCTTATTATAGCCAAATATAGCACTTCATTGCGTTCCAATATCGAGTGCCATTTAACAGTGTAGTTCCTATAGTAACAGAACATTAGAACCAGCAGTAACTTAATTCAACTGGCCCATTTTACAGGTGAAAAACTGAGGCTCAGGGAAGAAAAGAAAAGCAATAAAGTGGTTATGAAATACCTACCATATGCTAGAAGCTATTCATATTTATTTCATTCAAAATCACAAAACCATGAGTTAGATATGACTGCCCCCAATTTCTAGGAAACTAAAACTCAGCAGAATCACAGAACTCTGAAGAGGCAGAGCCAGGATTCAAACATGAATGCTGACTCAGCTTTCCCCTGCAACATCCTGCCTTTCCGGAAAGAGGTGATTTATCTAAAAGAGACGGCAAGAATGATGGCAGACCTGGAGTTAGAACCTCGTCTCCTACTGTCTAGTCTGATGCCCGTATCTCTATATCCTGTTATTGTACGTGGGGCTCAAATGGAATTCAAGCCCATAGTCTTTGCCCCTAAGATCACTTTGCAAGTGACCAAGCCCAGCAGTTTGCCATACAAAGATATGTCCAAGTATTTGTCACCCTTTCGTTCACTGAACAAGAATTAGAAATATTAGAATCTTTAGATTTCAAATTATGTCATTAATTACAGCAACTATATTGAAAACTGACCATGCAGAAAATACAAATAAATGAAAATAAAATAAATAAGGTTTAACATTACCTGTACTATTAAGCAAGACTGGAAAAGTGACTTGTGTATCTTAACCAGGCATGTTCAACAATAAAAAGCTGTTTAGGTTTATGTCCAACTCAATTCAACACACCAAGCCTGAAACACATTTTCTTTTTTGCATCTAGCATGTTTTAGCAGCCAGCCCCCAGCCACTCTGCACGGTATCTACTTTAAGAAGCTGAGAGCAAAGGAAGCAACGAACATTTGTTGCCCGCCTACCATTTGTCAGGCTCTGTGTTCGGTGTTTTACATTTATTATGTAATGTTTTATCCTCCCAAGGCCCAGTGAGAGAGTTTATTTTATTTCTAGTTTACATATAAGGAAACTAAAGCTTGGAGAGCTCACTAACTTTTTTCCAACATCTAATAAGCATTAAGCTTGGGAATGATGCCAAGGTTTAATTTCACAGTGACAGCTTTACTTGGAGCTGGCTAGGAATAATAGTTTTAAAATAATAAATGTTTATTGGGAATTTCCTTTGCTAAAGACTTTACATAGATTACATGTTTGAATCCTCACAGCAACCCTAAGAAGTACCCTTACTTACCCTAAGCAACCCTTACTATGTAAGGCCCATCTTATAGATGTATAAGAGGTAAGTGACTTGCATGAAATCATTCAACTCTTAAGTATGGAATTGGAGTACAAACTCAGGAAGGCTAACCTCAAAGCCTGTGTAGTTAACTTTTATTTCATATTGTCTGGAAGGAAAATAACATCCATATTATTTATATATTCATACAAAGGGAAAGGTACAAAGTGCCACAGGTAGAGACAAAGTGGAAAATACCACATTCTCACATTGGTGCTGGATTGGGGGTGGGAATAAAAACATTTCATCCGTAAAAGATGGGCAGGGTTTAGACAGGCAGTGATTGGCGAGGAGAAAGAATAGAAAGGCTTTCCAGCGGAAACACTGGTACTGTCATTTGATAATGTTTTCTTAATTTTTGTTTGGATCTTCTGTCTTAGAACTTGCCAAACAGTCCATCAAACTGGTTAAGATTTGGGTTTCGTGGTAGACATAGATGGCATGTAAGCATTCATACTGATGATCTCAGCCCATTGAGAACCCATGCGTATTACTTACCTAGTGCTGCATGTCAAATTACCCCACGGCTTAGTGGCTGAAAACAACAAACATTTATTATCTCACAGCTCCTATAGGTCAGAAATTCAAGAATGTCTTAGTTAAGCAGTTTTGGCTCAGAGTCTGGGTGGCTCACAGTCAGGATGCTGGCTAGGGCTGCAGTCATACAGAGGCTTAGCTGGGGTTTCCAAGGTGCCTCATACAGATGGCACCTGACAGGAGACCTCAGTTTCTTGCCACATGAGCCTCTTCATAGGCTTCTTGGGTGTCCCTGTGACATTGTAGCTGGCTTCTCCCAAGACCCAAAGAGAAAGCAAGGCAGAAGCTGCAATGTATTTTATGATACACCGTCACTTCCACCATATTCTAATGGTCACAGAGACCGACACTGATTGAATGTGGGATGGGACGACACAAGGGCGTGAATACCAAGTGTTGGCGATCACTGGGCATCATCTTGGAGGCTGGCTATCACAACATACAAGTTTTTATGGAAGCAGAAAAAAATCTCCAGAAACATAGAGAACAGGGTCCCCATACTTGAACAGGTGTTGCTAATATATCTCATATCAGTTAAGTAGTTTTAAAATTAGGCACAATTTTACATAAACCACAATAGTAGTCCTTCTGGGGGAGAAGCCACTATGCATTGTTATGGTAGCTATCCATAGTATTAAATAGTATTGCATTCATCTTTATCCAGGTATCAATTCAAGGAGAGCTAGGTATTCAAGTCTTAAAAGAAGAGTCAGTACAAAGTCAATGTTAGACCCAGATGGTTATAGGAAACAGGGCTGGCCTGAATGCCCACGCATGGAACCATCTCCTTGGGAAGCCACCACCTTTGGGGTATGACTGCACAAGTTGTGGCCTTCACAATTCCATAATTCTATTTACATGGACTGTGGCGTGAACGGTGCACAGCTACCCGAAGTTGCACAACGCTGAAGACCCAAACTGGGGCCGGTAGGAACACTGAGGGGCTGGGATGTTGGGGAGCAGCGGTCAAAACTAGGCAGCCATCCCCGCTCTTTTGTGGACCCTGCAAAATTAGCCGATAGAAAAAGGAATCAATACCACAACTGTGTAGGATGGACAGCTCCCTTAACTACAAGTTTAAGCAGAAAGAACTAAGACGTACCAATAACAATTCCTCAGATTCTTGGTTCTCTAGCAAAGCGTGCATATGTATAGAAAAGCAAAAATATCTCAGCAGCTACATACTAAATTCAGTTATAATAAAAAGCACAAAAGACTTTTTGGTACATTTGTGTTAAACCTGTTTAAGATATGCAGGCTACTGCTGCAATGTTGTTGGCTTCATATTGTAACTAATAACACTCATCTTCGTTATTTGCATTTTGTATTTTCTACATGAATGATTTTCAGTAACATCACTCTAATTAATGACATCATACTGGGTTTAATTGCAAGGTGTAAAGGTTTTTATATTTCTAACTCATGTTAGATATGCAAACAGTAACATATACACTTCATCTATACAGCCCAGATTCTTAATGTGTTTGACAATACTATACCAGAATCAATTTTTTAACAAAAATTCAAACACCTCTAGCATAAATGCAGAATCAATTACCCGTAAGATCAATACTGTATTTATCCGCAGCCTGTGGGGATGGCAGACAATGATAATTTTTCAGAAAGATTTAAAGCAAGATGGGACATCGTCTCTAACGCTTGGAAACTTTTGTCAATAGAAAGAAATAAACATGTTTTTACTAGTACTTTTAAACTTTTATTGGAAATAATTTAAAACTTATGGAAAAGTTGCAAAAATAAAATAGTGCAAAATACTTATGTACCCTTTACTCAGATTTGCCTGTTGATAACATTTGACCTCATTTGATTAGCATTTGCTGTTTCGTCTCTAATGTCTCTTTATCTATCTATCTATCGATAGATGGATCAATTGATCTATCCAGAGAGGAGTATAAAACTGTATACATAAAGATAGGGAGGGAGGGAGGGAGGGAGAGAGAGAGAGAGAGAGGAAGGGAGAGACAGAGACAGAGGAACAAGAGAGGAAGAGAGAATATCTGTGTATTATAATAATGGTTTATCATTCATTAGTGAACTTAATTGTTTTTTGTGCTCAAACTGTCCCAATGCAAGACCCTTCAAGCTGGCTCCTGTGTCTTTGTGACATGCCTCCTTTATTTGGGGGGAATGCTGCCTTGTTTCTGGCATCACAAGAAGTCCACTGTCAACATTCTTTCTTTATTCCTTATACACATTTCCAATCTGGTTATTTTTCATTGGTTTTAATGCAGCACACAATGATGCCGGGAGCAGAATATCTAAAAGATTATGGTTGTAAGAGATAAATATGATGATAGGTTAAAAATAAGGCTGAAACAGAAACAAAACTTATAGAATTTTGACACAGTAGAAGGTTGGTATTCACAAAGATGGCCCAAGACATTAAGAAATTATTTTAATTAATCAAATCAAGTCAAATTAAATTAAATTGTTATTAGTAGTGTGGTTTTATAACTGTTTGGTATTTAAATGCAATAATTCTCAAATTTATTTTGTATCTTAATCAGTTGGAAGCTTTTTTCACTGTCAAAAAACAACTTGATAATTTATTTTTAAATTGATAATGGTTGATATCCAATAAGTATGATATTCCACATACTATTATTTTCACCAGGATGTATTTGTTTATAAGAATCGTGTAACTATTTTATTCCCAAACGTGTAGCTGATGGTAGCTTGCAAATTTTTGTTAAAGTAAGCATAATTCTGTGAGCTGGAAGCTTTCTAAAATTTATTTTTAATGATATAAACATATGTAGAATGATGTACACAAATATAAAATGTATAACTTGATGAACTTTTACAAAAGTACCCACCTTTTCTAAAAGGTATAACCACCACCCAGATGAAGATATAGAATATTTCCAACATTCCACATGGTTCCTTTGTGCCCCTCCAAAACAATGTCGCTGTAGTCAATCTTCTGTCATTATATGTTAGCTTTGTTTTCTCTGTCACTATATGTTAGCTTTGTCACTATATGTTAGCTTTGTTTTTTCTTGAACTTCATAAATGCAATATATACATATTCTTACAGCATATACTCTCTCAGGTCTGATATCATGCCCATGAGATTCATCCATGTTGTTGCATGTAGTGATAGTTTGTTCCTTTTCACTTTTATGTACTATGACACTGTATGAAGATATTACATTTTTGTACATTTTCCTATTGATGGTCATTTGCTTTGGTTCCAGTTTGGGGACATTATAAATAAATCTGCTATGGACATGCTTGTCCATGTCCTAGGGTATATATAAGTTTACCTATGTATAAACATAGGTGTACCATGTATATAAACAGTTTTCCAGAGTGATTTTACAACTTTACATTGTCACCAGCAATGTACGAGAGCTGCAATTCCTCCACATCTGAACCAAAACTTGGCACTGAAGGATTTTTAAGGTTTAGCCAGATAGGTGGATGTGAAGTGATATCTCATTGAGGTTTTTATTTGAATTTACGTTTAAGTAATGATGCTAGGCATCTTTTCTTATGCTTATTGGACATTTGGATATCAACTTTTTGTGCAGTGTCTATTCAAGTCTTTTGTCCATTTATTAGAAACTTGAGTGGAATTGTCTTTTCATTATTGACTTAGAAGTTCTTTATAGATTCTGGTTACAATTTCTTTGTCATATGTAAAATTGAAAATATTTTCTCCCAGTCTTTGGCTTGCCTTCCCACTCTCCTAGTGATGTTTTTATTTTAAAGACTGTATGTTGTTGAATATATGAGCATACAGATTTTTGTAGTGTTCTCTTGTTATCCTTTTAATGGATATGGGATCTATAGTGATTATCCCTCTTTGATTCCTGATATTGGTGATTTGTACCTTCTCTATTTTTAACTTTGTTAGCCTTGCTAGAATTTAATCAAAATTATTGGTTTTGTTTTTTTAATAATGAGCTTTTTTTTTCCTTTAACATCTTTATTGGAGTATAACTGCTTTACAATGGTGTCTTTAGTTTTTGCTTTATAACAAAGTGAATCAGTTATACATATACATATATCCCCATATCTTTTCCCTCTTGCATCTCCCTCCCTCCCGCTCTCCCTATCCCACCCCTCTAGGTGGTTACAAAGCACCGAGCTGATCTCCCTGTGCTATGCAGCTGCTTCCCACTAGCTATCTATTTTAGGTTTGGTAGTGTATATATGTCCATGCCACTCTCTCACTTTGTCCCATCTTACCCTTCCCCCTCCCCATATCCTCAAGTCTATTTTCTAGTAGATCTGTGTCTTAATTCCCATCTTACCCCTAGGTACTTCATGACCTTTTTTTTTTTAGATTCCATATATGTGTGTTAGCATATGGTATTGCTTTTTCTCTTTCTGACTTACTTCACTCTGTATGACAGACTCTAGGTCCATCCACCTCACTGCAAATAACTCAATTTCGTTCCTTTTTATGGCTGAGTAATATTCCACTGTATATATGTGCTGCATCTTCATTATCCATTCATCTGTCGATGGACACTTAGGTTGCTTCCATGTCCTGGCTATTGTAAATAGAGCTGCAATGAACATTGTGGTACCTGACTCTTTTTGAATTATGGTTTTCTCAGGGTACATGCCCAGTAGTGGGATTGCTGGGTCTATGGTAGTTCTATTTTTAGTTTTTTAAGGGACCTCCATACTGTTCTCCATAGTGGCTGTAGCAATTTACATTCCCACCAACAGTGCAAGAGGGTTCCCTTTTCTCCACATCCTCTCCAGCATTTATTGTTTGTAGATTTTTTGATAATGGCCATTTGACCAGTGTGAGATGATATCTCATTGTAGATTTGATTTGCATTTCTCTTATGATTAATGATGTTGAGCATTCTTTCATGTGTTTGCTGGCAATCTGTATATCTTCTTTGGAGAAATGTCTATTTAGCTCTTCTGCCCATTTTTGGATTGGGTTGTTTTTTTTGATATTGAGCTGCATGAGTTGCTTGTAAATTTTGGAGATTAATCCTTTGTCAGTTGCTTCATTTGCAAATATTTTCTCCCATTCTGAGGGTTGTCTTTTCATCTTGTTTATGGTTTCCTTTGCTGTGCAAAAGCTTTTAAGTTTCATTAGGTCCCATTTGTTTATTTTTGTTTTTATTTCCATTTCTCTAGGAGATGGGTCAAAAAGGATCTTGCTGTGATTTATGTCATAGAGTGTTTGCCTATGTTTTCCTCTAAGAGTTTTATAGTGTCTAGCCTTACATTTAGGTCTTTAATCCATTTTGAGTTTATTTTTGTGTATGGTGTTAGGGAGTGTCCTAATTTCATTCTTTTACATGTTGCTTTCCAGTTTTCCCAGCACCACTTACTGAAGAAGATGTCTTTTCTCCACTATATATTCTTGCCTCCTTTATCAAAGATCAGGTGACCATATGTGCGCGGACTTATCTCTGGGCTTTCTGTCCTGTTCCATTGATCTATATTTCTGTTTTTGTGCCAGTACCATACTGCCTGGATTACTGTAGCTTTGTAATATAGTCTGAAGTCCAGGAGCCTGATTCCTCCAGCTCCATTTTGCTTTCTCAAGATTGCTTTGGCTATTCGGGGTCTTTTGTGTTTCCACACAAATTGTGAAATTTTTTGTTCAAGTTCTATCAAAAATGCCAGTGGTAGTTTTATAGGGATTGCATTGAATCCGTAGATTGCTTTGGGTAGTATAATCATTTTCACATTGTTGATTCTTCCAATCCAATAACATGGTATATCTCTCCATCTATTTGTGTCATCTTTAATTTCTTTCATCAGTGTCTTATATTTTCTGCATACAGGTCTTTTGTCTCCTTAGATAGGTTTATTCCTAGATATTTTATTCTTTTTGTTGCAATGGCAAATGGTAGTGTTTTCTTAATTTCACTTTCAGATTTTTCATCATTAGTGTATAGGTATGCAAGAGATTTCTGTGTATTAATTTTGTATCCTGCTACTTTACCAAATGCATTGATGAGCTCTAATAGTTTTCTGGTAGCATCTTTAGGATTCTCTTTTTATAGTATCATGTCATCTGCAAAAAGTGACAGCTTTACTTCTTCTTTTCCGATTTGGATTCCGTTTATTTCTTTTTCTTCTCTGATTTCTGTGGCTAAAACTTCCAAAACTACGTTGAATAATACTGAGAGAGTGGTGAGAGTGGGCAACCTTGTCTTGTTCCTGATCTTAGTGGAAATGGTTTCAGTTTTTCACCATTGAGGACGATGTTGGCTGTGGGTTTGTCATATATGGCCTTTATTATGTTGAGGAAAGTTCCCTCTATGCCTACTTTTGGAGAGTTATTATCATAAATAGGTGTTGAATTTTGTGGAAAGCTTTCTCTGCATCTATTGAGATGATCATATCGTTTCTCTCCTTCAATTTGTTAATATGGTATATCACATTGACTGATTTGCGTATATTGAAGAATCCTTGCATTCTGGGATAAACCCCACTTGTTCATGGTGTATGATTCTTTTAATGTGCTGTTGGATTCTGTTTGCTAGTATTTTGTTGACGATTTTTACATCTGTTTTCATCAGTGATATTGGCCTGTAGTTTTCTTTCCTTGTGACATCTTTGTCTGGTTTTGGTATCAGGGTGATGGTGGCCTCGTAGAATGAGTTTGGGAGTGTTCCTTCCTCTGCTATATTTTGGAAGAGTTTGAGAAGAATAGGTGTTAGCTCTTCTCTAAATGTTTGATAGAATTCGCCTGTGAAGCCATCTGGTCCTGGGCTTTTGTTCATTGGAAGATTTTAAATCACAGTTTCAATTTCAGTGCTTGTGATTGGTCTCTTCATGTTTTCTATTTCTTCCTGGTTCAGTCTCGGAAGGTTGTGCATTTCTAAGAATTTGTCCATTTCTTCCAGGTTGTCCATTTTATTGGCATATAGTTGCTTGTAGTAATCTCTCATGATCCTTTGTATTTCTGCAATGTCAGTTGTTACTTCTCCTTTTGCATTTCTAATTCTGTTGATTTGAGTCTTCTCCCTTTTTTCTTGATGAGTCCAGCTAATGGTTTATCAATTTTGTTTATCTTCTCAAAGAACTGCCGTTTAGTTTTGTTGATCTTTGCTATCATTTCCTTCATTTCCTCTTCATTTATTTCTGATCTGATCTTTATGATTTCTTTCCTTCCGCTAACTTTGGGGTTTTTTTGTTCTTCTTTCTCTAATTGCTTTAGGTGTAAGGTTAGGTCGTTTATTTGAGATGTTTGTTGTTTCTTAAGGTAGGATTGTATTGCTATAAACTTCCCTCTTAGAACTGCTTTTGCTGCATCCCATAGGTTTTGGTTCTTCGTGTTTTCATTGTCATTTGTTTCTAGGTATTTTTTGATTTCCTCTTTGATTTCTTCAGTGATCTCTTGGTTACTAAGTAGTGTATGTTTAGCCTTCATGTGTTTGTATTTTTTACAGATTTTTTCCTGTAATTGATATCTAGTCTCATAGTGTGGTGGTCAGAAAAGATACTTGATATGATTTCAATTTTCTTAAATTTACCAAGGCTTGCCTTGTGACCCAAGATATGATCTATCCTGGAGAGTGTTCCATGAGCACTTGACAAGAAAGTGTATTCTGTTGTTTCTGGATGGAATGTCCTATAAATATCAATTAAGTCCATCTTTTTTAATGTATCATTTAAACCTTGTGTTTCCTTATTTATTTTCATTTTGGATGATCTATCCATTGGAGAAAGTGGGGTGTTAAAGTCTCTTACTATGATTGTGTTACTGTTGATTTTGCCTTTTATGGCTGTTAGTGTTTACCTTATGTATTGCAGTGCTCCTATGTTGGGTGCATAAATATTTACAATTGTTATATCTTCTTGGGTTGATCCCTTGATCATTATTTACTGTCCTTCTTTGTCTGTTGTAATAGTCTTTGTTTTAAAGTCTATTTTGTCTGATATGAGAATTGCTACTCCAGCTTTCTTTTGATTTCCATTTGCATGGAATATCTTTTTCCATCCCCTCGCTTTCAGTCTGTATGTGTCCCTAGGTCTGAAGTGGGTCTCTCCTAGGCAGCATATATACGGGTCTTGTTTTTATATCCATTCAGCCAGTCTATGTCTTTTGGTGGGAGCATTTAGTCCATTTTTGTTTAAGGTAATTATCGATATGTATGTTCCTATTACCATTGTCTTAACTGTTTTGGGTTTGTTATTGTAGGGCTTTTCCTTCTCTTGTGTTTCTTGCCTAGAGAAGTTCCTTTAGCATTTGTTGTAAAGCTGGTTGGGTTCTGCTGAATTCCCTTAGATTTTGCTTGTCTGTAAAGGTTTTAATTTCTCCACCAAATCTGAATGAGATCCTTGCTGGGTAGAGTAATCTTGGTTGTAGGTTTTCCCACTTCATCACTTTAAATAAGTCCTGCCACTCCCTTCTGGCTTGCAGAGTTTCTGCTGAAAGATCAGCTGTTAACCTTTGGGGATTCCCGTGTATGTTATTTGTTGTTTTTCCCTTGCTGTTTTTCCCTTAATATGTTTTCTTTGTATTTAATTTTTGATAGTTTGATTAGCATGTGTCTTGAGGTGTTTCTCCTTGGATTTTTCCTGTTGGGACTCTCTGTGCTTCCTGGACTTGATTAACTATTTCCTTTCCCATAGTAGGGAAGTTTTCAACTATAATCTCTTCAAATATTTTCTCAGTCCCTTTCTTTTTCTCTTCTTCTTCTTCTTGGATTCCTATAATTCGAATGTTGGTGCATTTAATGTTGTCCCAGAGGTCTCTGAGACTGTCCTCAATTCTTTTCATTTTTTTTCTCTTTAATCTGCTCTGCAGTAGTTATTTCCCCTATTTTATCTTCCAGGTCACTTATCCGTTCTTCTGCATCAGTTATTCTGCTATTGATCCTTTCTCCATCCCAGAGATGGAGATCTCTGGGAGATTTTTGCCATTTGATAGTACATGGAGCTGGGAGGTTGGTCCACAAGAGTAAGGACCAATATCCTGAACTTGGCTCTCCCACCTCAGAGGCACAGCCCTGATTCCTGGCTGGAGCACCAAGAGCCTGTCATCCACATGGCTCAGAATAAGAGGGAGAAAAAAAGAGAAGGAAAGAAAGAAGAAGATAAAAGAAAATTAAATTAAAAAGTTATAATTATTAAAAAAATTTTTTTAAGTAATAAAAAAAAAGAAAGACGATAGCAACCAAACTAAAAAACAAATCCACCAATGATAATAAGCTCTAAAAACTATACCAAAAGAAAAGGGGGGGGGACAGACGGAACCCTAGGACAAATGGTAAAAGCAAAGCTATACAGACAAAATCACACACAGAAGCATACGCATACACACTCAGGAAAAGAGCAAAAGGAAAAAAAAAATCCTTGCTCCCAAAGTCCACCTCCTCAATTTGGGGCGATTCGTTGTCTATTCAGGTATTCCGCAGATGCAGGGTGCATCTTAGTTGACTGGAGATTTAATCTGCTGCTTCTGAGGCTGCTGGGAGAAATTTCCTTTTCTCTTCTTTGTTCGCACAGCTCCCAGGGTTCAGCTTTGGATGTGGCCCCGCCTCTGCCTGTAGGTCGCCTGAGGGCATCTGTTCATGCTCAGACAGGATGGGGTTAAAGGAGCAGCTGATTTGGGGGCTCTGGCTCACTGAGGACGGGGAGAGGGAGGGGTACGGATGCGGGGCGAGCCTGTAGTGGCAGAGGCTGGCGTGATATTGCACCAGCCCGAGGCGCGCCATGCGTTCTCCCAGGGAAGTTGTCTCTGGATCCCGGGACCCTGGCAGTGGCGGGCTGCACAGGCTCCCGGGAGGGGAGGTGTGGAGAGTGACCTGTGCTCGCACACAGGCTTCTTGGTGGCGGCAGCAGCAGCCCTAGCGTCTCATGCCTGTCTCTGGGGTCTGCGCTTCTAGCCGTGGCTCGCGCCCGTCTCTGGAGCTCCTTTAAGCAGCACTCTTAATCCCCTCTCCTCGCGCACGAGGAAACAAAGAGGGAAGAAAAAGTCTCTTGCCTCTTCGGCATCTCCAGACTTTTCCCGGACTCCCTCCCGGCCAGCCGTGGCGCACTAACCCCCTTCAGGCTGTGTTCAAGCCGCCAACCCCAGTCCTCTCCCTGCGCTCCGACCGAAGCCCGAGCCTCAGCTCCCAGCCCCGCCCACCCCGGCGGGTGAGAAGACAAGCCCCTCGGGCTGATGAGGGACCATTATACTACTCTTGCATTTTGGGGCCATTATAAAGTAAAATAGGTCGGCCCTGATCCTCTGTGCGGGAATCTCTTCACTTTGCCCCCCGCGCCCCCCGCACCCCTGTTGCTGCGCTCTCCTCTGCGGCACCGAAGCTCCCCCCTCTGCCACCCGCAGTCTCCACCTGCGAAGGGGCTTCCTAGTGTGTGGAAACCTTTCCTCCTTCACGGCTCCCTCCCACTGGTGCAGGTCCCGTCCCTATCCTTTTGTCTCTGTTTATTCTTTTTTGTTTTGCCCTACCCAGGTACGTGGGGAGTTTCTTGCCTTTTGGGAGGTCTGAGGTCTTCTGCCAGCGTTCAGTAGGTGTTCTGTAGGAGCTGTTCCACGTGTAGATGTATTTCTGATGTATCTGTGGGGAGGAAGGTGATCTCCGCGTGTTACTCTTCCTCCATCTCGAAGCTCCTCAATAATGAGCTTTTTGTTTTATTTAGTTTTCCGTTGTCTTTATGTTTTCAATTTCATTGACTTCTGCTTTTATCTTTATTAGTTCCTTCCTTCTCCTTGCTTTAGATTATTTTTCCCTTCTTTTTCTAAGTTCCTGAGTTAGGAAATTAGATAATTGATTTGAGACCTTTACTCTTCTGTAATATAAATGCTTAGAACTATAAACTACCCTATTAACACTGTTTTAGCTGCATCCCACATATTTTGGTATGTTGTATTTTTAATTGTCTAGTGATGAAAAGAAGTTTTTAATTTTAATGGCACCAAAATACCTATTTATCCTTTTATGGTTAGTGCTTTTCATGTCCTGTTTGAAAATCTTTGCTGATGTGATAAAATATTTTTCTCTTAAAAATTTTTCTTCTAGAAACTTTATTGTTTACCTCTTACATTTAGGTCCATGATCCATTTGGAATTGATATTTGTGTATGCTGTGAGGTAGGGATCAAAGTTTATTTTCTTCCATTACGTGTATATTCAAGTGTTCGAACATTATTTATTGTAAAGTCCATTTTTCCCCCACAATACTGCAGTGGGACTCTTGTCACAGTCAGGTGACTATTTATATATTGGTCTATTTTTAGATTCTCTTCCATTGGCCCATTTACAGTAGTCCACCCTTATCTGTGGGAGATATATTCCAAGCCCCCCAGTGGATGCCTGAAACCTTGGATAGTACTGAACCCTATATATACTGTTTTTTTTCCTATATATTCATACCTATATTAAAGTTCAATTTATAAATTAGGCACAGTAAGAGATTTAAAACATTAACTAATAATAAAAGAGAGCAATTTTAACAATAGAATGTAATAAAATTTATGTGAATGTGATCTATCACATAATTTCAAAGTATTTCAAAGTATCTTATTGTACAAATTTAATGCCTTTTCCATCTTAACTAAGCGTTTATCACACACTATGGCTGGAACTTATTCAGTCTAAGGTAAAACAGCAAAACTATCACAAATTGTTTTTTCCTTCTTCACAATTTAAAGGATGGAAGATTTGTTCTTTCTGTCAATCTTAGCAACCTCAGCATATAATCTTTTTCCTTCCTTATTAAGTCAAGAACATTCACCTTTTCACTTAAAGGAAGCACTTTATGGCTCCTCTTCGGCATATCCAAATTGCCAGCAACACTACTCTTGCGTTTTGGGGCCATTATAAAGTAGAATAGGGGTTACCTGAACACAAGCACTGCTGTGCTGCAACAGTAGATCTGATAACTGAGGTGGCTACTAGGTGACTAAGATTGGGATATGCTGGACAACGGGATGTTTTGCATCCTGGCCTGGACAGAATGGGTGGGCACGAGATTTCATCATGCTACTCAGAACAGCATGCGATTTAAAACTTATGAATTGTTTATTTCTGGAATTTTTCATTTAATATTTTCAGCCTGCAATTGGCCACAGGTAACTAAAATCCAGAAAGCAAAACCATAGATAAGGGGGGACTACTGTATCTTACTTTGTTTTTGAATTCTATACCTTTATAATGTCTTGGTATCTTCTACTATAAATAGTCCAGTTATTTTTTAATTTGTCAAGATTTTCCTTACTAGTCTTGGCCCTTTGCATTTTCATATATATTTTAAAATCAGCTTGTCAAATTGAAAGAAAAAAAGAAGGCTGGGGGCTTCCCTGGTGGCGCAGTGGTTGGAGTCCGCCTGCCGATGCGGGGGACACGGGTTCGTGCCCTGGTCCGGCAAGATCCCACATGCCACGGAGCGGCTGGGCCCGTGAGCCATGGCCGCTGAGCCTGCGCGTCCGGAGCCTGTGCTCCGCAGCGGGAGAGGCCACAACAGTGAGAGGCCCGCGTACCGCAAAAAAAAAAAAAAAAAGCTGGGATTTTGATTGGAGTTTCATTGACTCTATAGATCAATTTGAAGAGACTGATGCCTTAACACTAGTGGGTCTTTCAGTCCGTGAGCATGAGCATGGTATATTGCCCCCACTCCCCACCTACTTAGGTCTTGTTAATTTCCTTCAGGAATTTTTTTGTAGGTTTTCATGTAGAAGTCTTGCTCACCAACTGTTAGATTTATTCACAGATATTTGATGGTTTTGATGCTATTGTAAATGGTCCTTTTAAAATTACATGTTCTATTTTGCTAGTATATAGAAACAAGTCATTATTTTATACTGCTATTATATCCAGTGATGCTGTCAAATTCACTTACTATTTATAATAGTCTAGATCCTGATGGATTATGTACATATACAATCATAACATAGATGTCTAATCACAATTTTATTGTATTTTTGCTCTCCAGTTATTATACTTTTTAATTTCTTTTACTTACTTTATTGCCCTGGCCAAGACCTCCAGTATAATATTGAACACAAGTGATGAGAGTGGACATAGTTAAGAATATTTTGAAAATCTAGGTACCCAGGTCTTATCCCCTCAGAATTCCATAGATCCAGGTTGGGAGCCTGAAAAATGTACATTTTAACAAGTATTCCACGTGATATTGATGTAGAGGTATCCTAGAAGCACACTTTCAGTAATATTTTTATTTTTATTTTTTATTTTTTTGTGGTACACGGGCCTCTCACTGCTGTGGCCTCTCCCGTTGTGGAGCACAGGCTCCGGACGCACAGGCTCAGCGGCCATGGCTTACGGGCCCAGCCGCTCCGCGGCATGTGGGATCTTCCCGGACCAGGGCACGAACCCATGTCCCCTGCATTGGCAGGCGGACTCTCAACCGCTGTGCCACCAGGGAGGCCCTGAGTAATATTTTTAAAGGATAAGCTTCTCACCTGAAGAGTTAGTCAGGATGAAATATTACACTCTTCTTTCTTCCTCCCCTCCCCATCTCCATCCTCTTCCATGCCGGTGATGGATGTATAAAATGTTATTTTTTGAGCCCCTTATTGTGCTGCCTCTCTTTTTCTGACTCTAGCTCTGGATATAACATGCATATAAGTGTCTTTAGTGTTAAAATATTGACTGGCTTTAGGAAAAAAAAGAAAACAGAAAGAAACAAAAATGGCCCTTATCCTGAGTCAGCAATCACATTCAAAAAGAGCAATCTTAGAAAATAAAAACAAACAAACAAAAAAACCCACTGTATTTGGAAGTTGTTGAGGTCATGGTTGAATTCAATCCCTTCTATACACACACCCACATCCACACATCCACACACACGCAAACCACCAACAATCATATGGGTGTTACCACCTGATGCAAACAGTATGAGGAAAAAGAAACAGATTCTAAAGGATGTATAGTTACATAAAACAGAGTTGAACAATATGAAATCACTTGAGAGAAGTATGGATACCATGTGGTTTCCTAAATATAATTGGTTACAAATCAAAGGAGCAATGTATTTTCTTAGATTAAGAGACAAAATACGCCATGGATATTTATGGAAAGAAGTAGAGATACAAGAATAGCTGTAAATACTTATAGAGTATTAGAGTTCGGTAGGGCCTTAAGGTCACGTTGTCTGATGCTTACATTTTTTTCCTACCAGTTTTATTGAGATATATACAGCACTGTATAAGTTTAAGGTGCACAGCATAATGATTTGACTTACATACATCATGAAACGATAACCACAATAAGTTTAGTGAACATCCATCATCTCATATGGATACAAAGTAAAAAGAAATATATTTAACCTTTTGACGAGAACTATTAGCACGTACTTCTTAACAACTTTCATATATGAGATACAGCAGTGTTAATTATATTTATCCTGTTGTATATTACATCCCTAGTACTTATTTATCTTATAACCTGAAGTGTGTACCATTTGACCACCTTCATCCAATTCCCCATCCCACTCCCACCTCTGGTAACCACAAATCTGATCTCTTTTTCTATGAGTTCATTTGTTTGTTTATTTTTGAAGTATAATTAACCTACAACACTATGTTAGTTCCTCGTGCATGACATAGTGATTCCATATTTCTATACATTTCAAATTGGTCACCATTGATAAGTCTAGTTACAATACGTCACCATACAAAGATATTACATACTTACTATATTCCCCACAATGTACGTATCGTACCCATGATTCACTTATTTTGTGACTGGAAGTTTATACCTCTTAATCTCCCTCACCCATTTCTCTCACTCCCCAATCCCTTCTCCCAGCAACCACCAGTCTATTCTCAGCATCTACAACTCCACTTCCATTTTGTTATGTTTGTTCATTTGTTCTTCATGTAAGTGTGATCACATGGTATCTGTCCTCCATCCCATCCAGGTCCATCCACGTTGCCACAAATGGCAAGACCTCATTCTTTTTTATGGTTGAGTAATATTCCACTGAATATATATACCACATTTTCTCTATCCATTCATCCATTGATGGGCACCCAAGTTGTTTCCATATCCTTGACACTGTAAGCAGTGCTGCAGTGAATAAAGAGTTGGACATTTCTCCTCAGATCCACATTTTTGTTTACTTTGGACAAATACCCAGGAGCAGAATTGCTGTATTGCACGGTAGTTCTATTTCCAACTTTCTGAGGAACCTCCACACTGTTCTCCGCATCCTTGACAACACCTGCTATTTGTTATCTCCCCAATAAAAGCCATTCTGACAGGCATGAAGTGACATCCCACTGTGGTTTTAACTTGCATTTCCCTAATGATTGGTGATATTGGGCATCTTTTTATGGGCCTGCTGGACATTTGTCTTCTTTGGAAAAATGTCTGTTTTACATCCTCTGCTCATTTTTTAATCGAGTTGATTATTTTTTTATGTTGAGTTGTATGATGCTTTGTATATTTGGGATATTAACTCTTTATCAGATATATCATTTGCAAATATCTTCTCCCATTCAGTAGGCAGCCTTTTCATTTTGTTGATAGTTTCCTTCACTGTGCAAAAGCTTTTCAGTTTGGTGCTGTCCCATATGTTTATTTTTGCTTTTGTTTCCCTTGCCTCAGGAGACATATCAAAAAAAATATTGCTAAGACTGTTGTCAGTGGGCATACTTCCTATGTTTTCTTCTAGGAGTTTTATGGTTTCAGGTCTTACATTTAAGTCCATTTGGAGTTTTTTGGGTTTTGCTTTTTGTTTTTGTCTATGGTGTGAGAAAGTAGTCCAGTTTGATTCTTTTGCAGGTAGCTGTCCAGTTTTCCCAACACCACTGATTAAAGAGGCTGTCTTTTCCCCATTGTGTATTCTTGCCTCTTCTGTCACGGATTCATTGAACGTATAAGCGTGGGTTCATTTCTGGGTGCTCTATTCTGTTCCTACAACCTATGTGTCTGCTTTTGTGCCAGAGGTTGCACTTCTCTAGCTGAGGGGACAGGGTGACTTACCCAGTGGTACTTGGTGAGGTAGTGGTAGGACTGGAAGCAGCCTCCACCAGCCCTGATTCCCACCTCAGGGCTCTTCCCCTGATGTTACTTAGTCCGATATTTTATGATGAAAGGTCATATATATGAAAGGAATCCAAGAATAAAGAATGTGGAAACATTGGGACAAGCCCACAAGAGTAAGAACTTCATAAAGGAGTGAATCCTTCATACAGGATAAGAGTGAGATACATGATCTGGGACTGACTTTGTAGGGGAATTATAAAAAACTAAGAAATATGGGAGAGAAAAAGAGAGGCAAAGTGAAAAGATAATGGGAAAACTTAGATGAGACAAAGAAGACAGTAAATTATGGAAGCCAAAAAACTGGAAGGTAATAGTCAGAAATGAAAATATCGTAAGATAATTCAAGAACGTGGGGATAGATGTAGTATTTTTATGTCTCTTTTGAAAAAATATATCTAGAATTATTTCAATAGTAATAGTCCATATGAAAGAGATAATATGAAAGTACATTTAAACTCTTTTGAAGAGAGGTAAACCTAAAATTGTAGCATTATTAGTTCCTAATCCTCTAAAATGTTGAATGAATAAGAAACAGAAATTCAAATATTTATTTCTCTATGTGAAGAACCATTATTATGTAACATCAAAGAAACAGAGAAAGCTAAGACTAGGTATTCCTTCAGATGACTTTATTGTTTTTTTTTTTTAAAGACATGGCTGATGAATGAAAATACAAGGGGTTGGGGAATCCCAAACAATTTGAACAATCAGATAGCGCTGCATTAATTCAAAGAGAGGTATAGTTTATACAGTATGCAGAACTGTTGGAGTTTATTTCCCTACTTTTGCACGTCCTTAAGAGCTTGCACCTAAATGTTAAAATCACATTGGTTTGCAGCCTGATTAATCATCGAAAAGCATTAACCTTCATGGTTCATTTGATGAGCCAAATACCCCTGTTGTTCCTCCTGGGATAGGAGGCATCCATTTTTAATCTATGTTTAACAGAGATAAATGGGAAATAATAAGGAGGCAAGTATCATAGAAAATGAATTTAAAATATGGATAGTCAACCAAATATATCTACTTAGCAAATCAATGTACTGGTTAAAGACAGGATTTGAGGTCAGGCATGGATTTGGTCCCCAATTTAGCTACTCATTTACTCATTAGTTACATGACCCTCCTTCGCTCCTTTTTTCCCATTCTCTCCTTCCTTGCTCCCTTGCTTTCTCCCTCTCCTCTCTTTTTTGTATTAAAAGAATATCTATTGAGCATTTACTACGTACTGGATTCATGCCACAGACTAGTGGGTCAGTTATCTCACATTCCTGAGGGAGAACATGGAAAGTTGATGGGGAAGAAATTCGTGGTGTACAAAACAAGGAAATGTACAGATGCAGAAATGAGTCAGCCTTGTTTGGACAACTCTGAACAGACTGTAGGGAAATAATGAGATGAATTTGGAAAGCCAGATGGAAGTCAGGTCATAAAGGGCCCCGAATGCCAGGATATGCATTTTCAAATTAACACGCAGGGAACCGGCTATTAGAAATCTAGTGATTAGGAAGTTAGTCTAGTACAGGGAGGCCAAAGGAGGAGATTATTTCAAGAAGGATAGATTACTCAAGAAAGAAATGGACTTAACTGTTGAAAGGATGTTGATGACCTTTAAAGTAACTTTGACTGAGTGGTGGGGATAAAAAGTAGTGGTAGGGATGCAAGGAGGGGATTAAGAGTGAAAAAATGAAGCCTATGGGGCCAAGCGTTCCACAGGAAGGGTAAACAGAATGGGAGAGAAATAGTATGGTAGAGATTGAGGAGGCGGCAAGGCTAGGGCAGATGGAGAGTTACTACCTATGTGTGAAGTGAGAGACCAGCGTAAAGAGACTGAAGATTCTAGGGCGGGCGCAAGGATACAGGGTGAGAATTAGAAACGACAGGTGAAATGGAGAGGGAAGTCTTGCAGAGCTGAAGCAGTACTTCATCCTCTGAGATTGAAGGGCATGAATTGACACTGAGATTTCCTTTGCAGCAGGGAGGGAATCAAGGTAACATTTATCTGTGTACTCCAGGTGGGCTCTCATTAGAAAGAAATGTGGCAACGTCGGGCCACAAGAAGACGTGACTGAAGCTGCCGGAAGACAGACATCAAAGAGTTGAGCCCATCAATAGGTTCAGTAGGGGCAGCGAACCATTGTGACTCACACTCCAGAAACCTTTCTAGGTTTGGCTGCTGTGTAACATGGGAAGGTTGCAGTGCAAACATTCAAAGAAATGTAAGGTGCCCTTGATCTTCACCTTCTCCTTCAGAAACAATGGTAGAGAGTTATAGAGATTCCAGGTCCAATCCAAAGACTATTATTCATGCTCTAAATCGCCAAATAAAAAGCCGAATGGGTACTTCCGTAGAGCTAAACATATCCTAGAAACCCGTGGTGGTAAGAAAGCCACTCAATTCTGCATGAATATGTCTAGTCTACATTCAGAATATCAACTCTAGAAACTTTACTGCCAAACTGCCCCCAAAGTTATATACACTTTCCCTCTGTCCTCCACCTCTAGGGCTCAACGGGGGCCTGCAAGAGAGCTTCCAGGGAGTCCAGATCTGGTTCCATCTCTATTTGAGCTCCAGGTTGGGGAAGAGGGAGCAGAGGGGTACTCGATATAGCGTGCTCTCTTCCATGACCAGCTGGGCCTAGGCTCGCACCCCAGGAATAATAACTCACGCAAGGAAAGCTGAAGCTGGGCTATCTGGTCGGGCATCCTCAGCCCAGAGAATCCTGTGGGTTGAGGAGACCCTCGTGTGCACTTGAAAAGCAAGCGGAGTAAGTGCATTTGGCGGGAGAGGGCACAGTGCTGACTGGGCATCCTTGCTTTGGAGTCCTCCCTTTCGCATTAGCCTACCTGTGCCAAGAGCTGAGAACTGGGGCTGCGGGTAGGAGGCGGGGTGTCCGTCCGGGGCACTGACCCGTTGGCCCTGTGGCTGAGTGCAATGACGGGGAGCCCTGAGCATAAGCCGGGCCTGGGCCGATCCCTGCTCCAGTCCATAAATCCTTAACGGGTTTTCTTTCTCTCCCCTCACCCTTTTCTCTCCTTTGCTCTCTTTCTTTCTCTCTCCCTCTTCTCTCCTTTCCCCTCTCTTCCCCCTCCCTCCCCGCCCCCTTTCCCTTCCTCTCCCATCCCCCTCTGCCCTCCCCCTTGCCCTGCGGGTGAGCCTCTTCCTTCCCCTCCCCCCCTTTTTCCGCCTCCCTCCGTCTCTCTCCATCTCCTCCCTCAGCTCGCCGGGCGACCCTGCTTCTGCCTCCCACATTAATGGCGGCATCTTCGGAGGACGATATAGACCGGCGGCCCATCAGAAGAGTCCGCTCCAAGAGCGACACTCCGTACCTCGCGGAGGCCAGGATCTCCTTCACCCTGGGGGCAGGTGAGGACGAAGCTCTTGCCTTGCTCTCTCCGCCACGCCGCTTCCTTCCCTCCTCCCCGGCTGGCTCGGCCCCCAGCCCCTCCTGTGGTCCCCCTCCCCCTCCCGGCCGTGCCCTCCCCTGCGCCCCACTTCCTACCCAGCCGGGTCCCTGGCGCTCGCTCGCTCGCTCTCTTTGTGTGCCGAGTAAGGAGGTGTGTGTGTGTATGTGTGTGTGTGTGTGTGTGTGTGTGTGTGTGTGTGTGTGTGTGTTGAGTAGGTGGGGGAGGGTAGTGCGTGGAGCCCTGCCTCCGCCGGGGAGTCGCACGCGGGCTTTCCCCTTCCTTGAAGCGAAGGATGTGTTGTCACTGATAACAATGATCGTAGGCGTAGCCGAGAGCTGGGTCGGGATGCTCCACCGGCTGTGGGCAGAGGGTTTGGCAAGGCTCCGCTGGTGTGGTTTGCTGGTGGGGCTACTACAGGGTGGAACTTGTTGGTGACGTTCAGACTCTGGTGATTTTGCCGGGTTGATACACGCCTGCTGCGGTTTTGGAGTGAGGAGGGGCCGGGCGGGGATCACAGCTGGGAACGGGACCAAGCACTTGGCAAGCAACCGTAGTGATGATAATAATAGTATGGTCTATAGGATGCATATGGGGTGATGATAGGAAGCTGTCACTGGAACTGGTGCCCAAAGTGGCCCAGATGGAATTAAGTGAAAAGGGTAACTGACGTGGAGGAGGGAGGGAAAGAAGGGGGAAGGAGAAGAGAGGAGGACGGAGGAAGGAAGGGAAGGGGAGAGGGCCGGAGAGAGGGAGGAAGGAAAAGGAAGGGAGGGAGAAAGAAAGAAGGAAGAAATGAACCACAGAGAAGACTGAGGGATTCAGGGAGTCAAACTGAGAGCTGGCAGGGTTACCTGAAAGGAAGCACCCAGTGTCCGCTGTCTCCACTGCTGCTGCAGCTCCGGATTCACAGGCAGACCTCACCTCCTGTTACTAGTAGATGGTCACTATCACCCAGAGGAAGTTGTTCGCTACTAACTTCACGGGGCTGCCTTTTCTGAAAGACTGCTAAGTCTCTCCCTCCAAGCTTGTGTCTCTTCCTTTCTAGAATCCCTTGGTATTCTCGCAACTCCAGTGCAAAAAGAGTGAGGGCATTTCCTGAAGATCCTCCTTCAAAATAAGTTTAAAAAGAACATGATATCAATACCTTTTTCTTTAGGAAACTCAGCCCTTGAAAATGGAACTGAATCAAACAAAGTGTGTGTGTGTGTGTGTGTGTGTGTGTGTGTGTGTGCGCGTGCTGGAACAAAGAGAAACTTCAGATAATGACTATTTTACACATTATTGAGAAGTTTGAACAACAGAGAAAACTCTGCATAAAGAAACAAGATGTGTTGGCTAAGGAACCATATTTTATGACCGATAGGATGGTAACTGAATGTGCCGAAGTAGCCAAGTTCTTTGGAGTGTAATTTTCCTGTCTCGATGATTTTGATTTTTTTAACCCTGTGTTTTCTCGTCACCCCTGAAATGTTTGCCTCTGGATTTGGCACTGGAGAAAGAGGACTTTATTGGAGGAGGCTTTGACAGTTTTTGTGGTAGGCTGTAGTAGCCTATGGTCTCCGTTTGGAACTATTAATCCTTCACTTGTATGTTCCAGGTTCAGAATATGATGTGAGGGGTCTTGGAAAGGACTGAGAAGAGTTCCTTTTAGGATTGAGATTGTTTTCTGACCCAGAGAAATTAAGAATTATTCCTTTGCTATCAAACTCTGGTATATTCCCTTGGTGTCTTTGGCTTGGCAGAGAAGGAAAGGGGCTTAAGAGGCAGTTAATAAGGTTCTTTACCTACTACTGGTGCTTTTACAACAAAATAATAAAATAAAGCACTAAAAAAGAGTTTCAAGTTTCTGCTACTGTTGAGTTGGGCTGAACCCTTTTGCCACCAGATTAAAGCCAGTGACTTGCAGTCTTTTATCCTGCGTAAATTGCTCTGGAGGCCAATGAAAAGATTGGACTTTTCAGACAAGACTTGTCTCCCTTCCATCTGGAAATAAACAAGCCAAACGAGCTCCCAGTCCCTTATGAATAAGTTCCTTAGAGTAGCCTTAAAAGCACAGTGTCAAGAAAGACAGCAGCAAGAAAGAGGAATGCGGTGGGAGAGGATGTTTCTCAAGGACGGAGGAGGGCAGTTGTTGAGGGTTCTGCTCTGCGACTAGGGGAGCTGTCCTCTCGGTGGTGCTGAAGCCAAGGGCTGGGTGAGAGGCGTGACTGTGAGCCCGACAGCAGAGGGAGGGGTGCTCAGTCCCTCTCTGTGATGGAATCCCAGGGAAAACGCGCACGGTCTGGCCACCGAAAACTTTTCTATCCCTGCCCACCTACGTTTGCCGCCTGTTTACTACGCCTCACGCCCACTGCTCCACTGCTCACATCGGGAGGTTTTGCTCTAATTTTGTGCCGGCAGCTCACTCCTGGGGCTTTGTTGATTTTCCAGCTGGCTTCGGGCTGCTTTTCTGACATAGTAAGATCTACTCGCAGATGTGCCTTTCCCTCGCGTTTAAAAGTAATTGTAACCCCCGGTTTAAAAAGCAAACAGCCTTGTTTATCTCCTTGAGCAGCAACTTGCAATTAAACTATTAGCGTCGTTATCAGCATTGCTGAAGAGAGGAGCCTGCATACTCTGGATAAATTACATAATTTGGGCATAGAGAGAATTTTGTTTGTCTCTTAACAACAATTTATAAACGGATTAAGCAAGGAAGCTTTCATCTGCCCTTTCTTCCCGCTCCTCTCCTACCCCTAGTCACTTACTCTTTATTCTTTCCAGAGAAATTCTTTATTGGTTTAAACTATTTATGTTTAGCATTCCCTTTCTCACACCCACTCATTTTATATAAGCCCATGTTTAATATTTGAGAGGTTTAGTAATGCTTCAAGGAAATAAATGTACACATATTCATTTTACTTGGAAATCATGATATCATGAAATCATCTGGGGACCAACTCCCTTAAAACTAATGTGTACACTTGCCAGATAAAGTGGACTGAGCATTTTGAATATTGATTCAATACTTAAGCATTCCTTCAACTACACCCTGTCCCTGATGGTACTTATTAATATCATTTCAGAAGTAACTCCACAGCTTGAGTGAAGCATATAATCCTACAGTCCCAAGTCCGTCAAAGAATAGCAGCAAAATGTGGGTCTATCATCACTTTATGAAGATGCTAATTTCAAGGTTCAGTCTAAATTGAGAGAGTAGAGAACACAATTTTTTTCTGAACCATGACTTCATTTTTCGAAACGAGCCTCTTTTGTAGGCTTTTTACCTTCTATTTAGCATTTAGTATATGCAAACATTGATAGTTGATTGTTTGCTGAAGATAGTATACATGCTAGAGAGAATGAAGCCAACATATTTGCTGAAAGTTACTCAGACACGTTAGCTCTCATTTAAAACACTGGAAGAAGTTTTTTTTTCCCTGAGAAATTCAAATGTGTTAAAAGGACATCGTGTAACAGAAGAGTGTGTGCACACTACTCGTAGCAAGTGTTTCTAATTGTGTTCTCACTCCGTAATGAACATCACTGGCATTTAGCTCGTAAGAACTTACCCTGCCTCATGAGGTCGTTCATTCACCGCATTGAAGTGAATGCAATGTAGATTTGCAGCTCATCTAGCAAATATTTCCCCATGGGCTAGTTTATTCTATTTATTTTTACTTTAACAGTATATAGAAGAATATTTGATACATAGAAGGTACTGAAACAGAAAGGTTCTCCATAATTACACACCAAAACGAATGAAAGTGTTGTGATACATAGAAGATTTAAGCACATCTAAAAGTTCTTAAAGAGATGTCAAAAGAAGGAAAGCTAGTGCTAGGATGATATAGGATTGTTTAAAACACAAAACCAATATTTTGCACTGTTGAGAAGAGTAAGTACTTCTCTAATCATGTGTATGTTTAACCTTTGTTGACATTTCAGAATTGCTTTGTGTGTATGGAGGAGACTTTGAATTAATAGCGTGGTCAACCCCAGAATACTTACCCTCTTCGGAAGGCTGAGATCTGTTTTTGTCCCTGACGTTAGCCAGAGGTATTTGTTTCTGACTCCCATTGGTCTCCTCCACTCTTTCAGGCCTAGAAGAAAATTGCAGTCAGAAGTGGCTTTCCTCTGGCTACTTTTTTTTTTGCGGTACGCAGGCGTCTCACTGTTGTGGCTGCTCCGAGGCATGTGGGATCTTCCCGGACCGGGGCACGAACCCGTGTCCCGTGCATCGGCAGGCGGACTCTCAACCACCGCGCCACCAGGGAAGCCCCCTCTCTGGCTACTTTTAAGAATGGCTGGGTCAGTCATATTAAGTTTTAAACTGAGATCCCTTTTCTACCTCTCTTGAGGAGGAAGACCTTTATCCCTTAGCTAAATTATAAAAGTCCTGATATTGAGAAGTGACATCTCAGAATGTGCTATTGTCATTTAGCGATGAGGACTGTCTCTAGAAGAAATTGTGAATATTGTCATGCTGAACCAATCTGAAGGTCTTGGTAAACATTCTCCTTCACTCTTTCGCTGAGGAATGCCTATGCATGTATCCCTCACAATGTTTTTGTTACTGATTTCAAATTGAAGGCAGAGCATGTGGGTCTGGCTTTTATATGGTGGACCCCAAATCTCCTTTAAAGTATTGCTTCTAGCTTTCAGTAGCCAGAATCCAAGTAGCTGACCATGTAGCTGACCAGGAGCCTCTATAGTGGGGCTCTCTGAAGGTTTGTCCTCCTTCTGTGTCATTGGAAAAGCTAGCTAACCCGATAATCTCACTATGTCATGCATTAAGGTGGTACTAATGAAGACCACTCCAGATAACATAAATAATATACACGAGGTACAGAAAAGTGAGTAATTAACACCAAGAGAAAACAGGAAACCCTTTGCCGTGAATGTTTAACTTGTCTGCTTACGATGTCATTGTTTCAACAACAATTCATACATTTATGAGATAACTAAGACATGAAATCTGAGTCGCATGGTTCAATTTTCTTAGGATCTTTTGATCTGGGCACTGTTAAAAAATTTTTTTTAACATCTAAGTATTGTATTTACTATTATCACTAAATGCTAGGTTTCTTGTTTGGTTTGTCTGTATATGCCCATATATTCTAATTTCATGGAAGACGATGGAGGTGTGTCTTATATAAAAAATAAGAATCAGGAGTCAGAAGAACTGATTCTAATCTCTTCCTCTAAGACCGTAGGCAAGTCATTTAACCTTTGTGGGTTTGATTCACTCAGCTCTAGATTTTTAAATCTCGAAAGTCCCATCCAATCTAAAAAAATTGTGTGAATAATTGGCCCTTCTAACTCTGGCTGTGCTAATGGATACATACTATGCCACTGATTTTATGTATAGTCTAATGTATGGTATAAAACATATAGACTAACATAATTACAATAAGAATTAAAATATTTGATCAAAGCTAAGTTATAAAAATAAGTTTGATTAAAAGAATAATTAATATATATTATAGTAATTTAAAATAAATTATTAATAATAACTAAGAATTGCCAGAAGGCACATTTATATGTACCATATTAATCAAAATGTTTTAAATTTGAATATTCAGGGATTAGAGTCTTTAACACAGTTGATGCTCCGTAAGTGTTTGTTGTGTGGTTGAATATGGTACTAGAGAAAGCTTAGCAATAAATGGAAAGTCAGGAAACTAAATATTAATCCAGTTCCCAATTGGCATTTCAAGTCTCGTAGCCTGTTCTTTCATAATTAAAATGAAATGAGTATACCTATAAGATCTATAGTTTCCCTTTATCCTTTTAAATTACCAGGGAAGGGAAATATGTATGCAGACTAGCTAAATGGCAAGATTCAATCAAGCTGCAATGTACCCTTTTGGAATTCACAAATAGAAGAATCCTAACTTCTAGGCACTGTCTGTGAAACTTGACCATGAACTACAAAGAACTTTGTGTCCTTTTTCTTCACAGGCATATAAGCTGACAGGAGCAAATAAACTGTTGGTCAGAATAAGTGCACATTAATAGATTTACATACATACATTTTAATACTAACCAAAACTATTTTTAAGTTCCTTATGGAGTTATTCTTTGATATACGCAACTTCAATTCGTCATAATTTATTGTGCAAGTAAAATAATTAAAATTCAAATGGGAAGAGAAGATAACTTGTAGAGCTATTTTTCTCTTTGATTAATAAAGTGACATAGGGAACATACATTATAGCCAGTGTTACGTATAAACTGAAGAGGGTCTGAAGGGACAAATAATAGATATAAGTTTTTCCTCATTGTATGATACAAGAAAAACTCTAGAATTTTCATATTTTGTTTCATATCCCCTCCATCCACTTTAGTAGGTGATAAAGTGGATATGATTTCCAGGGTGTGGGGGGGAAATGTGGGCCATGTTGACATTTTAATTGCTTTAATTTATAAGTCTTTTATATAATGAAGGATAGTTAAAATAAAAGGCAAAATCGATTTTGTGGCCTTTTTGAATGATGATGGATTCAGTTGCATGACTTTCACACAGGTTCTCAAAGGACAAGAGGAATAATCTCATGCTAGTAGTTATTTAATATTTATGAAGGCAAGTATTGTGTAAAAGCCTGTAGATTTCCTATTGATCTTTTCACGTTTGTATACCTTATACTAACAATTCAGTAGCAGAATCTTTGAACATTAAATACCTGGGCTGTAATTGCAGACATGAGGATTCAATATACAGTCAACCCTTTGTATCCATGGTTCTGAATCTACGGATTCAACCAACTGCGGGTTGAGAGCACATTATTTCTGGATGTTTATCAATCAAAGGGCAACAAGTCGGTTTAATACTCCATCATGGTTTATTCAAAAATATAGAAAAAGCCTTGCTATGTTTGAATTTATCCCTTATTCCATCTGGGCCTGTTTTGGAGATGAGGGGAGGATGGAGGAAGGTGAGAAGAAATAATAATATATAATATTCATTCATTCAACAAATATTAATTTAGAAGTTGAGACAACTTTTTAGACCCTTGGGATACATTAGTGATGAAAACAAAAACATCTTACCCTCATGAATTTTAACTTCTAAAAGTGGCTTATGGACAGTAGACAATACCATAGTTAAGTAAGTTGTATAGTATTTCATAGGTTAAGTGTTAAGGCAAAAATAAAGCAAACTAAGAGTATAAGGCATATGGGGACAAAGAAAGGGACGGATTGCAGGATAGGCAACACTGAGAAGAGGGAATCTGAACAAAGTTCTCCACAGTAGAGGAGGGAATGAGCACTGTCAATATGGGGCGGAAGAGAAGGCGGAGAGAACGGAGGGGAAGCAAGTGTAAAGGCCCTAAATCAGGAGCATTCCCGGTGTGTTTAGGACCTGGCAAGGAGCCCAGCTTGGTTGGAGAGGAGTGAATCAAGTGGTAGGAGGGAACGGGGACTAGATTACAGAGGATCCGGTGGGCCATTGCCCACTCATGGTGAAATGTGGTACAAGGCAGGGATTTGAGCACAAGAGAACATGATCTGAAATAGATTTTAAAAGGATCACTTGGGCTGCTGTGTTAAGGACAGACGATAGTGGGGCAAGGAGGAAGCAGGGCAGCTGGTTTGGAAGCTATTACAGTAATCCAGAAAGATGGTGCTGGCTCAGCAGCAGGGTACAGCGGAAGCAGTGAGCAGTGGTCAGATTCTATAGGTATTTGAAGGTATAGCGAACAGGCTTTTATGGTGGATTGAATGTGGGTTGTGAGAGCAGGAGAGGAGCAAGGAGTACCTCAAGGTTCAGCCTGAGCCACTGAAAGGATAGAAAGGGCCAATTAGGGGCGTGGGGTATGGTCAGGAGTGCAGATACAGACATAGCAAGTGTGAGATGTCTACTATACATCCAAGTGGAGGTATCCAACAAGCAGTTATACAGGTCTAAGGTTAAACTGAAGTCTGGCCCAGAAATAAATATTTGAGCTGTCAGCATATATAGAGGGAGCCCTTACAGAGGGCTTCATCACCATTTCCTCACTTATTTTTCGTAATGACCCTATGAGATTGGCATTATTATTACTCTTCTTATTTCATCCATGTGAAAACTAAGCCACAAAGAGGTTAAATAACTTAAGCTAATAAGGGGAGTAAGAGGAAGAATTAGAATTCAGATCCTGTTTTATAGGACTTCAAAATCTGTATTTTTAATGGGGATGATTTATTATAAGAGAGCAAGCTTTCGTTATCAGCTTTGCTTGGAGGTTACATTTGAAGCTGAACATGTCTAAGGGAAAGAAAGAGATGGAACTAGCGGTGCATCCTAGCTCAGTATTTTATAAAATGTTTGGCTAGGATTCACTGTAAGAAGTGCATTTTATATCACCTCACATACATATTGAGAATTGGAATAAAATGTTTCTCAAAATACCCTTATAAGTCACAAATGTACTCTGATGTTTTCTATATTATCCTATCCCATCCCTTCCCACTCTGTTTTATTCTAACATATTTTAGTTATAAGAATGCTAGTTTTAACTCATCTAAAGGATTTTATAACCCCCAGTTTAAAAAACATTACTTGATAGTTTTCTTGGAGTGATTTCTGAACTCGGAAAAAGCTTTTGCAAGGAAATCCCTCTTTAGGACTTCCACTATCCCCGTAAGAGTGTGGTCAATTCATTCTCTTACCTGGATGTGAATCAAGGTAAAAGAGAAAAACCCTAAGGTCTGTGCCAACTTAGCTACCGGACACAGTAGACACAGAGCCCAGGTTCACAATACATTTAGAGGCCCAAAAAAGTGTTTTAATCTTTTAAAGTCAGAAGAAAAAATAAATATAAGCCAGCCTGTTTTACATATGTCTTTATACCAACACATAATATTTTGTAATACTTATAAAGTATAGTTTAAAAATGTTTTGTGGTAAAAGACAAATGTGCATAGGACCCACAAAAGTCATAATGAAGCTCTACAAAGGGTGGAAAGAGAAGCAGTGAGAAAAAAATTGTTTTTCAACGTAGGATAGTGTCTATAAGAATATACTCTGGAGCTAGACTTTTTTGGGTTCAAAACCCTACTTTATCACTTACTAGCTGTGTGGCCTTGGGCAAGGCATTTAACCCCACCCCGCCTCAGTTTTCTCACCTGTAAAATGGGACAAATAATGGAGACCACCTTAGAGGTTTGCTAAACTTGGAGCCGGGGAGGGATAAATTGGGAGGTTGGGATTGACATATACACGCTACTATACATAAATAGATAACTAGTAAGAACCTGCTGTATAGCACATGGAACTCTACTAAATACTCTGTAATGACCTGTAGGGAATAGAATCTAAAAAAGCGTGGCTATATGTATATGTATAACTGATTCACTTTGCTGTATGGCAGAAACTAACACAACATTGTAAATCAACTATACTCCAATAAAAATTAATTTAAAAAACGTGGAAAAACTTAGAATAATTCCTGCCACATAGTGAGTATTCACTACACAAAGTGCAGAATGAACTCCATTATTCCTTTATGTTTCTGTGTTCTGCCTCACCTTTATTCTATTCTTCTAACATACTACCAAAAAGAAAAATTGCCTCTCTAGGTACCACATCTTACAAGACCAAATGAGCTACAGATTCAGAAAGTCTCATATAAGGAAAAAATTTTCTTTACTAAATTTTACGCCTATTCAATCCTTCTTGCTTACACTACAGAATGAATAGAACCTGCCCAAAATGAGAAAGTCACCCTCAAACTCTGAAAGTTAAGGAAATTTACATTAAAGATAGTCTATCGTCCAACTAGAGTTAAATGGATCATCTTTGAAATGTCTTTCGCAAATGGCCACATGGAAATGGCCACCTGAGGAAAAACCTACTGGACTTTCCAACAATCCTCTAAACTTGGAGGAGGTGGTGTGAGGGGAGAAGGAAAAAAGAAGAGCAAACGAAGAAATACAGGGAGAGAAGAGGAGGGAGACAGAAAAACAAAACTTCTCAGTTTGAGAAAGGCATCCATATAGGTCAGGAGAGCACATCAAAAATCATAGAATCTTGGCTTTTGAGAGTCAAGGGGAATATCTTCTCTTCCTTGAGTAATCAACACAAGGGTTCTGTGCTGTGGTTGGAGATATGCTTGTTCCCAAATCTGAGTCTGCTGCATATGAGCTGAATCGTCTCTGAATCTTTGAACCCTGGGAGATGGGGTAACACTCTCTGTCTAATCCCCACTGTTACTTTGAGGACCAAATGTGAAAATGCTTTGCCAATAGCTAAGTGCCCTAAAAAGGCAAGAAACAGATGTAGTCTGGGTGAATGGGACAGCTTAAATGCCTAGCTCTGACACAAATAAAGCACAAGAATAAAAATGTGAAAAATAGACTAATTCTACTTAAAATAATGCCTCTGCCTTGGCCTAACAGTCCAGAAAGACTGAATACAGCATCTACCGATTTATAAATTTAGGTTCTGTTCATACCTCCACTGTCAATCTCATTATTGTATGAAATGCAGTCACTCTAGGATACTATTATCCATCCATAAGAAACAAAGGGCTTGAATTTTTACAAGTGTCGGTGAATTGCAGAAGTTTTTCACTTCTTAGTGTAGTCCCAGGCTCACTTCAACTTTCCACTTGATAGTAGTTCTCGAGAAGGTACCTGTCGTATTCAAGCTACAAGTAACTGTACTGCACAGTAGAACTGCCAGCCAGTGCCGTGTGGGGTATTAGGTCACCTTGGCCTTCTGCAGACTCTCAGACAAATGGCTCTTCTTTCACAATCTCCTCTCCCCTTTTCTTCACCCTCTCCCTCTTCCCCCAACTGAATGTCCTGCTTATTTGTTTTGACCTTAAAAAATACAACCAGAGGTTTCAAGGCAAAACCTTCATTCCTAAGAGAGAGAGAGGGGGTTAAATGTCCTCAGTGTTCTCCGTGGAAGTCTAGGGCTGTTCCTTACCTCCCCCTCCAACCACAGAATTATAGTTTGCACAGCTGTGGGACCAGCTGCTCTGTATTCACTCCAGACCTCGCACCAGGCGGCCTTCCAGCAACATCCTTGCTATATCTGGTCATGACGCTGGCAGTCATCAGCTAAGAGGCAACTATTTCAGTAAGAAAAGTGACTTCTACCAGCAGTTTTGGCATCGGGCTCAGAGCTGCCCTACATGCAAGGAGACTTCTCAGTTCTAGAAACAATTTCTCCATGTTCAGTTTGTTCAATAGAAATAGAACAGGCGGAAACAAAATTAGGAGTGACAAAGTTTTTATTTTTATTCTTTTTTGTCTTTGACTTTTACCATTTGGAGGCTCCTTCTAATCTATGGATTTCATTCATATAAAAGCAGAATTTTTCAGCCGATATCTGGGTCTGGAGCTATGATGGGTAATGCAGACCACACCAAATTTTGGTTAACCATAGGTTTCCCTTTATGCATAATTTATGATGCCCCATGACTTTCATGAGTGTATTTTACTGCATTTTGACATGTAAAGATATTTAGCTAATAGACTTTAAGCAAATTGAACGCTTGATACGTTATTACAGTTTTGTGAAACTTCACAGTGACTAAATCTTTCTTCAGGTTGTGCAGTGCCTGAGGTAGTTTTCTTTTATCCATTCACGTAAGTAGTTCATTCTCATTATTCAGGAATAAATCATTAGTGTGGTTTCTGACCTTTTAGCCAAAGATGGCCCTTATAACCCCATGTACCACTCAATTCTCACCACAAAAATCCTCCCCATTTTATGAATCAAACAGATAACATGGGCAGTGGTCACTGTAAATAATGTTTGGTTTGCTTGTTTAATTGATTTGAAAATTTGTCTTTGTTTATCAAAGTTTATTCATGTGTTTGCACCTGTAGTTCAGATCATATCCTTTCAGGTATCTTAAGAACACGCGTATTTCTCAAAATAGAAGATATGCTCTTATTTTTCTTGTCCACCAGGTCTGAGTCAAACCGTGTCACCACTTGTCTCAGAGGATGGCAACCACATAGACGGAAGTGGGTGTTAAGTCTCAGACCAACTAGAACCATCCATAAAAATAATACCAGGTCAACCCAAAGTAAGCTCAGATCAGCCTTAAAGTCACTTCATTGGCCTCTCGGTTACAGCTCATATAATATGATCTGTATGAAAGGTTTCTGCTGTAACGTTACCTCATAAAGAAATACATCATCTACAGACTCCTTTTATAAACCCAACTACAGGAACAATTCAGCAGAGTTATAGCCACTAGGATCTGCATTCTATCTCCTCCTTGATTCCACTTATTAAAGACACTGAACTGGAAATATTGTAGAGGAAAGAAACAATGACTGAATTTAGCCAACACAGAAAAGGCTGGTATAATCACTCAATCAGGCATAACTTTAGTTCTCTCTTATTGCCATGTCATCAGCTTCATTTATAGTAGGTGATTTGTCTAAAGAAAAACTATAAGCAGGCCCTTTGTACACAAATATGAATATATTTTCAATATCTCACTGACTTATTTGCAAAAAATTGTACTTGATTAATTCAAAAGTATTAGTTGGGGATTTCATTTCAATTCGACCATCATAGTACTTTGATAACCAAGATCTTTGGTGGCAAGTGGCAGAGAGCAAAATAAGAATAACAATTAATAAACCATATCATTAATTAAAAATTGATAAAAAGATATTGTTGGGGAAAAAAGTCCAATTGTGAAAGATGTGATTCCTTTTAACTTCATACCAAGGCTCAGACCAGCAGGGACTCATATTCAGTTCGTTATCTCAAACAGAGTTGAAATGGTGATACTGGTTTTGGGAAGAAATCACGTGTTATACTAAAGCCTAGAAAGGGATCAAGTAGAGAAGCAGGTGTAATGTTCAAGTGAAAGCTTTCCTGCAGCACGACTCATCATTCAGAACTGGGGAAAAATGAGAAGCATGTTACGGCTGCTCGTACATTGAATCCAATATTTGGTGCATTCACTGCAACTGGACAGAAACACTCAGCACTGGTGTATATTAAAGCTGGTGTAAATCTCCTTCCAGTTGCTGCTTCTCAGTGGACTTTGTTCTCTGTCAATCTCTAGAAACCTCAACTACGGTCGAGTAACCACAACGAGTCCTGAGGGCATGCTAGTGTCTTTTTAAGATTATAACTCCTTTCATCTCTCTCATGCTTGCTCTTTAGTGACCTAAGGAAAAACAATTGTATTATTTATGTGAGTTCAAAAATATAAATTTTTTTCTGTAAGGCCTCAGTTTCCATAAACCTGTTGCTGGAGCTCATTATTTTCTTCCCCTAAGTGGGAAAACAGTTTCAGGCCTTAGGTCCACATAATTTCTCCCATTACATTCCTATCTCTGCCTAGTGTTAGAATAAAATGCCTCACTGTCATGAAGGTCTAGAGGCCGCACAGTTAGGAGCAGATAAAGAAAGTACGGTGGCAAGTAAAAGGTAGAGCTCTGGTTTTCCCAGGGGTGAACTGCCTAGAGTGCCTACAGATTTGTAATATATCATCATACATAGAAGGAGAAAAATGTCTAGTGAGTATTGGTCCCCGTGGGAACCTAAGGTCAGGTAAGATGTAACAACCCTTCTGACAGCTCTTGAAACATTGCGGGTAGAGGAATAACCTCTACCATTAACCATTGCGGGTAGTGGACTTGTGTCAGACAGACCTAGGTATGAATTCTGACTCTGTTGGGCAAGTTTAGGGCAAGTTTATTATATTTATGAACTTCAGCTTGCTTACCTATAAAATGAGAATACTAATTTCTCAGAATTGCTGTGAGAATTACATGAAAGGGGGATATAAAGCAAAGTACCTGGCATAGTAGGTGCTCAATAAACACTATTCAAACATTTCAAGCCAGAAACATGCTCAGTTTAGTTTATTAACATAAAATCTTGATGTTGTATCACAGTGATAAATATTTTATTAGATTACCAAAGACCCCTTCTCAAACCTGGACAAAATTTTAGAAAAAGAAAGGATGACTCGTTATAGTTTATTGTGACTTATTTCATTAAATAACAAAAAGAAAACATTCATCAAAGGCTCAGCATGGATTTAATGTTTCATCAGCAACTAAATCCGGGACTTTCCTGGTAGTGCAGTGGTTAAGAATCCGCCTGCCAAAGCAGGGGACATGGGTTCGAGCCCTGGTCCGGGAAGATCCCACATGCCGCGGAGCAACTGAGCCTGTGCGCCACAACTACTGAGCCTGCGCTCTAGAGCCCGCGAGCCACAACTACTTAAGCCCACGCTCCTAGAGCCCATGCTCACCGCAACTAGAGAAAGCCCGCGCGCAGTAACGAAGACCCAACGCAGTCAAAAATAAATAAGTAAATTTATTAAAAAAGGAAAAAAACCCTAAATCCATCAGTAGGAACATTAACATCCACTGGACTCCAGGCTTTCTGAGGGAAGGAACTGTGTCGCCTGATTTGCTCCTGAATCTTTGGTGCCTAGCGTTGGCCGTGGCCCATAAGAGGTGCTCAAAAAGTACTTGTCATGAAGAAATGCATCAGGGTAATGGCCACTTTGCTATCAGTCAGTCATCTTTATACCAAACTAGTTGGATTTCTTCTACATATTTTTTAAAAGGACATTATATTTTTCATTTTTTGTTGAGACATAATTGACATATAACATCATGTAAGTTTAAGGTGTACAAGGTGTTGATAAAAGGACTTTATATTTTTAAGAGCAGTTTTAGGTTCACAGAAAAATTGAAAGGAAGGTACAGAGATTTCCCCTATGGCCCCTGCGTCGACACATACAGACACTCCCATCACCTACACCCCCCACCAGAGTGGTGCATTTGTTACAACTGACGAACCTACTTTGATGCGTCATGTTCACCCAAAGTCCATAGTTGACCTCAGGGTTCACTCTTGGTGTTGCACTTTCTATGGATTCGGTCAAATGTGTAATGATAACTGTCCACCATTATCGTGTCATATAGAGTACTTTCACTGCCCTAAAAATTCTTTGTGATCAGCTTATTCATCTCTCTCCCTCCCCCCGAAACCCCTGGCAACCACTGACCTCTTTACTGCCCTCAGAGTTTTGCTGTTTCCAGAATGTCATATAATTGGAATAATAGTGTGTAGCCTTTCCAGAATGGCTCCTTTCACTTCCATGCATTTAACGTTCCCCTATGGCTCTTCATGGCTTGATAGCTCATTTGCTTTTAGTGCTGAGGAGCGTTCCACTGTCTGTAGGTACCACAGTTTATCTATCCATCCACCTGCTGAAGGACATCTTGGTGGCTTCCACGTTTTGGCAACTATGAATAAAGCTGCTATAAACATCTGTGTGCAGGTTTTTGTGTGGACATATTTTTCAACTCCTCTGGGCAAACACCAAGGGGTGCGATTGCTGGATCATATGGTGAAAGTATGTTTAGTTTTATAAGAAACTTCCAAACTGTCCTCAAAAGTGGCTGTACCATTTTGCATTCCCATCCGCAATGAATGAAGTTTCTTTTCCTTTTTTAGGAACATCTATACACATCTTCAAATATCGTGTCCTTATTTCCTTCTCACAATTTCTGGAAGCAGAAGCAGAGGGAGGAGACAAACTTACCCCCAGAGCTGCCTCCAAACCAGTCAGGCCTCTCAGACTTGCTGTATCCAACTCTTCAGCCCCTCCTCCTCTGGGGAAAGGTCCAGAGGCCTGATGTTCTCTATAGTTTTTGTCTGGCTTCTGAAAAATGTGGGAAAAAGGGTTATGTTGATTGTTACTCCCGCTCCATTGTCACTGCAGTGGTACTTGTGATGATACCACTAACTTTCTCATCAATATTCAGTTCATGGTCCCCTCTCAAGTAATCCCCTAGACAGGAAGAAAGGTTTAAAGTGCAGTTCTTGCAAAGGAAATGAGCTGTTTCTTCTCCCATGCATCAGCAATAGGAATGCCTTTGATTTTGCCAATTTTTAGATTGCGGAAGTAGAAATGAAGCGTGCACAGCCAGTCTTAATGTGTTTCTCCTCTCTGACCCAGCATTTTATTTTCCTTTTGAGCCATACTATAGGAACTGACATCATTGTGACAAGATCATAGGATCCTCCCTTTTTACATATTTCTGAAAACTATACCTAAATTTTATAAAATAAACCTTACTAAAATAGGAATAACATGTTCTGTGTTGGAGGTCATCCTTCATCTCCAAGTTCTTAGAGAATAAACTTGGACTCAACAGAATTTTTTTTTTAAATTTTGGAGTCAGATTCAGGCTGCCTTTAAATTCAGAGCAGGGAAATTATTGAAATATTTAACGAATTGAGCTTAAAGGAAGTTTAGAGGTTATCTGTTCCAATTAACATATCTTGCAGGTAAGGAAATTACATCCCAGAGAACTCTGTGGTCCCCAAGAAGAGAAAGAAAAGACAGTGAAAGTGAAATTCCCCAGAATCTAGACATTTAAAAATAACTTAGTCCCAGGGGTGAGCTGAAGCCAGCTCATATAAGGTCATGAGAGCCAACTAGGCACATGTCTTCCCAAGTCCACATTCAGTGACATCATATCAGTAGTTTGAAATCAGCCTTGGAGGGAGTATTTACAGCCATGGAAGTCAGCAAGCACTACTACAAATCAGAACTTTCTTTAGAGAGCTGGTTGTTAAACATTTACCAGCACACCACTGCTCAACTCACAGAACTGAGCCTAATATTTGATAGGCATACTTTAAGCACCATCTGAGTATAATACATAAGTGGTTTAGGCATGGTTTATTAGATGCTGAGAATATCAAAGGAAAAGTAGCAGACGGGTTTTGCTTGATCAATTTAATTTGACAACTTTAACATTCAAGTGTTTATTTACTTCAGTGGCTCTAGGAACATGCTGATAGGTCAAATTACTATATTATTGCTTTACTGTTATCTAAATATGGAATAATCAATATGGCTACGGTGACGGCTATAAGCATGTCTATTGAAAATATGCTTTCATCTTTAAACTAGACATAAATACGTATGATACAATTTAACAGTTTTTCATAGAAAATATTTTATCTTGTTACCCTGTCATTTGGCCACTTTTGAAGAGGAAAGTGGATTTTTTTTTTTGCAGTTCATTTAATAAGATCACGTGGTCAGCATCCCAACATTTTATGCAGCATTTCCGTATTTCCCAGCTAATGTAATACATTAACTCGGTTTGGAATCCAGTTTCAATCAAACTAATGGTGAATCAGTTATAATGTCCCCATACCAGCCTTACCAACTGGAAAGGTACATCTTGAAGCAGGAGTCAACAGCTATTTAGAATTCTCCTAGCCTTTCTGTCCTTAGCACAATTGCTAGATGTATCAGATTTTTTTTTTTAAGTCATCACACGTAGGCTTTCCAAAGAGACACTTCTAAAAATAGATTTCAGTTTCTGCAGGTCACATGTATTTTTCAAGCAGTGGAGGGAAAGCTTTTTTGTTGTCTTCTGAATACATGTTAATGGATCGTAAATGCAGCTATAGATGAAATGAGCGTCCCAGAGGAACACCTGTCTTGCGGTAGGGAATTTGAACCACCCCCTTTACACCCTTCTTTCTTTTTAAAATGTGACTCAGTGACAATCATAAAGAGGTACGCGTGCATACACTAAGAAACCAGACTAGAACCTTGCAATTTATGCATCAGGGTGGTATATGGTATTAAATGAGAATGTTTGCGCTCTTGGTGAATTTTAAAGCTCTCTGGGTCATTTCCAAGCATTCTGACATATAGAAGAAAACGTGTAAAGGGATTCAGAAGGAGAGGTCATTAATTAGGAAAATGGCCAAAGGATGGAGAATTCCAGGAAAAAAGACAAACTTAAAAGGCGTTAATAAATCCTGTTTGAATTACTTTAACATATTCTAGCCGAATACATAAATCAAGCAGGAAACGTTAGTGTTACGTGGACTAAAATGATCTCATAATGGGCTTGGCATCTTACTTTGATATAAAGAGGGAGACCTGGTGGATTGGAACTATAGATACGTCAACTGGGACCTGTAATTACCTGATTTTGACAAGTTTGATGTGACTTGGTACAACAGTGTTTCTATAGGGACAGTTGCTTTGAATGCTGTCAAACCCCTTTTAGGGAACAGATCCTGGGAAGAATGATTATCACCATCAAACCCTGTCGGGCAAAAGAACCTGAGAAGAGATTGGATTTTTCCTTGGTTAAGGTCTTGGTAGGATGAATTCATATGGATGGCCAGAAAATTTCTTTTCACCTTTTGAAAAAATTTCTTTTCTCTTTGAGAAAGCAGTGAGTTCCAATCTTGGTCTTGGTTGGCGTCTGTGGGTTAGACCATGGGCTGTGGAGTGGGACCCCGTGGGTGTGCATCCATTCTGGCCCTCACCAAGTATGGGACCTTGAGTTAGCTGCTGAACCCCTCTATGCCTTTCTCCCTTTTCAATACATCAGGGATAATAATAATAGTACCTATTTTACAGTTGTGAGGATTAGATAAGGCAATAGGTATAAAGTTCTTAAAGAGTTTCTGATACACAGTAAGCACTTGGCAGGTGTTTACTAGTATTATTAGTAGGAACTGCTGGCCCAGGATGCTAATCAGCTTTAGAGCCTCAGCACCTGCTGGGGGCGGAGCACAGACAGACTTGGGGCGGGCGCAGGGAGCTGGCTCAGCTGTGGGATCCCTCTGTGAGCCGCTGCTTTTGCATGGCTCCCAGTTCTGCGCGGATCTGCTCAGAGGCTCAGAGGAAAACCTCTTTAACCCCCTAGTTTGAGTGTTGGCCGAGGCAAGCTGTCCTAGGCCATTCAGGCTGTGACTAAGCAGGTTCAAGATTACAGCCTCTTTTAGGTAATTTGGGTAATTTGTGGGGCTACGTAGTTAACTCAGTAGGCAGGTCAAAGATGTGATATACCAGTGTTTAGTCACTTCTGACTGCTTGAGATGATTATGCAGTTTGAAATGCCACGAGACGTGGGAAGCAGGGTATGAGTCGGTGAAGACTTAATCCTTTTGCCCTTTCATTTGGAAAACCTCCTCCTTGGTGTGTCCTCCCACTGTGCGGACTCTTAAACTTGGTTTCACAATTATCCCGGAGGGGTGATAGTGGAGCCAGTGTTCTAGGTGTCTATATAGCTATCTTACATCCTACCTCTGTTTAGCATCCCCAACACCCAGACCCTGGGCTAGGCACTTGGAACAAAAAGATAGGTAGGCAGACCTCTAGTTCTTAGGAGCCTGAGTCTGCTTGGGTAGAGGAAGAGTAAACAGATGGTTCCAATGCAAAGAGACGGTGTCATAGTCTGGGCACAGACAAAGCATCACTGGACATAGGCAATGAAGAGACCAGCCCTGCCTGGGAGAGTTGGGAAATCCTCATTGAGGAGAACACTTGAGCTGATCCTCAGAGGATGAGTAGGATTTTTCTCATGGATGAAACCAGGTATGGAGGCACGTTGCGGGGGGGGAAGAGTTTCAAGAATTGAAGAGCATTCTAATCAGAGGAAACAGTCTGCACAAAATACATTTGGCCTTTAGGTTTCACACGTATTCCTTAAAATATGCACATATGATCTGCAGTGCGTTGAACTGGATATCTCTGCCATTATGGAGCACAGACGAGAGAGAAGACGGCTGTGGAAGGAGACTGTGACATAACGTAAGTGCTCCAACTGTCAGCAGGAAATAGGGATATCAGCCGGCAGAGCACTTGGGATCCAGTGGAAACTCACAGTGAAGGTGGTACTTGAGTAGGGCTTATGGAATGAGTGGTGTCCCCCAGGAAGGCAGAGGAAAGAATGTGTGTGAAGGTAAGAAGGCAGTTCGTGTGCACACACCACAGACAGAAAGAAGATGGGTGGGACCGGAGCACATTGCGTGAGTTTGAAATTGTAGAGGGGAGACTGGGTAGGATCAGAGGATGCAGGGCTCCCTGTGATATCAACAGCAATGAGGACGATGCATTGGCCAAGGCCAGAGCTGGAGGTAGGGAGAGACTTAGTTCACCTTTAGGGTTTGGCAAAATGCGATAGAGGCCTGAGCTGGGGCAGTAATAGCAGGGATGGAAAATCAATTTACAATCCAGGTATTTTAAAATACGGAATAGCCACGACCTAGTAACCAACTGATTATGGAACTATAGGAAGGGGAATGGAGGCCCTCTAAGTTTCCCCCTTGACCTACTAAGTTCTATTCACCAGTTCAGGGGACAGAGGCTGGGGCAGATACTCATGGGACAGGGTAAGGGGCTTATACATACGCAGGTGTGTTTTAGGGTGTCTGTGTGGCATCCTGGTGGAGGATGCCTCAGGAAGTGAGCACATGGGTCAGGAACTAGGGAGAAGTGTTCATATTTACTAAATTCATACATGGGTAAGATTTCCCAGGTCACAGATTCTTGTTCAGTGGCTCATCAATGATTGTATTGTGCCAAAGTGTGGATACCCTCAACATTGTATTAGTTTTAGGTGTACAACATAATGATTCGACACATGTACATGTGGTGAAATGAACAGCACCATAGGTTTAGTCCGTCACCATTCTTTTCTGTATTTGCCATGACCTAGCAGAGCATTAGGAAGCCTTATGCTAGGGAAACCGTGGTGAGAGACAGAAGAGAATTGGCAACACCCCCCACAAGGAACATCCATTTTAAAGGGGTTCAGAGAGAAGAGGAGGCAGCGCTAGCATCTGAGGAGGATAGAAAGACAGAGGGGAATCGAGAGGAATCCAGGGGCTTCCCTGGTGGCGCAGTGGTTGAGTGTCCGCCTACTGATGCAGTGGACACGGGTTCGTGTCCCGGTCTGGGAAGATCCCACATGCCGCGGAGCGGCTGGGCCCGCGAGCCATGGCCGCTGAGCCTGCGCGTCCAGAGCCTGTGCTCCACAACGGGAGAGGCCACAACAGTGAGAGGCCCGCGTACTGCAAAAAAAAAAAAAAAAAAAAGAGGAAACCAGGGGAGAAAGGGGTTTTCTAGCGAAATGCAATGGCCAGCAGGTTCACACGCAGCAGAGACCCAGGGAGGGCTGACTGTGGTCCTTTCCTTTGGTGCCTTTATCAAAGGTTGTTTATCAAGTGATAGAAGCCCGGTTGCTGTGCACGGAAGAGTGAACAGGGGTTAGAACCTGGAGTTACTAAACATTGATTCGTGGTTCAAAGGTGTTGGCTAAGAAAGAAAGGTGAGAGCAGGTACCCTAGCTAGCGAGGGTGGGACAAACGTCAAAGAGGTCTGGTTCTGTTTTTCAGTTATGCACAGAGCTATAGCTAATCTGATTTCCCTGGTTAGGTTACAAGCTCCCCGAAGAAGCAACCGCGTTGCCCACAGTGCTGGGCATGGCCCAGACGCTAATTCAGGATATGCAGATTTACGTGCTGATTTTTGTCACAGAATTATTCAAACAACATTAATTATGTGTGCATCAATTTAAATGTAATTTCTGAATACATTTACAAATATATGTATAGAAACATTTCATAAGGCGAGAAAGCAGGTTTTGTGAAGTTAACTAACAGTAATGAAGCTATCAAAAGTATTGTGGTTCAACAGATAATTATATTCTTTCTCTTCTTTTATCTGGACTTACTCGAAGGTGTAACAAGATATTTTGTGCCCACTTTTCTCTACACACTGGCCTTTCTCCTACATTCATCTGTTAAGTAACATTTTCTCTACCATAGTGCTTGGACCATATGTTCCCCTTCTGTAGTGTTTTGACTTATTTTTGGTGGGGTAAATGGTACTTGGGGGTGGGTTTCATCATTCTCAGATACCAAGTAACTCTACTAATTAGTCTTAAGCACGAAATCAACTCTTCCTGGGCAACAATTTGTTGATCAAAAATAACACCCTATCTTCGCTCTTAAATTGAAAGCTATATATTGGTTTATATTGGGTAAAGCATGCCCCCCAAAACATGTTTAAAGTTTCTGTTTGTACTAGGATGTGTCATTTAAGCTCAGGAAAGTGTTAGAACTGATTACAGATCATAGTAAATGGACTCTATTTTCAAGTCCCATTTTTAATTTAAGCTTGTACCAAATCTAGTAGGATTTCCAGACATTCATACAAAGATACAATATGGACGTGAGAAGAAAGAGACCTTTAAGTAAGAAAATATGCCCTTTAAAATAATAAAAAGAACTTTAAAATCCGGTGAACTGATTGAATACATAGCGGAAGCCTCTCATTAGTAGAAGTTTGAAAGTACATAGTTATTAGTGTGTGGTGGTTTCTGTTTGCATTTTCCTGAAATGCAATTGGTGGTAGATATTAAAAGATGCTTAAATCTGCAAATAAAAAGACTGGTTATCTCAGTCAAATTCCATTTTATGCCGAGGTTTCTTAACGGTGTTTTGTATCTGGAAGTTGCCCCTTGTATATGTGCTTGTATACTCTGCGTCGGCTAATATTTTGAGTGCTGTGACGACTGGTTCTACGTTCCCCAATTAACTTCCAGTTAATATAACTTGTACCATTTAGCCTCATTTGAAACACTAGTGTATTTTTCAGACGTACACAATTTTGTCACCTTTTTAGAGGGACGGGAAATGCAATTTTATTAATTCTATTACCTTGTTTTAAATCAGATGCTTGAAAAACACCCCATTTCAAACTAGCCCTAAGAACCATGTGCAACAGAACCAGAAGGCTGTCAGTTAAAGCCACATCTCAATTCTAATATCAAACCTCAGATTTCACAGATCTCGTAATATCTGAGCTGTGAATATTTGCTTCAGGCATCAACTTGGCATTTAAAAAAAATCTTTAAGACCACATGGACATTTCATTTTGCCAGAATATCTACTTCTCATATAATGCTCACAAATATAACAGTTTAACTAAAACATTCATTTTATCACATTCCGAGAGTCAGACATCTCTTTTTGTTTGTTTTTCTTCTTTCCATTTCTAGGCTAGAGCATACTTGTCGTCCATTTTATATTGATTGGTTAATTGATTAGGTAATCAAAATTACTGCTCAAAAATGCATTCTAAATACAAAAACCATTTTTCTCTTAGAATTTTTGCTCAAGACTTTCACTCTAGGAAATTAAAGAGTATAGATAGAAGTAAAGGACAAGAGAAAGCTGTGGTGGGGAAAAAGAAAGAGGTTCAACTGGAAGGTGAGAGAATTAATAAAATGTAATATTTGAGACAGTAGCGTTTCTTCCAGATGAGATGGATACTTTTTTTTTTTTTTTTGCGGTACGCGGGCCTCTCACTGTTGTGGCCTCTCACGTTGCGGAGCACAGGCCCCGGACGCGCAGGCTCAGCGGCCATGGCGCACGGGCCCAGCCGCTCCGCGGCATGTGGGATCTTCCCAGACCGGGGCACGAACCTGTGTCCCCTGCACCGGCAGGCGGACTCTCAACCACTGCGCCACCAGGGAAGCCCGGATACATATTTTTGTACTGGGAATACTCTGTGTTTTATATTTACCTATATTTTTGGTATTATATGTAATACCAAAAATATGTATGTAATACGTATTTGTATGTAATATTCATGATGAATGTTTGCATAACCCCCTACACTTTACAAAGCCGCTCTCAGATCTTATCCTCTTTTATCCTATCATCTTACCTACTGCAGTGGCAATGCCTGACAACCCCGAGGCATGTCTGTATTTCCCTGACACATCACAGAGATTTGAATGTAACCAAACTGATAATTCTTTGAGTGTTAGGTATCTGCGGCGTATTTAAGTGCAATATCTCACCCACAAACACAGACATATTACAGTCAGTGTTCAGTGGAGGCTGCAAGAAAGAGGTGCTGACCTTGACATCAAATCCAGTTTAGTTCAAAAACAAAGTCATTTCCAAATAAAGTAAGAGCAGATGTTGCTGAGAAGTTCCTGAGTCACTGTTACAGTGTGTGTCTGCAGCTGAAGGACCCATGAGTTTTTATTGTCTCTCCAAGAAGACTTTCCACTTAGGAAGTGCTGAAGGGATGAGCATGTCAGGCAAGAGCCTCCCAGGGCCTCACCAGCCCGAGTAGCCTGTTAAAAAGATGAGCAAGGGATTTTACTGTCCTTTTCCCCAGGAACAAACCTAGTCTCTTAAACTTTTTGACACATTAATTACTCAGGAACTCCCATACTATATCACATCTTATTCAATTTTTCAAATAACCAGTTTCCTAGTATTTGTAATCCTACGGTAAACCAATGTTCTTCTCCCAAAAAACACCCCTAATGAAATGACACCTACTATTTTTAAAAAGTTACAATAAACATCTTAAATTTTAAAATATTTTAATTTTTATTTTTATACAATGTTAAACGTTACTTTCCATTTACAGTTACCACAAAATATTGACTGTATTCCCCGTGTTAGACAGTACATCCTTGAGCTTATCTTATACCCGATTTTTTGTACCTCCACTCCCCTACCTCTATATCATTCCCCCACCCCCCAACTGGTAACCACTAGTTTGTTCTCCATATCTGTGAGTCTGCTTCTTTTTTGTTATATTCACTAGTTTGTTGTATTTTTTAGATTCCACGTATAAGTGATATGACGCCGTATTTATCTTTCTCTGTCTGACTTATTTCACTTAGCATAATGCCCTCCAAGTCCAACCATGTTGCTGTAAGTGACAAAATTTCATTCTGTTTTATGGCTGAGTAGTATTCCATTGTATAAATATACCACATCATCTTTATCCATTCATCTGTTGATGGACACTTAGGTTGTTTCTGTATCTTGGTAATTGTAAATAATGCTGCTATGAACATCAGGGTGCATGAATCTTTTCAAATTAGTGGTTTTGTTTTAAATTTAAAAAAAAACGTTTATTTAGAGGAAGTTGGATCTGGCCATCTGTTGCCACATAGTTAACTCGTAATGTAGTAAATGCAATATGAGGACATAAATCTATTTCTGTTCACTAATTCATTAATCATGGGCCCTAATGTAACTGCACAGCACCGCTCGCAGTTTAAACTTGGATTATGATGGTAAAGGCTAGTTCTGGGATACATCATTTATTTGTGATTGCCAAGTAACAAATTAAAATAAAATTCAATGTTTTGGGGTTTTTGAATCTCTCGTGTTGGAGAAAATATGCAAATTCATGTGAGATGCAAAACAGGATGAAATGCAGTTTGTACATATGGGAATCCAGGAGCAGGTGGTTTTCTTTTGCTCTTACTCTAGCAAATTTTTTAGAAGCTTGGTATTTTAAGATCTCAGAGTCTAAGAGTTTCTCCTGCCAATAGTTTTGACCAGAATATACTGTATCACCAGGCTTACCTACTTCCAGATCTAATAGAAGACAGGAGATTCTCAACTATTTTCATAGATTCTTGGGACAAGAAACCATTCATCAAGTTTTATGTTAAAATCAATTAAAATTAAATAATTAAAAATAATTACTTCAACAATTATTTATTACATGCTCAGCCTATGCCAGGCGTTATTCTAGGAGGTAGAAAGACAGTGATGAACATTATCCCCATATTCCCTGTTCTAATGGCTCTTACAGTCTTAAAGGTCACCTTAGTCAAATTTTACTCAAGTGATGTATGAAAATTGTTTTAAAAAAGAGCTGTTTTCTAAAGATTTCTTTTCTTAAAAATGCATATACACTATTTTAACCAAACATGAGTATTTTTCTCCATCTTTTGGCCATTTTTTTTCTTTTAACTATTCATATCCCCGTCAACAGAAGAAAGTATTGGTTATGTAGCCAACACTGTCTTTATTTTCCTTTCCCTGTTTACTTATAGATTGAAGGAAAAAGTGAGAATTTCTTCTGTTGTCTTAACAAATGCCTCATTACAATTTACAGATTTAAGTTAGTCCAAAATAAGAAAACAATCTTTCTACTTCTGCTGAAAAACTTACTCCGTAAAGCCTGAATCACTGCTTTCAGCAGCCTCTGTTGAACTAGGTGCTGGATCATGTCCACCAGCTGACACTCCCAGTGGTCCTGGCATTTGCACAGCCCCATCCTGCAAAGGTTTCCACTCAGCTTTGAAAAGCATTAAACAGTAGTTGTCATTGGGCAGATGTGGGCTCCGGTTCTAGGGAAAATCAGAAATGCCTTGTGTATAGTGTAACCAGTTCTTTTACTCCATTTTCACATAGTCTGAATAAAATCCTGCCCAACCATTAAATAGAGTTATTTAAACAAAATGAACATATTATTTTACAGTTTTTTTTATTTTCATTAATCATTCATACTGTCTTCTCTAACTTAAGAACAGAAGAAACTTCAAGTACTAGTTATGTAATCAAATTGGTCTTTACCTCCTTCTTCCTGCTCACTCATAGATTGAGGAAATATGATGCTGGACTGCAGAATAATATCAAAGATTCTTAGATTCTTTAGAAAAGGAAGAAAACCAGGTAGGGTCCTTTACATGATACAGCCTGTTGCAAAGTATCATCTTTATTGGAAATAAGAAGTTATGACCCATACTTTTTCCACAAAATAGCCAGTGGGCTCACAGAGTAATAATTTTCATTCATTTTTAAGTAAAAATGCTCACTTTTGAGGTTAGAAAATTTCAAATACTCTGCCCTGCTCCCACTGTAAAGATGTGCATGGTATGCATATAGCATTTGTAGTTAATATCCATTGATCTGTGGAAATGATGAAGAATTGAGTAATACTCAAACATTTTTGTGCTTCATTCAATACAAGAGTATTTGTGTACATCTGAAGAATAATAGCATGGACGTCTTGGAGATTTATTCAGACTACAGTTAATGAATGGTACCTACACATGGATGGGATGACTGCCCGTAATAACTCTGTGGTCCCACAGCACTTCAAAAGGCCCAGGTGTAGTATGGAAGGTATAAGGGGGTTCTCAAGGTTGAGTAATGTATAGATCCTTTCAAAAGAAAAAAAATTACTGGACCACTGGATTACTGGACCAAAATTACTGGAATTGACTTAAATTATTTTTGACATGTACACATGCAACATAATAACCGTGTTCAACCTGTACATATGCAAACCTGGTTGTAAACTCCTTACACTCAGAGCCCTTGTCCAACTGTAATATCAAAACAAATTAACAATCAAATAGAGAATACAAAATCAATTAAGATCAAATTAACAAAACTAATTTAATGTGGCAAAACATGTTGTTGGGCTGAAATTAAATTACCACTCAAAACGTGACTATGGTATTAACTATTATGGCAACAGGGATTTTGATTTCAGAATGAGTATGTATTTCAAGGGCCAGGTGATAGTTTTCTGGTAGAACATAGTAAAGTCTTCATTTCTTCTTTGGATTTACTTGGTGCAGATAAATCATTGACTTATTAGGTTCATCTTATAGTCCTCTTTAGTATTACCTTTTACTATTGCAGAAGAGATTATGTTATTTTTTTAGACTATCATCTGAATAAAAGCATCAAATCAAATCAATTCCTATAGAAAATTTGCAGAATCTTAAAAACATGTCCAAGAACTCCTGCATCCCCTTTCTCCATGACCACAGACACCTGTTTGAAACCAGTGCCCTAGAAGATAGTGTTAAAAAGCAAAATTCAGCTAAGTTTGAAAATCTAATTGGCTTTATTCAACAATACATGAGTTGAGCAGCATCCCATATAGCAAACAGAAAGAAGCTCTAGAGAGCTACATAGAAAGGGAGACTTTTATAGGCAGAAGGGGACAAGGAAAGAGTGTATTACCTCATCTTTCTTTTGGGGGATAAAAGGGGTCTATCAGGCAGGTTACCTCACTAGTGCTGACCAAGAAATTCCAGACTGTCCAGTTAAAGGTTACATTCCTGGGAGAGGTTGAAACTGCAGTTAGGTTAGGTCTTAAGTCTTGGTTTGCTGACGTGGAGCTTAGCACAAATGACTCCATTTTGGGCCTGTAGTCCTTTTTTTTAAAAACAATAGTAAACTTGTTCTGAACCTGTACTGTGTGAAAGGGTAGTCTCTGTAAGAATAGCACAAAAGTTTGAAATTCAGTGTCATGTTACAAAGCATTTAAATGCAGTGTGATTTTTCTACATAGTATATTGCAGGTTCACTACTAACCCGTATTGTTCCTTTGTGAAAATTAGAACCGGGTGCCCCTCCCAGCTGGCATAGTCCCAGGCAGGGCCTTAGCTACAGGGCCCAGGCAGGGTTTCAACAGGATCTGCCCTCTGGCTCTGCCCCCTGGCTCCATGCCTTCATGCTATGACAACCTGCACAACTGTACATGGCAGACCCAGTATATTAAAAAGCTAAGGAAGCAAGAATCCTCTTCTTTTTATTTTCCAAAGAAAGAAATCCTGACTCTCAAACTGACTCATTAGCTAAGATAAACCTCTTTGTAATGTCATATTTACTTCAGTTAATTAAAGCAAATGCACTGGGAGATACTCCATGCAGTTTCCTTCAGGAAATTATTCTTGGTAACCTCATCTTAAATAAAAGACACCTCTACCCATGAGTTCCATTTCTACTAATTTCCCTAATTTCGTTGCATGCTCCCCATTCTTTTCCATTTGATATAATTGACCAAAATCCAACCCTAATTTCAAGCTCCCCACACCTTCTTGGTTGCTTTTTATTTATTGAAGATACTATTTCCTTGCTATCTGTTATATTGTGATTTATAAGAAATATATATTTGGCCATTCAGAAAGCCAAAATATATTTCTCATTTATATTTGGTCTTTGTTCAGGGTTCCTGGCTGGTAGCTCCTAAAACCCTTGGAATATCCTGTGATAAAAGCAATAAAGGTATCTTTTGTTATGTTAATTAGGTGACTTTTGGAAAGTCTTTAGGTAACTTAAGGATGGGGGTTGGTTGCCAAGAGAAGCAGCCATGTCATTAGAGGGTTGGAACTTTCAGTCCCACTTCTGGGAAGGGGAGAGGGTTTGGAGATCAAATGAATCCATCAATGGCCAATGATTTAGTCAAGCAAGCCTATGTAATGAAGCCTCCAGAAAAACTCAAAAGGATAGTGTTCAGAGAGCTTCCAGGTTGAAGGAGACTTGGGGAGAATGGAGATTTGGGGAGAGTGGCACCCTCAGAGAGAGCATGGAAGATCCACACCCTTTCCCACATACCTTGCCCTTCCATCTCTTCCATCTGAATGTTCACCTGTATCCTTTATCATGTCCTTTTATAATAAACTGGTAATCCAGTAAGTAAAATATTTCTGAGTTCTGTGAACTGCTCTGGCAAATAAATTGAACCCAAGGAGTGGGTTCTTGGACTCTCCAATCTATAGCCCGTCAGTCAGTCAGACACACAGGTGACAACCTGGGCTTGCGACTCCCTCTGAAGTTGGTGGCAAACAGGGGTGGAGGGGCAGTCTTGTAGAATTGAGCCCTTAACCTGTGGGATCTGACGCTATCTCCAGGGTAGATAATATCAACATTGAATTGAACTGTAGGACACCCAGCTGGTGTCCAAGCATCGCTTGTTGGTGTGGGGAACCCCATTCCACACATTGGAATTGGTCATGACACCACTGATTTATTAGATGATAGGGGCTAGAAAGAAATGTTTTTACTATCTTCTATGACAGTGTTTCTCAGTAGCAATACAGGGATATATATTTTTTCTCTCTTTTGCTCAAAATATATATAGCTTAATTTAAATAAAGTGTCCTTTTCATACAGATAGAGCATTTCGAACAGGAATGCATCATGGAGAGTTATGTAATACTGTTATCTTGACTATTACTCACTGAGCTTTTAAGTGCTATTTACAGGTCATTTCTCAATGGGCAAGCCCACTTGTGTTCCCACTCTACTCTAGCCCAGACAAGAGGACGGAAGAGAGAAACATATCAAGAAACTGAGGCAGGGATCCCTCAAATGACACCTTGGGGATAGAAATCAGGAAGTTTAGCAGGATTTAGGATTTCAAGAAGCTGACTGTGAAAAAAAAAAATATATATATATTATTTTTTTTGCGGTACGCGGGCCTCTCACTGTTGTGGCCTCTCCCGTTGCGGAGCACAGGCTCCGGACGCGCAGGCCCAGCGGCCACGGCCCACGGGCGCAGCCGCTCCGCGGCACGTGGGATCCTCCCGGACCAGGGCACGAACCCACGTCCCCCGCATCGGCAGGCGGACTCCCAACCACTGCGCCACCAAGGAAGCCCGAAAATATTTTAAAAATAATAAAAATTATTGTTACTGTTGCTTAAATATTTAAAATCTTTGACAGGTATATGCCTAATAAAAGCCCAGTATCTAGAAGACAGAGCAATGGAAGCATTCCATTTTGCATGGGGAAGGGGGTTTGGGGACAGAAAGAAGCCATTCCATTTTGTGTGTGTGTGCATGCACATACTTAAACATTCTGCAGTGGCAACTTTATATATGAGCATCAGGGCCTGATACACAGAAACAGATAATTGCTGTTATGTGATTGAGAGTTTGTATAGTAAATCCTTTCTTCTCTAAGCTTCAGACCCAGCAGAATTATGCAGAGGCAATTCTACTTAGTCGATTATAGCCATTATCACAGAGTAAGTCTTGCCAGAGCCCTTCCAAGGCATAGAGCACACGGAGCTGCCCTCTATGTACAGTCAAAGCCTTGGATATACCCCAAATACCTTCATTCGCGCACATAATGACCTCCTTGGGTCAAGCAAATAAGCAACTGCACACTCAAGGCAGGTACTTTGACATGCTGCTTTCCTGGTGTTTTCATACATTCGTTCAAGGTACCTTAAGGTCATCTAAACACACCTAAGCAAAAGTTATAGAAAGGGATCTCCACAACTTTTAAAAGGTATAGAAATCTCAAACGGCTAATTTCTGAAATACTAGAGTGCAAACCGACTCCAAACTTCATCCTTGTCATCCCCTATGTGATAGATGGTTTTGGAGGACAGATAAACTGGGGAAAGGGTCAGGGAAAGGCATAGTTTTGCTCTCTTTCCCCCTCAGCTGCAGAAGGACCTTTAGCACAGTTTGACACTCACACTATTCCCAGGCAATTGCTGGAAGTCAGTCATGAAGAACTGAAATTCTTCATTCCAGCTAGGGATGTAGAGGCCTCCCATTCCTTGTAACTCTTCTCAGGAAGACTGGGATACTTGAAGAAAGGAGATTATTTTTTGACGAATTCTCCAAATATTTTGGAGTCCCCCCTACTATGTTCTGTACACGGAACTTAGAGGCTGGTGGCTCTAAGTCTTCCCCTTGTCTCCCACATTCTGCATCTGGGATGATTCTGGCGTCACTGTGAGTCCCATGATAATTTTCGGGTGGAGAATCCAGACCCCTTGTGCACCTGCTGTTGATGATCAAGTTTGTGATTGTTCCTTCGCTGCTAAATATTCATTCCACCCAGCATATGAGCCTCTAATGACAACACCATCTTCAAATCAATGCTCGCTCATAAAGAACTGTTGGCTGCCTTCAGATGTTTGGCAAGCTTTTTCCCAAACAGGTCCACAAAGGTTCTAGGGTTGCCCTGATCAAAAGAACACTTTCATCAAGCCTGTCCGCTGTTAGCTAGGTTATTCATTTGGAAGGAACAGAAAAGCTCAAAATGGTAATGTCAATTCATGGGAGATTATTTTAACGAAAAGCATAGCTATCGGGAGGCAGGCAGACCAAGATCAATCACTGTCTATGCATCTTCATGGTGGGTCCTCCAGGACAGAGCAGTTCTTTCCCATCTCATTGCCACTTCAGCTGCAAGAGCATTCATGAACCTTTTCTCTGGTGCCCTGCTTCTGGCCATCTCTACTTCTTCCTGGAGGGAGCTAGGCAATACATTCTTATTATTCTCTCATTACCAGTTGGCTGTGTATTTCAAATTTTTCTTTTCAAAATCCCAGGAGAAAGAACGTGTTTGTCCTAACACGTGAATATTGACTCTACTGGGGCTGGGCTTCGGTACTAGGTCATCTCATAGGTTTCTGGTCAACCTAAGGTTTGGCAGTCAGCCTCCCCTACTTGGTCAAATTCATTAGATCTAGAGGTTTAAAACATGGCACAGAACGTGAGCCCCTGCACAGGGTACTGCCTAAGGCTGCTTTCTCCAGCAGGGCATGTGGGCAACCGATGTCCTCAGAAAGGGCATTAGATGTGGCAAGTACCATGACTGACCCTTCTGGTATAATGTCAGACCATAAGAAGACTGTATTCATGAGGAAGAAATACAATCCAGCCTGTGTTTCTAATCCAGTTTCTAAGGTTTTCATAAAGATTTGTAATATTGAGGACGTGGCTAAGGTTTTTCGTAAAAATATTGAGTGGCATAAATTTTTTTCCACCTAAGTCTATAAATGTAGCATTTTACTTTTGATAAACTTGGATTGTGGTGCACATGGGATAATTACAGGAAAAGAAGTAATAACAGTTTGCTAGAACTGAAAGGAGATGTATTTAGCCTTTAGGGAATGTTAGGTAAGGCTGGAGAGTGAACAGCAATAGAATTTAAAAAGAGAATTACTATTAATTAGGCAGAGTAACAGAAAAACAGAAAATAACGATTCTGGATAGCACCCTGATGGTAGGAAATGAGGGGCCGTGTAGCTGTCAAAAAGAAGAATTATTCAATAGACATAGTAATTATCTTAGTGCCTATTCTTTTATGAGATATATAGCCAGCTGGAAACTCAATTGGGAGATAGAGAGGAGAAAAATAAATATTTGTTCTCAACTTGTTTCATTTTGGAGTCAAATCATTGTAAATATTTGAAAAAAATCAGCTTTGAATATTTCGTATGAACCGTGGCCTCCTTTACTTAGCCATGTTTTAGGCAAGGTAGATGAAACACTTTGAGTTTACATGAGTTATGAGAATGTCTGAGCTGTGGACTGAAAAGTGAAGGCTGTCAAAACCTATTGCTCTTCTTGTGTATTACATGTTTAATGTCAGGAACCCTGGTTTCAAGTCATCGAATTGTCTTGTCATCTCTTTGCCTCCATTGCCCTGGTGGGTGGCACCAAACGCACAGATTCTTTTGTGTTGTGCATCCTGGCAGGTAACTAGGAAGACACTGGTCAGAATCTGTGAGGGTCTAATGCCTCACATTGATAGAAATCAAATCTGCCTTGGATGAGAGTTGGTTCAAAGTATGAGAATTATATGTTATAACAATAATTTTTCAATGTGCTTATTTAAAGACATACTTCTTTGCTCTCTTTGTGCTCAGAAATACATGGGACACAACCACGACTAAGGTGCAAAGGTGAGGTAAGAAAGGCATAGAGGATGTGAGTGGGCTTTGCCTGTGTTCTTAGGACAGTGGATAAATTTTTACTTTATTTTTAAACTTATTTTGCTATAGTTCAATGTAATAAACACATATTTATAGAGTGCCATCATGTGCTTGCTGCTTTGATAAACAAATCTGTGGTGGATTTTAAAATAGCATTTTTTAGCCTCAAAGAGCTTTTGATCAAATCGTGGAGAAAGGCAACCATAAAAATCTGTCATTGCAGTGAACGTTTATTGCATGCTAAATGCTTTACATGTATTTCTAACCATATACAAACATATAAATTACTATCTCATTTTCACAGAGGAAGAAATGAAGAGTTAGCAGGGTTAAATGGCAAGCCTAAGAACCGGATATAGGATTCAGATTCAGGTTATCTGACTTTAAGTCCACCTTTTTATACCGTATCATGTTAAATAAAATTGTCTAATAATAAATGGCCATTGTATGGGTAATTACTCTAGAAATTCAGAGAAAGGGAAGATCAGCACAAGGGATCAATTAGTCCTATAGTACTTGTTTGACAGCTTTTATAGGAGATAAAGCTAGAATGCATGACACACATATATGCATATACATATATTCACATAGATGCATACACATATACATGATATATACATGGATATACATGTGCATATATACGTACAAACATGATATATATGTATACACATACATGATGATATAAACACATACACATACAGAGAAAGAGAAAACAGAAATTAAATTCCTCCTAGAAGTTTATGTTCTTAAAAGAAATATAGTACATACCCATGAAAACAATGGGTTTTGCAAGAGCTGACACACAGACAAGTACTGAACCTCACCAACTGTAGTTGAATATGTTGCCTTCGGATAGAAAAGGCTGCTGGATCCACCCCCTGCCTTTGTCTCGATTGCTATTCCATAGAGAGCTGTTACATAGGGTAGCAAATGCAAGTGTGTGTATTAGGTTGACATGTAATGGTAGAGAGTTTTTTTTTATATTTTGCCCAGATGGCAGATATGTCTTATTCCTGGATGTCTCAAAACAATGTACAGGAGCAGTTCAGGGTTAACCAGCTCACTGCAGACCTGCCAGGCTAGTCACTACACACAGCGGAAAAACAGAAGGAAGATTCAAATTTCTTCCCTTGTGTTTGAAGCAAGAGTGCTTTTACAATGTGTGGAGTCTAGACTCTGACTCAACACATTAATTATATATTAATATATATTATATAATGTAATAACATATATATAAATTATATATATTATTTATATATTATATATATTATTTATATACATTTTCATATATGTTTTTTACACATTAATCATTCCTCATGGTTTTATTTATTTACTCATTCATTCAACAAGTATCTATTGAGTTTCTACTTTGTGCAAGGTAGTGGGGGGTACATTTCACTGATTGTACCCACCCTATTGCTGCTGTCTATTCTCACATCCCTGACAAAGGTCAAGGGTTGTGTTGTGCTCATAACAGCATAGTAGTTTTGAGATTTTTTTTTTTTTTTTTTTTTTTTTGAGGTACGCGGGCCTCTCACTGTCGTGGCCTCTCCCGTTGCGGAGCACAGGCTCCGGACGCGCAGGCTCAGCGGCCATGGCTCCGCGGCATGTGGGATCTTCCCGGACCGGGGCACGAACCTGTGTCCCCTGCATTGGCAGGCGGACGCTTAACCACTGCACCACCAGGGAAGCCCTAGTTTTGAGATTTTAAAACCATGAATTGAAGGGAAAAGAAAACCTTTTCTTCTTAATGCAATTTTCCCCTCTTCCTCTGGTACTCAAAATATATCAACATGGTGATGAGAGAGTGCATCTTCTTCCAACAAATGGGACCTTTGTTATAATGGTCTGGGCACAGAACCTTTAGTGGCTTAACTATAACAAAAGGTTCGACCATAAAGGAATGTGACCGACTTGCTTATGCTACCCATAAACTTGATGGTAGTCCAAAACCGGGAGCTCAAATTTTTCATGTGTGTGTGTGTGTGTGTGTGTGTGTGTGTGTGTGTGTGTGTGTGTGTCTGAGCAGTGTCAGCATTACAATTTATAGCTTTCTAAGGTGTCTCTTTTTTGTTGTTCTACAAGTGTACTTTATTATTATTTTTTAATCAAAGTATAGTTGATGTACAGTATTATATAAGTTACATGTTAAGGTGACTCCTTTGAATAGGAAAATAATTCTTAATACAAATTCTGGGGTTTGTTAATGATCAATTTCAAGGCATCAAATATAAGGCTTGAGACAGTCCAGAGTATGATGTTTGCTACATGATTGGGTCTAAGGCTCAGAAGTGTCCCTCATCAGATGAATGGATAAAGAAGATGTGGCACATATATACAATGGAATATTACTCAGCCATAAAAAGAAACGAAATTGAGCTATTTGTAATGAGGTGGATAGACCTAGATTCTGTCATACAGAGTGAAGTAAGTCAGAAAGAGAAAGATAAATACCGTATGCTAACACATATATATGGAATTTAAGAAAAAAATAGGTCATGAAGAACGTAGGGGTAAGGCAGGAATAAAGACACAGACCTACTGCAGAACGGACTTGAGGATATGGGGAGGGGGAAGGGTGAGCTGTCAAAACGAGATAGAGGCATGGACATATATACACTAACAAACGTAAGGTAGATAGCTAGTGGGAAGCAGCCGCATAGCACAGGGAGATCAGCTCGGTGGTTTGTGACCACCTAGAGGGGTGGGATAGGGAGGGTAAGAGGGAAGAGATGGGAACATATGTATATGTATAACTGATTCACTTTGTTATAAAGCAGAAACTAACACACGATCGTAAAGCAATTATACCCCAATAAAGATGTAAAAAAAAACTCTACATAAAAAAAAAAGAGAAATCAGTATTCAAGTAAGGAGAGTAGAAAAGGGAAAAGAAACTGAACTCCTTGTTTCTGGAAAGTGTCGATCGTTAGTCGTTGTACATATGTGCTTCGGGTTGCTTGGGATCAGTATTAACTGACAGATTCCCTCACCACAGTATTTGGAGTATTGAAGTGTCAAGGAAGCTACCAATCTGGAAATTGCTGTTCTGAAGCTGAGTTCAAAGTGACAGCTGTTTCCAGAGCACAAGAGCAGACCTCTCAGTGCCCTGCCATCATCAGTCTTGATAAAAGTAGTCATTTTGTTTGTTTTTCTCCTATTTTAGAAGCACTTAGCTAAGCCCCAGTGACAGGAGAAGGCATACTTGAAACGATGGTCATGTATAAAGATTCCATCTGTTAAATGACATGTTTTAAAACTCCCAAGTTAAATCACCTATGGGAGTGAGTTTTGAGAAACAGAGGGTGGGACAGACATCCCAACTATCCTAACTTCTATAACGGAGGGAAAATGATAAGTTTTATATAAATTCAGAGAAGTTAGGAAATAAGCTGTTAAGGCATGAGCAAAGTACTACTACCAAGGAACATATTTCAATTAGTGAAGCCACTGAAAATCAGGATGATTTTCCAATTGACTGAAAAAGAGGTAATTTGAATGGACAGTTCTTGCAGAAGATAAAAGGGAGCTTGGAGATCACTCCCTCATTTTACAGTTGAGGAGATCGTGACACGAGAAAGCAGAAGGCTGAATCAAGGGTTCATGCCAGCCTTAGATGTAAGGCTGGGACAACTTGTCAACTTGTCTACTAATGATGTCTTTTTAAGTTAGAATAGTTTAGAACTCAGGTATGAGATTAAAAGCAAGTGTAAAGCATGAGAATTTTGAATTTTTACTTCATCTCAACACAGTTAAACTTTCTCTGTAGAAAACGACTGGTTTGTTTTTGGGTTTTTTTTGGCTGCGTTGGGTCTTCGTTGCCGCACACGGGCTTTCTCTAGTTGCGGCGAGCGGGGGCTACTATTCGTTGCAGTGCGCGGGCTTCTCGTTGTGGTGGCTTCTCTTGTTGAGGAGCATGGGCTCTAGGCACGCGGGCTCAGCAGTTGTGGCGCGCAGGCTCTAGAGCGCAGGCTCAGTAGTTGTGGCGCACGGGCTTAGTTTCTCCGCGGCTTGTGGGATGTTCCCGGACCAGGGCTCGGACCCGTGTCCCCTGCATTGGCAGAAGGATTCTCAACCACTGCACCACCAGGGAAGCCCTCTTTTTTGGGGGGGGAGGGGGGGCACACGGCTTGAAGGATCTTAGTTCCCTGACCAGGGATCAAACCCACACCCTCGGCAGTGAAAGCATGGAGTTCTGACCACTGTACCACTTCCTTTGAAAAAGACAACAGTATCCTCCCATGACTTGAATGTGAAAGGCAAAAGGGTCTTTTGTGGAGCAAATCTTAAATATTCAAGGCCAAGATGGAAAAGGTCTGATGCATCCTGAATAAATGGTTTCCCAGAATACTGGTGCAAAGAACAAAGATATATTGGGGGAGTTTATACCAACTTGCCTTTACACAAAGGTTAAGAAGGCAGTGAGAAAAAGTTCAATTTGGTTCTAATTTATAGTCAGACTCCCATAACAGGCCAGCAGATGCTACTCAAAACCCATCACACGTCAGGCTGGGGCCAGATGCTAAATCATAGCACCACTCCTCGAGGGATTTTAGCAGGAACAGGCTGGTATGTTGCCGCTTCTGGTTCCAGGGCTTTTTTTTTTGGCGGTACGCGGACCTCTCACTGTTGTGGCCTCTCCCGTTGCGGAGCACAGGCTCTGGACGCGCAGGCTCAGCGGCCATGGCTCACGGGCCCAGCCGCTCCGCAGCATGTGGGATCTTCCCGGACCGGGGCACGAACCTGTGTCCCCTGCATCGGCAGGCGGACTCTCAACCACTGCGCCACCAGGGAAGCCCAGGTTCCGGGGTTTCTATCAATTGCACTTCTCTACCGAGAGTGACCTTTCTAGACCGGAACCAGCACCTCAGGATGAGTAAGGGAGCAAACTGCAGAGCCCATGTCTGCACTGGCCTAGGCCTGGGGTTTCAAGAGGGTATTTGGGTCCATTAACAGCAGGTTCAGGCAAACTAAAGGAGAGAAACTCAACACTACTACAGCCAAGGCTTTCCTCCCCAAGTTCCCCACTACATCCGCTGGTGTGAGTTACCAGTGAAATTTTTAATTTGCACCATTTAGCAAAATGTGGACTTTGCAGGAATGAAGCCCCTTCTCTTGTTTACAGAAGAAAAACCTAGAAAGGATGGGCAGGAGAGGAATATTATCTTGTCAGAGTTATTTTTAGGGATTTTGAATGACCTATCAAAGACGTATGAAATTTCATATTTTTAATGAGGACTTCATGGGGCAAAGGAGAGGAAGGAAATATAACAAATGAGAGAATTTCATCAGGACATTGAGGATGTGTCGGTCTCTGATTTTCTATGAAATTTTATTTCATGTTGATATACTGTTCTGATTTTGACATGGAATAAGATACCAATATTAATTTTGTACTTGTTATTTATTCTTATCTATCAAAATATTAATAAAGTGAGGAATTGGTTAATTTATCAGAGAATATATATTAATCTGACAGAGAACAGCAGCTAAGACCTTGTCGGGTGCCCATTTTGTGGGTAATATTCTAGTACTCATTTATAAGAACACCAAAAATATTTAAAACATCATCTCTGCCTTCTAGGAGCTAATAATTTTGGAGACAGATAAGACACAGAAGAGAAGAGTAGAGTAACAATGTGAGGTGGAATTTGATTAAATACTGAATTGAGGGCATAGGAAATAAATGCAAAAACACATCTTCAGGGACAAGAGGGGTAACATGAGTTGGACTTTGAAAAAAAGAAACTGGAGAAGCAAGAGTATTGGGAGAGGGAAGAAGTTAAGAACTAAACAGCTGTGTTACGTTTCTATCTGTTGAGGTTCTCTAGATGATGCAATCATTTCTTTGTTCTTCTTCGTTCACACTCACAGTCCCCAATTCCTCTGTTCTCATTTCCTTTGAAATCACCTGGGTTCACATTTTTGCCTTCATACGTCCCTGATACTGGTTTTGCTGAGACCACTAAGGCCTACCATCCTATCAAATCTAAACAAAGGTCAATTCCTATATCGCATTTTCCTAGACCTGTCTGCATCATCTGGGACCACTGATCCTTGTCTGTTTTGTTCAGTGCTGAAGACCACCTAGTAGGTGCTCAGGAAATATTTGCCGAATGAATGAACAGAGACTGAACATGGCTATAGCTTATGGAAAAGGGGATATTATTGGAAGCACATGGGATGGATCAAAGAATCTAAGTGATGAACTAGGCTTCGAGAAAGACAGGAACCCATCTCCTCAGGTCCCTACCATCGGGGTAAATTGTGAGCTCCATTTGGATCAAGGTTGAAATTCCAGAAAGAGAGCTTCTGATTGGCCTAGATTGGTCACCTGCCTGACCCTTGGCCGGGGGAGGGTGGGGCAACTCGATGGACTGTTCTATCAATACTGGATCAAATAGGGAAAGACCCATTCCTACCTTTAAAATCAGCATGTTGTTATTCTATTTAATTTTATTTGTTTATTTTTTTAAACATCTTTATTGAAGTATAATTGCTTTACAATGGTGTGTTAGTTTCTGCTGTATAACAAAGTAAATCAGCTATACGTATACATACATCCCCATATCTCTTCCCTCTTTTGTCTCCCTCCCTCCCACCCTCCCTATCCCACCCCTCTAGGTGGTCACAAAGTACTGAGCTGATCTCCCTGTGCTATGCGGCTGCTTCCCACTAGCTATCTATTTTACGTTTGCTAGTGTATATATGTCCATGCCTCTCTCTCGCTTTGTCACAGCTTACCTTTCCCTCTCCCAGTGTCCTCAAGTCCATTCTCTACATCTGCGTCTTTATTCCTGTCCTGCCCCTAGGTTCTTCATAACCATTTCCTTTTTTTTTAGAGTCCATATATATGTGTTAGCATAGGGTATTTGTTTTTCTCTTTCTGACTTACTTCACTCTGTATGACAGACTCTAGGTCCATCCACCTCACTACAAATAACTCAATTTCATTTCTTTTTATGGCTGAGTAATATTCCATTGTATATATGGTTATTTTAAAAGGGAGAATGAATAATAAGCAGACAAATACAATAGAAGTCTATTCAGTAGTCATTCAACCAACACTGGTTGACCACTAACTATATGTCATACATGGGGCTTCACAGAGGGGGGTCCAGGGGAGGAGCAAACAGTCATGTGAGTAATTATGTGTAAAAAATAGGCTAAGCTTCAATGGGGACGTAGAAAAGCAAGTGACTGATTCTTTCTGCAGAAAGGGAGGAGAGAAGTAGGTGAAAGTTTTTAGAAGATGGGGAGATATTTTACTAGAGAGGATCTCAGCAGTCTCATCCTTCATCCCTCTCATGGCATTTTGAGGTGCATGCTTTTGTTCTCTGCCCGGAATTGGAGGAATCTGTTTAAGGAATTAGATCAGCCCAAATATCTGGAGATGGATAAGACCCCAGGAACTTGTCACTGATCTCACTTCCTCCGCAAATGAAGTGACCTGGGCAAAGCTTTACAGTGACCATGAGCATGGCGTCCTCCGGGAGAAGTGAAGAAACCAAACCTTTGGCAAAAGAAGGTGCATGCCCAGTGACCTTAGCAAAGGGACAGAGGAAGGAGGGAGCAGAGTTGAGTGCTTGAATGCACTGGCCGATGGGGATGTGCTTGGGAGAGTTCCTTCACCTCTTTAAGGCTCACCTCTAGAAAGGCGATAATAATATGCCAAGGTCATCATCTTTTCAGAAGATTAAATGAGACCATCAGTTGCTGTGTGTAGAACGACTAGCGTGGGGTCGCACACAAAATAAGCAGTGTTCCATATTCATTCTTTCAGTGAATGTTTGTTGAAGACCGCTATGTCCAACTTCTGCTCTGGGTGTAGCAATGACCAAGAAGAAAAACTGCTTCTCTCCTGGGCGTTACACCATAGTAGGAAAAGCATAATATGTTTCATATTATGCCAGTGGTGATAAGTGTCATGAAAGAATAAATAAATAAATAGGCAAAAGGGATAGAAAGTCATGGGTTAGATATATGTATAACAGAATCACTTTGCTGTACAGCAGAAACTAACACAACGTTGTTTGTCAACTATACTCCAATAAAAATTAATTAAAAAAAACAAACACAAAATGTACTTTTCTACTAAGTAAATATTTTTTCTGCTGCAACAAAAAAAAGAAAAAAGAAGGAAAGAAACGGGGTAGAAATGGGTAATATTTCATGAAGGTGGGGGATCAAAGAGGACCTCTCTGATAATGTGACATTTGAACAGAGATCCAAAGGAGGTATTAATATATACACATGTAAATGTACATATGTATATGAAAGTAGATGTAGGCATATACATACATGTGTATATTTACTATGTAACTACAAATATGAATATATTTTCATCATAGGTTGTGATTAGAAATAAAAGAATGAAGTGTTCTTCCATCATCCTGAATAAATCTAAATCTACAGAATCATTTTTATTACTGAGAAAACTCAAATACAATGCTGCAGACATCACATTTATGCCCATGTATTTCATGCTATATCTATGGTTGGGAAAATGTCAGTGTTTTTGTGTCCTAGAAATTAATCTCTTGTGCTCATATTCTTCCAATTTCTCTTCAGAATCCTGAAAATGTAAACTCAGGCTAGGATTCTTTTGGACTGTGAGGCTTTTTAGACTCCATTAAGATGGAATTCAAGAATTAGGGATATTGGGACTTCCCTGGCGGTCCAGTGGTTAGGACTCCATGCTTCCAATGCAGGGGGCATGGGTTTGATCCCTGGTCGGGGAGCTAGGATCCCACCTGCCACACAGCCAGAAAATTAAAAAAAAAAAAAAGGGGATTAGGGATATTAAATAAAGCTGTGCATTCATGAAGCTTGATATTCCCACTACATTTGTATCTTAAAGTTTTTTTCAAGGATAATCAAAGGAATTCTGAAGCTTTTCTATCTTTACACCTACATGTTTGCTATTATTGGCAATCTCCCTCCTAGTTAAAACCGTTGCTTAGATTTTAGATTTGTCTTGCTTCCAGTCAAGTTTGTGAGATTTGTCATTTTAATTTTATTTTCAAAGTTGTATTTCTCCCCTGAGATAATTATCAAGGTCATTACCAATTCTTGCCCCATGTTAACAAAAAGAAAAGAAGAAAGAAAAGGACAATTATTAGGTATCATTCACATTAGGTGTTTCATTCTTTGCTGACCTATTTCTCAAGTGCTCTGATAAAAGATTATAAAGTCTGTATTTCATGAGTGTTTTAGAGTCAAAGTTGAATATATGTCAAGTGTTTCCTTATGTGAGAGTTGGCAACTGTTCCCACCAGTACGGATTCTAGAGTTTTGTTGGGTTATAAAATCTTGTAACTGAAAAGCTTTGTATATAGTTTTTCCATTATTCAGATTTGTTATTTTTTTCCCTCATTGGCATTTTTTAAAGAAAGCTATTTGGTAAGGGATAAGGCTTGACTAAATAGGATATTGCAGGATTTCAGTTCCTGTATCTTTTTCTCCATCCTTTTTGTATATCAAGTGAACACAAGGAGAATTCAATATAATGTCATTTTTATGCTTCAAGATTCAAAAGAAATGCAAAATCACAGAGAAAATTTAATTTTTATGAACCTTTGAGGTGGAAGACACATAGTGCTCCAAACTCTGATTGTATCACATAAGAACCCAAACCCAGAAGGTGGATGGCTTTTTAAAGTTGGGTTAGTGGTAGAAGCCACATCAGAATCCAGGATTTGTGATTACCAGCTTAGTGGTGTTTCAGCCATAACACTCTATTTCCAAAGGCAAAGGAAAAAAATAAATGAATAGTGTAAATCAGCTTTTCTGAGATACACTCACATTTCTGCTTTCTCTGATGAATAGTCATATTTCCCATATAATCAATACCACTTTCCCAAAGCTTCCTCCAAAACTAACCTATGGCTGTTAGTAATTCGAGTGAGAGTATAAAGTGTGAATTCGTGTGAACTAGAAATAAACTTAATCTAAAAAGAATTTACTGTGCACCAACAGGATGCCAGGTGCTGTGCTAACTCCTAGAGATACAAAGAGAAATAAGATGGAAAGGGCACGGTTCAAAGTTAGAGAGCCTTGGATTTGGATCCTGGTTCAGCCACTTAGCAGCTGTGTGGCCTTAGAAAAATAACTTAACCTCTCTGAACCTCAGCCCACTTATCCTACTTGTGAGGACAAAGTGGAACACGACACTTTGTAAAATGCCTAGATCACTTCACAGATATTAGACCCTCAAATGTGAGACACCACTCTCCTTTAATTCACAGATTAATCAATCTGGTAAGAGAGACCAAACTGTGAAGAGATGACAGTGATACAATTTGATAAACCTACAGTGAGTTACTCCTGAAGTGCTGAGGGCATCCTTGCTTTATCCTGAAATGAAGTGTCAGTGAACTCAGAGGAGGTATTTGAACGGGGAAGACATTTTCCTGGCAGACAGGGTAAGGGGGAAAATTCCAAACCAGGAGCATTGCCTGAGCAGATCACAAGCCTGAATGTGTTGGGTATAGAGCAGCGCTGTTCAGTAGAAATAAGTGAAACTTTAGATTTTCCAGAAGCCACATTTAAAAAAAGCAAAAGGAACAGTGAAATTAATTTTGATACTGTATTTTATGTAGATATGTGTCTAAACTAGTATCACGTCAACGTCATCAATGTAAAATAATAGAGATTTTACGTTGTTTTCCCCAAACTAAGCTTTTGAAATCAGTGCGTATTTCCCACGTAGAGCACCTCTCACTTTACACTGTTGCTCAATAACCACATGGGGCTGGTGGCTACTGCAGTGGACGCCTGGAGTAGTGCGTGTGTGGGTGTGAGAGAGATCAGTGGTGAGAGAGAGAGAGAGAGCAGAGATAAGAGAGAGGAAGGCAGGAACCAGAAGACAAAGTGTAGCCCGGTTATGGAAATGGACGTGGCATGTTTAAGTAGGAGAATTATGTACCAGCTCTGTAATTTACAAAGATCACAGTGTAGGAGGAGGTTTGCGAAAGACCATCGCTTAGGAGGCTCTCACAAATGATCTAGATAGACTATTGCTTCTCAAACTTTGATGAGCACACCGCTAATCTGAGGGTCTTGTTAAAATGCAGATTCTGACTTTCTAGGTGTGAGGTGGAGGCCTGAGATTCTGCATTTCTCATAAGGTCCTACAAGATGCTGATCCCACTGGTCCATTAACTGCACTTTGAGTAGCAAGGATTGAGAATAAACACTAAAAAATAGGGCTTCCCTGGTGGCGCAGTGGTTGAGAGTCCGCCTGCCGATGCAGGGGACACGGGTTCGTGCTCCGGCCCGGGAAGATCCCACGTGCCGCGGAGCGGCTGGGCCCGTGAGCCATGGCCGCTGAGCCTGCGCGTCCGGAGCCTGTGCTCCGCAACGGTAGAGGCCACAACAGTGAGAGGCCCTCGTACCGAAAAAAACCCAAAAAAACCCAAAAAAACAAAAAAATAATGTAAAGGATTATTCTACTTAGAGAGAAGGGAGAAACCCTGGTTAATAATCAAAATGTAAACAAATGACACTAGTACTTTACAGTCCAGAACTAACTACTTAGCACTGGTCTCCTTTTGAAGTCACCCTTCCCGGGTAACTAGCTGTGTCAAGTAAGGTTGCGAATGACAACCATTATCTTGCATTTCAATTTTCTTAACCTTTCCAGGAAACTCATTAATTCATGTTAAAAGGATAAAGACATTCTGAGCACAAACGGCCTGTCATTTAATGCTCCTGGGGAAGAACATTTTGATTCACAGATGAGTTGGAAACCACGGGACTGCAACAAAATTGCCCAAGTAAAGGTGAAGCGTGATTAATGGCTGCTAATATCTGATGTATGTAATGGGAGGTGGCGTGGCAGCAAAACTGGTACATTTTTCATTGTGTCCATATAGGTTAAGTAATTTGGGAGGTCAGTTGATCTATATGGAGAGTAACATCATGATTTTTGAAGTTTATTTTATATACGTTTTTATTCCTCCATTTTTAAAAGGGCAAAGTAAATTAGTCCACTGTGTTGACTTTTTTTAGGGGGGGTAAAAATGTGAGAATTTTCTTCAGGGAGAATTCTTGACAGAAAACTCGTCTTCCCTTAACCAGAACTTATATTTTAGGAAAATGAATCTTCAAGTTTATGAAGAAACATAAATTATTGTTTTCTTTTTTATTATTAGTATTGGGGTATAGTTGTTTTACAGTGTTGTGTTAGTTTCTACTGTACAGCTAAGTGGAGTTCCCTGTTCTATACAGCAGTTTCTTATTAGTTATCTATTTTATACGTATTAGTGTAATTATTGTTTTCAAAGTTCATTAAAGATTTCCAAATGCTTCTTGGCCATTCTGTGAAGTTAAGTAAATAAAGAATTAATATTTTAAATTAGAAGAATTCCAACATATACGTCTGTTCCTTGGGAATCCGAAGATTTAAACTGTATCATTTACTTAAACTTTGCCAAGGCCAAAAAGCTGGTTTTCTTTTTCTCAAATAAGTTGAAAGACCTTGGGAAAGAAGGAAAAAACCCAGCATTTTGGGGATGTATGGGGTGGGGGGATTTCATTGCTATCATTTCTAAATACTTGCATTTTCTTTTACAATACTTTGAGTACCCTCTGACTCAAATAAGCATGTATGCTTTCTGGTTTATAGCAATTATATATAAAACTCAATTTGGATCAAAACAATTTGGGCAAGAAAGCATTTTCTTTTTCCCAGGACAAGCTGCTTGCAAGATTGCTTATGCCTGGGACTGTCTGTTATGTTGTTATCTCACGAGACCTGGTGCTCAGCACAGACTGAACTGGCAGCAGTGTCTACCCAGGTCGTATCTTTGATTTCTAGGTCAGATTCCCAGCATACGTGCTAGGCATGGGCACCCAAAATTTCCACAAACATCTAAGGAGAGAAAAGAGGTGGGAGGAGTAGTTCAGCGTCAGTGGAGGTAACATCATGGAAGAGACTTTCACAGGGCCCCATGGCACGTGGACAGCAGGACACCCAAGGCTAGAGTCCACGGGCAGGTTGAAGCAGGAGCAGAAGGAGGCAACTAACATCTCTCTTGGCCTGTTGTATTCCAGATGCTGGGCTGGGCACTTCTAAAACATTCTCACATACTCTGCACACCAACACGGAAGAGCAGTTATTATCACTTCCGTTTTACGGAAGAGAAAATTGAGACACAGAAATACTAACTCACTCACTCAAGGGCACAGAGTTTTTCAGTGGAAGAGCCAGAACTTAGGTTTGGTATATCAAACTCAGGAAAGCCTAGGAAAAGCCTAGCGCTGTGTGTGTGTGTGTGTGTGTGTGTGTGTGTGTGTGTGTGTGTGTGTGAAAGAGAGAGAGAGAGAGATTTATAGGAGGGTGTCTAATGACAGAACTCCAGCTGGAGACAAGAGAATTGATCTTACAATACCTGAGAGCCTCCAGGAGTAATGGAGATGGCTAGTCTAGGGTGTGCACAATAGATGCAGTGAGACAGATTGATGGGGTGAAAACCCGCTGAGGATTCACTAGTATCCAATACAAATGAATTTAGTTATAAAACAGAAATAGAGTCACAGATGTAGAAAGCAAATTTATGCTTACCAGGGGAGAAGGGGGAGGGATAAATTGAGAGACTGGGATTGACATATACACACTACTGTATATAAAATAGATAACTAATAGGGACCTACTGTATAGCACAGGGAACTCTTCTCAGTACTCTGTAATGACCTATATGGGAAAAGAATCTAAAAAAGAGTGGATATATGTATATGTATAACTGAGTCACTTTGCTCTACAGCAGAAACTAACACCACATTGTAAATCAACTGTACTCCAATAAAAATTAAAATAATAATAATAATTCTGTAGCATCCAGTTTGCAAGCAGCTAAGGGGTAACTGGGTACTTCCACAAGCCCCCGGGAAAAGGGTGTTTAGCAGAGATGAACAACCAAAAACATACATTAATAGACTGCTATTGTGTAGTGATTTAGGAACGAGTACTTTCATTGAATTTTCAATCTGGTAACCAGTAAATTTGTCACCCACTGGCCCTTCGGTTAGATAATGGCAGTGGCTCTAACTATGGGACACATGAGCAAAAGGTAACTCATTCATTACTTCTCTCAATAAATAATTCTTTGAGCATCTTCTTCATAATATTTTGGGGCTTGTAGACTAGAAGGAAAAGGGAATAAGCATTAATAATGCAAAATAACAATTTAATTGCTTTGATGGAGGAAATATCAAGGGCAGTGGGAGTGGAGGTCCAGGCAGGTGTAAGTTTTACTTGTCCCATGGCCAGTGGAGATGCTGTTCCGTTTCAGCCCAGCTATGGTCCCAATCCTTCCTTAGACTCCATTTTCCCTCCCTCACCACACTCCAGCCACACTGACCTTTTTGTCAACACATCAAGCTCATTCTTATCTTGGGGCTTTTCACCACCTGTTCTCTCTACCTGGGACTCTCCCTCCTTAGATGATCATAGGGAATTTAGATCTCAGCTCAAATGTCACTTCATCTAAAGATCTTTCCAGACGACCATATTTAAAGTAACCTCCCTCTACTCTCAGTTTTTATTACATTTTTATGATACCACCATTTAACATAATACCATTTCTATTTGTTTCCATGGTTCTTTTCTTTGGCTTCCCCCCCCCTTTCTCAAATGTGCACGTGTGCACACACACACACATACACACACACACACACAACTATACAAGTGCCAGAAACAAGGTGTTTGGGTTAATTGCTGTATCTGTCCTCTGTCTTCTGTGCCTGGCACTGTGTTTATTACAGAGTCACCAGTCAATGAACATTCATTGAATAAGTGAGAGAAGGAAAGAGGGAGGAAGGGAGAGGAGGAAGGAAGGAGAAGGAAGAGAAGGTTTCACTGAAGGGAACTGAGAGGTTTGAGTGGATGTTTTTTGAATAAAACAAGCAAAGGGGTAGGGGGAGAGCAGCCGTATATAATGGATCTCAGTGTTATAATGATATAGACGAAGTGAAGTTTCTACCACTGCCTGAGGTGGGAGGGACAACCTAGGAAAGAACTGATTTGAGATTCCAAAAGATTGATGTGATTCAAAAAGTTAGTGAATATTGGAAGGGCATTCTAGGCCTTCTTAACTCTTTTTTTTTTAAAGGTTTATTTATTTATTTATTCATTTATTTATGGCTGCGTTGGGTCTCAGTTGTGGCACGTTGGATCTTTCATTGCAGCGCACAGGCTTCTCTCTAGTTGTGCTGTGTGGGTTTTCTCTTCTGTAGCTGTGGCGCGCGGGTTCCAGGGCGCGCGGGCTCTCTAGTTTGTGGCACTGTGGGCCCTAGTTGAGGAGCACAGGCTCAGTAGTTGTGGCGCGCGGGCTTAGTTGCCCTGCAGCATGTGGGATCTTAGTTTCCTGACCAGGGATCGAACCCGTGTCCCCTGCATTGGCAAGTGGATTCTTAACCACTGGACCACCAGGGAAGTCCCTCACTCCTTAACTCTTAAGTAAATAAAGCTTTATATCACAAATGACTTTAAGTAACAAATGACCAATTTAAAGCGAGTGCTTGGGTGACAGCACCAACTGTTTACTTCTCAAGGTTCTTCATAAAGAGCACACATCCTGCCTTTTAATTAAGGGAGTGGTGACTTGCCCTGTATACTTTGGATGGTCACCTAAAAGGTCAGAGTATCGCAAAGGAAAATTTTTTTTTTTTTTTTTTTTTTTGTGGTACGCGGGCCTCTCACTGTTGTGACCTCTCCCGTTGCGGAGCACAGGCTCCGGACGCGCAGGCTCCGCGGCCATGGCTCACGGGCCCAGCCGCTCCGCGGCATGTGGGATCTTCCCGGACCGGGGCACGAAGCTGTGTCCCCTGCATCGGCAGGCGGACTCTCAACCACTGTGCCACCAGGGAAGCCCAAGGAAAATGTTTTTAATTCTGGGCTAATTTTCAGAGCGTACCTTCGTACTGTTATTTTTTGATGCATAATTAGCATATGTACCATGGTACAGTGTTTAGAACAAATTCATATGATTTCAAAATGTCAACAGTTTATGGGCCTTCCCTGAATCTATACAGTGGCAGTGGACAGTCTCTTTATTCTTTTATTCTGGTTGGTTCCTCTTTCCAAAAAAAAATTCCACCAGTCCCACTCAAAAGAATATTCAGATTCTTTCACTCTAAAATTGTTCTCCTTTCTTTCCTTCGTGAAGATCTCCAGGTAGCAACTTGAAGGATTTCATTGACTGAAGATTATGTCAAATTGTAAAAAGGCTGAGTGGCACCTTCTAAATGTCATATTCTACCAGAGTTACTTTGGGAAAAGCAATATCCATTTTTAAATTTGACCTTTCTTGGGAACATGTTTGGTACATGTGATTCACTTCATTAAGGCATCTGCATAAAAGATTTATAAAAGGATCTCTACAAGAGTGATGTTTCATCATGATGCATGGAAAGGATGTTTTCCAAATGCTGGCGTGTGATGAAAGGTGAGGCCAAGCATTAAGCTGGAGCCAGCCACACTGTAGATGACGCTCATTTGGAGAGAATTCACGTTCACATCTTTTCGTGTAATACCACCAAAATCAAAACACAGATGTACATGGGACATCATTAGCTTTCAAAGCTAGAACCAGTTACTAGGTATACAAAATATTAGATTTTTTCATAATTATTTTTCTGGGTGAAAAATAACTGTGTTGTCTTCTTGCTGTAATAAAAAAGACATCTCATAATGCTAGATGCCCTAATACCAATATTTGGTGGGATTCCACAGGAAGTGAAATTTCTTTTGGGAGTGGAAAAGAGACCCATGAAGAAGGCATCTACATCTTGTAACTCAGATTCATTGCTAGAAACTGACATGTTACAAATTTATGACGTGTCAGTTATCTTGATGGTCCTGACCAAGCTGTATGGCTGTGTAGTTAGACTTTCTGACCATCTAGTGTCAATGATTTCATCATCAGGTAACCTGAGTTTAATATGACCTTGAAAGTAATAAAGGAAAAGGGATTTGGATAGAATGCTCATGGGCAAACTTTCGTTCTAGTGGCCATTTATACTCAAAGACATAGAAGAAAGGTAGCTGAAGATGATAATAATAGTAATAATAACTCAGAACTCATTATGCTCTACTGCTATATAGCATGGTATACTATTTTGCAGTTGACCAAAATTTTTCACATACGTTATTTCCTTTAATTTTTCCATCAACTCTGTGTGCAAGTTTTAAAATATTCTTATTATTTCCATTTAATTGTTGAAAACATTAGTGCCAAAATAAATAAACCACAGACACAGCACTCGAACTCAGGTCTTCTGACCTTCAACCCCATGTTCATTCTATTACTCCGTCAAGAAGGAACAAAGAAGCAAGAAGCAGTGACAAAGAAACAATTTAAACTCCTTAACTTGACCGTCTCCAGGCGGGATGTTTATTCTCTTCTTTGGTTAGAATGAGGTTTAGGGGCTATAAATCCCTGGAGTTAGTTTTGTAAATCCATGGGTTATCATTCAATGCATGCAAGAGAAAAATCTCATAGTCTGGGCATCTCACCAAAAGGTTACAACCTAAGAAGAAGAATATTGAGTGGGTAACACATTCAGGCATACTGACTTGACCCTTTTGGTATTTTGCGCAAACATTTCCTAGGCTCAAGAGAAACAAATTGATTTTGACTTATTGTATGCCATTGTTTTTTCTCTTAAAGTCAACAGAGTGATTCCTAATTTTAATACGTGTAGTTCATTAGGGCAGTCGTAACAAAGAGAGGGAGTTTTGTTTTGTTTTTTTGCGGTACGCGGGCCTCTCGCTGTTGCGGCCTCTCCCGCTGCGGAGCACAGGCTCCGGACGCGCAGGCTCAGCGGCCATGGCTCACGGGCCCAGCCGCTCCGCGGCATGTGGGATCTTCCCGGACCGGGGCACGAACCCGTGTCCCCTGCATCGGCAGGCGGACTCCCAACCACTGCGCCACCAGGGAAGCCCGAGAGGGAGTTTTTTGATCTAGAAAATATTAAGTTAAAGTTTAAAAGTCAATTTGAGTAATTCATTTCCCTGGGTCCCTTCCAGTTCTCAGTTTCTAAGCAGTGGATTGTGCCAGTAAATTTTTTAGTATAATAGTTTTAAAAAATTAGGTGAAACTACTGGCAAGATAATGTACAGTAATTATATATTGGAATACATTAGGGCCTTTGAATTCTGTGTTCAAGATACTGAAGCTAACGACAAGTGTAACTGTGTGACTTAAATTAATAATTTGTACTGGTAAAGTAATTTGGAGAAAGATTTTGAGCATGTTAATATATTCTGATAATAGTCTAGAGGGGAGAATGTACAAAAGACTGAAAAGATGGGTACAGATGAATCCCGGGAAAACACAGTCTAATTTGGTGATAAAGCTCAGTTGTGCATGTCATATTAGTGACATGGTCAGCATGGCCACAGGACTGATTGTCTAGGCTGCAGGATTGAGGCCACATGCCCTCTTGGACGAGATGTTGGCAGATTTCACCTACCCAGGAGCGTATGGCTTGGGCATTTCCTTCTCATAAGGAACGTAGGCAAAGGAGAACGAGTTCAGAATGAGGCCGCAAAAGGAATTATAGGGGTTCACACCTAAGAATAAAAATAAAAAAGAACAGGGTATCCTCTCTGCTTGGCGGACAGCTGTGCCAGGGCATGGATGGCAGAAGTGGAAGGAATTAATTGTGAAAAAGGAGCTAAGAAGTCCGTAGAAGTTTAGGAAGGAAGCATTTAGCAGAATCCTGGAATTTTAAAACTGTAAGGCACCTTAGAGTTCATCTGGAGATTTGGTTGGACTTAATGAGGCTAAATTAAGCTGGGCAAACTTGAGATCAAAAGCAAGAAAAACCTTCTGTGAATGAGAACTATTTAATAAAGCTTTATTGAGCGAAGTAGAAACTCTGCCGCAGTTCTTTCCCAATATCCCAGAATCCTAAAATATGAGATTCTTCTGCAACATTTAAGCCAATATCTTTGCTTATACGAATCAAGAATTAAGCCCCTGAGAAGTTAATAAATTGTCGGATCTAACCTTTTGATATCCTAGTTTAGCATTACTTGTGCCATATTGGTAGCCTCATGGGATTCAAATTAATGGACTTGCATAGAGACAACATAACTTCTAGTTTCTGGTGTGACTATTTAACCTCATATAACCCCTTGGATTCATATACCCCTTAAAATCATGGGAACAATGAGCTATGTGTTATTTTATGTAATTATGGTAAAAGTTATGTAGCCAGTTAATGCCCAAGTTGATGAGTATTGATAGATACTAACTTCTACCTATACTTTTCTATTTCCAGACTAACTTATTTACTGAAAGAAATAAATATTTTTAGTGCTCATTAGTTTATAGTCCTCATTAGCAATTTATGATAATGTAAAAGAAATAAGCAATCTTAGGAACAAAAAGTACAAAAGAATTAATCATTTTTATGTGCTGGCAAATGGAATATACAACTAAGCTAAAACAGAAGCAGAACAAGAAACAAATTTTAAAAAGGAGCAGTATTAGAGCTGACCTGCCTGATGCAGTGATTCTAGGAAATTTAGAAATCGTATACTTTGTTTCACTGAATCTGCAATGCCATCAGTTGTAGGATGTACCATGATTTTCTCTGCCACCCAAAAGAAAACCAGTTAAACCGTGATACAGTGCCTTTTAATCAGATCAATTATAAGATGCATCCTACTTTCTTAAGTGTTAAAATGGTTTTTTTTAAACTATGTATTGTAAAATCAGTGAAATGTGATATCTTAAACTTGACCACAAAGGAATTGATTACCTCTCTAAACTTGATGACCTTCCCCATGCAAAGCCCCATCCCACCCGAGGGCTTCATCTCTACCATTTTATTCTGAGAGGAGAAGTTTTTAAAGTGACCACAAGTTTGGGGTATTTTTTTCCCTTTTTAAAAAGAAAATCAATTAAATCCATTCTCTGCTTTTGGGTGATAAGAGCAGCAAAATAAAAACCTTACGTGAAGATGTCATACCTGCGGCATTTTTAGGGAGGAGGAGACATTCTATAATGTTATCAAGATGAGCACACATGATCAGGCTGCCCTTTCAAAGCTTGTGTATTAAATTGTGATCTGTTGACAAGCTGCACTGTCTTATCTGTGCCCTGCTGAGCTTGATTCTGTTTGGTCCCATTATTTGATCACTTCTCTGTGTGTTCTCTTATTTGAAAGTTGTATGTGTCAACACTGCTGCACTCAGTAATTCACGGAACTCTGGAGCCAGGAGTGGAACCTAAGGGCTGGGAGGGCTGTAGCGGGATTTTCAGGGCTGACCTGTCTTTCCTGTCTCTTCCCTTCCTCCCTCACACCTGCACTGCTCACTCTGACCAGGCCCACCAACCTTCACAGGGAATTTATTCAAAAATGTTATCCTAATTTACATGGTTCTTGCTACAGAATTGGACAGTAACAACAATCACTACTTCACATCCATTCAGAATCTCACTCCTCTTGTCCTCAACATATGTATAGAAAAAGAATTTTTCTTTTTGGTTATACATGGATTGTTTGGGATTTGGCTTTTTAAGATTTTTTTGTAAAGTTTGGGTATAAATCTATTGTTATCTTGTTAGCTAAGTCAGAAAATTTTATCTTGGAGGAAATGACTCATTTGTGCCTTGAAAATATCACACTTGGCATTCATCATTTACTGTTTTATATGGAAGTTATTTAACAGTGCTTTTGGGGGTGTCAAACTCTTCAACTTCTTTTTAAAATAAATCTCTTCTTAAATGATCTGGTCTGCTTGAGGTCAAAGGGCCTCAAATATTTCACTTTTCTAAAAGCATGAAACACTTGTGTCACTTGAAATTCTGGCTCACATTCTCTTAAAACAACCCTCTTCAGCCCTTCGAACCCTCCCCTTGGTCACCTCCTATTCATACCTCAGCCCCCACAATGTCATTCTCTGAAAGACACCGATAACTTACTAATTGTCAGCGTGAATGGCCTCTCATTTGCTTCCCTCTGAGTTTTGGTAGCATTTGCCACTGTTGACTACAGTTGCATCCCTGGGCTTCATAACGCTGTGTTCTTCTCCATCTCCTGCTTCCCAAGTTCCCAATCTCCTATTCCCCTTACTAAATACATCTCCATGTTGTATATTAGTCCCAATTCTCCCTATATATTTTCTTCATTAGCAATATTGTCCAGTCTCAAGGCTTTAGTACCAAATACACATCTTTTGAGTTCCCGGTCTGCATTTTGTAACCTACGTGGGCCTCCATCTTCTACATCTGTACGACTAAGTCTGCCGTCCTCTCTCTCGGATATGCTCCTGTTCTAGTCTCACGAGAGCAGCGTTGTCTTTGCTTTAAATCTAGAAGAAAGTTTTAATGCCCCTTTTTCTTTCATGCCACATATTGTATCAATTACCGGTCAAGTAGGAGGCATTCGTGGCGTCTCTGATACCCCTTCCCTTCCTCTTCAGTCTCCAGATCCTAGTTCAGGCCCTTGTCCCCTGTCTTAGGGACTAAGCACCTCTCTGACTTCCTCCCTTTAAACCAACCCTACAAGCTTTTACTGGAACCCACTACTTTATAAAGAATGGCTCTCTCCTCAGTTATAAAATGGGAAATGGCCATACCTACCCCATGCTCAAAAACCTTCAGTGGTCCCTCCGAGCATTCAATGCCTTCTACTTTCTGACCTCAACTACCTGTATCTACTATGTCCCACACTCCAGCTAGTGCAGATGATGCGTGACTCCCTGAATATATTCCACCTGGGCCATCCCTGTGCTTTTGCTTGTGGTCCTTCAAGTGTTGTGTCAGAAGCATCAGGAGCACCTGAGAACTTGTTAGAGATGCAGATTCTCAGGCCAACCTGTCACCTGCTGGATTGGAAACGCTGAAGGTAAAGCCAGCAATCTGTGCTTTAATATACCCTCCAGGTGATTCTGGTGTGTGCTAACATTTTCGAACATGAAATGCCTTTTCCTCCTCTCCCGGCTAAAATGTTCTCCATCTTTCGAAGACTGCTTAAATAGGACCTTTTCTATGAGGTTGTCTCTGATTCTCTGCTCTGCTCCCACAGCCACCTCTTGTGTCTTTCTCGTATCATTTTCAATGTCCTTCCTTGTTCATCAGTCACATGCATACGTTCGATCTCCTCTGGTAGATTCTAAGCTCAAGGATAGGGAGCTTAGGTATGTGCCTCTGTGTGTGTGTGTTTTCTACTTTGCCTTGTCTTATTATTTTGTCATTTGTTTTCTGTTTTTTAAAAATAGAATTGAAAGCAGTGAATAAAACTTTTCTAATTTGTGAGTGATGTAATTCACCAGAATCCAGAAGGTTATCAGGAGAAATGAAATACCACTTAAGGACTTCCCTGATGGCTCAGTGGTTAAGAATCTGCCTGCCAATGCAGGAGACATGGGCTTGAGCCCTGGTCCGGGAAGATCCCACATGCCATGGAGCAACTAAGCCCGCGAGCCACAACTGCTGAGCCCGTGCGCCACAACTACTGAAGCCTGTGTGCCTACAGCCCATGCTCTGCAACAAGAGAAGCCACTGCAATGAGAAGCCCATGCGCCGCAACGAAAAGTAGCCCCCGCTCACCACAACTAGAGAAAGCCTGCACACAGCAACGAAGACCCAACACAGCCAAAAATAAATAAATAAATTTATTTTTTAAAATAAGAAATACCACTTAAAATTTGGCAGAGTGGCTTTAATTTTCTAATAAAATAAACCCACTCTTTAACCTCACATGCATATTCAACTGTGTCAGGCCTGTTTGATACTGTGGTATTGACTTCAGATCATTTGGACTGTTTGATCTCTGGAAAAAAATTCCACTGCACAGTATTATCAGAGAGACAAGAAGTTGTGTTTTCAAGATGTGCCTCATTCCACACAAAGCCCACAGCTACCGTTGCTGTTTTCACAATCGTTTTATCCAAAGGGGTGTCTGGAGACAAAGAACGTTTTCCCAGACATGCATGAAATTTAAATATTAAAACTAATACATCTAAATTAACCCAACTGACCTACATTTGTGATTCAAACTCTTATTCCATTTCGTTCAGTTAATATTTATTGATTCACTTAAAGTATTATTCAGTTATAAGACTAAGTCACTATGACTGTGCATGTATGATTAATATAAAATAATGTTTACAGGCCTAGGTAGGGAGAAGAATGGGTGGGGGAGGGAACAGAAAAAGAAAAGGCCGAAGGTAGTAAGAGCTAGTGGTGTCACACAGGTGGTGGTAACCAGTCCATATCTTCTTTTTTTAAATATAAATTTAGTTATTTAATGTATTTTATTTTTGGCTGCGTTGGGTCTTCGTTGTGGTGCACGGGCTTCTCACTGCGGTGGCTTCTCTTCTTGCAGAGCACGGGCTCCAGGCACATGGGCTTCAGTAGTTGCGGCACGTGGGCTCAGTAGTTGCGGCACACGGGCTTAGTTGCTCTGCGGCACGTGGGATCCTCCCGGACCAGGGCTCGAACCCGTGTCCTCTGCATTGGCAGGTGGATTCCCAACCACTGCACCACCACCAGGGAAGCCCCCATTCCATATTTTCAGAACTAGTCATAAACTGCTGAAAATCTTGCTTTGGTTTGTTTCTTTATTTGAGATTGGATGGGCAGTTAATGTAGCGGCACAGTTGCTCTTCTAATGATTGATCAAAGAGAATTCAAGGTAATGCTATCTAAGTTGTAGAGTATTTACTCTGTATCCAGCACTTCCAAAATGGCACTTTAATTCTTAAAAGCCCCAAGAAAGGAGAAACAACATCCCCATATGACAAATGAAGATGCCCAGGCGAAGGGAGGTTAAGAGCCTCATGCCGGGTCTGCAGGCTGCACCCGGATTTCAACCTAAGCACTGCTGTGACCCCCTTAAAAGATTAACTCCGGTCATGCTCAGCCTTCTTGTGCTTGCAGCCCTTTTGAATTCTAGACATGTTGGCCGTGCATTTAAAGTAATTCAGAGACTCAGAACGACTCAAGTCAACCCTAACTACGGAGTAAACTCATCTCCAGTAAGCAATGGCTGAGTGTCCGTGCAAGCAGCCTCAGCTGTCCTCCTTTTATCCATGAGTTACTCTCCTCTGGGTCCTGTGGGTAGTGAATAGAGCTATGTGTGGTCCCCCCCGCACTCTTAGATCCAAGACACTAGTCTCAGCGCTCCAGTGAGAGCACTTTTCTTCGACGCAGCTTGCAGTTGACTACACATTTCCCCTCTACACTTCGTTATAGATCCTCTCAGCTCAAAACTGATCCTCAACACCGAGGGCTCCTGGAAGACATCATCTCACATCTTTTGAACGTTTATGTAATAGAATATAGAGGTTTGGTCTGTTATATAACAGAAATGTGGCTCACGGAATATTTTAACCGATGCTAATTGGATTTTTAAATGTCTTTTTAAAAACATGGCTTGTGCTATATATACCATGTTTTAATACTAGAAATTATTTTTATAGAGTATTATTTAGTCAACAAATTTTATAAATCAGGTCTGCATTATACATTTGCACTAGTAATAGCTATAAATTCAATCTTTAGGATGATTCACATACTTACCATACATCAAATTCCCTGGGCAAAATGACTATCCTTAAAAAACACAGCCAGTAGGACATATATTTTCAGAACTGTGAATTTGTTTGCATGATAACTGCAATTACAAATCTGTAGTTTTTAATCTAGCAATCAGATGACAAGTTGAGTAATTACCATTCCATACTTAACTATTTTTATGATGACTTTTTTTTTCAAAACAGCTGTTGTGGTTAAAAACACAAAGATTCTTATTTTTTCTTCCCATGCTACAGTATTTTGGCAAACAAATCTCTTTTTCTCAAAACATGAAGAGTCTGATTCTTCAAGATGGTGTTGTAGCACATGTGTGCTCTCAGATTTTCCAGCGCTTAATTATCTTGTAAAGATGGGCTTTTTAAAAAAAACTCACACAGTGCTTAGGACAGAGTGGGTACCCAATGAGTAGGTCATGAATGGATGAGTGAATGATTAATATTTGGATTATTTAACCATATCTTTCTAAAAGCAATTGTGTATGTATGATAGTAACTAGAAAAGAAAAATCAGAATATTTATTGATGCCAGTTTCTTTTCTTCTCCCAGGCTGATGACATTAAAGAGGTAGACAGTGTTTCTCTGGAGAATTTCAAACCAGGAGAGAGACTACTGTGCATTGGATAGGTTGATTCTCCACGATAATAATAATTCACAATGTTAATTATTGTGTCAACCCATGGAAACACAAGGAACTGAGGAAAGATGGACAGTGGGTAGATGCAGGCTGTTGATCAGTGTGATTTCAGGTATTTCAGTTTGTCAGTAGACTGGTTAGAAGAGAGGCATGTGAAATCCTTACAAAAAATAGGCAGAAACTCTGATCAAAAATCTCACACCAGGGCTTCCCTGGTGGCGCAGTGGTTGAGAGTCCACCTGCCGATGCAGGGGACACGGGTTTGTGCCCCAGTCCGGGAAGATCCCACATGCTGCGGAGCGGCTGGGCCCGTGAGACATGGCCGCTGAGCCTGTGCGTCCGGAGCCTGTGCTCCACAACGGGAGAGGCCACAGCAGTGAGAGGCCCGCGTACAGCAAAAAAAAAAAAAAATCTCACACCAACACAGTCTTCCTAGTGAATCTGTCTTAAAATATTCATCCTTTATAAAGCCTTCAGTCATGTTCCACAGGCATAGCGTGTTGCTTCCACTCATCCCTGTGTCTTGCACTTACTTACATGTATCCTAGTACTTGTTACTCTGATCCTCCAAATGTTTATGTGATGTTCTCCCAATAGCCTTGTGATAAGCTTTAATGGATGAGACCATGTCTGAATAGTATTTTCATCCACTGTGTCTGGCATAATTTTGTTGCCCAGTGAAGTCTGTTGAATTGTTCGAGTGAGGGTAAATATATTAGATATTCACACTTCAACCTCAGTTATTTTACAGAGATTTACAGTCTACAAGTATAATCTTCAGAGATTGAATTTTCCATTTAGGCTACAGAATTGCTTCCATAATTTTAACAGGTTTGGTTTGGTTTGAATTTATATACCAGGTCATATTGGAAGCAGGGATCTCACTGTAGAATTCTGCTTTTCCTATTTGGGGGAATTTCTTCTTATTTTCTCTGCGACATCTCAAAGTAGAGTTCAGTACCAAGTCCTGACCCACCTAATCAGTCAAAATATTCATGACAAGCAGGTAACTCTTCCATTATACCTTTGTGTTTTAAAAAAACGTATTTTGTTACCCATATATTTCCAGACATGACATAAAAATGATTCACTGTAATCACGTGTGCAGAAACCAGTTTTTAGAGAGCTAATTGCTAATCTATACAACAGAATTCTTTATCAGTCTCTTAAATCTTAGTATTCTTCAGTCTTTGGGCACGTTTAAAAATATACTTTCAACTTTTAAAATGTTGATGAGAATAAATTTTTATAGCATTTCAGGAGGGCTATTCATCAATACACATCAAAACCAATTTGCACTCACTTTGATCTAGCAATTCCACTCATGAAAATTTATCCTGATGTAATAATCGTGTAGGTGCCAAAAGATGTAGCTATACAAATTTCATGGAATTGGGGTTATTAAAATAGTAAAAGTTAGAGACCATCATAGTATACAGGAAGAGTGGTTAACTACATAAAACTGGTACAATAGAAAACAAGGAAGATATTTTAAATGACATAGATTTTCATGAGATATGATCAAGGCTAAAACATCAGGTTACAGAATTACACGAGCACAACCCCTTTTTTAGAAAATAATACGTGGACAGAAAAAGGGGAAAGGATATCTATCAGTGTTGTCATCTCTCTAGGTGATAGAATGGTGATGACTTCTGCTGTCTTATTTGTATTTATCTGTATTTTCTAACTTTCTACAGTGAACAGGGATTGCTTTAGCAATAGGGAAAATAAAAGCTATCATTGATATTTACTTAGAGTCTTTCACATGAAAAGAAGGGAAGCCCCTCCCAGTGCAGGAATAGCCAATACTCCCCACCCAGGCAGGCACCACTCACCAGTCTCGGCACTTGGCCCTGAGCAACCCTGATGAAACCCCAATTTTTCTCCACACAATACTTCTGGCAGCCGTTATGCATTAACCCAAGTTGGCATGAGACGTGAAACCTATGTGCCAACTCTACTCAAAACAAAACAACTGTTCCCAAGAATTGAGATTGATTTTTTTATACAATGGAATGTTTTAATTTCTCCATTTGTAAAAACTTCTCCTTCCTTCCAGAGAACTAATATAGACTAATCAAATGGTAGATGTGAAGACAGATGTCTTTCTTGGAGAAAAAAAAAGAAAAGATGCTTTAGATAAGCGTTATAGTTCAATTGCTCGTACAAGATCAGATACAGATGGAAAGGCCTATGGCTTAGAACTTTTTCTCCATCCCTCCCCGCAAATATAAAGTTTATCAAACATTGTCTTTCGTGGGTAGCAAACCTTATGATTTGCTTATTCTTCTGACTAATGGTAAGAACAATGAATATAGTTTAAAATAATTCTTATCTTCTTGGTGTTCAAGTCCAAGGCCTCACCCTTGGAAAGACCCTAATACTAAAAGATGAAAATATGGAATAAATGAACTGGATTTACTTAAAACCTGTATCTAGACAGCCTACTTCCATCGCCTGGCTAGTCATATTTGCTTCTCAAGAATTCTCCTAAGTCTTATATAGATTTGGTTTTGAAGGCTGTGGAACAGAGCTAATCAAATGAAATCTATCTGGGTTAAAAATGAAATGTTCCCTCGGATTATTTCTCTCTTCATAAGGTACACACATTTCAAAATCTAGGTATTTTAAACTCATTTTTTCTCACTGATAATTAATTTTTAAAAGAGGGCTAAAATTGCTCCCTAATTTGTGACAATTTAGCCTTGATCCTGCATTAGTTTTTTCCCTAAAATAATTCATAGTGCTTTTCCTAAAGACCTGACACCCACTCCGTATCCCCGGGCATTTATAAAGATGCTGTCAGTGAATTTCATGTAAGACGGAATTTGTGTGAAGCTCCTTCATGTTTCAAGAAATGGGGTTGCACTTCGATTCTCTCAGTGGATGGAGTTTCTGGTGCAGATCCCTGAGAGGTGTCAGCAGCTGCAGAACTGGAAGGCTATTTCCTCTGTCGGGAGGCGACAATGGCTTCAATTCCAACGTCTTCTCCAGAGAGACCCAATAGTAACTGTCTTGGCGTGCCCTGCTCATACCTCTATGCTGTCGACTGCCTCGTTCACTAAATGCATCTTCTTCCCCCTCTACCTTCAACTACCTCCTTGCTGCCTCCTTTCCCTGTTATGGTTTTTGCTTCCTTCCTTCTCTCTCTGCTTCTTTGCTCCTGTCCCACTCTATTGTGTGCCCCTTCTCTCTGTGAGTCTCACTCAGACTCCTCAAGAAAGAGCACGTGTGGTTGTCCAGTCACCCTCCGGTAGCAGACAGAGAATTCCCATGAAGCAGCAGGCTTCTGGGGTTGCTGCCCAGACTATACATGGCTGGCTCAGTGTCAGTTGTCCATCTTCTTGCCTATTAGGAGCTCCTCTGCCTAAGAAACACTTGAAATGGCTGTGGATTCAGCAAGACTGCTTCCATAGCATGTCCAGTACAAGACTGATTTCCTAGATTATTTTGTGAGTTGTAAGATGTCCTGGGATTTAGCATGATAGGAAGATGCCTCATCACTTGTTTTACTGTCAATCCTAGATTACATAAGGGAGCTCCCGAAATCATAGGAGGAAGGAAGTGTAAGAGTTTGGGAAAATGTTGAAAAATGTAGTGGGTTACAGTTTGCCTGGTCACATAAACCTTCAAAATAGATGCACGACAAGTTCTAGCCCTGGGTTTATTTAAAACCATTACATAAATTACATCCCTGATTATATAAGGCTATGCTAGAGAATATAGTTTCATTACTGAAAAGAACTGGTAGGTTTTAATAATTTGACTTGTTTAAAGGTTACATGTTTTCTTACAGGAGACAGTCTATGTCTTGACATGGGTGGGGATTACAAGGATATATACAAATACAAAAGTCATTGAGTTATGCAGTTAAGATTAATGTACTTGATGCATTTTGTCTGCTATCCTTCAATCTGGAAGGATATCACATAAGTTATTTCTAACTTCTCATCCTTATCTTGACCAAATCGTCTCCAGTTTGGGGCTCTAGCCTAAATACACCCCACAGTGCCCTCCCTTCTCTTCCTGTCGTCCTACCCTATACGCATCACCTTCTCTGAAGCAGCCCTGGTCTGGTTCTGACTTTATTTGACTTGTTCAAATAGCTCATGGGTCTGTCTCTTCCTGCCTACTTAGCAGTACACTTTCTAAAGGCAGGAACCATCTTTTATTTTTTCTCTATGTCTCCCTGGCCACCAGTACAGGACTTAATACATAGAGGGATTTCATTAAGGACATACCGGGTCAGAAAATGCCAGAACTGCAAGGAACCATAAAGGTTCGTGGCCCTTCCTTTTTTTCTGAAAGAGAAAGCTGGTCTGTAGCGTGTGGGGAAACAGATGAGCAAGCGCTAATTTTTTTTTATTAACAAAAAATTTATACTTTTTATTTTTTTCACATATGCACAGAAGATCAAGTGACCGTTTTAAAGTATACAACTCAGTGGTGCCTAGTACCTTCACGGGGCTGTGCAACCACCACCCCTATCCAGTTCCAAGACATTTTCATGGCCCCCCAAAAAACCCTGCACCCTGTAAGCAGTCCCCCCAGCCCCCAGCAAACACTCATCTGCTTTCTGTCTCTATGGCTTTGCCTGTTCTGGACATTTCATATAAATGGAATCGTACAATAGGCGACCTTTTGTGTCTGGTTTCTTTCATTTAGTATAATGTCTTCACGTTTCATCCACAAGGTATTAGTGCTTTATTCCCTTGTATGGCTAAATTGCTACCATTTTTGAGCACCAGATACCGTGCCAAGTATACTTTACGTATGTGAACTTATGGAGTCCTTGTAACAGCCCTAAGATTTAGGTATCATTATCCCTATTTTATAGATCTGGAAGCTAAGATTCAAAGAAGTCGAGGGTCTAGCCCAAGTTTATAAAGCAAGCAAACCAGCCAACCAGGTCTAGGACCCAACTTCCTGACCCAAGTGCAGTGTCCCTTCACTACAGCTGTCCCTGTTGCCAGTTCCTGAATGTCTGTAGCTCGTCCAGCCCCGGTATCTGTAGGATCCTTACTTCACATCCACATCTGTCTCTCCTTTACCTGCTGACATATTAGTGATACAGCCCCACATTGCAGAGTGGGCTAAACAGACCCTTGCTTATGCTTTCGCTTGCTTGAAATCACATGCATTAGGTCTCAATATGGATACCTAAAAGATGATAGAAATTCCCATTGCACTCCAGTGCTGTGTAATTGGAGTTTCATGCAGTTGAAGCCTGAAAGCAATTTTCTGTCATCACCTGGCGATCATCAGAGAAGAAGGCCTCTTCAGGTTCTGTTTTAGACTGTTGGATGAGGCGTTGGGGGGTGCTTTAAATATGCATGAACTTCACCAATCACCCACAGCAGAGGTGGATTTTAATAATTAATTCATTAGGCCGATTTATTTCTCTAATTGGTTGTGAAGCTTTGTCAAGTAGGAGACAGTAAAAAACAATTACACATTTTTTTAAATGTAAAACTTGGTGGAGTTTGGGTATTAACAATGCACAGAGAGATGAAAACAGACAGGAGGGCCCTGACTATTTCTTAAATAAGTGGTTAAAGATTTACAAATTACACCTCAATGAAACTTGTTTTTATTTTTATAGATGTGTGCTCTCTGTATTTCTTCTGGGATGTGGGGTTCCAAACACAAGTGCTGAGAGTCGAAGGGCAGCATTCTTAACCTTGGGGTCATGAACCAGCTTCATGGGGTCTATTCATACCTTGCAATTATCTGGAAAATGTTATGTGTGTGTGCATTTTTCTGGCATGAATATGCAGAGTTTTTCTCAGATTTTCATAATTTAGGAACTACTGCGTCACAACTTTCTCTCTGACTCTCTGAGGCATCAGCCAGGTCTGTGGTCTACCAGTCTAGGGACTCGAACTCCTCTACAGCGTGAGGAGGTGTATCTGCACCGTGTGAGGGGTACTCTACCATCCCAGAGTCCCTGATGGCCAAATGACCCCTTGGCCGGGGTTCGGAACCCTTCCTCTTGCTCTGGCCTTGGAACGGTCACTCTCCACTTTCCACCTGCCCCTTTGTTAACAGTAAACCAACTCATACGACCAGTTCAGATACTGCAGCAACCACTGGCAGCAGCTGGATGAAGGTGAACACTAGAAGCAAGTGAGCTACTGGCGGCAGTTTTCTGGAGGCGCCGAAAAAGAACGATCAGAGCCTTGGATCTCAAAGTGTGGTCTGCAGACCCGCAGCATCCACATCCCCCCAGGATGTGTTAGAAATGGAGAATCTCAGACCCCACCCAGACCTACTAGGTCAGAATCTGCATTTTAACCAGACGCCCAGGAGATTCCTAAACATGGCAGAGTTTGAGAAACACGTGTGCTTTGTTCTGGATACCGCTGTCCATTTCCAGCAAGCGCCTTCGATTTCATCTCCCCTGTGAAGCCTCATCCTCTTCCATCTCCACGCTGATTCTAGCTCCTCTGTGTCACATGGAATTCCTATTGTTCTCTCACGTCACCTAAGGAAACAGCAGTTTCTAGCACTTGTGGTGTGAGCTCTAGCCCCTTTCTGGTGTGCAAATGCCCGGGACTGCCCTCTCTTGATGGTGCTGTGATAAGAAGAGAGAAAGGAATCAGAAGATTAAGTTCTCCAGGCACCTTCTCCATGAGTGATATAGTCATAAGCAAATCACAACCTCCCATGCCTCAGCTTCCTCATCTTCATAGGGTTGTGATAAGGATCAAAGAGACTTATGGGGCTTCCCTGGTGGGGCAGTGGTTGAGAGTCTGCCTGCCGATGCAGGGGACACGGGCTCGTGCCCTGGTCCGGGAGGATCCCACATGCCGCGGAGCGGCTGGGCCCGTGAGCCATGGCCGCTGAGCCTGCGCGTCCGGAGCCTGTGCTCCACAATGGGAGAGGCCACAACAGTGAGAGGCCTGTGTACCGAAAAAAAAAAAAAAAAAGAGAGATTTATGAAAAGTACTTTGTGTTTCGCACAGAGTAGATGTTCCAAAAATGTTCCTTTTCTATAAAAAAAAAAAAAACCCACCTTATTAAGATATGTTTGACAGTAAAAACGTATACATATTTAATGTGTATAACTCGACAAGTTTACACTCATAATTATACAATGTGAACCCATTACCACCATCACCTCCCCAAAACATAGCCATCACTTCCCAAAGTTTCCTCCCACCCCCTTTATCATCATCATTGTTATTTCAGTGGTAAGAACACTTAACATGAGGCCTATCTCCTTAGCAAATTTTAAGTATACAAAGTATGCTTAATATGTACTTATCTATTACTTTTTTTTGCATTTTTTACCACAGTTTAAAAAGAGAAAAAAATGTACCGTCTTTGGAACAAAAGAATCATGGTAGATGTTTAAAGGAAGGATATATAATCAAAGAACACAGTGTGGTATAAAAAGTATTCTCTGTTTATTTTATGTTTTATTTGTATGTTTGTTTTTCTTCATCTCGTTACAGTTCCTCTACTAATAAATATGCAAAGTATACATACATATGTATACATGCATACATTGTACATATACATACATACAGTGTAGCTGTACATTGATAGCTATAGGTACTAGTCTGTACAGTAGATCTCTAGAACCTATGTATCTTATTTATTTTGTGTAACTGAAATTTTGTATCCTTATTCAACTCCAGAAAGGGAGCTGAATTGAGAGCTAGTGGATCTGGGTGTTTTGATACCTAATCAGGCTTTGACTAGTTTTGTGTGAACTTAGCTAAGTCCCTTCGCCCTCAATTTCCCAACCTATAAAATGAGGCTTTGACCACAATGCTCCTTTTTGACTTTGTCATTCTATGTATTGCCTCCCAGAGGAAGCCATCACCCACCAGATGTTATACAAATAGTGAAAAAAAGCTGTACTGTGTAGAATTCATCAGACTCTTGAAGGGTATCCCTTGAGACAAATATACTTTCATTGTTCCACTTCCGCAGATATTAATCCCCCCTCCATTAGTGATTCTGAGTTGCTGTGACTGCTTTATGTAACCCAGAGCCCAAATCCTTGGTCCTTTTTGAGATATCCTCCATTAAGTTTGTCTCAAAGCACAGCACACTTAACATGCATTGAGCACAGTTGCAAATTCCTCTGTGACAACATGAAAAGATTAATTTTGAGCTTCAATACTTTGTGTTTATCCGTCATGGTACCAACTGTCATTGTAATGATAGTCTCCCGTGCAGACAATTAAAAATCATGCTCAAGGATTCTGTTCTAATTGCCTTTTGCTTTGAATTCTAATTCGATGTAGACACGTCGCCCATGCAATAGGAGGGTCACCGTGCTTTGTTTGCCGTTTCAGAAAAATTTTAACAACCTTTAGATACTGCTTTTTCTCTCCAAAGCATCTCAAGGAGCCCCAAACCAGGGAAATTTGAAGAGCAGCTTTGAGTAGTGACCAGCATTCCTTTTTTCTCTATCCATAGGCCTCCGTGCTGCCTCTCCCCCGAGGCTATCCAAGATTCTTTTCTCTACTGAGAACCACACATTCGGAATTTTTTCTTCTTGAATCTCCCTACACCAAACTTACCTGTTCTGATCATTCTCTCTGAAGCCAGGTCGCTGCTAATAAACAGCGAATGTGGCAAATGAATCTGTTCCCAGGTGTTTAGTGAGTGCTAGTGAAATTGCTCTTACTTCCTTGTGCTTTAGAATAGAAAAGGAAGAAAATAATCATCTCCTTTTTATTGAGTGTAGGTGGGCAGTTGCATGGGAAGGAGGAAGTGGAGCTGCAGAAACAGTCTACTTAACTTTACCTTCTCCCAAATGAAGTCAAATTCCAGAGACCCCAGCTCACATCCAAAACAGGGGGCCAAACACCAGTCTTTGGCGAAAGTAATTAAGGAGGGATCTCTTTAATTGTCCTTCATTTATTTTTTCTCCTCTCTATTGTCTTTTTGTCTCTTTTGTCCCTTTGTCTCTTTTCTGGCCTAGCCTACTTCTATTACCCAACAGTATGCAGAGCCTTTTCACAAGAAACGAAGAGTTTCTATGGAGTAAAGATAGTTTCCTTCTCCTTGTGCATGACCATCTTCTAGGTGAGCGAGGCAGGTTGTCATGGGCCAATGCTCAGTTTCCAAGGGGAAGAATCTCTCCAGTGTGGATAGGACAAAAGAAAGTTAAGTGAGCACAGCTCTTCACTCCTGAGAATGGACCATATTAGATATGTGAACAAGGGCTGTACATGAATATTATTATATTCTAGAGCCTTCCACCAATGCTACCGTAAATGACTCCATGTCCACTCAGAACTGGAACTGAGTAAATGGTTTCTAATTTAGAGATTCATGAACTTTGGCATTTACATGAAGAAGCTGTCAACTTATCTTCTTAATATACCTGATAATACTTGCTATATTCAAAAGAGCAATGAACCACGTACCCTCTTATGAGAGATGTCTCAACAGACCCATTCTTTTTGAGTTTCAAAGAATGGATGTCATCTCTTAAACATTTTATCCCTCTATTAATTTGAAGTTCTCTCCAAGGTAAATTCAGTCATTCTCTTTAGTCTTCTAGACTTATGTAATTGAACTCTCTGGATGTGTGCCTTGGGTTTCCTGTCAAGGAGAGATAAAGCCTGTTTAGGCTCACTCCCCAGGGGAAAGTGATTACTCTGAGACAGGACACTTTTTGTTCTTGGGGCCTTGCATTATATTACATCATGGTTCAGAGACATCTGTCTCTGTGTGACTGTCTGTCAGAAATCATGTCTGACAGCTTTCTTCTATCCTCACAACTTTAAAGTATTGTACAGTTTTTCAGAAGTGGTAAACTTGTTTTTGTCTTTATAAATCGCGATAGCCACAGCTCAAAAAAGAGGCTTTGATTTGTTGTGTTGTTGCTGTTTTTAAAAATCTTCCCAATGCTATTAACAAACCAGGGTTGTCAGAAGGATATGTTCACAAAGTGTCAAAAGACTTCAGGAGTCTTACTTCAAAAGAATTCCAAATTATGGCTTGTCTTAACTGTGAGGGTTCCCACTGGGTTTATCCATGAGAAAGAAAAAAAAAACATGCATTGACTCAAAAGGATACTCATAATTTATATTGAAGAAGGGAGAGAAAGAAGAAGTGGGGCAGTGTGTGTGTGTGTGTGTGTGTGTGTGTGTGTGTGTGTGTGTGTGTGCATGAAACAATCAGATTTTTTCGGTGGTAATATGGTTTCCTTGATTGGCAGAGAAGTACAAGTTTGGTCATACTTGTATAGTGGTCTAAAGACGATAATTTTTCATACGCTATCACTGCCTTTTGGTATTTTCAGTGAGTAGTAGGAGAATAGACTCTTTAACAAAGGGGACTTTAACCAAGAAACAGTAATAGAAGTAAAATTATGAAGCAGGTAAAGTTTGTCATCATATCTTCTGTCTCCTTTTTCTGCAAACTTTTTACTGCTTTTTATACCTCTCTAGACTTCTCCATTCATAAAATTCCAGGAAAATTGTTTTCAACTTATTCATAGCAGTAATAAATGGCTTGGGAAGCCATAAATTAAAATGGTTAGGAATCAGAAAGATCTGGGATTGACTCTTTGCTCTGCCACTTACTGTAGGATCTTGGATAAGTTTATCTTTCTGAGCCTCAGTTTCTTAAACTAGAAAATGGGAAGAATAAAATCTTCTTGGCTCCGATTGAGACAATGCATCTAAAGCACTGAGAACAGTAGCTGGGATACAGTAAGTGCCTAATAAGTGATAGCTTTTGTTATTGTTATATTACACTGTCCAGAAGTGAGAAAAGAGATTTCAAATCTTTGGGATCTTTCTAACAGTAAGTTGGAAGACTGGTTATATTTTTCAGGAAAGGTGAGTACTGAAATCAAACCACCAGGATATCTCTTCAATATCCTGTTCTCATTTCCTCTGGATATAAACCCAGAAGTGGGATTTCTGGACCATATGGTAGATCTATTTTTAATTTTTTGAGGAACCTCCATACTGTTTTCCATAGGAGCTGCACCAATTTACATTCTCACCAACAGTGCAGAAAGGCTTCCTTTCTCCCTTTTCTCCATATCCTCGCCAACACTTATCTCTTGTCTTTTGGATGATGACCATGCTAAGAGGTGTGAGGTGATATCTCATTGTGGTTTTGATTTGCATTTCCCTGTTGATTAATGATGTTGAGCATCTTTTCATGTACCTGTTGGTCTTCTTTAGAAAAATGTGTATTCAGTTCCTCTGCTTATTTTTTAATTGGATTATTTGGATTTTTGGAATTGAGCTGTATGAATTCTTTATATATTTTAGATATAAACCCCTTATCAACTATACGATTTGCAAATATTTTCTCCTATTCAGTATGTTGCCTTTTTATTTTGTTGATGGTTTCCTTCGCTGTAGAGAAACTTTTTAGTTTGATGCAGTTCCACTTGTTTATTTTTGCTTTTGTTGCCTGTGTTTTTGGTGTCACATCCAAAAAATCATTACCAAGACCAATGTCAAGGAACTTGTCTTCTGTGTTTTCTTCTAGGAGTTTTATGGTCTTACATTCAAGTCCTTAATCCATTTTGAGCTGATTTTGTGTGTGTGGTATAAGATAGGGGTCAATGTTCATTCTTTTGCATGTGGCTGTCCAATTTTCCCAGTACCATTTATTGAAAAGTCTATCCTTTCCTGGTTGTATATTCTTGGTTCCTTTGTTGTAAATTAATTGACCATATTGTGTAGGTTTATTTCTGGGCTGTCTGTTCTGTTCTATTGATCTATATGTCTGTTTTTATGTCAGTACCATACAGTTTTGATTACTCTAGCTTTGTAATATATTTTGAAATCAGGAAGTGTGATGCTTCCAGCTTTGTTGTTCTTTCTCAAGATTGCTTTGGCTAGTCAAGTTCTTTCATGAGTCCATACAATTTTGGGATTTTTTTTTTCTATTTCTGCGAAAAATACCATTAGAATTTCAATAGGGATTGCATTGACTCTGTGGATTGTTTTGTATGGACATTTTAAGCAAATGCTTACTTTTAAATTATTTTCCTTTTGGGATGTGTGTGAATATTTATCAGTTAGCATTTACTATGCAAAAAACTGTGCAAAAACTTAGCCTAAAACAACATTTATTATTTCTCATGATTCTGTGAGTTGCCTGCATTCTTCTTCTGATCTGGACCAGCCCTGCTGGAGCTGGGTAGTCAAGGATGGTCTCACTCACATGTCTGGAGCTTTAACTGGGACAGCTGAGATTGCTGGACTGCCTGGAGCCTGTGTCCAAGTGGTTTCTCATCCTATAGGAGGCTAGCCTGGGCTTGTTCATTTAATGGCAAAAGGTTTCCAACAGCTAGAAAGGGCAACCCCCAATAAGCAAGCACTTTTTAAGCCTCTGTTTGCTGATCAGCCAAAGTAAGTCACATAGCTAACCCAGATTGAAAGAGTACAGCCTCTACCACTTGGTGGGGGTTACTGCAAAGAACTTTTGGCCATTCATACTCCATGATACAGGGGTTTTAGGTTAACCAGTCCTTCTAATCTCCTTACACAGCTATAGTGAGAGTTCTTTAGAATATTCTATAGTCTACAACTTTGCTCTGATAAAAACATCAAAACCTTTAGAAAAAAGTGAAACACTTCTTAGGATACAGAATCATTATCTACATCTATGTCTTGGCTTTTTGACCACTACAAATGTAGGTATAAAATTTGCAGGGTGATCGTAGCCAAAACAGATTGGTCCAGAACTTTCTACACAAGGCAGACTCCCCTTTACTCTTTGAAAAACATGTTGAGAAGTGGAGTGATTCTGCATCTCCACATTCATTCAAGAAAATACAGGCATAGGAAATGTCAGAGATGTTTTTGCAGGGGACATTAACTAGAAAAATCAGAGCTTGGAAAACATTGAACTAAGTAAACAACACTGCAGCTGCACCTTTCACAGCTTCTCAGCCAAAACACTAAATCATGGTGGCTTGAAGACTATGAGCATCAAGTATTCCATGAAAACACCTCGGCCTCCTGAGATTGATCAGTGTGTCTAGTCTTCAGCTTTATTTCCATATCAGGAAATTATTTTCTTTTATTGGATTGTATGGATTTTTATAGGTTTTTTGTGACTCATCATTTAATATCTGAGAGTGGTGATGAGAAAAGAGACATATGTCTGTGTCACGTGAATGGCAAATTCTCTGCAGTTACAACTTATAGCTATACTTTCTGTAAACAGAATATTCCATGGAGTCACTAGATTTTCTCTTTTGCTCTGTAGTAGCTCTTGTGGGGAATACTAGAGCAATTCAAACAGCCAGTTTCCCGGTCCCTCGTGTATTTCAACCACACAGGACAGAGTATTTGAAATATATGATAATATATGATAATTTCCCACTTATGGAATAAGATGAGAATCTGGAAAAAACTTGGGTACTAATTTAAATTCATCCCTTCTTAGTTGTGTGAATTTGGGCATTACAAAGTACATCACTGTGTCTCAATTGCTTCTTCTGCTAATTGGCAGCATAAATTCTTGCCTATCCCAAGAGGTATTGTTGAGATGATCAATGAAGTCATGTATGGAAAAGTTATTTGTAAATAATAAAAATATTTAGAGAGATGGCATTGTTGTTACTATTATTATCATTATTAGCTTCAAAAAGGTCTGTAATCATTCAAAGCAGTAAGTGACTCAGTAAGCAGTACTGTTGGTTTCGCCATTTTCAGATTAGGATAAATGATAAATCTAACATGAAGAGAGGAGCAAAAAAGCCATCTCAGTTTCAACTCAGTCATCATCCTCATTCTGGCGTATTCTTGGGATTATCAAAGTACCAGAATTTAATTATCCAGATCATGGATTACTTGCTTTTAGTTGCTGCCTAAATTTTCAGCAACTCCTTTCGTAGGAAACCACTCTACACATTAGCAGCACTGATTCAGACATTGGAAAGAAAGTAAACAATAAGAACTCAAATATTTGAGGGGATGGAGTAGGGGTGAGTATTTCATATGAGGGTAAATTTCCTATTATTTCCCTAACCTTTTGCCCACGGGATTGAATGTTCACTCTGTCAGGAAGTCATCAGCGAAAAAGTATTCTTAATGTTTCTGAAAACAATAAAAACGTGTTTCAGAGCAAAGAGATGCCTTATACAATATCCCTCTAATCCTCACTTGTATGTTTTTCCTCTCCTCCATTCCTTTCTCTTACTTCCACTCTGATCTCTTATCTTTGGGTACCATATCCTTACAGAAGTGTTACTCGCCAGAGAGATTTACAAAGGCACAGCTTCCACTTTGGCAAGGGAAAATGGAAATTAATTTGAGATCAAAGAGCTAAACATTTCATTTAAAATTTGAATTCTTTATTTTTTCAAACTTAAAAATATATTCCGGGAGTTCCCTGGCGGTCCAGTGGTTAAGACTTCACATTCTAATGCAGGGGGTACGGGTTTGATCCCTGCTTGGGGAGCTAAAATCCCACATGCCTCGCAGCCAAAAAGAAAAAAAACAGAAGCAATATTGTAACAGATTGAATAAAGACTTTAAAAATGGTCCACATCAAAAAAATCTTTAAAAAATATATATATATTCCAACATACTTCTTCTGATTAAGAATAGAAACTGAAATGCTAAAATATGAGAGCTACCTGTATAAACTCTCTATAAAAATAATTGTTATCATCACCAAAAACCAAGCCAAAAAATAAAAGAAAAAAATATACAAAAGGAAACCTCCCATCGCTCTTGAGTGATGACAATAATGCCTTATTTAATTTTTCCCTTCCACCTTTTCAAACCACTTTCAAATATTTTCTCATTGGAAAACTTAGTATGGAGATTTCAACTTTTCAGGAACGACTTTTAATTTGTGAGCAATATATAAGCTAGACAATCTTTCTGAGGTCTACCAATGTGGTTGTGTCTTAAATACTCAAATGAAAAAGGACAAATGCATGAGAAGTTAAGCATCAATGAACATGACTCGGATCTTAAACCACAGACCAGAAATCCCAGGGCATTTGTCACCTCTAACTTTTCCAGACTCCAACCTGCAGCCAATCACTTAGTCTTTCAATGACTATATATAAATGGAAGTGACTCAAAGGATATTTTGTGGAAAAAAATTGAGGGTTTTTTTTAATGATAATACCTATAGTTTATTGAGTGCCTTCTATGTGCCAAGATATTGGGTTAAATGCTTTACACACGTTTTTGTCAATGTTTAAAACATCTCTAGATATTATTATCACATTTTACAAATCAGGAAGGGAGGTTAAATAAGTTGCCAAAGTTCATCCAAGTTGGTCCATATTTGAACACAGAGCTGTGAGTAAATGAACTCAGCAATCAGATTTTACTGTCTTTGTAAATAGCATTCGGTAATCTGAAAATTCCTTGAAAGAAACTTTGGGGGAAACTGATTTTAATTGTTAGCCACACATGGAGACCATAGTTGATGTGCATCCCCCTGACTTCAAACCAAATAAGAAAAGCTTAAAAAAAAAAATCACAAGAGTTTGTTATGTGTCCTATGGTGCTGCGGAACACAGTGGGCTGTTGTAGAATTTCATCCTGAAAAAACATAAAGGACAAGAACCTGACTATGGCCACAGAATAGAGGTCTGTAGTTTTATAAGTCATTGGACTCTTATCAAATAAAAATCAAAGGTGTGTGTTTCCAGGGGACAAGACGTGGGCAGAAATAGAAAACTAGTCTGGAGCTCTCCTAAATGGATTTTGCCATAAAGGACCTCCCAGAGGGGCAGTGAGACCCCAACAGGGAAAGCCTGTGTGATGACAGACTCCTGAGAACCAGAGACCTAAGGGGCAGCCACAAGGAACCAGCCAGATAAGGCAGAGAAACCAAGTGATGAGAGCTGGGGGACAGCTGGGTGATGAAGACCTCCCAACAAGCCACAGAGCTCCGCGTGAGAGAGAGTGAACTTTAAAACCCTGCCATGGCCAGGGGAAACCAGTGCCAGCTCACAACAATTCTAAACAGCTACGAAATTCCCTGCTCCTCCTGTCTCTCTTCTTTCCCTACCTTTCTCACAGCCTGGAAGAGCAAGGGCATCTGGTGAGTGTGTGGCTAGAGGTCAGCGGCAAGGGCAGTAAGGCGGACAGAAGCTCAAATCAGAAAAGAAAGGAAGCAGATTGGCCTTTTTTCCCCGGAATAGGCTTCTGGTCTGCAGTAGTCCTGGCCCACAGCTCTGACTTCAGCTAGTGGTCAGCATGTGGATAATAGACCAGGCTGGACATATTAATTATTGAATGGAGACTGTTTCAAGGTTTAAGTGAGAAAAGTATTTTTTGCTTTGTTTGATTCCACAGAGAGAGTTTGCAAGAGAGTTTATGGGATGGAGAGGGGCATGCCTTTTGGTTTTACCCTCAAGCCTCCTTTAATGGTAACATTTAGGTCAGGGATAGGAGTGGCGGAGCAGTGACAACAAATAAACCTCATGGTGCCTTGGTAGTGGATTTACTGAACAGTATATAATGGGCATCTCGATGTCCTATCAGGAAGGGTTGTATAATATATCAAGGCGAAGTCGTAACATCTAACCATCTGTGGACACCACCTAATTGCAGAGGCTCTGTCATCTACTATCACCCAGATGACCTTGAACAAGTTACACATGTTCTCTATGCTTAGATTTCTAATTCTGCAAAGTGGAAGGAATAATGTCACTGTTTCATAAGATTTTGGGAGAGGAACAAATAAGTTCCTGTATTTGAAGTGCTTAGAAGAGTGAATGACACATGGGGAGCATTTAATTTGGAATTTTAAGTGAACTTAATGAAAATCAGCACAGTGAAGCCAAGAAGTTAAGTGAGAGATGAGTTTAAAAATAATAAAATAGGACTTCCCTGGTGGCGCAGTGGTTAAGAATCGCCTACCATGGCAGGGGACACGGGTTTGTGCCCTGGTCCGGGAAGATCCCACATGCCGCAGAGCAGCTGGGCCCGTGTGCCACAACTACTGAGCCTGCGCTCTAGAGCCCGTGCTCTGCAACAAGAGAAGCCATCGCAATGAGAAGCCCGCACACCACAACGAAGAGTAGCCCCTGCTCGCCACAACTAGAGAAAACCCGCGCACAGCAACTAAGACTCAACGCAGCTGAAAATAAATAAATAAATAAAATAAAATATAAGAAATGTTCCACTAATTCAAATACCAATAAGAGGCATGGAATTTCTTGAGTAAAGTGGAAAAAAATTGTTTACTGTACTGTGTTGGTTATTATGGGCATAGCAAGCGTGCCTATGGATTTGGATGGATCTGTCCTGCTGGTTTTTGAACAGATTGGAGATCTGTGTGGATGTCCTAGAAGCAAGCTGACCCCCTTTCATGTTCAGATCACAGTGTTGTATTGAATTACAGTAATTGATTTTTTAAAATTTATTTACTTATTTGTTTTTGTTTTTGGCTGTGTTGGGTCTCCATTGCTACGCGTGGGCTTTCTCTAGTTGCCGTGAGCGGGGGCTACTCTTCGTTGCGGTGCGCGGGCTTCTCATTGTGGTGGCTTCTCTTGTGGCAGAGCACGGGCTCTAGGGGCACGGGCTTCATTAGTTGTGGCACGCGGGCTCAGTAGTTGTGGCTTTCAGGCTCTAGAGCGCAGGCTTAGTAGTTGTGGCTCACGGGCTTAGTTGCTCCGCGACATGTAGGGTCTTCCCGGACAAGGGATCCAACCCGTGTACCCTGCATTCGCAGGCGGATTCTTAACCACTGCGCCACCAGGGAAACCCACAATAATCGATTTTTATAAGATCTCTTTCTCAGTTGGAACTTCAAGGTTCAGTCTCTATTTTGATTCTGACCAGGGTTTCGACTGTTATTATAATACAGCAGAAATCGTTTCCTAACACTTTAGAAGCTTCTACTTAGTGCTCATCATATCCATCTTCTTTCCTTATTTTGCAGACAAATACAAGCTAAAATTCACGAGCTATTAGGGGTCATTTGCTGCTTTGTTGGGTGTGACTATATATTGATCTGATGCATTCCTGAAATAACTTTGTCATGATTTTCTTTCCAAGGAAAAGGAAGTGAAAAGTTACCTGCCCAACATAACTTGAGCAAAAGTTACTCATTTTTCCTTCCAAGGAAAGGAAAATTCTGTTGCCTGCCTGATGTCCCTAATGGGATTATACCTCTGCATACTATTAAAGAAGAGAGAAGCCATATAAATTCTTTCCATCCTCAATCTACTTCCCTGGAGGAAGGTTTATGGATGGAATTCAGAAAGTTTGAAGCGGGTAGTGAAGGCAGACATGGAGGCTGGAAAGGAAATAGATAACGCTGTCCTATTTCCTAGCACTATTTTCATTGCACACATAATCCCTTCTTGATCATGTAATAATGGAGCCTGTTAATATATTTGGGTTTTGAAATTTCCGAGCATTAACATTAATATACATGTTCTGACAATGTGTGTTTCAATCTGACACATACTGTAGTGGTTAAGAAAGCACAGGTTCTGGAACCAGGGTACCTGGGCTTGAATCTGGGCTCCATCCTCATTTGCCACCCCCGTGACCTTGAACAGGTGACTTTTGCTGAGTTCATATATTTGGCTAGAAAAATGGAAAATTGATCAGATTTAGTAACATTCCCAATGTATTCTCTGCCTCAACTTATAGGACAGAGGGACCCAACTGTAGCCAGTTTGCTATTTGTTATTTATTCTCTCTGCCACTCAAGAGGAAAATACATGGGAATTCAAATGACTGTGACATAGTCATAGGATATCCTTAAATCTTCTCTAATTCCTTAAGTACATAATTTATAAACTTCATTACATTAATATTAATAATCAAAATCACTTGCAATACGTCTTAAACATACTGTGCTAGAGAACTTCCAGGTTTGCACAAGTCTCAGTGTTCATAAATCAATATGAAGGAAATGGTAACTCAGTTAAGGACAATTAATCTTGAAATCAAGGTCAAGTAGGAATTTCTCCTGGGACTCTTCATGAAAATGAGCTCACTCATTGCATCATATTGATGCAATGAATAGCTTTCTCCATGACATCTTGACATAAGTATCAAGAAGTTCCATTGGACTAATTCTTTTAACAGCCTTAAAAATGGGATGCTATGGAATCTAAAAAAAACAAAACAAAAACAAACTTATAGATACAGAGAACAGATTGGTGGTTGCCATTGGTGGGGATGGGAGGTGGACAAAATTGGTGAAGGTAGTCACAAGGTAAAATCTTCCAGTTATAAAATAAATATGTCCTGGAGATGTCATGTACATAACGGTGACTATAGTTAACAATACTGTATTGTTTATTTGAAAGTTGCTAAGAATGTAGGTCTTAAAATTTCTCATCCCAAGAAAAAAAATTTGTAGCTATGACTGGTGATGGAGATTAACTAGACTTACTGTGGTGATCATTTCACTATAGATATATGTATATACATATATATGCATATATATATTCCTTATACACCTGAAACTAATACAATGTTATATGTTGATTACGTCTCAGTTTAAAAATGGGCTGCTAATAATATCCTAATAAGCACCTATATAAAGGCAATTCTGTGGGACACCTACCTTTCATCACTTGTCATCCTCCTTAACTGTTTACGGTCATATAGCTGATTGTCATTAAGCTATCAATTATGTAGGCAACCAACACATCTTGAAATTATGTTACTGACTGAAATTCCTACACTTTTCTTGAAAAACTTTTCCTGTCTTTTACTAGCCAAATAGCTACTGTAACTTTACTGCGTAAACATGAAAGCAAATTCACTGTTGTATTTAATGTAATGCAAGGGTTCTTAGACATTTTGGGGTTACAAACTCTCGAGAAAGTGATGAAAGCTATAGACCCCTTCCCCAGAACAATGCACAAAGATTCTTAATATTAGATTTTACATATGATTTCAGAGATTTTGTAGACCTCCTAGAGCCCTCACAAAGGCCCTCTAACTCAAAGATGCCACTTGTTCTGACTTAACTCTGGTTATTTTAAGATATGTACACATAAATGAAAGCCTGTATATAGAAAATCTTGCTCTGGGACTTAATTGGAAATGACCACACGTCAGCGTCAATAGTCAGCGTCAATAGTCAGCGTCAATAGTCAAAAGGTATTTTCATCCACGTGAAAGGCAACATAAATACCCAACACAGGTGAAGATCCGATTTACCAGAATTAAACAGAACCTGATTTTTATGACTACGATATTCCTGGAGCTGCCAAAATATAATATTTTATGGAAGCAAAAGCCAGCTTAAAATTGTCCACCCCTCCTGAGAAGACTAGCCCTCAGCAAGTATACCAGTGATATGAAAGAGGCAGAAGTGGATTCTAATATAACCTTGCATCCACACTGTATGACAATATAAGAGTGAATAGAAGAGATCCATTTTTTGTCTTCTGTGAAGGAGGGGGTCCTGCAATAAATAGAATAGTTAGGATATATTATGATGTAATAATGGACCTTTTTGATACTCATTAGTCACTTTGGTGTTCAACAATTGTGTAATGTCTCTCTTTTTCAGCAGAAAACTTAATTTTGGAATGTGATTGTCAGGTTAATCAGCGCTAGCATTATCTATACAAAGAAGTAGCTGTGGGCTTTGATTATTTCTTAACAAATCACAGTTGACCGAGTGGGTAGGTAATAGAGTTGTCATTCTGTGATTTTGCAGCATATGATGCCAATGAGCCCAAAAGATTTATTTATAGACAGTCATGAAATTCTCAATTTAGAGTGGAACATTATGCCTCTCTATTCTCCTACTAATTAGGATTTGCCACTGAACTTCTGCAGTTACCTACTAAAATATTAGAACTGATACTGTACATTTTCTGTAGCATATCTATATGTATTCAGTACAAAACCATTGCACGTGAGAAAACCCGGAGATTGAGATTGAAATAAATTTAGATTGTATAAAAGGATGTAAAATAATGGGGATGGGTGTGTTCTTTTTATAAGAAAATGACTATGAGAAGTAGACAATCAAGGGTATTCTATGCTGGAGTTTCTGTTCATTTTTGTTTTTTTTTATTTGTAATAATTGGTGTCTTAGTATTACTTTAAATCCACATTTGGGAACTTTGAAAAGAGTAATATTCTTATAAAAGGAGAAGGAAATACGTGAGAATTCGACTGTAGTTATCTCTAGACAAGTAGGATTATGGGTGATTTCTATATCCCACTGTTTCTTTATCTTTCTTTTCCAATTTTTCTGAAATGGAAATGTATTGCTTTTGTAATGAGCAAAAAAGCAACGAAAGAAACTTCATTTTGGGGGTAAAATAATGCTCTATTGTAAAAGATGCAGGTCCTTTTAAAAAGCAACTTGGAATAGAGGTAAGATCTACACAGCAGCCTTTGGTCAAGGGGAGTCATGACAGAGGCCAGGCCAGGCAATGCCTGATATAAAGGAGTGTGAGTGGGGTTTCTAAAAACAAGACAGAGAGAGAAAAATACAGTAAAAAACACACATTTAGAAGTTAGAGAAAAAGCTCTTCTAATAGTGTCTTTCTTGTAGTGGAAGGAACTATTTACATGAAGTTGAATCTCAGCCTAATATAGCCTTAGGCTATAGAAGAGTTTGGGACCACATTATAGCTTTAAGTACAAGACCAAGGAGTTTTGCACTTGATTTAGGAGGTAATGAGAACTAATTTGGAAGCATTTGAGTAGATGGGTGATAATATTAGTGCTATACTTTAGAAGAATTAATCTGCAACCCTGGGTTAATGGCTTGGGGAATGGAGTAAAAGAAGAATGAGCTTAATAAGGTGTTGAGACTCTTTAAAATGGCCCAGATGAGATCTTGAATTGGGCTCTAGTTTTATGAATGTTATGGGTGAGATGAATAACAGATTATAAAAGAAAAGTAAAGGTGTCCTTAGTTCACTTAATCTAAGACACACCATTTATTTATTTCACAGCTGACTGAATCTAAAAACTGCAAATAAACTAAAAACTCTAATCGAGTTTGATACCCAGGGGACCTGGTTTCCTAGAATCTTACTCTATTCTCTTTGTAGACTGCCATCAGAAAAGGATTCAAGGGTCTTAGGAAAAAGAAAAGGTATTGATAGTAAGGTATTTGCTTCTTTAAGTCTCTGCTTTATGCAATCAACATATTTAAAGCTCACATTGATCATTTCTATATTGAATATGTAAATTAAGATGATGAACTGATGGAGAAACAGAGACAGAGACACACACAGAGAGAGAGAGATGAAAAAAACTAAAAAATGAAGAACATGGAGTTTAGGCCACCAATCTGTTATCACCTAGTAGCAGCATATACTAATTGATGACTCAATTCTTCTAAGACATAAACAACATTTTAAAAAGTTATGCAAACCTAAGCTTATGAAGATAGAAAAGAACTATTATATATCAGTTTGCACCAGAGAAAGAAAATAAAGTTGAAATGTTTCTCTGTATTTTCTGATTGAAAATCCATTACAATGCACACAGTAGGTGCTCAGCAAATATCCACTGAATAACTAGATAAATGAGCAAATAAATGAATAAACATTGAGTTGTGGTGCATTTTTTAAAACTATGTGAACACTTAGGGATACAATCTTTGTTGTTCATAGACATGAGGTTTGTTAGGAAATAGGGAGTGTCATGGTACCAAAATGAGGAGAATCATCCAGAAAAGAACCCTTCACTCAGGAGCTCAGGTACATATTAATTGTGGCTTGCACCTTGGTGACCTAGAGCAAGGGATGACATCCTTAAAATAGGAGGAAGTTTCATCTATCATTTCAAAACTAACTTTGTATCCATAATTGGGTACAAAGACATAGATCAGATGTCTGCCCCTTGTTTGAATTCACATTGGATGCTCCAGATGTGGTCTGAAGTGTTTTTTGTCTCTTAGGAGACTTTGGCCGGACTGGGATTATTCTCTGTTCTATCACGTTCCTTGACGTAACAAGAATGGCAACCACCATATGATTTAGAACCATCAGTGTTTAATGTTCTCACAGTAATTGCATTTACTCCTCTTAGCAAATTGGACAACCTAGAAGAAATGGGTAAGTTCTTAGAAACATGCAACCTACCAAGACCAGGTCATGAAGAGATAGAAAATCTGAACAGATCATTAATGATTAAGGAGATTGAATCAGTAATTTAAAAACTTCCCAACAAAGAAAAGCCCAGGACTAGATGGTTTCACTAGTGAGTTCTACCAAACATTTAAGGAAGAATTAATACCAGTCCTTCTCAAACACTTCCAAAAAGTTGAAGAGGAGAGAACACTCACAAACTCATTTTATTAGACAGCAGAAATTCTCTTGTTGTCAGGCACACAGTAGTACCAATAATAGACTCAGGGATGTAGAAAGATAGGCAAATCTCTGACTATGCTAAATGCTAAAATACTTTCTCTCTCCGAGCAAAGATATTTGACTTCTTTTCCATCACAACCAAAGTCTTAGAACATATGAGGTGCTTATATGTAAATGGTCTTTCTGAGATTTTCTTTAAGTAACCTGCAGCTTTAGAGTACCAACTATAGTGTGATCCAAATGTCAAATTCCAAATTAGTAATGAGCTTCAACATGGTGAGAAAGACAGGCTATGAGGAGATGTAGTCTTTGCTCTGAAGCCAGTTAATTGTATGTCTTTGAGGACGTTATCCTACCTATAAGGATCAATGTCTTCTGAGACCCCTTGTGAGTAACTTCTGAGACCCCCTTCTGCCTCGGAAATGCTATGATGTAAAGTAACGATCCACACGCTCTTTGGCCTTTTACTTCCTTTTCTGTGTTAAAGCTGGGTACATCTAAGATATCGTTTGATATACCAGATAATCACTTTTCTAGGAACCTCTGTTACTCGAATAACATAATCTGAATGTATCTACTTCTCTCCATCTTCACCACTATCATCGTGTTTGAAAACACTATGTCTCATCTGAGTTATTTATTTATTTATTAACATCTTTATTGGAGTATAATTGCTTTAAAATGGTGTGTTAGTTTCTGCTATATAACAAAATGAATCAACTATACATATACATATGTCCCCATATCCCTCCCTCTTGCGTCTCCCTCCCGCCCTCCCTATCCCACCCCTCTAGGTGGTCACAAAGCACCGAGCTGATCTTCCTGTGCTATGCGGCTGCTTCCCACTAGCTATCTATTTTACATTTGGTAGTGTATATATGTCCATGCCACTCTCTCACTTCATCCCAGCTTACCCTTCCCCCTCCCCATGTCCTCAAGTCCATTCTCTACGTTTGCGTCTTTATTCCTGTCCTGCTCCTAGGTTCTTCACATATATACAATGGACTATTACTCAGCCATAAAAAGAAACGAAATTGAGTTATTTGCGGTGAGGTGGATGGACCTAGAGACTGTCATACAGAGTGAAGTAAGTCAGAAAGAGAAAAACCAATACCGTATGCTAACGCATATATATGGAATCATCTGTGTTATTTAGTGGTCTTCTGCTTCCATTCTTTCTTTCTTTCTTTTTTTTTTTTTAAAGAAGATGTTGGGGGTAGGAGTTTATTAATTTATTTATTTTTGCTGTGTTGGGTCTTCGTTTCTGTGCGAGGGCTTTCTCTAATTGTGGCGAGCGGGGGCCACTCTTCATCGCAGTGTGCGGGCCTCTCACTATCGCGGCCTCCCTTGTTGCGGAGCACAGGCTCCAGACGCGCAGGCTCAGTAGTTGTGGCTCACGGGCCTAGTTGCTCCGCGGCATGTGGGATCCTCCCAGACCAGGGCTCCAACCCGTGTCCCCTGCCTTGGCAGGCAGATTCTCAACCACTGCGCCACCAGGGAAGCCCCCCTGCTACCGTTCTTGCACGTGTGCGTGCGCACACACACAGAGACAACTTCACACACGATCTGTTCTCTGTGGCAGCGAGAGTGAGCCCTTTTATGTATAAATCCTCTGATGGCCTCTTACTAACTTGAAATAAAATCCCAGCCCCTTAACCTGCCTAGAAAACCCTGCGTGATCTGCTCCCTGCCTTCTCCTCTTGCTCCTGCCTTTTTCACCAGGCGCACTTGCTCTGGCTTTTGTTCTGCTTCTCACACGTGTTGAGCTCATTCTCAGCTTAGGGCTTTTGCGCTAATGGCTCCCTCTATCTGGAATCTTCCCTGATCACCACGTGGCTGGGTCCTTCTTGTGATTCAGGTCACAGCCTGGATGCTGCCCACCCGCCTCAAAGAGCCTTTCCTACCCACCCCCATCCTGGCAGTATCCTCTAGTCACTTTCCACTTGGTCATCTGGCTTTAGTTCTGCCATAGCATTAGTATCTAAAATCATATTCGTTTTGTATGTGTCCACTCCTTTGCCACTTTTATTCCCACCCACCCCAAAATAAAGAGATTTGCTTCTTCTCTCCATCAGTGGAACACTGCCTAGCACATAGTGGTTGCTCTGTTTCTATTTTTTGAAGACTTTAGAGAATAAAATATGTTCCATTTGGGTGAATTAATTTAGTTTAGTCAACTCTGGGGCCTGATGGGCATAATAGATCTATAGATAGTAGAAGAAACGTCTCAATCTTCTTCCCTGGAGAGGCCTGAGCTGGTGATGTCTGGTTCTATAAGTTGAAATTTCTGCAGATTGGGCAGAGTTAAACAAGTTTAAATTCATGGAGAGACATGACAGTTTTAACTCAGAAGTTAAAATACAGGGTACAAGGTGTCTTCATGTAACTCACACTTTTAAATCACATATAGCTATCTGCAAATTTAGCACCCAAGAATAGACCCGACGCAAAAGGTGTCTGTTTCAGACAGAGAATTCACACAGATGTAAAAAATATGGTCAGTACATACTTAAGTCCAGATACCTATAACAGTGGATGGAAACAAAACCATTAATGATTCAATCAAAACATGATACTAACACAGATTATCCTTCCTTTAGGAATATGATGGTCAGAGCCATCAATTTAGGAAATGAGATTGTAAAATCGGGAGTCAGAATGTATATATCCAAATAAATGGTTCTCTTAATATTGTCTTCAGAATGAGTCAGAACATCATAGTCATAAAGGTTTTTCCACTTGTAGGCAAGTAGATTGAATCAGGCTCCTGATGGTGACTTGTTTCTGATGAGTTGCTAGAACAGCGTAGAACATCCTAGAACAGAATGATGGATTACCAGCAGAGGAAGCACCTCCACTTCTTCAAATACCCCCTTTCCAAAGATCTTGATCCCCAGAAAGGTGAAATGATTTGCTGTTGCCTCATAACCGGTTAGCAATCAAGGGAATTCAGATAAAGTGAGTGATGAGTTCGGGTGAAAAGCTTTGCAGATGATGTGAAGCCTGGGCCTGGAGGACGTGTGAAGAGCTGGGCGAGTCGGGGGTGGGTGGGCAAACCTAGAGGAGAGAATCTGTGGACAGAGGAGAACTCGACTGGAATGTGTGCTGAGAGTGAGAGTATACCTGTCAGAGGAGTGAGAAGTCAGGCCGGGTATAGTGGGTCAGGCCAAATTATGAAGACATTTCTTCTTTTCAACCCATCAGAGGGATCTGGCCAAAGGAAAATGAGACATTTCTGGGGATGCCTGTGTCAGAGCATGAGACATGAGACTCTGGGGACAGGCAAGTATAAGAGAGAGGAGGTCTGAACTGCTGGCTTATCTAATCCTCTGTCTGGAAGGTGACTGTTTCAGTGTGCCACGCCTAAAGGAAGGTCAAATAGAGGAAGCATTCTTTTTCAACATTTATTGGCTTTAGTTTTATTTACTTATGTTTGGATAGACCATACATTATATCATTCAGAATTCAAAAGTTTCAAAAGACTATGCAAATGAAAAAAGTCTCTTCCCACCAACTAATGTTATACAAATTTTATAGACCCCTTTTGGGAGATATATGATGGGGGACAGATTGAATATTTAAAATGTGCTATGTTTTCTATAGTGGTTTATCCTTTACCGTAGTTTCGTGTTATTCTATTCTACCTTACCCTGTAAGGTAGACAGGACAAATACTATTTCTATTCTACTGACTGCTTCTGTTCCTATTCCACTTTTTTCCATTGGCTAGACAATTTATCTGAATTCTTCTGGTGGCACAGTTTGGTGAATTTTAAAAAGCAAAGTCAAAAACTAGATTTCTTTTGAGTCTTAGTTTTCAGGGCTTTATCCCTTTCAGAATGAACCAACAACATTAGTCCAACATGCAGGATTTTAGGCTGAATATAAGGGTAGAAAGTCTCCAGCAATATTTAGAGAACCGAAAGGTAGAGAGGCATCCCTGAGTACTAATCGAACTATCATCCTTGCAAATTTTTGAGAACAAATGCAATAAAGAATGATAAAAAGAAATACTGTGTATTTCAGAGAAGGACTCATTTGCCTTTGGTGTCCATTTCTGGGAATGATAATTGAAATACGTTCTGTGTAATATTGCTAGAGTCTAAATTACATACTTGTGTCTTTTAGTTACAAAGAAGAAAGACTTGTTCTAAGAAAGCAGTAATTACTTCCTCAGTCATTCATTTATAATTTAAAATCTTTAAAATTATTTCAAATGTTAACTGCATTTACAAGTTTTTCTCCAGGGAGCAAGGAGTTTCTTAAAGGCATTATCTCATCAGTCCTATTAGTTCTGATGTGATGAAAAAATGGAGCAGATATTTTAAAATCTTTTTCATACTACTTATGGAGAATAAAAGATAAGCAAGAGACACCCTTTATTTACCCAACTTAGCATATTTTGACTAAAACAAAAGATAAGACAAACCACAAGAATTGCTTTCTAAGAATTACAACCCTACCTCAATATAGCTGAATAGCCCTAGGCAAGTTACTCAATATCCCCAAGCATCAGCTTTCTCTCTGGAAAAATATGAATAAAGCCTTCTTCCTAGAATTGCTGGGAGTCTCGTAAAGCTATATATGTGAAAGTAACAATCCAGTGAATGACAGTAATAGATGTCAGTGTTACTTATCTGGAGCTGCATAACAATATTATCTCAAACTTGGTGGCTTAGAACAGCACACATTTATTATCTCACAGTTTCTGTAGTTAGGACTCCAGGCATAGCTTAGCTGGGTCCTCTGCTGCAGGGTTTCACAAAGCTGCGATCAAGGTTTTGGCCAGGGCCACAGTCTCATCTGAAGGCTTGACTGTGGAAGGATCCACTTCCAAGCTCACATGATTGTTGGCAGAATCCAATTCCTTGCAGTTGCAGGATTGAAAGGCTTGGATCTTTATGAGCTGATGGCTGAAGGATCCTCAGTTCCTAGAGGGCACCCTCGGTTCTTTGCTATGTGGGCCACCCCAACAAGGTTCACGTAATTTATCAAACCAGCAAGGGAGGGAGTCTCCCTATGTTACCTAATCACAGATGTGACATCCCATTACCTCAACTATATTCTATTGAGTAAAAGCAAGTCATAGTGCCTGCCCACACTCAAGAGGAAGGGATCACACAAGGGTGTGAAAACAGGAAGTGAAGGATCAGGGTCCACCTTGGGTCTGCCCACCACAGTGTCCAATACCCAATTCCTTCTTTCCTATCTTACCATCCCTTCCTTTTTTTTAATTCTTAGGTCAGAAGACCATGACCTCTGCTGCCCATAAAATTCTCCTTTGTCTAAGCAAAGACAGTGCTTTAGAACTTCATAGAAATAAAATAGGAAAAGACAGCCTGCGGTGGAAGATATTAAAATTAGTGTTTTCTAACAAGTTAAATTGTATTCAGTAAAATTAATAGTTAAGTAAAATGTCATAAAACAGAAGGCTTTTTGTTTTCTCCTGTTTGTTTATGCTTTTGATGCCGTTTTGTTGGAGTGTGTTCAGAAAATAATTGTGACTCTAAATCAATGAGTACCAAAGCACTCATGAAACACAGGCACTCGAAGAGAATTCCGCTAAATAGCTGAGAAATGGCTGTGGGTTTTGTTCCCCTAAATGTGGTTAAAAGTAGCCACAAGACCCAACGTGAGGCAGAACGGCATCAGTGCAGGAATTGATCACCCTGCATGTTTGGTATGCCCTACCTGCATCTCTGGTCTTTGCAGTCTCTGGGGACTAGGGCCTTCCAAAGATGGTGGGGATTTTAATGATTATAAGACTGTTGCTGCTTCTACTGATGATGATGATTATAGTGACAGCTAACTTTTGGTATGTGTTTATCACATGCCAGTTATTCTAAAACGCTTTGTATATGCAATCCAATACAACCCTGTGAGAAAGGAACTGTCATTACCCCTGTTTCACAAATGCAGAAACTGAGTCTTAGAGAGATTAACGTCACATAGCTAGTAAGTGGCAGGGCCTGGATTCTAACCATAGAAAGGCCCAGTCTCAGAACCTCAGAACTTGCTGTGAAAAACCAAGAACTTTAAGACACAAACAAGAAGACTAAAGGTGGGCCCAAATATTCTCTTCAAAATGTTATAGGACTATCTTGTTGAAGATGGGTAAGAGTTGTATCTATGGCCAAGGAATAGTGTCAACCCTTGCTCTGACTCTCACCCCGTGCTAGCTGCTGTGAACATACACCCTGACATCAACAAGCTGGTACCCCTTCTCTCAGACTCAGTCAGTGGGGAGTGGAGCAGGGTATCCACAAACCCCTCCACCCCCTACCATGTCCTTAGTGGGATTCAGTAAGAGTCGGGCCTGTACTATGGCAGGAAGCAGAGTAGCCAGGGTACTTTTTGGCCCTTCTCAATACTTCACGGGTCCTGTGGGCCCTTCTACCTGGTCCCAGTGGCCCAGAGTATGTGTACCCAGGATACCCTTAGCCCTTCAGGCCTTAGCCTCCCAACTTGATCCCAAAGTCGGATGCAGTTAATAAAAGCAGAATACCAGTCACGAACAGATCAAAATATACACATTTTGAAGGACGGTGAGTTCATCTATATCACATGATACACATCTCATTAAATTGAAATGAAAGAAATAAGACCAGCTGGCAATACTCCAGGTGCTTCACCTCAGTCAGATGTAGTGAGAGTAGGCTGTGCAAAAGGAGACATTAAAGGTCTGTGGCAAGAAGGCGAGAGTGTACCACCAAGCAAGAACGAGGGATCGTTACCTTATTCCTCTGTTACCAGAGATTACTCCCAGCCCCAAAGTAGAGGAGTTACATATATTGATGAGAAATCACGCACTGAGTTTTGATGTGGGCGTCCTGTAGGAGACTTCAGGGAGATCCAGTTCTGTCTCACTAACTTTAAAAATTATTTTTAAACATGTGTATTCTGTTCTTTTTGATGTTAATTCCTCAAGAATGCATGGTATAGACCTTTATAGAAATTGATCTAAAACTGCAGAATAACTGATTTTAGTCAAACTGGTATTTTGGCATGTCTAGTCTGTTTTCTTTACATACTGGCTGTTCATTCCATGAACTTGCTCCATTATGCTCACAGTCTAAGCATAACAGAGAAGAAGCTTTTGTGCATGAGAAAGGGGCCAGGGAAGCTTATGTCCTGGGATTGCCTTGTAGAAGCAGACTTCCAGACAGCTGAACATGCAGAGACCGTCTCTGCACTGCTGCTTGGACCTGCTTCCTCATCCACAGAGAGAAACACCAGTGCGTCAGCAGCAGGGGAACTTCCTGGGCTACTTTATAATGCATATTTGAGTGAAATCCTCTGTATTAATGAGTAATATGGGCATGGATTTTCTATACCTATGCCTATATTGTCCATATCACTATCTCTGCCAAAAAAAAATGCATAACTCCATACCCTCCACTCACCAACTTATGTGTCTTCAAAGGTAGTGACCATTTCTTCTTGCCTTTTTAAAAACATTTCCAGAGGTGTTATCAATGCTTTAAAAAGAGCACTGCGTGTGAAGGAAGCATTCAGTGAACGCTGTTGCATTGAATTGGTAAAGGAAGCAATGCTGCAGACTCCGAAGCCGAGCTGACTTAGTGGATGACATGGTCCTTCTCTCAGCCATGCTCAGACAAGACCTTAAACAGGTGACACTGTAGGTGAGGGTACCCTGGCTGCATTAGAGTGAATTACACTGAGAAATATGGTGAGAACTTTGTTGTTTTACTGTTTTTTGCATAGTAGGCTCTGTGTTAAGCTCTTCAAATGTGTTGATAGTTACATCATTTCATCCTTACCGCAAGTCTTTGAGGTGTGAGAGAGGGAAACTGAGATTTGGAGAAGTTAAGTGACACAGTCAAGGTCAGACTTTAATGTTGACAGACAAGGCACTGACCCCACCTTCCATTAGACCAGTGTGCTGCTTCCTTCTCGTTCTCATTTGCTGCACAGGCTCATCCTACTGAAGATCAAAAGTGCTCCCCTACAATATTTGCCTAGGGTGAAATGAGCGGGCCACTACCTTGAACTTGCCAACTTCTAGGAGACTATCATTAAGATTAAAGCAGGCAGGACTTCAAGTTCCACAGCTTTGCACACTTCTACTTACAAGGAAAAGAGCATGATATATATGAATTGAGCATCAGATATCAAGATTTTCTATTTTGTTATATGACTAGGCAAATAAGATTAATTTTGATCTGCTCATGACTAGATTAAAATCAAATTTCCATCATGCTTGGGAAGAAATGTTAGCCAAATGGAATAATTTAGTATTTCATTGTTTACTGTAGCCATCCAGCTCCCAAAAAGGGAGACTAGAAATGATGGTTTTAAAAATAAGTACTCGGGCTTCCCTGGTGGCGCAGTGGTTGAGAGTCCGCCTGCCAATGCAGGGTACATGGGCTCGTAAGCAAAGTTCCCTTTGTCTTTCATTGAGAACAAGTCAATTTAATATTTACATTTGAATAAAATTTTATATGGTCATAAAAGCCCTTTCTTTCTTTCTTTGAATAAGTATATTGTAGTAGAAATTAAATATACTTTAAAGTTAAACAGATGTGGGTCTGAATTTCAGTTCTGTTCTCACTAGGTGTGTGACCTTGTGCAAAGTTGTTGATGTCTCTGAATCCCAGATTCCTCGTATGTAAAATGAGATTAAAAATCTGACTATAAGAATCAACTCTGCATCTATGAGGATCAGTGATCATATAGGTACATGCACAGGTCTTGGTGTACTTTGCAATGCTCCAGGCATTGTTCTAAGCATTGAGGACGGAGGTTAAGCATACAGACCAAGCCCTTACTCTTACGAGTTTATAGATTGGTAAGCAGGTTCAATAAATTATAGAATTTATTAATATAAGCAAAACACTACTATAGAGTGAAGTGAAATGCTAGATGGGATATCTGCCTTCTAGAGCCTGAAACTGTTCAATAAATATTTGAGAAGAGAAGTAAATGTGAAAGAGAAGAAAAACAGCAGCAGAAGGTACTCCTGGAAAAATCAGGAAAGAAGAGGCTTGGGGATGAAATCACGACCACAATTAAAGCAATCTGTAGGCTTAGTAGGGGAAACATGGTTAGCCCTCTACTGGTGGAAACAAATAACTACACTCAAGATTTGAGCCCCCCAGGTAACCACAAATGAACTGGTTGCAGAAAGGGACACTATGTTGTCTCAGTTCTCCCCTGGGATAACATTTTGAAGAAAAAAAAATTAAATAAAACTATCATGGTGTACATGTGGCGTGTGTGTTTTTATGTGTATATTTACGTACAGCTGCGACTAGGAGTCTGTATTTTTCAAAACCATGCTTTTTTAATTTACAGTTTGATTATGTGCTTAGACATCTTTGCATGATCTATATAAAGGAAAGTGCAGACATGCCCTAAGTTATTTTGGTCTCTTTTCTTCTTCCCCAGCTCTTGTGATGCATATCCCATCACATATGCTACCAGATCTTTTGTGAATCCTTCCCCACTCTCTCCTGTGCGTTAGAGGCTCTGCTGCCAAGTGCTTGCTCATCCTTTTGCAGGGCAAAAGGAACGGAGTGCAAAGCTATCATTGTGAACAATCCCCCCTAATGCTGAGCATCTCTTCTGCTTTGCAGCATCAGATGGCAGTACTAGCACCCACAGCACAGTAGATATTTCACCTCGGCGGATTACTATTTCTGTTCAGCATGGAGACTGTCTAATGTGCTGAGATTATTATCATATCTATGGCTTTTGTGTACTGTTTACCAAAAAATACTCCTGAAAAGAAGATAACTGCTGGGATTAATGCATCTGTTTAGCATGCTCCCCACATGCCTGAGTACTAGAGCTTTACAATTTATTAAGTTCTTTCTATGGGCTCTGATAGGGAATTTTTCACATGCATCCTTGCCATGCACGTTATCTTATTCCTTTTAAAAGACCATTTGTTTCACCAGAAGACAGCATTCTCTTAAGAGTCTGTAGGAGTGACTTTGACCTCTTTATTTAAAAGAGCTCTTGTGGGCTTCCCTGGGGGCGCAGTGGTTGAGAGTCCGCCTGCAGATGCAGGGGATGCGGGTTCGTGCCCCGGTCCGGGAAGATCCCACATGCCGCTGAGCGGCTGGGCCCGTGAGCCGTGGCCGCTGAGCCTGCGCGTCCGGAGCCTGTGCTCCGCAACGGGAGAGGCCACAACAGTGAGAGGCCTGCGTACTGCAATCAATCAATCAATCAATAAATAAAAGAGCTCTTGTATTGAGCTTAAAATTTCTTCTAACAAAGTAAGCAATTGTGAGCAGACCTCATGCGTCGGCGGAATGTGTCTCTCTTCCTTACCCTATTCCAAAATCAAGCCAACGAGGTGAACAGTTTAAATGTAATTTGTCTGCAGATAGCAAAAGTGAGGACTGTGGAAAGGAGAGGACTTTATGCCCATTCTGAGGTTATTTTTTTACGAAACAAAACGACACCGAAGCCTAAACGCTGTGGAACGCAGGCTTCTGTTCAGAAGGATGAGTTTCGCCCCATGTTGATACTTTGTTGTTCAGTGTGTGTGCTGTACTGCCCGGCAGACAGTAAGAGTTTAATGAATATCTCCTGAGGGATTGGATTGATGGATAAACATTCACGACTGAGTTGGAGATCTTAAATATTAAGATCTTAAATGTTAAATGCAATCTTAAATGTCGAAAATTTAAATTTGATGCCATATATCAAATACTCCTTTTGAGATTATATTGCACATTTTCTTCAAAAACAGTGACAGTTCTAAGGACCCTGTACTCTAATAAGTCCAATTTCCTTTCACGTTTTAAGGATCCCCGCTGCTGGATTAGTGAACCTTATGGGAGGATGCTCTTTTCCTAACAAAGCCTTGAGTCCAAGATTCAGAGCTGCATGGCAGGCATGATGTTACTTACTAATCAAAATCAGATTTCTAAAGAGTAGCGTGTGCCGGGAACTTTGGGCTCTTTACTGGGCTTTTTGGTTATACATTTGCTTGTTAACTTTTTTTTTTTTTGACATCTTTATTGGAGTATAATTGCTTTACAATGGTGTGTTACTTTCTGCTTTATAACAAAGTGAATCAGCTATACATATACGTATATCCCCATATCTCCTTGCTTGTTAACTTTTGAAGTGATATTCTTGAATGATAAACTGAGGACTATGAAAAATTTTAAGAGTTTCTTTTGAGCAAAACTTGATTCACATTGGGCAATGCAAGCTGGAAGTGGTTAGGAACAGTCCGGAGACAGGAGGTGGGGGCGAGATGTTTACAGAGAATACGTGGAAGCCAAGCAAGGAAATTATTTGATTGGCTACAGGTTTAGCAGTAGCGTTATTTGAGAGAGCCCCGTTGGCTGCTTGTGACTGGTCGTCCTTGGGTTTTGATTTCTTAACCTCGATGCATTTTGGGCTTAGGTTTTGGTTTGCTTAGGTAGGTTGCTAAGGTATTAGAACCACCTCAGGCTGATGGCCTCCTTCTTTAATTAATTTAACATTATTAACCCTGTGGGAAATTTCAAAATATAGAAATGTATAATGCCATCATCTTAACCCAATAATGAATGCTTCTTTTCACGTATTTCTCGTTGGCCTTTTTCCACAACTTTAGAGAATTTGTGATAATTCTAATTATAGCTTATATACCACTCAGCATCTTGCTCTTTTTTTTTTTTAGATAATGTTCCATCATAAGCCTTTTATGTTGCTGCATAATCATCACAGTTGTAGGTAATTCTACAACAGCTGGTATCATCACATTTGGTGATGTCATTTTTAACATCAGCTATATACATCTATATATATATGTGTATGCATATATTAACAGATATGAAAAAATAATCTCCCAACTGTTTGGAAATCAAATATTCAGCAACCTCATATATGGCAAATTGATGAGTCAAAAGACAAGAAGAGAACAAGTTAAAAAGAGCTTTCAATAGCCAAACTAGACGACACACAGCTTATGAATCTTAATCATATTAAGCACTTTTCTGTACTCAGTCATAATCTATTACTCTTATTTTATGTGCAGTTCTAACACACTTAGTTATTTGTATTCATGTTAATATTAATATTGATATTGATAATGGCCAGGATTTATCAGCTTAGAGAGAAAGAAACAGTAAAACTATGAAAATAAGCATGAAACCTCAATGAGAACAGCAATCCGAGAGCATGTAACATGAGAGAAAAAATTACAAAGCACGTCCCAGGATGTTTCAGTGGCAGAATATCAAGGCAAGAAACATAATTTTTTATTTTAAAATATTAAAAATGCTACTTTATATTCAGGATGTGTATTCTATTTCCAAAGGCAAGGAAATAGCTGATATATTTTCATCTAAAATTGATTTTAAATAATTAAAGTGAGATTTTAAAGGAACAAAGCAACATTCTTCAAAATTTACTTCTTTCAAACGATGTATTCCTCAATGATACCATTTAGCTGAGGTTTTAAAAATAGTGTTCGCTATTTCCTATACATTACCTTTTTTTTTTTTTGTGGACGCGGGCCTCTCACTGCTGTGGCCTCTGCCGTTGGGGAGCACAGGCTCCATTTCTGCTTCTGAACTTGTTTTCAAATGGCTTTCTGCTATCAGAGAACACTTACATGAACTCCCCTGAGAAAGAAATCCACCTCAACTTAAAGGTAGCAAAAAAAAATTTCTTTAAAGAAAGTGCAGTGAGATTCTGGATTAATAGCTGAAAAAAAAGAATCAAAAGACATTCATTAAAACCACTAAAATGCCACTATACGTATGTCTCAAAGCATATTTAATCTGACTGCCTCTAATTATCAGTGTCTGTTCTAGCTAGGATTTCTAAGACAGGGAATATTCTCCTTTGCTACAAGTCAAATCACTTTGCAGACGGTGCCTAATTCACTGTCCACAGTGCAACTCCCTATAAAGGTGAGCTGGATGCCACTCCTCCCCGGCAGGAAGTCCCAGCGGTGGTATTGAGGAGACCGCTGAGTTAGATGCTACAGTTCCTCCAGCTTGTGGGCAATAAGAGAAGCTCCCTGGGAGCGTATGAGAGAACGAACCAGTTAGGAAAGCCCTGCCCCATTGTTGGTGGTTCTGGGAGACTTAATAGCAAAGCCCCCGAAGACAGTGACAGATGGTCTGTGACCCCTGTGGAGAAGGGCTGCAGGCAAAACCCAGTGGGCACATGGATTATTGGTCGGATCTGCAGAGAAAGAATACAGGAGAGGTAGTCTGTGGACTCCTAGAAATAACCGCGTGGACCTTAGGAAGCGGCCAAAGACTCCATATGAGGAGGACGGGCAAAAGCCGGGGAGTTTTGAGATGTTGCTGTTACTATGATTCCATTGCTATACTGGTGCCGGTGAGGCCTGGGATAGGTCGGATTTCACCAGCTCTGACACCAACATTATGTTCGTAACTATTATATTCTGTGCAATATTTAATGATTTCCCCAAACTCCAAATAATCAGAAAATCATGGTGAACAAGTCTCCCTTCCTCTGTCCCCAGGACTCCTAGGAAAAATTAAAATACAAAACATACTTACACAATTCCTGGCCACAGAGTTATGTTAAGAGGTTTAAATTTCCAGAAAATGAAGACACAAGTTTATTCAAAATGAAGTGAACAGATTGCTTAGGGCCACTGAGGTTTCCTGGGCAACTTCATTCTATAAACATCAGTGTCTGCTTCTCTTTCCTGGACTGGCTTTGAGATCCAGGGCGTTTCTTGTCTTCTATGGCCCTTCTCCCAGCAGGTCACGGGATTTGACTGCCTGGGCTGAGATTTGGAACAATCAAGGGTCCTTTTTCCTTTTGCCTCGGTTCAATTTTACCTCTTCATCGCTACTCCACACTCTTACCCCCAAGCCTACCCCGTATGGGATCTCCTTGCCCCTTTACAACTGCCAGGAAAGAACTAGAGTAACAACAGTTGCTGCTGCCCTAGCCTGGTACCTACCCCTCCGTCCTCTGCCTTCCCTTCACTGCAGGTTCTCCTAAGGGATGTCTGCAAAGTTTCCCACCAAGCCTGGATACAGATGCAAAATCCCCCTCAACGTGTGCTCCCAGCAGCCACTACTAGTAAATCAACTTTGCAGACAAGACAGAATCGATTTGCCATTCCTCCTGTAAGACATTACCTGGAGAAGGAAACTTTACTTCATCATTTGTCTTCACATTAGCAGAACATCACTTTTTAACCCAATTGGGTCTCCCAGGGGGCTTGGACCTCACTCAGTATTTGTATTAGTTTCCACGAGCTGCTATAACAAAGCACCAAAAACCGAGTGCCTTGAAACAATAGAAACTTATTGTCTCACAGTTCTGGAGGCTAGAAGTATAAAATCAAGGTGTCAGCAGGGCCGTACTGGCTCTGACAGCTCTGGAGGAGGGCCATTCCTTGCCTCTTTCAGCTCCTGGTGTGTGCCAGCAGCCCTTGGTGTTCCGTAGCTTATAGATACATCACTACTGTCACATGGTCGTCTTTCCTCTGTGTGTCTTCTCATCATCTTCCCTCTGTGCTAGTCTGTGTCCCAATTTCCCCTTCTTATAAGGACCCCAGTCACATTGGATCAGAGCCCACCCTAATGGCCTCAACTTAAATTTCTTGAATCTGCAAAGATTCTATTTCCAAATAAAATCACATTCTGAGGTACTGGAATTTAGGACTTCACTATATTTGGAGGGGGGCATAATTAAACCCATATCAGTATTCCGGTGCCCTGTTTTAATACATCCATAAGGTATATATTATTCTTCCCAATTTTATAAAAGTTCTTGTGTTCACACATTAAAAAAAATTCTACCTCATCCAGATTCCAAAGACTGGATATGATCATTCCACACTCATACATAGACAACAGATTCATGGAAACTCAACATGCCCCTGTGTGGACGGATCAACAAGAATACTTACCACATACCAGGGAAGTGGGTACTGAGCAGGAGACGCAAAGAGCATAAGACAGAGCTTTGGACCTTAAATCCCTACTTACAGAGATGCTTAGGAGATAAAACATGGATGAAGATTTAAATAACAATCTAGGACATTAATAAAGTAATACAGTACTGTTGAGAATAGGGGTGGGTTGTGATGGCATCAGAAACTATTATTGCAAGGGAATCCAAGGATACTCAAATCTTTCCTTTTCAATTAATCAACCCCCCGTAAGTTTCCTAAAGAAGATGAATATAAGTAATAGTAGTATAATGCAATAAAAAGTACGCTTTTATCATTCATTACACAAGTACCCAATAACTCAGAAGGCAGAGCAATGGTAAACCTAAGTTAGAACACAGAATCCAGCATCTGAGTAATAATACGTATTTCACATTCCTCTGCTTTGATTTTTCAAATCACTTTAATAATCTGAAGATTTCACCTACTTATTCTAAAGCATTTTAACTTTAAACTCTGAATTTTCTTTTTTTAAAAAGGAAAATTTTAAACAGTTAGACACTGCTGTCCTGAAGGTTTTTCTCTCTTGCCATGTATATCATGAGCTTTGGTACTACTGCTTGAGAACAGCATTTATTAATATGTTCTAAGATGTGGTAAGGGGTATTGAGTTCCTAAAGAGAAATTCCTGAAAAGCCAGTTTAAAGTGTCAGTGACCCAACTATGGCCAAGCAGTGGCCCAGAGCTGGGATGACTCATGTCTTTCTCCCTTCCTTCCACCCTAACCTATTAAATACACACACACACACACACACACACATACATACCTAAAAAAACTAACAAAAGAAAACAATGAAAATCTTACAAAGGAAAGCTATAAACTCAATCAGAAGAGTCTGACTTAATATATCTATGATGTGCAAAGCTTCTAGAACTTGTTTTGAAATACAAACTCCTTATCCATCCATGCTAAGATAGCAAGAATCTCTAGGAATCATTGGCTCTTGGATCTGAAGAGTGCCCAAGAGATGACTAAATATATCACCCTTGCTTCAACAGAACTGGACATAAAGCATCCTGCACACAAGGGTTGTAACCTGTGTCCTAAAATCTCTAGGCAGGAAATCCCTGGCCTCTGTCAGAAACCCTTCTATCATATCACAACCTGAATAATCAATAATTCATCCTTAGTTCTAACCTAAGTCTCCAGCATTGCCCCTTACAATGCAGTTTATCCAGAGAATGTATATTAAGCACCTGCTAAATGTAAAGAAACAAGACATTGTAGAATATATAAAATCAAATAAGAAATAGTCCCAGAAATGGCAAACCTATGGCAAGTGTGCCACCACTGCCCTGTGTCCCTTGCATACATTATTAACTGATCACTGTATTTGTTTTTTCCCACTGGTGGACACAGTTTCAGAATCCTCAACACAACACCTAGGTAGGCAAAAGACATTGATCAGATTTGCCATGAGAGGTAAGATCTATTTGTTAACCACTGTCGCATATCACCAGTAATGACTCAAGATAATTTTTTTAATGTTTCAAAGTTTAGCGCCTCTTTTATTGATTGAATAAGAACCAAAACAGAGCTATAATATATGACAATTTATCTGTTTTTTTAACATCTTTATTGGAGTATAATTGCTTTACAGTCAAGATGATTTTTTTAATGCTAAATAGAGATTCAAGTAACGTGCTGTGAGAGTGAAGAGAAAGAACAATTTATTCTAAATCGTTGGCGCAAAGAAGGCTTCATGGAGGAGAATGTATTTAAATAGACTTTACAGAATGAATAGGATGTCAGTGGACAGATGTTTGGGGCATGAACATTCGTGACTAGGACAACACCAGGAACAAAAGCATATGGGGCATGTATATGGAACTAGATGTACTGACAGCTCCATAGGACTGGACGTATATAAGGATATAGTGACAACCAAAAAGTAACTTAAGAGTCAGGCCATGGAAGACCTTCAGTGTCTTAGGAAAGTTAACTTTTTTTTGTCTGAAATAATAAAAGTGTTTTGAGGGGACAATAATGACATATTACTGTAATCAATTCATTTAAAATGGAACCATAAATATCAGAAGAACTCATTTCTCCAAAGAGTGGCCAACTGCAAGGGTCCTCCAAAACCTACTTAAAGTTTTGTCATGGAAATGTGTATGTTTCTTTTTTTATTTCATATCCTCAGATGTAGGGTAGTAAGGTCAGGCTAATAGGATGTGTTTTGGGTTGACCTGTTTGTCTCAAAGGATATTTGTACCTTGTTTTCATTTTCCTTGTTTCTATCAAATCTTGATAGAATGCTTCTTTGTGTACCTATGGAAATGTCACTGGGTGATGGATGGCTTCTGTCCAAGGGCTTCCTGAATACCTAATTTTTAAAAATGTGGCTCAGAATCTGAAAGGGACATGAGAACAATGGTGACATGAGAATACAGGTTATAAATGTATCACTTTGGCTACTTCCTGGCAGAGTGGCTTATAGCGAATTCCCGATTTCTCGTAATTCCAGAGCCTTACAGCCCAGCACATAGTAAACCTTGAAATTAATGGTCACAATCAAAAGCTGCTACACTGGATTAAGAGTGTACTAAAGATAATATATATTCTAAATGATGAAGGTTTTATGTGAAGGTATCAGTGGAAAAGCTAATCTGAGTTCAACTACTGCCCTATCTTCTTGGGTCCCCAGGGGAGTATAATTGTTTAGTCTTTTCAACTCATTAAGTCACCATCTACTTACGTGTAATTCCAAAAGTTCACTCTTTCTTGAATTATCTAAAAAAAATAACTGCACAACCAAATGCCAGTCTTCCTTTATGATTAGCCAAATGTATGAGACCTGCCTGTGATTACGAAGAATCCCACTTCCTGCTGGATTTTTTATTGTAACGATCCCATTTGCCACCTGCTTTGGCTGTTTGCCTCAACCCGTTGATAGAAGCATCCAGGAAAGGGCAGTGACACCCCATTGGACAAGCTCTCAACAGAATGCTGTGTTTACATGAGAAATAAGCCAGAAGGACCTGAGCATTCTTATCTTAACTAATGACCAGAGAACCGTGCTCTCCTGAGCAGCGGGACCACAGAATAGGGCCCCGTGAGAGTAATGAAACCTCAGAGTTCTTCTCAGTCTATGAAAATTGAGGCCTCAGTCGTTTTCGTTCTCTGTTGAAACTGGGGGTTAGTCTGTTTGGGGAATATTGTGTTTCAAACAGACCAAGCAGACAACTGAGAAAAGTATGATTCTGAAACACAGAACCTGAAAACAATCTCCTGTTCTCAATAAGTAGCTCTGTGTTTGAGGTGGACCAAATGCTGATTTTATTTATAGGATATTTGTATTTCTTTTTCCTATCAGCTATTTCCTGCTTATCGGCCACAGTTAGATGGGAATTTATTGCTTAGATAAAAATTAGGTCAAATGTCATCATAAGAAAAAGATCTGTAAATTACACATAAAGCACTTAGAGCCAGATTAATGTAGTTACAGGCACGCACGTTTGTACCAATCAGCATTCTCCAGGCAGGGATAGTGCCCAACGGGTGATAAAAATAATCAAGTGAATCAGCTAACAATATGAGTTTGGGGTTTGGGGTTTTTATATCACTGAAGCTTTGTGCTATATCTTTCAGTCCTTTACCAGGATTAATGCCTATCAGGACTAGGTATAATTTTCCTACTCTTAAGATGAGATTCAATCAGCCTTCTTTAGCTAAAGTCTGTGGAAACCAAATAAGGGATTTGTATTTATAAGATCTAGGTTTAGGTCCTGAATTCACCATTTATTCACTGTAATCTTGGTCAGGTCATTTCAATCATTCAACAGACAGGTATTGAATTCTTCCATGTCGGTTACTGTTCTAGGCATTTGGGAGGCAAAGATTAAAAGATATAGCCTATTCTCAATACATTTACAGTAGAGTGGAGAAGCAGATATAAAATTACCCTGCAATATGAGAGTTAAAATAACGGAGGTTATAGAAGCTGGCATGGAAAGTACACAGTGAGTTTGGGAAAAGACTGGGAGGGGCTTCTGAAGGGACCTTAGAAGGTGACAGTAATATTGATAAATTCCCCAACAATCCGCATGTCACTCATCATTTCAGACTTAGAAATTCTCTCTGGTCAGGGTCCCAGTGCCCATCAGGTTCCGGGAGACCAACACATGCTCTTCGTTCTCTGAGAAAGCTGAAGTATTTATATATAAATCATAAAACCAACTTGTTACTTTACAGAGAAACATACAACTGCCCAGAGGATTGGATACTCGCACCTGACACCTTAATTTCTTATCTGTCAACATGGCAATAATAATAAAGACAGTACAGTCCCTATATACCTCTTAAGTATGTGGCTAAGTTTGGAGATGAAAGTCTAGCTATCAAAATATCTAACATTCATTGAGTGTTTCAACCAGGTGCTGTGCTAAGTGCTTGACGTGTCCTTTTATGCAGTGACGTTACGTAGTCCATTCTTTTCCTCCGTGTTAAGATGTAGACATTGTTCTGCCAGTTTTACAATGGAGGAAACCACGGGTTAGAGAATTTAAATAATTCTCCAAGGTCACATAACAAATTCAAGATCACATAACAAATCAGCCTCACAGCCACCTTTTGAGGCTGGCTTATTCTAAAACCTGTGGTGTTAGACAGGAAGCAAACAATTTCCCATGAAGTAATAAAAACATATCTGCAAGAACTTTATTAACTACAGACACCTTTACAAGAATGACTCAATAAGATGTGACAAGAAACAAGGGAAAGCTAAGGAAAATAATAGCTTCACAAGTTACCGGCTATTCTTTATTTTTACCCCTTACACATACTTTTTTGTCTATGGAAATATATAGCACTTGGGATATAACGATGAAAAAGCTATCCCAAGCCTGCTTTATATCAATAAATAGTATGTACAGCCAATATATGTATTATATATGGTAAATCTATACTATTTATGTAGTAATTTAGAGCTTTTCCTTCCTGTTCTATACAAATTGGTGAGACTTTGCCATGGCTTGTATATTTCATGAATTCAGTGTCGTACCATTAATGTTGTACTAACTGATATCTAAATCTGATACTATGGTGGGTTTTATGTAGGCAAAAGTCCAGAGGCAATGAGAGAAGATAGCAATCTAGGGGGTTTTTTTGTTTTTTTTTTTATAGCAGTGGCAAGCACACTTCAAAAACCATGTGTGCAGAGTTCATTCTTAGGGAACAGGGCTATGAATTAGAGCATCACGCAAGTAGCCTGCTTGTCCCACGAATGACTGAGCTCTCCTCTTGCTTATGGATGGTGCCTTACCAACCATTTTTCTGTACCCTTGCCCAGAACCAATGCGTTCACCATCATTAACTAACATGGACTCTAATACATGAGGACAACAGATGGTAATTCCAGAGAGAACCTTTTAAAAGTTGCTGGTATTATTAGACACAGCTTTCAGAGCTAAGAAACATCAACATCACTAAGGCGCCACATGGGTTAACAGTGGTATCTTAAGTGCCCCGTTCTCCCAAGTTTATGACATAAGGATTGCTTAACAATTAGAAGATAAGTCGTTGGTGTATTACATAAACGATAACCAATTTTGTTGGACAAGGAAGGTAGCATTATAAAGTAGATTTATAGTTTCAGATCACTCACATAATGTCATTGCCCAGCACATGTGGTCCACAGAAGTCTATCACAGGGGGCCATGCCTCTCTTCCCAAAACATCACACGCACTTTTGATATGCTGGTGACTGAAAACTATTTCCTTAGTATATTAGAAATGAATTTCCAAAACATAAACATTTTTGATCATGTAGGAGTTTAAAAATAAAGTCAGTGGGCACACTCTGTCTCACATGGAACTTCTTGAGCATCAGGAACGTGCCTGCTGGGCAAATGTCATGGCCCTGACTTCCTAAGAGACAGGTCCCAGGCAGAGGCTTGAAAACGGTCACCCAGCACTCCTGTGCAAGAGAGGAAAAGCAGCGTGCGTTGTGATCTGCCAATCTGGATCTCATTTGGACTGCCCACAGGTCCTGGTAAACCAACACATGCAAATAATGGTGATTAGGTCAACTCCCAGTCTTCCTGAGACTAGAACAGCTGATGCAGGAACCTCAAGTTGAAACAAGCCTTTAGCCTCTTGTAGTGAAATATACATGGAGATGAAAAGAAGAAACAGAAGCTGAGGAAATGCTTCACCCAGTGACCTTCCATCCCTGTGCTGTTCTAGACAAATGAGTTACTTTGCTGTGAGAGAAAAGCGTATTGAAAGAGTATAGGGGATCCGTGCTGTATGCAAAGGACATACATATAGTTGTCCTCTTTGTTTTATTGTCAGTTATGACAATGCAATTTACACAAGTTTTCCTTCTCAGTTGTTTTCTTTACCTTGTCTTTAAACCTGTAATTAACCATACTCTCCAATGTAGACATAATCAGTGCAAGATCTAATATCATCTCTTCTGGCAAGCTAGAATTCAAATGCACATTTTGACCAAAGCCAGAAACTGGCCCTATACCACAATAGAAAATTTTGATTAAATCTATTTAATTAACATTTGAAATAAATATGTAATATGTACATATAAGCACACTTTTGTAAATATATATGAATTTATATATATATATAATTATGCTTTACATAAACGTTACATATATATATATATACACATAGTACTTTACACACTCATATCAATACTAGTATGTAGTAGACACTAATAGATAGTTTATAACCTGTGCAATTGAAACAACTCTGTTGCAGTGGACAGAACAATGACCTCTGCTTAGGAAGACATGGGTTCCACCCTAGTGCTTCCCCTTGCCAGCTGTGTCCTTGAGCAAGTCATTCAGCTCCCAGAACCCCAGTTTTTCACCATTAAATAGGGACTCCCAATAATCCATGAAAGGGCTTTATGAACTCTGAAATATCATTGTCAACAGCATTTACTAGCCAGCAGTGTAGATAGAGAAGCTATGAATGTGGAACCTTTACAGTATGTGTTGCCCAGCAAGGGCTTGCAGCCCGAAGTGCATAGAAGCCAATACTATTGCACCGGCTTTTAGGAGAAGAAAGAGTTTTATTGCAAGGTCGCCTGGCAAGGAGACAGGAGGCGGGGCTCAAATCTGTCTCTTGGATCTGGGATTCAGTCAGACTTTTTTGAGTTAGGGAGGACAGGCTGGTATGAGGAAGTGCTGGTGGGGCAGGATTTGAACGAAGGGCTTTATACTTGGCCCTTGAGGTATGGGATGGTGGATTTCAGCACCAGACCTTCCTGGACCACGGACCCCTCGTTTCTGAAAGGGTTCGGGTCATGTTCTAGTTTTCTTGGTTCCTCGGGGATGAAACATGGGTTCTGAGTGTTATTTGAGGAAGGCTTTCCTCCTCTGGGCATGCCCAGGTTACGACTTGCAGTTTTGGCTCTGCTGTCTCTGCAAGACAACTAGACATCCTGTTATCCACAGAGTAGGACCAGTGTGAGCTGGTCCTGCAGTTGCGTATGTATCCATCCATCATCTCGGGCTGCTATAATAAAATACCACAGAGTTGGTGGCTCAAACAACAGACATGTATTGCTTACAGTTCTGGAGGCTGGGAAGTCCAAGATCAAGGTGCTGATAGATTCAGTGCCTGGTAAGTGCTCTCTTTTTGGCTTGCACACGACCACCTTCTGTCTGTGTTCTTACATGGTTGATAAAGCGAGATCTCTGGTCTTTCTTCCTCTACTTATAAGGCACTAATCCCATCATTAGAGTCCCCCCCTCATCATCTCATCTAAACCTGATGATCTCAGCATAGGCCTTCACCTCAAATACCATTATATTGGGGGTTAGGCCTTCAATATATGAATTTTGGAGGGATACAGTCTATAACACCATCATGTTGAGATAATCATTGTTTTGTTAACCCAAAAGAAAAAAGGTAATGACTTGAGGTTATGAAATGTCTGGAATGAGTTCTTTCCATTCAAAGCGCAAGCCAAGAGCCCCAGGCAGGATCTGACCGGAGGAAGACAGCCTGGTAAGGCATCCTTAGGAAATAAATGTGCCCTTTAAATTGATGTTAAGAAAATCAGGTTTGGGTAATCATGATTTCGTCTTGCAATATAGGATGATAATTGATTTGGTGTTTATCTTTTTCATAAAATATACTTGTTGTGTTTTTCCAGATTTTAAAATAATAAAATATCTTCCATGTGATGCTAAAGTAAATGAAAAGCCCAGTTAACTCTTTGCAGAATTGCAGGAACAACCATGAGCTAAGTGGCCGTTCAGGGAAGGCTGGCTCTATAGCAGTTCATTATTTATGAGACTAACTTGTGAGCAAACATAGGAAAGGTAAGTTAGGAGCAGAGAGGATAGCATTAAGTTTCATGCATAGATGCTAAGGTGTGATGAATTTGGTACCATGAAAAATACTTACTTTTCTGTCTACACTACTGGTTAGTAAATGACGTTGACAGTGATATTACTTTAGAGTTCATAAAACCCTTTCATGGATTATTGGGAGTCCCCATCTAATGGTGAAAAACTGGGGTTCTTGGTGATGATATCCAAGATCTTTAATCACCTGTCCTTGACATAGAGTAGTCATGTAAAAGCTGGACTCAACACTGGAATTCTGTGGGTGTCTCACTAATCCACTGAGTATCAATTACAAGTAAGGAAGATAGGTTATAGGTACATTAATTCAGTGTTTCTCAAATTTTTGCTGCATGCATGAGAGTCACCTGAAGGGGTCATACAAACCCAGATTGCTGAGTCCCATCCGCAGAGTATCTGATTCAGTTGGTCTGGGGTGGGGCCTGGGAATTTGCCCCCCATGTTCCCAGGTGATACCAAGGCTGCTGGTTCAAAAGGGTGATGCTCTTTCAAACTCCACGTAATTAAGATAGAAATTACACCCCAATACTGAGTGTTAAATTCTAAGAAAGAGCTCCTTGAGCTAATTAGTGCTTTTGAAGAGATCAGATGAAAAATCATGAGATAAACATGGAGCTCTCCACAGATTAGCACAGGACTTAGTTTCCATTGTGGGTTTCTTCAGTAGGTTGAAGGATTTCAAGTTTCATTTGTATAGCCCAGCACTTTATAATCAACTGCATTCTTTGTTCTTGATTCTCTATTTTGTGTCATTGATTGAATATTCGTCCTCTCTGTCCACACAACTAAGTATGGCGTGTGGGTGCTAATGTGGTAGAGCTAGGTAGAGCTAGCCTAGGGCAAGAAGCAGAGGGTAGAGGGAGAACAGGTGGAAGGTTGGGTCAATGACACATCCCAATTTGGCCAGGTACCATCCCAGCTCTTAAAACTGAAAGCTCCCCATCCCAGGAAATACCCCAGCCCCGGCAAACTAGGATGGTTGATCACACTAACAGAAGGTTGCCAATGACCTTGGGGGAAAGTGGAGAGAAGGGAGGATAATAACTACGGATCACATCATTATACTAGCATCGCTGCTGCACACTGGTGAAATCCTTTGACAATTATGGCATCCTAGGAGCAAAAAATATCCTTCAGAAATGACGAATTGATCTGACAAATACCAGCAAGGTCATGCCTGCTGCCTTCTGTCTAGATTCCAGGGGGAAGCTATTGTTGAAATACCGTGCAGCTGCTTAATGGGTCCACATGTGTACAGACAGTCCTCCTCCCTAAGCTCTTCTCATCTCCAGCTCCCTGGTCTTTTCTTTCTCTCTAGTGGGCACCTATGTACACCCTTTCCGCAGTTACTGCGCTAGTCTTTGGGTAGTCTAGAGCTGTCATAATGTGCCGTTGTGAAAGCTTCCTCGTTCTCAGTGCTATTCAAATGTAGCTTGCAAAGCTATAAAATTAAAGGTTTTAACTCCTTGATTTCCCAGGACAGTCCCACTTTCAGAGAGCTTGTTACATTGTCCCCACAAATATCCATGGCCTTTTTGGATCGGGGGGAGCAATTTTTGGCATGGGAAGTTTGATATTATGTTTTCCCACAGCTCTGAAACCTTATGATTCTATTCGCCAAGGAATGCAAATGACCCAGTAATGAAGCTCAATGGAGAACTTGAACCTTTGTGCCCTTCCTTCCATCCTTTAGTTTTCGCCCTTTCTCTCCTCTACCCTCACCCTAAGAAAGGCGCTCTCGGGAACAATTGAAGGGGCCCTGAGTTACTGTCTTTCTGACTGAAAGAAGGAGATACACAACTTTTTCAATTATGTTTGATGTCACCTGTGAATAGGCACCATACCCAGCAAATTTCAGCCTGAGCTACCGTTTGGGGGAAGAAACATTGTGATAAATACACCAAGAGTGTGTACTTTTGCTGTGTCTAAGTCATTCAAGCTGAGGGTGGGGCTTGTGACTTGCAGACTTAAAGCTTTTCACTTCCTCTCATCCAGAACAAATGGTGTATCAAGCCAGCAGATTTCATGTGTTACAGGACCTGAGCTTTTCCTGGTAAAGGAAAGAAGTTAGAAAAGTATTCTGGTTGCCTTTCAACGTTCACACGTGGGCTATTTTAACCTCTTCCTCTCTCCCTCCACCCACATCCCTGGTGAAGGACTGATTCCACGCAACTCTGAAGTTCTCTCATCTGTTCCTTTCTCCCCAAGAGACAATGGAAAAGTTTCAAGAATTCTCCCCTCCAGCCCAATGCTGCTATTCTGTTTCTTGGAAAGAACTTCTGCCTAAAAGGCTGAGCCTGTTCAGTCCTCTCTGCCCACACACATGCCATGTTTCTGCAGGTTGAGCTGGGGTAACTGAAAAGGCACATTCAGAAGGTTCCATTTGTGTTCACGAAGGTTAAGGAGCCCCTGCAGGGCACCTAACTTCCCTCTGCAAATAAAACATTCTGCAAGTTGCCTTGTTGAGAAGAGACTGTGTTTTAGTGACAGAAAAGAACTACCAGCAATAGATGGAGGTGTTTTCCGCAGCCTTGTATGCTAGGGAGTCAAGTGACCGTAGGTGCCAAGCTAGTCTTTCTGGTTTTCACTGCTGTTGAGCTAAAGTGAAGCTTTCAAAAGAAACACGTGGTCCCTCATGGATTCCTGAGCTCGAGTCCCACTTTGCAGAATGCTGTTATTTCTCCTCTTATCCCCTCCTCTCAATTGCCTGTTGTGTTTACAACATCTTGAGTGTAGCAAATCGTTAGGAACTGGCAGTGGGGAAAGAGAGAGAGATAGGGGGAGAGGGAGAGAGAGAGAGAGAGAACATAGGAGACGTAGATATAGAGATAGAGAGAAAAGGAGAGAGAGGGCATAGGAGGCACAGATACAGAGAGAGAGAAGAGAAACATAAAGATAGAGAAAACAGAAAAAGAGAAAGATATATAGAGAGATCCAGAGAGAGAGAGAGAAAAAAAAAGGTAGAGAGAGACAGAGACAGAGAAGAGAAGATACAGAGAGAGAGAAAGAGGGAGACAGGGAGAGAGATAGGAGAAAGGGGAGAGAGAGAGAGAACTGGACACAAATGTCCTCTGTTCTGGGAATGACAGATGACCTCTACGTGGACAGCTCTTCTGGGCAGGGTAGACAGGATGTAAGCCAGAAGGAGGTATGAACCTGACTCATGTAAGTCACAGTCTGGAGAATCACAGAATTTAAGGAGGAGGTAATCTATCAATAGTTTAACCACCAGCCTTTGTAGGTGGAGTGAGAGGAGAGTCTAGGAGAGATTTCTCCTACTAGATTAGATTAGATTAACTAGATTAGAGTAGATTAACTACTCACGTAGTTAATTACCAACAGTACAATTTGCGGGACTACTAAGCTGCTTCAGGCACTGGTGGAAAAACAATAAGACCCCCAGCAGAGGGGGATTTGCAACATGTTTGGTCCAGGGCTCCCTTTGACCACCAGCTTGGTCATTTGGTGGCCCTCTGGCCTTCAGTTTAGAGGACAAGACCCAAAGCCAGGTCACGTCACCCATGTGCAGCTCTCTGATCATATCGGCAGACTCCACCCTGTGTGTCTCCTGGGGTCTTTGGCTGCTTTGAGGGACCGGAGGAGAGCCGAACCTCACTAGGCTCACTGCATACTGGAAATAACAATACCTAACTGGCCAGGCTCTTCCAAGGATTAAATGAGAAGTCATTTAGCAGATACTTGTTGAGCCCTTCCTCTTTGCCATGCTCTCCTGAGTGCTTAACATGTATTAATTCACTTATCCTCATAGGTACAATAATGATTCCAGCTCAGTCATTGTCCCCACTTCATTGATGAAGACATCGAGGTACAAAGAGGGCAACTGACTGGAGCTAGAGGTTAATTAATGCGATGTTGAGCAAGCTACTAGAAAATGGGGGAGTTAGGATTTTAACCCCAGCAATGTCACTCAAGAGGCCCAGCCTAGTAGCTCATCCCTATTCCCACACCTGGCACAGAGCAGCTCCTCATGAAACCTGAAGTCACTGTCATTGTCAACAGTAAGAGTTTTGGAATCATATTGACCTGGAATGCCAATAGGGAAAAACAGAGCTATACAGGTTGCTTTTTTTTTCACTCCTTTTGTTTCTTGCTTGATTTAGCTAGATTACGGGAAGAATGAAGGAAGGAGAAGGAAGAACTGGCCCACGATTCACGTGGGGTTGAAGGTAGGGGAGAGTCTGTGTGCCAAGCCCTCTTGTTTTCAGACTAACGTTGCCACACGATTCACAGCAATTAATGTTCCCGTTTCAAATGGCAAATTTGGTTGGACTGAGTTTATATGCTGACCATGTGCGTGAGAGGACCCCTCGAACACTTATCTCTTCAATTCGTTAAAGAGCGATAGCCATCTTTTTTTAATTAATTTTTATTGGAGTATAGTTGTCCTACAATGCTGTGTTAGTTTCTACTGTACAGCAAAATGAATCAGCTATACATATACATATACCCCGTCTTTTTCGGACTTCCTTCGCATTTAGGTCACCACAGAGCATTAAATAGAGTTCCCTGTGCTATAGAGTAGGTTCTTATTAGTTGTCTATTTTTTTAAATTTATTTATTTTAATTTTGGCTGCACTGGGTCTTTGTTGCTGCGTGCAGGCTTTTCTCTAGTTGAGGCAAGCATGGGCTACTCTTTGTTGCAGTTCACGGGCTTCTCATCGCGGTGTCTTCTCTTGCTGCGGAGCAGGGCTCTAGGTACGCAGGCTCAGTAGTTGCGGCTCGCAGGCTCTAGAGCCCAGGCTCAGTAGTTGTGGCACACGGGCTTAGTTGCTCTGCGGCATCTGGGATCTTCCTGGATTAGGGCTTGAACCCGTCCATGTCCCCTGTATTGGCAGGCAGATTCTTAACCACTGCACCACCAGGAAAACCCTAGTTGTCTATTTTAAGCCATCTTTTTTTATTGTTTTCCATGATGCTATCTGAACCTACACTCTAAAGATGTATTCTGTATAAAAAGACATTTCTGGAGATGGCAAACTCAATAGGGAGGTGGAGGAGAGGATGCATGAAAGACAGAGGGGGTGGGAGAAAGTCTATAGTCTATCAAGACATATGGATGAAGACTTTCTCATCAAATTTCACCAAAATAGCACCAGGGGCAGATAACAGACACACTGAATAGAAATACACCATGGAAGAGAGAGAAAGAAGCCGGGGAGGGAAAAGAGAAGAAAGCTATCAAATTCTTTCTTACCATCCTGGCCTTTTCCCAGAGGATCATGCAGAGAGTTAGAAAGAGGGTATGAAAACTTAAGGACAGTTTAAGACATGCCCAGGATCCAGACCCCAGGCAGGCATCCCGTTCATTTAGAACGATGAGAAATTAATATCTTTGAGTAGTCCCTTCACCAAAAGTCAGGAACCTCAGTCCTATCCATAGAGTATCTAGAACCTCTTAACAGTGAGAGTAACCTAGAACATGCCCCCTATTAAGATCCTGGTCTTGAGTAACCTGGCCTCATGAATTCATTACATAATCAATAGCAACGGTCCAGCATCCTCTCCTCTTCATCCAAGCCCCTTCCCACTGCCACCCACATCCTCCTTCAGATCTGCATCCACCTCCTTCAAATCTGAAGCCATGATTGCACTTCAGCAATAATCGCTCTGAGCCAGGAGAGAGACTCACAAGGCAGTGATATATTCCCAGCCTGGAGCTGACAGTGCTTCCCCAGGGCATACAGAATGAGGAGCAAATTTACTATGACATTCAGGTCTTTCTCTCATCTATCTCCGCCTAACAGCCCAGCCCTATTTCCCACCCTTGCACCATCCTCCTAATAACCCAGGCCAATCTCATAGTCCCTGGACCTCTACCTAATAGTCTAGTCCTGTTTCCCACCCCCTGAACCTCTACCTGATATGCAGCCTCATCTCCACCCCCTAATATTATAGCCCCATCTCAACCTCTTGTACCTCTCCCTGGTGGTCCAGCACTATCTCCCATCCTTTGTACTTCTCCCTAATGATCCAGCCCTATCCCCACCCCCCCTACACCTCTACCTAATAGTCCAACCCACCTCCCACTCCTGTACCACAGTGATGGTCCTACTGTAAGCCCACCTGCTGGTCCAGCCCTATCTCACATCCCCTGAAACTCTGCCTGACTTTCAGCCCTATGCCCTTCATTTCAACTAAACTGGACCCTTTGCTGTATAGCAAGCCCATCCTCCTCTTTCCTGCCAACCATGGTGCCTATGTTAATAATGTTTTCTCTGCCTAAATGCCCTTCATACTCTCTATTCTTGAAATTTTACCACCTGTGTGAGATTCCTTTGGATTGGAATCTCTCCTTCCGTGTTCTCTGTCTATGGCTCTTCTTCTTTACCCTGCTTGAAGTATTTAGCACATTCTATTTTAATAATTATACGCATTCGTGTATATCTTTCGCACACACAAAAGATCGTAAAGGCGAACTTGGGTGCAATGCCTTAGATCCTTTTAATGAAAAGTCCCTGAGCTCCTCCTCTGTGCCAAGGATTGTCCTAGGTGCTAGGGTTATAGGGTGACTAAGACATGGCCATATATGACCTTATGTCATAGTCTGAGAATTTATATGGCCCTAGAGCATCTGACAAAGTGCCGGTAACAGATCCTCAGTACATTTTGTTGGATAGAATGAAAGGGGAAAAACAAATGAGCTGGCTGAATGATCACTGTAGCTGAAGAGGGGCACAGCAGAAAACTCCAATGCTTCCCATGCATCAAGAGCATCCCTAATTGGCTCAGAGAAAACATACACATTTTCTTCAATACGTTGTCAGAGACTGTGGCAGCACCTGTAGGTGTAATAACACATTGCTCTGTCAATTCAAAGAGATTCTTTGACACACTGATTTCGGGGAAATGTGTATCTTGTTTGGAACACTTTTCTTTTCCTTTTTTCCCCTTTTTTCAGAATGTTGCTCTACAACCTAATTCCATTCATCTAACTGGAAGATTCATTAATGTATGATTACGTGTTTCATCAAGGGGATTTTATGAATCCTCTGTTTGGAGAGGGAGTTGGTACAATGATTTTTATTAGAAAATGTCAGCCTCTGAAAAGTTTAAAATGATCATCACCCAGAAAACACAATGGAGCCTGATCCCTCGGGAATTTTACCTGGAGGGTCTACAACAGGTACATGCATCATTGCACACGTAACACACACACGTTCTTCTCTTTCTCTTCTGAAGAACGTGAGATCTCCCCTTCTGAGTATGTCAAAGTTTCACAACCCCATCCTCATAACACATACTTTCCCTTCCATCTGAAAGTAAGGAGCCACACATGTTCATTTTATGATGGGGATCCTTGGACTGGTGAGAGTTGGAAGCTAGCTTTTATCAGCTTCTAAAGGTCTTCACTGAAGTGATTTTTTTTTTATCAACTTGCTCTCAAAACCAAGTGCTAATATCATTCCCTGAGGAAAGGTAGTTCTCAAAGCCAGGAAATAAAATCACCATCTTGGGACTAGAACTATAATTATCATCTATAAGGAATGAACTTAGGTTCGTGGAGAAGTCACAGGAGTCACAGGAGACTGTCAGTAAATATGTGGCTGAAACACAGAGACCCAAATCTAGTCAATCCAGGGAGGAATCAAAGGCATATGATGGTCACTATGAAAGTTGAAGGCTAAAGAAGAAGAAAGGCTTCCTAACAGAATAGGAAGCCAAATTCAAGCAAAAGGGGACAGATAAAGAATTTGCCAACATTCACTCAGCTCTGGGAGCCATTGACCTTGGCACGTGAGTCTGTAGATCTGACACCTGATTCACTAGGCTTTGACATGTCTCAGATGTACCCCCCCCAAAATGCCTCAAAACTCTTCACTGTGTTTAAATGTCCTATCTCACAATTTTTTTTTTTACAGTTGGTTTGTTCTAATCAAGATCCAAAAAAATATCTCACATTGCATCTGGTTCGTACACCTCTTTTCATTCATAAGTCTCTCCCCCCTTTATCATTCCATTTATTGTGGAAATCACAGTAGAATTTTTTTTCTTTCGTCTGTAGAATTCCCCACATTCTAGATTGAGTTCACTTCATCCCTGTGGTGTCATTGAACGTGTGATTCCATTCCCCATATTTCCTGTAAACTGGCTCAGTTAGATTCAGGTTCAGTCCTTTGCCATAAGTGGGTAGTCACTTCATGGGTAGTCATGGAATATGTGCTTGTCCCACTTTTAGTGATGTTAAGATTGATTAATGGGTTTAGGTATCATCAGCCTGAAGTTGTCAAGTATTGTTAGGTATTATCACCCATTCTGAAGTTCTTCATCAAATTTACATCTAAATATTTTAACAGCCATTAATGATTCTTGCTGAAATTCACTATTTTATTTCAGGTTGAAATGGTCTTTTATAATACGTTCATTTCTTCTGCATTTATTAGCTGAATTTCTTTTTTAAAGAAAAATGTTCCCTCATCCAACTTTTGGTTACCTCGAAATACAATTTCAGGATGTGTGAAAGGCAGGCTGTATGATTCATTGTATTTTTCCTTTTGTTTATAAATAGTCAGAATAATGAGTTGGTGACCAGTGAGTCACCATGAGTTTTTGTACCGTTATGAACACATGGGTTTTAAAATACCAAATGTGTTTTAATCCATTGCTGTCATTATTCCTTTTGATGCTCAAACTGTGTCATGTTTGGCCAGTAGGAGCCCCTTCAAGTTAGCTCCTGTGCCTTTTGAAATGGTTCCAGTAGTCTCTGATAGCATCCTTGCTTTCTGGCCTAATAAGATGTCCAGAGCTCGTTTTGTACATTTCCTATCCTATTCCCAGTGTCATCCATCTCTCCAAGGAGCCCTCGTTCCTTTTTAATGGGAAGTGACATTTTAAAACCACAATTGAGATGCTAGGGGTGTTTATTACTACTGGATCTTCAGTGCTTCTTAGCTTTATCATTGGACAGAACTAGGAAATATATAAGGGTATGGTGACTACAATAGAAAGAAAACTTCTCTGTTAAAGGTGTGCACTGTAGTATTTATTAGTGATATATTATAACACGATGGCTTGGATTTGTTTGAAAAATCCTAACGTTTTAAAAGCAGAGGCGTGGAAAAAAGGTTTGGAAAATGTTATTGGAAGTGAATGATGGGCATGTTTTTCAAACTATTTACTCCACTTTTACTGGATGTTTGAACATCTCCATGATTAAAAAGTTTTGAAAAGGGGTTATATCACACACACACACACACTCCTACCTTTTCACTTTTCTTTCTGATTTCATGTACATAGAGCAACATCTTAATCACTCAGTTCTCTTAGTATCTTGATACAAGGAAGAAAGTAGGGGGATACACAGCGTGAATATTTTAGACCCTAAAAAGGAGAATCCCCTATTATACATTAATGAATTGTGAACCTGGTTTGTTTCAATCCTGTGACTTTTTTAGTTATGAGGATGCCCCTGAAGTTCTTCATCATTCTTGTTCTTTGCTATAGTTCTTTAGATGTGCTGGATCCAGGTATATCTTCCTCAAGGTGGGCAGGGACCACATCTTTGTATTTTCAGTGCCCGGTACTCCCATGTTGTACGATTCTTCTAGGTCCATTTTTCTCTTGAATTCTAAATGTATTTCTTAAAGACCAGTTTAGATCAGAGATTAAAAAGTAATACATGTTTATTTGGTACACACTGTATCACCGTGCTGGGCACCAGATGTGCAAACATAACTAAAACACAGTGCCTGTTCAAGGAGATTACATTTCAGGGGAAGGAAAGACATGGAAACCAGTAGATGCCCACAGAGGCTTTAAGTAGCTTGGAAGTTAGTGGAAGAGAAAAACTTTCTGTGTGAAGTACAAGCACTGCATTAGATGCTCCTGTAAAGGGTTTTTGAAACATAAAGGAGGACCAGTTAATTCTGAGGAAGCACAGGAAGCCTAGAAAAGGGGTAGTATGTGAAATGAGCCTTTAAACATAAGTAGGAATTACCCAGACAGTGAAAGGAAATGGAATCAAGGGAAGAGGAGAGGATTATTTAGGGAGGGGGAGGTGAATGTCCACAGGCAGAGGAGTATGAACCAAGAAGGACATAAGGCAAGGGACTTTGTTTTCTGCTTTGTTCAGGAACAACATATGGCTGTGACTCTCAGCCCCACAGGCGAAATCCAGCCCCCCAGCCCCCTGTGTTGTAAATAACAGTTATGGGAACACAGACGCCACAATCCAGCCCCCCACCCCCCCGTGTTGTAAATAACAGTTATGGGAACACAGACACACCAGTTTGTTTACAGAGAGTTGATGGCTGCTTTCGTACGACAATGGCAGAGTTGAGTATTTGCAACAGAGACCTTCTGGTGTGCAAAGCCTGAAATGTTTACTATCTGGTCCTTTGCAGAAATAGTTTCCCCACCGCTTCTCCAGAACCGTATTTCTCAAACTTTAATTGCATGTAAATCACTTGGGAATCTTGTCTAAATGCAGATTCTGATTCAGTAGGACTAAGTGGACCTAAAACTCTGAATTTCTAAGAAGCTTCCAGGTGATGCCAACGTTGCTAGACAGTTGGGGACACTCTGAGTAGCAAAGGTGTAGAGAGACTCTGGATTCTCAGAGCTTGTTCTTCTGGAAGGACAATCTGTCAGAAAGCACCTGAGAGTTGAGGATATAGACAGAGCTGACCTTATTTCTGAATACAACCTGACTTACTGCAGTTCACTGAGATGCAGAGCCCTGTTTCAGTAACTACAGCTTAAGCTATTAGAAGAACAGTTTTAGAAACCAAATGGTCATTAATCATGTCTTTCTTCATCCTCAAAACAGGGCTATACCATAGTACCATATGCCTGCATCCATTCTCTCCACTTCTATTCCTTTGCAGCTAAAGCTCTCCTCATTGGTGGGCTACACAAGGCTCCCTCCCATTTACTTCATCCCCACTGGACCACCCATCTACATGCCTTTCTTAGCCACAATAATATGGTGCCCAAACATTTTTACAAATGTAGTATCAAACTAAAAGGACCTCTTGTAAAACGTAAGAAGAGCAAATCCAGTGGGTCTCTACCTTGAACCATAACACATAGAATAGCAATCCTGATTTCCACCTACCCCGTTAACAAAATCCTTATAAACGTTACAGAAAAATAAGAACGCATACTTGAATGGCTTAAGATACGCTTTGCTTATTTCAGCTTGCTGTTCTGAGAGTTGAAGTTGGGACCAGCCCCTACTCTCCTCTTATTTTAAAATAGAGCATTAGGGACTTCCCTGGTGGTGCAGTGGTTAAGAATCTGCCTGCCAGTGTAGGGAACACGGGTCCGAGCCCTGGTCCAGGAAGATCCCACATGCCGCAGAGCATGCCCGTGCACCACAACTACTGAGCCAGCGCTCTAGAGCCCGCGAGCCACAACTACTGAGCCTGTGCGCCACAACTACTGAGCCTGTGCACCACAACTACTGAGCCTGTGCACCACAACTACTGAAGCCCATGCGCCTAGAGGCCGTGCTCTGCAACAAGAGAAGCCACTGCAATGAGAAGCCCGCGCACCACAACGAAGAGTAGCCCCTGCTCGCTGCAACTAGAAAGAGCCCGTGCACAGCAACGAAGACCCAATTCAGCCAAAAATAAATAAATAAGTAAATAAATTTGTAAAAAAAATAGAGCATTAGAACTAACTCAGATCTGGCAGATATTGAGTCTGAAAGAAAATTTTAAAGCATCTGGCATTCAAATGTGTTTATTCCTGGCAAAGAATTTCCTATTTTTTCATCAAAAAAAAAAAAAAAAAAGAAAGAAAAAAGACTTATGTAAAGAACCAAGCTTAAAGGGCACTTTGGACATCAATAGCTCTCAAAAGAATAACATTTAGATGAGTTAACTCCAAATGACTCAGAAACATAAGGACTGAATTCCCACAGAAACGTTACATGTGGACTTTATACTTAGTGTGTTCAATAGAGTGCATGTTACAATTTATCTGGAATATTTTTTTATCCCTTATCATGACAGCAAAGGTTTCTTGGTTCTCCAAGAGCCCTGGGCCAGGAGCCAAGAGTGAGAGTCTCCACTCTGTCACTAACTCAGTTATGTTTGGCAAGTCACTTAAACTCACCAGCTCCATATCATGACCGCTGAGGCCCATTCTAGCTCTAAGAGTGGAATTGTTGGATTTGCCCAAGGTCACTGAGAGCCAAGTAGGGCCAATACTCAAGCTCAGCCTTCTGATATCAAGTCAAGGGCTTTCTTCAATGTTCTGTGCTGCCTCTAGGAATAAAAATCATCCATTTATTACCTTGTACTTGACAGACCAGTAAACGGAAGCTGCCTAGTCCCATTTGACCTGTAAGTATAACCCCTCGTGTTAGTCAGCTGTTCTTCTGTTTTCTGGGCTAACACTGGATATTTATGTCTGCTCCCATGCAGCAATGGAGACTTTCAGTTAGTTCAGATCAATGGGGAAATTGCTAAATAAGCTTGGCTTGCATTGTCGTGTGTTTCAAGCTTTTTGGAGAGGAACTGAAGAAACCAGTGTGACCACATGATAACAGGTGCCTTAAGTGTCGCTTGTGAGGTGGCAGCATTCTGTGTACAAGCGCAGAGGAAGACCAGAGACCGTGCATGGAATGATGATGATGGTCTGGTCCACCGTGTGTTTCTTGGCTACCTGTTACGATAAAGCTGTGCAGGTTAGAAACATGACAGGAGGTTGGGGACACTTCATAACCAATCTAATAAAGCTTTCCAGTGTGTCTGTTTCACAAATATTTCTCGATGAACAGAAAAGAAAGAGAGCAAAGAAGTGCAGGTGAATAAGGACAAATTCATCGCCTCTACAAGCAGGGCTGCTGCTGGTCCATCCAGTGCCTCTGTGCCAGTTAGGAAAAGGCGCCTCTCTGCACACACAGGGCTGCGTGAGCAGAGCAAAGGCTGGATTTCACGCATGCTTTCTGTAGGGCCTCCTATACAAAGAACAAATATTTAAATGCTGCTTACAATGTGCCTGGTGTTGTCCTAAGTGAAAGCGTATGTTAATTTTGTAACCTTCATAATAATCCAACGATGTGTTATTTACAGTTGTAACAATACTCATATTAGCATCATTATTATGCCCATTTCACAGATGAGGTAACTGAGGCAAGAAGCAGGTAGGAGACTTACCCAAGGTCACACAGTTAGTGAACTTCAGAGTTAGAATTCAGCTCTGGTGAGAAAACGATCCTCTGAGCTTCAGTGTATCCCTGCCTGTAGGAATGAAAGACTTCACTGTCTTGTCAGGAAAGATGTCTCCTGCAAGGCTGAGCATGAAGATACTTACTCTGTACAGTCAGATTAAAGAGACTCCACCCAGGCTCAGAAATATTGATTCCAAAATTTACCGCATGGGAAAAAGTGCCCCAAACGTGCCGCACCCTTAGCCTAAGCTCATAGAAAAGCCATCTGTGTGGATATCGAAAGCCACCAACCACCTGCAGTAAAATGACTTGCAGGTGTGCTTGTGCTGTTGTCAAGCTGATGATGTGTGTGCTTTGGGGAATAGGAGGCTGTTTCCTTCTGAATTTCAGCAAATGATCCTCAAAGGCTTGGGTGTTGATTTAGAGTAAAAGTAGAGTAGTTTTTGAGACAATGCATCACCTGGAAGAAAATACTAAGAAACACTGCATAATGGAATGAGGCACATGATCCAGTCCTAATTAACCAACTGAGAATAGAGAACGCCTGCTGTATACCAGACCATCCAGTATACAGAGGAACCAAACGCATAGAGTCATAGAGTCTGGTCCCTTATCTACCCCTCAGCCTTGCTTCACAGCCATCGTCCTGTTTAGCACACAGCACTCTGGACGTGCCCTGAGTGTGCTCTGGGCCTTTACATTCATGGCTTTGCATTTGCTCTCACTCCTTGGAATCAGCTTGTCTACCTAGCAAACTGCTCCTCAGTCATTGGGTGACTCTTACATCACCACCCTGTGACACCTTTCCTGTCTCCCTCCAAACATTCACCGGAGTAGTTTGGGTTTGGTGTCAAGAATTCAGGCTTTGGAGTCAGATGGAGTTTTCTCCCACCCAGGCTCGTTCACTCTCCAGCATCAGCTGATTCTTGGGCAAATGAGGATGATCCGTGTACCCATGTTACAGGGGGGAAAGTGCAAGTGAACTACTCATGTAAAATTTCAGAAAGTCTCCGACTGTGTTTCCTACTCCTATCACGTTGGGCATAGTTGTCTCTTTAATGTCTGTCACTCCGTAAGGTCAAAATCATACCTTTTCACCTTGATTCCAGAGCACTTAGCAGAGTTCACGGAAGAAGTCTTCAATGAATATTTAGTAAATAAAGGGATGAATAAACCTTAGGATCTCAGAGAGGATCTTATCTAATGCTTTGCCATGTGTATAAGGAACCCCTTTATAAATCATAATTCGATGATGCCCACAACATCATAAATACTTGAAATATCTGCAGATTGAGAAAATAATAAGGTACTATGAATTTATTGATCCAAATGCATGAATGGATGAACTTTTTTATGGAAGAACTTTTGAAAGACCTCTGCTGTTTGCCAGGGGCTTATAGATATAATTCAACCCGTATAATTGAAAGATAGAAGGAAATTGGGATTGAAATTATTACCGGGGTCATAGAATCACTGGGCAATAGAGATTGAGTCCCTGATTCCAGTCCTCGAGGAACTGACCATCTTGCAGGGACGGGATGCCGAGCTAACTTACACGTGGAATACTGTGTATAACCGAGGGCTGAGTGGGGAGCCCACAAGTACAAGTGCAGCTGGAGCTCAGCCTGGTAACGTGGTTGCCCTGAGGATGTTAGAGGAGGCCCCTGAGAATTAAATCACTTCTGCAATATTTAGAGCACCTGTGCAAACTCAGCCTCATCAAGTTGTCTTCTCTCTCTTTTAACTTCCCTTGGAAGCATTAGATATTATCCTTTGGAACCGTCGTCTAAAACGGGAGGAGGTGGATAAAGGGCCTTGGGACAGATTCAGACGCACTGTTTTCAGTGGACTCATTTGTAATTTGTGGCTCCGTGCAATCAATCTTTCATCCACTTAAGATTTCACCTCTGCCTCTTCTCAGGTCAACAGCATTGCGATGGCACGTGTAGCACCAGGGGGTTGTCGATACTCTGGAGATGCCGTGCGCTGGTTCACAGTTTCAATATTTTAATACGGTTCTTGCTTGCAGTCATGTTTTTCAAGCAGGTTAACTTTGCTCAAGTGCAGAGAGGATGACAGAGGTGTGGCTGGAGGCTATGGCGAGTTTGGGGGGCTGGAGCAGTCATCTGAGCAGGAAACTTGCACGATGAGTTGGAAACAAGGCCAAGGCGGTGGGGCAGATGGGGAGGGGAGAGACCTGGGAGAGGGTTAAGCTCTCTGGGGAGAGAGCCTGGGTCTGTTTCGCCCAGTTGAATGTGGAAATTGAGCAGGAGGGTGGAGTCAAGAGGAATGTCATTGTTCAGGGCCACTCAACCAATTTAAATGTAACCCGTGCAGGGAAGCCTCTGAATCAGGCGACTGGGCGGGAGGCTCCTTTCTGCATCCTCCCCTCACTTTTCTCAGGTGCCCAGAATCCTCTGGAATCTTCCAGAAGCTTCCAGAAGCTTCAAAGCTCCTGTTCTAATTCTTTCCTTCCTCGTGATTTCCTTCAAATCTGATCTGTGCCCCTTCCCTCAGGACCTTTGTGCCCATGTCAGAGCCATATGCAGGGCCGGATCAACAACAAAACATAATATCAAAAGCCAACAATCACTGAGTACTAAGTATTTTACAGTTATCTTTATTGGGTCCTCATAAGAACTCTCGGAAGCAGATAATATTATCATCCCCACTTTTCAGATGGTAAAACCAAGCAACACAGAGGCAAAGCATCAGGATTTGAACCCACAACGCCCACTTTACTACCCCACTTCATACATGAATAGCAGGTGATGAATCTGGTCCGCTGTGTCAGTTCTTCTGTTCTTATGTGGGTACTTCTATCCATCTTCATAGTAGTTAGAAGACTGCTATGCATATATTGATTGATTTGAATGAATCAATATTGAAAGGATATTCGTGGAGGCCACATTATTCCCCAAATACCATGCTAGGCTGGGACACGAACAGCTGACGATCACTGAATGTGCACACTCTGCGCTAGACTGACGACGTGCGCTAGACTGACGACATGCTTATGTGCACTCGCTCATTTGACTTCATCACAACCCTGTGAGGTAATGACTATTAGCATCAGCTCTCGCTTATAGACAAGGAAATGGACAGATCACATGACTGCCACGGACAGGTCTGGGATTCGAGCTGAGATTGTCCACAGAGTTCACACTTTCAGGCATCATCCTCTCCTGCAAGACAGGTTTGCTCACGGTTACGTTGAGGAAACTTACGCACGATCAAGAGCCACCCCCAAAAAATTGACCCTATTTTTTGTGGGTTTTCATGACCTAAGTGAATGGAGAACACGTCATTGAGGAGAGGAGAGAAGGTGAGGCGAGATCTGAACGAGCAAAGTGAAAAGGGCAAGGAGGTCAGGGTGAGAAAACATGACGGGAGACAGTGAAATGGATTTACTGATTAGGGGAGTCAGAGATCTGATGTTGAGAGGAACAGGTGAGTTGCGGTTCAAAAGAGAGTTGGGGGCCTTTGTTTATTAAGCTGAGAAACGTGGTCTTTTTCATGACGATCTTTTCAAAAGAAAAGAAAAGACATAGTGAAGGCCATGATCTAGGGATATACCAAGCCTCAGTTTCTTCATCTGTAAAACAGAGCTATTCACACTACCCTGTGAGTGGTGTGAGCCGATGTGTGCAAAGTGCCAAGCACATGCCTGGAATAACGTTAAGTTCCCAATAGATGGTAGTTACTCATCTGACTGTGGGTCACAGGCTGAATTGTGTACGTAGCAACCTAGCAATTGGGGGCTGCACGAAAGGGCGGAGGGTTAGGAAGCAAAGGGCGCTAAGGACACTTACTGACACTGAATATTAGAAAAGAGGCCAGTGGTAAGTGGTAGGTGACTCCTCAGTTTCCAGCCAAACTGGCACTAACAGAAGAGGCAGAGAAATCAGGAAAGAGAGAGCGAGCCAGTGTTTGTGAAGCACTGAGTTTAGCTGCAGACAAGCAGTACCTGCAGTGACAGTGAGTGTAGCCAGGAGGCAGGAGGCGGGGGGGGGGGGTGGGGGGGGTGGGGGGGGGCGGGAGGAACACTCTTTTAAGGAGCCGTGAATTGTGGAACTTCTGGAACTGTGGCCATCCGTTCTGGGAAATGAGATGGTTCCTGGTCTCTTACCTTCTTTGACAGGTTTTTGCATAAGTTCAACAGAAAAATAATGTGCTGTAAGGCAGTAACCGTAAGGCTCTTAGAAATATGTTATAAATGAACGCAAGTGGTGCGGGAATGCTTAAAGTGATTTCGTTGTCCCAGATGTAACAAGACAGCTTTGTGAACACCCTTTGAGAGGTGATTGATGGGTCTCCAGCAACCTCCTGCAAAGAACTTTGAAAGCACCTGTTCAGAGGAAACGTTGGACCAACAGGAGGCTTAATGTCTCTAGTGGGATGTTCCTGCCCCCGGGGGCAGGAATCCAGCATTGCCAGCAGTGGGGTCCTCCCCGCTATTTATTCACCCCAGTGATAAATCCAATTTATGGAGAGCGAACCTGACCGGGGAGGACACCCACTGCAGCCTGCCCGAGGGAGAGCCAGGGAGAGCCAGCTCCGGAGCACGCATACTTAGGTAAATCAAAACAAGAATGTCAAGTTTCTTTTTAAAGGTATAAGATGATGTTTTTAAATGTGCACGGTGGAGAAAAAGAAATGCCCCAAAACTCTAGGCCCCCAGGGATTTGAGTTCTCGGAGTTCCAGGCTCTCCAGGGATGGTCTATTTCCTGCTGTCCCCTCCTCCCCTGCAGGGTCAGAGCTGGCACAGGTGGCTGAAGCTGGGGCTTTAGGGCTGATGGATGATGGCAACTTGATGGTGGTCCCATCCCACTCTCTCTCTGGTTTCATGTCTTCTCCTAGCCCTTTTTCTTTCCTCCTAAATATCATCTTTTTCTCTTGTACCAGTCCTTTGGCCTCATCATGTCCTGTCTTATAAGATCACAGTCTATATGTGTTTTCATCTGCACGCATTCTCACAGCTGATCGTAAGCATTTAAGGCAAGGACCTATGCCACACATCTTTGTCTTCCAGGACCTGGCACAGTTCTGTGCCCAGGAAATCTTTATGAATTTTACTTCCATTTTCATTTCTTTTTATACATTCATCAATTAGCACAACATTCATTAAAGGGATCGTATACACACAGAGATGAGCCTCATGACTCATTCCAGAAAACTGCAGAATTAGATTGTTGAAATTTTGGAATTTCTTACACCTCAAAGTGGCACCAATACATCATCTATTCATTCATTCATTCATTCAACACCACCGAGTGCCTGTTATCTCCAGGCACTATGCACACTACACACACTACACACACACACACACACACACACACACACACACACACACACACACAAATCCCTCCTCTCTAGTAACTCAGTTTTGTTTAAAATAAATAAATAAAATGACTAATCATAAATAGTTATAGGATGGCTTAACATATGCTAAAAAAAAGTGGTGGATAAAGGAGCCACTGAATTTGCCTTGATAATTAAGCATTAGGCATAGGGGAGTAGGGTCCTGAGGGGTAAATAGGAGCATCCTTTGACTCACGTGAAGACAGTGCAAGTCTGCAGTCACCGCTGATGTCACAGGCTGGAGCGAGTTTACCACACATCCCTGTGGAGTACAGGGAGCTTCCTTGGAATCCCCTTGCATCAGGGCCAGACAGCCCCATGGTAAAGAAATGCTCTCATCCATCTCCAGAGTAGCCTTTCTGCTTCATCTGGTGCTGTTTGGGAAAGTATTTTGGGGATGGTTGCCTGCAAGCTGTCCAGATCCCTTGCAGGCTCCCAGAATGCTGAAGAATTTATGAACTTGGGTGTTTAATGTAGGCAGTTTGAACTATTTGATGGGAAATACCTGTTTGCCTTTGATCAGAGAATTCCTATTATCTGGAAAATTGGTTTTCTGGTAAGCTGGGGTGGGGTGTTTGAGGCTTTGCCTTTTTGTTTCACTTTGAGGTTTAAAATTGTAGTCTGGCTTTAAAAATGGCAAAGATGCATTTTCCTTCTCTCTTTGCCTCTCCTCCTGCAGGTTTTGTTTTGTGAATCACTTCCCCAGGATTGTTGTTTGAAAGTTTCCCTGACAATGACACGGCCACTTGTCAATGGTGTTTCTAAGAGAAGATACTGTTCATTTTCTACATACATTCTTACAAGCATGGGAAACTAGGGGGGATCTCGTCTAATGACAGGGACACAGGGAATAAGGTCTGGGGATACAATTGACCATTACAACCCTGTCTGGGGAAGCAAAATGCAATGGAAAAGGGTTCTCTGATTCTACTATGACCTTAAGATACAGGCTCATTGTAGCCTTGTGATAAAGCAAATCACAAGTGCATGTACCCTCACGTTAAAATCGTTGTCTTATTGCTAAAAAAAGCATCTTAAAAAAAAAAAAACATATTCAAATGTCACAGATTTACATTCCTGAAAATGAAGGAACATTTTTTCAAGTTAAAAGGTCACTCTCGGGCTTCCCTGGTGGCGCAGTGGTTGAGAGTCCGCCTGCCGATGCAGGGGACACGGGTCCGTGCCCCGGTCCGGGAGGATCCCACATGGCGCGGAAAGGCTGGGCCCGTGAGCCATGGCCGCTGAGCCTGCGCGTCCGGAGCCTGTGCTCCGCAACGGGAGAGGCCACAACAATGAGAGGCCCGCGTACCGCAAAAAAAAAAAAAAAAAAAAAAAAAAAAGAGTCTGAGGCAGGTGGAAACTTAACGAATGCAGATCCGTATTATGCTTTAGCTACCACTTCAAAAAACAGTAGAGGGAAGAATAGAGGATGGAGATCATGAGGCATGAAAGTTGGGTTCCAAGCATGGGATCCCAACGGAAGTGGCTGGTTGCCTTCAGACCAGCGTTCAGCTCCACATGATGAGATGTTTCCTCTCCTCTACCTTCATCTTCTCACCTTCTCTTTTTCATGAGCTGGAGACTTTCTCAGTCAGCCATGCACAAGGGGGCTTCCTTTTCCTCTGGTTTAGCAAGTGCCTCCCTCCCAAGTCTGAGAGATCAAGCCATCTCCTGAGCTCCCCAAGCCCTCATGTCCACCTGTCCCTCTCCTCTTGGGCTTCTGGGCTCTTTTGAACATGCACCAACAGGAAGAAGGAAGGGACTTCCATGCCAGAACAGCCAGTGCCTGCAGACAGTGAAGGGGAGTTTTGATGTTATAATAAGCTTAATACATTGCACCTTTCTGCTGAGTCCTTAGAACTGTGCAGCGCAGCTCAAGGCTTCTGTTCTTCCTCTCTCCGAGTCGTCCTGGCTAATCCAAAACCCACCAGCAAAGCTAAGCCCTCAGGCCCTCTCTCCTCCACTGCATCACTGACCCTCATCACCCAGTTCTGCCCATCCTTGTGATGTTTCCTTTCTAGTCCAAAGAGCAGCAATTCTCCAGCACTGAAGACGTGATATTAGCGCTTTATTATTCTTTCATTCATTTGCCACGTGCTTTTAACAAGCATTTATGCGTTCTGGTATGTGCCAGGCATTTTTCTAGGTACTGGAGATACAAAGATGTCTATTACACTACTCCTAATCTCAAGAAATCTCTCATTTAATAGAAAAGTTTTGAACAGAAATCCAAATTTTAATCAACTGTATCTAGGTTAGCACTTTATAATTAATCATAAAGTTTAAAAATCCAAAGTTATCAAAAGAAGGAGTTTTATTTAACTCAGCCATTTGACTCTTTTTAAAGACCATGAATTGAGTAACCCATTTCTGGTAAATCAAACGTGTGTTTTTAATTAGATTTGCACTCTAAGAAATAAACCCTTTAGCTATCTAGAAAATGCACTTCTCCAGAATGACTTTATGTTAGTCAGTTTGGCTATAGTAACAAACAGCTCCAAGATCTCAGTGGCTTGTAACATTTATTTCTCACTCATGGTGCATGTGGGCTCTCTTAGAAGCTGTGGCTCTGTGCCATGTCTCTTCTGATTTCAGAACCCGTGCCAACGGTATCTGGGCTCTGCTGAGCTTTTGAGAGAGAAAGAGTAAGGGAGCTAGTAGAAACATACAGTGCCCCTCAAAGTGCCTTCATGGGGTGCATGTCATCCTCAATCACATTTCAGTGTCCAAAGCAGGTCACAACATCAAGGTCAAAATCAGTGGGGTGGGGATGTATTCTTCCTACAGGCAAGGGGTGGAGGAGGAAGGCTAATGTTTACTGAATTCCCAGGGCTTCCGTAAGCCTATTTTGCTGGATAGATGAGGCTGCACCTGTATTTATATCTATGTCTATTTCAAAGATATACAATGATCCAACTTGTACTAGTCAGTGCACGCTGGGAGAATCACAAATGTCAAGAAAACAGGATACTTGAGAATGTATGCTAATCTGACACCAGGGTGCTAACGTGCTTCCACCTTGCACTTTGGAGGCCCGGAAAGGAACTGAAGTGATTTTGTCAGCCTTCTCTTCAATGTCTGTGTCATTTGGGGGCAGACGGCAGCAGGAAGGATCCACTCATGAGCTAAACGATCTTCCTTTAGCCAGTATTTCATTGCCATTTTGATGCATTTATAGTGTTAATTTTCACAGATCCATTCATTTAATAAATGAGATAACTCCAAGTTAGACTTGACACCTGATGACAGCGAAAATCTTCCATGGTTCAGTTTTTCTTTCTAAGTCTCCGCAGACTAGCAGAGCTTGACCGGAGTCAAGCTACCAGGATCCCACTTTTGGAGCTCTGGCCTGTCGGGTTCTCTGGCTTCTCTGCTGCCGCCTGGTCCAGGGCACCTTCAGATCACCTGGGCTCTTGCCTCATTCCCCTGGTACCTCTCCTGCTTACCTCCTTGCCCCCTGCAGTTCTCAGCATGGCAGCCGGAGTGAGCGTTTGAAATCAGAAGTCAGAGCATGCCTCCTGTGCTAAAACTCTAAAAGGGCTGCTGTTTCATTCAGAGCAAACGCCAACCCCTCCAATCATTTCCGGGGTCATACTTGACCTGGGCCTTGACCCCTGCCGTTTCCTTCCCTCTGTCCCCACTCACTCTGCTCCAGCCTCTTTGGCCTTCTTTCTCCTGGAACCAAATATGTCCCCATCTTAGGGCCTTTGCTCTAGGCATTCCTTCTCCTTTTGCCTGCAGTGATCTCCCCCTAGGTATCTGCTTGGTTAATTCCCTTACTCGAATATGCGGGTCACCAACTTTGATTATGAAAACTGCCCCACTCCTTCAGGTCTTCCTGACACTCCTCTGCTTGTTCTTTTTTCAAAAGCAACCTTATCACCTTTTAGCCCTCTTAGTAGTTTGCCTACGATGTTTACTCTTAAATACCTGCCTTCCCTCTCTCATATGAGCTTGATGAGACCAGGCGTCTTTATTTTATTCACTGAAAAATCTCCCAATTGCCAACGTTCATGCTCGGCACAGAGTAGATGTTCCACAGCTTTTCCAACAAAAATTATAAAAACTTACTTTGCACCTGGAATATTCTAACATGAGCCTTTATTTATCATGGCTGAGTAAGGAAAAATTTCCAAAGTGGTGTCAATTTCCCCTGGGAAAAGCCCCAGCATGTGAACATTATCGTGTAACATTCGGGGGATGAATGTGAAAAACTAGACTTTACTCCTCCCATCTTGCAGATCACACCCTTGAGCGCAAGGGGTAGCTGTGAAGTCCCCTGTAATTGAATCCATATGAAAACCCTAATCTTTTTAAACTACCCTCTTCCCAGTGGTTTACTCAAACGTGAGTTGAACACCAAATAGAGGAAGGGAAACTCCCTCGTGCTTGACTTTGTTACAAAAAGTCAAAACCAGGCATGCTGTCACTGCCTGGTTTGGGAAATATCTGCATTTTTTCATGAAGAAAGAAAGAACTGGAATTGGAGGGTGCAAGCGGAGCCTTCCAATGGGTAAATCTGACCAATGGCTGCTCCAAATAACTCCCATTTTTTCAGGACCTAACCTACCCTGCTACCAAATAGCTTTCCTGATCCCCCTGCTCCTTCCACCAAGTTCCATAATGCCTGGTGCTTTTGTTAGAGCATTTGCGCCTCCTGTTGACAGCATTTTTCAGAGTCTGTATTTTACAAACATACAACCCAACCTTGATTAGATCATGAACAATGAACCAAAGAGAGTCTGGTTTTACTAAGTCTTACAAGGTTTGCACGTATAACAGTTCACTCTGAATCAAACTGGGCTTGAATTCCATCCACCTGCTGGGTGTGTAACCCTCAGCAAGTCATTTCAGCTCCCCAAGCCTCAGTTTCCTCATCTGTAGAATGGGCATACTTTAGGGTTGGTGGACGATTGAATGAGATAATACACTTACGGCTTCTGTTAGTTCTTCCACCAGTCTTGTCCAAGTAGAACGTAAATAGTCTACATGAGAGAGATGCATTTTCCCTTTAAAGCGACCAGCTTAGTAAATGGGGATATGCTAAAAGTCCATATTGGGTACATGAGCGATAGAGCACTCCCCTCGAACTCTCAGCCTCTCCAAATAAAGTACTGAAAAATCGAGCCCCTCTTGTTTGCTAGACCCAATGACAGGAGCAGGCAAGCAGTTTCACTGAGTTTGAAGTCTCTCATCAAAGTTAGTAGTCTTTGCCGAAGAAGCGCACTAGAGAACATTGTCCTCTTTGTAAAAAGAACTGAAAGGCTCAGGGCAGGTTCAGATCATTTGAATGCATTTAATGTGGGCTGCACCTCATGCAAATGATAGACTCCACACGCATAACTTCTTTTGCCTGGATAGTGGCTCTTCAGATCTGGATCAGATTAAGATAGAGCTGCATCTGGACCTGTTCCAGGGAAGTGGTGAAACATACACACCCACATGGATTTATAGCTGTGTTGGGGGTATTTTGGACTTAGTTGCAAAATCTTCAAGTATAAGATCCAGTTTGGTTGTTAAAATAATAGTGTCTATTAGGATGTTTCCTTTTCTTTGTATCTCGAGCTGACGGTAAAGCAGAGCGGCAGCAATGGCAGGTAGCATTTCAGACACATTGACAAACACGTTTTTCCTTTCCACGGAGACAGAACAGTATGAGTAATCAAAGTTCATCCTTCTACTTATCCAGAGACACGAGAACCTGTAAGACATTGTCATGCATATATGCATTACCATGTGTAAAACAGATAGCTAGTGGGAACCTGCTGTACAGCGCACGGAGCTCAGCTCTGTGCTCTGCGGTGACCTAGGTGGGTGGGATGGGGGTGTGTGGGTGGGAGGGAGGCCCAAGAAGGAGGGGATGTATGTATGCATGTAGCTGATTCGCCTTGTTGTACAGCAGAAACTAACACAACACTGTAAAGCAAATATACCCCAGTTTTTAAAAAATGAAAAAAAAAAAGACATTGTCATGATCTTGTCCTCAAGAAATACAAAATGTGGAGTAAGGGAGGGTAGGATTACTGAGTAGGACAATTCTACAGGTGATGTGAATAATGCCAGGAAAGGATTATAGGTTTTATTGGAAGGCTGTTCAGGGATGGGGTGATAGGTCTCTGAGGAAGAGTCAGACCTACCTGCACCAGGCTTTCAGGTAAGGCTGGGATTTCTTAAGGCAAAGGAGGGAGGCTTCCAGAGAGGGAAGAGGAACTGGAAAAGTACACAGTCTTGACAGTATAAAGAGAATCCAGGCAAAACTTTTAGGCCAGTAATGTGGCTGCAAATGAGATTGGAAAGGAAGGAAAATCCCATTATTTGAGCCCATACTATGGGCTGGGCTGAGGTGGGCACTTTATAAACATGATTTCCTGACTCTGCCTGTAAACCCCAGTGTACAGGTGAGAAACCAGGGCTCTGAGAGGTCAAAAAGGGTCACGTGGCCACTCAGGTGCAAAGTTGAAGCCAAATCCATGTCCGTCTGACTCCAGAGCCTATGCTCTTTGCATCAGATACACAAATGCTAGGTAGGCTGGGAAACTGAAATCCAAAACTAGAGTCGAGGGGAGCTCAAGACTTTGCTGTTATCTTTCAATGAACTTGGATTTGTCAACGGTAGAAAATTGCTGCTTTAAGGTTCTGCTGTCCCTACCTCTCCAGATTCTCCATAGGAGTTGCTACCAGGATAATATAAACAACAGAATGGCTTAAAAGTTAGCAAGTAGAGAGATAAGTCACAAACTGGCCAGCTGCTCCCAGGACAGGTTGTAGATATGTCAAGATGGCCCTGGGAGCCCTTCATTGTTATATGTATGATTTTTTAAATGTTTTGGGGTCCCCCTCATCCCTCCTCCTTGTGACCCGCCGTGCCTGGGGCCTCTGCAGCCTGCGTGATGATAACACCAATAGCTTTCAACCCAAGTGACAGCCCCGGGTTTCCAGCCTCAGGCTGATCAAAGAAACCGATTTCATCTTCTCCCCTCTTGGGGACAAACAGCTGAGGTCCTCTCTACACAGGCAGCTCACTCAAAACCAAAACCCCTTTCTGCATCGGGAGTCACATGGGCCTCCAGATTCCTCAAAGCAGCCCCATTGCTCCAGGCAGAGAAGATTCAAGAACCTGCATTTCTAGTTACTTGAGGCCAGTTATGGCCTCCGCCTAGCAGCGGTAAGGGAGGGAAGACCCCAGGCAGAAAGATAGCACGTGTGACAGTTAGCTCACATTAATGGCAATTTGCATGGGAACACGTCTTCCACTCCTGACCTGTGGAATTTTTACTGAAAAAAAAAAAAAAAAAAAAAAAATCCTTTAACTTTCACTTTTTAAACGTTATCGCCATCTCGTGGCTTCTTTCAATATTGCATGTGAATGATTCGGCGCAGGTTAACCCGCTGTTGCAAATCAATTCACTCCTTTATTCAAGTACTTTTTATGCCCCTGATATCTCAGGCATTGCACAGAAAAGCAAGCTGATAAAAGGAAAGAGTAAGAAAGCCTATGATTATTACTGAAATTAGTACTTAATTCTCTTTAATCCTCGCAGTCAGGTTTGTATGGCCAGGTCTGAAGGGACATTGAACTTCCGCAGCCTCCAGCTGCCGGTTCAGCCCCTACAGAGCTAGACAAGTCCTGCTATGTGACAGGTCACTTAACATGTTCCCATTAGAGTTGTGGGGTATCTGAGAAGCAGAATGGAGTATACCTTATATACATAAATTACATAAGTGATAAATGCCCAGCATAGAGAAAAAATCCAGAACATGAAAGAAAATTAAAATCGTCTTTAATCCCATCACACAGAGATAACTGTCTCGATTAACATTTTAATATAAATCTCCCATATTTTTATGGACATGTGTTATAAAAGTAGTATCATAACACGCATTCTGTTTTTAAACTTCTTTTTAAAAATTGTTAATGCCTCTTTCTTGCTCACTGCTATATAGCTAGAGCCTAGAACGATATTTGGTACCCAAGGGGTTCTCTAAAAGCCGTTGTTAAATAAGTGACTGTGAATAAACAGTTTGCATAATTGCTTTTAATACTTGTATAATATTCCACTTTGGGGCTACCCCATATTTATTTAACTAATCTATTCTCATCTGATAATACATTTCTTTTTATTTTTATTATTAACAAAACTATGATAAGCAAGGGCAGTGGAGTTTTGAGTTTTACTGCATAGCGGCAAAGGGGTCCCTCAGCCAACCTTGTGATTATAAGATCAACAGCGATCATGGTGGTGATTGCTTTCTAAATAAAATGCAAGTTCTGGTGCAGATTTACCCATCAACGTGCAACCAAAGTGACATCATCTTGTTCTGAACCTTAATCCATGATTTTTAAGTCTGTCTGCAAATTAAAATTACTGGGGAAATTTTAGCACTAAGCATGCCTGGGTCCCAGCCCCTGGAGATTTGTGATTTAATTGGTCTCAGGTGGATCTCACTAGGGTGTATTTACCAGAACTTCAGGGTAATTCTAATATGCAGCCAGGGTAGAGAAACTCTACTTTAAATGGAGTTACCCACAGAGTTCATGTCAGGGAGACCTCACAAGAGGGGAGACAGCCTAATCAAGAAGCCCTCGGTGAGTGCGTGTCTGAAGATGAATCCAGAACACCCAGCGTGACGTATTTCTCAGAGACAACAAAGCAAGTTCTGTATCCTCACGCTAATTGGAACCACTCAGAGCTATTGTAGGGAATTAACAGCGTAGTGCAAGTAGGTAAATATCTGTTAGATAACCTCCAATACCACAATGACTTTACATGCATCAATCATAACCCTTGTGTGCATAAAGATGTGGACTGCATCTCTCCATTGTAGTACAGTAAACCCTTCAGCAGGCATTACCTTATAACTCAACATGAGTACTAACACAGGCTTCAGTTGCAAGGCAGAGGAAATTAACCTGGGAACTGCAGACGGCACATATGTTGTAATTGGTTTAGAACCATTTGGTAGATTTATGAGGGAGTTTCTCTTCCCTTTTCTTTTGAAATATAGACCACATATTCCTTTGACAATTCTCTCAGCCTGATTACTGGTTGCTCTCGTTTTACATACACCAGACTTCTGAGCATCCTTTTCTGAACTGAGCATGCCCAGATCACCTGCCCCACTCCCACCCCACCCCAAGGTACAGTGAACGCTTCACATGGGACCAAAATGCCACACAGTCCCATGGGACAAAAGCCAGATAAAGGCATTGGTGTAGTCTGTACTCCCTGGGAGACTGTAGTTAAAAATAAACGTAAACAGCAGAGAAACATTCTTCAGTGCCGAAAAGAGTTCTAACCATAATTCTTTAGGGAATAAAAGTCTCATTTTTAAATCTCCAGTGAACTGACTGTTCCTTATATGTTTTTCTTCCTACGCAGTTGGTTTTGATCTCTGTAATTCTATCTTGTCTTTTAAGTACCACTCCTTTGTTTTAGGGGAGTGATGGGAAGATCTCTCTAGAGAGCTGGCAAGGTCAGTTTTGTGTATATCTCCTGTGGGCTAAGGGTAGAATTCAAAGGGAAGTAGCCGAAAGTTCTACTGATCCCTTCTTGACATTGGACTGTAAGGTCCCAGGATGCCATCTTGAGCAGTGTGCTGTCACAATGAATTCCACCTAAATCCAGTCACTTGGGTCAGCAGCAGATGTGGAAAAGTTGGATTCAAATACAAGTCCTCAAGTCAACATGATCATGTCCTTAAAGGAGCCGTTTCTGAACACAGCACCTAACTGAACTGAATAATAAATGAAAGTCATCGTCAGCCTTGGTTTCTGTGTCCCTTTGCTACATTGTGGACACAGAAAGTATTTCACAACCTCGCCTTCTACTCCCTTCTTCTAGAAGATTTCCATTTGCATGAAACATGCCCAATCCCTCCCACGCTAAAAAATAAAGCCCCCTTCAATCCCACATCTTCTTCTTATTGCCACAGGCTCTCAGCCTAACTCCCCCTACCCATCACACACACACACACACACACACACACACACACACACACACACACACACACACACACACACACAGACACTTCACCTAATTTATAGTGTCCACTTCCTCCCCTTACATCCTTCATCACTTACATCCTCAATCTGGCTTTGGCCTTTATCACTCCACTAAGTCCTCTCCACCCCAATGACCCCTTATGTCTTGTTCCAAAGTGTAAGGGGCACTTTGGTGTCTTTACTACTTGACTTTCCAGGCAGCATGAGGCACCGTGGACCATTCTCTCCTGGAAACACCATTTTCCTTAACTTCGGGCCACCACATTCTCTGGGGATTTTTTTTCACTTCTCTGGCCATTCCTGGGGTCTTGTGTTGCCCCCTGTGCTTCCTTCTGCTCCCCTACATCTTGTGGTTACACACTGCCCGGCCCTCTACCCTTCTCTCTCCTCTCTGCAGGGTCTCTGCCTGGGGCTCCATCCAGCCCCATGTCTCCAAATACCAGCTGTGAGCTGATGTCTCTCAAACTCCACTTTAGCCCTGATTGCATTCCTGTGCCCTAAAACCATATATCCACTGGACCCCACAATCTCAGCGTGTCCCAAACTCGGCTCTCCCACTCACTTCCATATTCCATGTCTCTGTGAGTGGCGACCCCAGAAGCCCATTTGCCCAACCAGAAACCTGGCAATCATCCTTGATGACCAGAACACCCTATTCTGTCAAGCCTACCTTCTAAATGTCTCAGACACGACCCCTCTCTTCATTTGAACTACTATCTTAGTGCATTCATCCCACTATAACAGAATACCAAGACTGGGTGGCTTACAAAACAACAGAAGTTTATTTCTCACCATTTTGGAGGCTGGGAAGTTCAAGGATAAGGTGCTGGCAGATTCCATATCTGGTGGAAGTCTACTTCCAAGTCCCCAGAGGGCCGTCTTTTCACTACAACCTTACATGATGGAAGGGATGAGGGAGCTTTCCAGGGTCTCTTTCATAAGGGCACTAATCCCATTCATGAGGGCTCCACCCTCATGACCTGATCACCTCCAAACACCATCACATTGGGAATTAGGTTTCAGCATGTGAACTTGGGGGAGGGGGGTTGCAAACATTCAGTCTGTAGCAATACTACCGCTTTAATCTAGGCCGCTGGTGTTGTCTTGCACTGGGATCATCTCAGTCACCTGCTGGCAGGACATACTGCTTCCATTCTCTTTTTTGTTTTTTGCAAGTTGCTATAGCTATTTCTTTTTTTTTGAAGTTGGCTATAGCTATTTTTTTTAACGTCTTTATTGGAGTATAATTGCTTTACAATGGTGTGTTCGTTTCTGCTTTATAACAAAGTGTATCAGCTATACCTATACATATATCCCCATATCTCCTCCCTCTTGCGTCTCCCTCCCACCCTCCCTATCCCACCCCTCTAGGTGGTCACAAAGCACCAAGCTGATCTCCCTGTGCTATGCGGCTGCTTCCCACTGGCTATCTATTTTATGTTTGGTAGTATATATAAGTCCATGCCACTCTTTCACTTTGTCCCAGCTTACCCTTACCCCTCCCCATGTCCTCAAGTCCATTCTCTACGTCTGCACCTTTATTCCTCTCCTGCCCCTAAGTTCTTCATAACCATTTTCTTTTTTCTTTTTTAGAGTCCATATATATGCGTTAGCACGCGGTATTTGTTTTTCTCTTTCTGACTTACTTCACTCTGTATGACAGACTCTAGGTCCATCCACCTCACTACAAATAACTCAGTTTCATTTCCTTTTATGGCTCAGTAATATTCCATTGTATGTATGTGCCACATCTTCTCTATCCATTCATCTGTAAATGGACACTTAGGTTGCTTCCATGTCCTGGCTATTGTAAATAGAGCTGCAGTGAACATTATGGTACATGACTCTTTTTGAATTATGGTTTTCTCAGGGTATATGCCCAGTAGTGGGATTGCTGGGTCGTATGGTAGCTCTATTTTTAGTTTTGTAAGGAACTTCCATACTGTTCTCCATAGTGGCGGTAACCCGCTTCCATTCTTGCTGATCCAGTCACCATGGTGCAGCCAGAACGCGCTCTCTATAGCACAATCCATCCTAGTTATCAGGACCTCCCCATTGCTTGTAGAATAATACAAACCTCTTGGCATGTGCTCTGCAAGATTCTCTCTGACCTCCCTCCAACTTGTCTTTCCAGCCCTCTGTGTCACCCAGCACCACTGCACTGAGGACTCAGGCACTTGCCTTACTGTGTGTCACCTCAAGTCCTTTGCATATGCTGTTCCCTGGATCTGAAACACCCCCTCCAACAGAGCTCCCCATCCACTCCTCTGCTTTGCCTACTTCCCATCTACATATCCTCACATACGGCCTCCCCAGTAAAAACCTCCTGTATCCCCCAAGGCTGTGGTCTTTGCCTTCTGTGTTCACCCAGAGCATGTATGTGTCATTCCATCATATCATCTATTATACTGGACTGAAATGGCCTCTTTTTGTGTCTTCTCGCTTTAAGAAGCCTGTAAATTCCATAAAGGCAGAGTCTGAATCTTATTCATCACACAAATCTATCACCTGCCTGATGTACAGTAAGTGATGGATAAATATCAATTGAATAAAGGCAGCATGATTTTACTTTCCTAGTGCAGGGTGGTATATGGAATCCTGATGGAAACAATCATTTTAAAGACATAAAAATAATCAAATTACCCCCAGAATAAAGATGACAAATCAGTCCTTTACCTGTTACACCCCCAGAAGAAAGATGACTGGGCTTCCCTGGTGGCACAGTGGTTGAGAGTCCGCCTGCCAATGCAGGGGACACGGGTTTGTGCCCCGGTCCGGGAAGATCCCACATGCCGCGGAGCGGCTGGGCCCGTGAGCCATGGCCGCTGAGCCTGCGCGTCCGGAGCCTGTGCTCTGCAACGGGAGAGGCTACAACAGTGAGAGGCCCACGTATCGCAAAAAATAAATAAATAAATAAATAAAAAGAAAGATGACAAATCAGCCCTTTATCTGTTACTCTAGTTAATGCATTGATAATTTTTAGTCATGTCTTTATGCCATAGACTGTTAAAATTACCCAACGAATATGTTTCATTTAATTTGTCCAAGTGAATGAAATTATAAATGAAGGTGTTTCTCTATGAAGATACTTGCAGCCATTCACAAAATTCTGACAATAAATTAAGCAGCCAAGTGGAGGAGGCAAGCTAACATTTCTTAGGGATCAACGTGTGTTTGCCTGCGCCCTCTGCTGGATGGACTGAGAACAGCTTAAGTGTGGAAAAGACTCCATAAGGAACGTTTAGGACCCACCTAAAAGCATGGCTCCAGGTTCTCAGCAACTCAGACTTTGATGCGTAGTGGACAACCCGGGGAGGAAAGTGTGCGACATTACCCTTAGTCAGCAGACTGTGCTGTCCTGCGGCATCCTGCGAGCTCATTCTGCAGGAAGCCCCGCTCCCTGGTCTGCACCCCCAGAGCTCTGCCTTCTTCCCTCCAGCTGAGAGGTGTGGGCTTCAGGGGGGCCCCACGGAGACCTCGCCCCTGGGCACGCACTCCGGCCCTTTCACCGCCAGTGGCCTCTGCGCTGGCAGCTGAAAAACCCAGTCTGGGGATCCCCTCTGCCCGGCTGGCCTTCTTAGAGGCCTGGTTGCCAGATTTAGCAAATCTCTGGCAAATGTTTTATTTTATCTGGCCGCCCCGTCTCCAACATACCCATCTATACCACCTCCTGGTCCCCTGTTGGTGCCTCGCTTCAGTTTTTCAACCCACTTGAGTTTTCCTCTTGAAGTTCACTCGTCTCTTTTTTTTTTTTTGGCGGTACACGGGCCTCTCACTGCTGTGGCCTCTCCCGTTGCGGAGCACAGGCTCCGGACGCGCAGGCTTAGCGGCCATGGCTCACGGGCCCAGCCGCTCCGTGGCATGTGGAATCTTCCTGGACCGGGGCACGAACCCGCGTCCCCTGCATCAGCAGGCGGACTCTCAACCACTGCGCCACCAGGGAAGCCCTCACTAGTCTCTTAAAGTGCTTGAACTTCAAAAAAAAAAAGTTGTCTTAATCCCTTCCCCATTCTTTGTTTTTAGTTTATTGTTTTACTTTCTATTCATGTGTTTGGCTGTTTCTTTTCCCTCGTTCTTTCTTTTTTTTCTGATCACTTTATCTAGCGATTTGTTCTTATTTTAACCTTACTTTTACTTCTCATCTTTTCACTGAGAGGTTTTCAGGCTTTAGATTTCCTGGTTGCTTACATGATTATCTCTTTTATATGGTCTTTGCTTATTGTAGTATTTTATCCTTTTTTTTTTTTCAATTGAAGCCCAGTTTCTCTGTTTGACTCCATAAATAAATGTCTCTGCCTTGTGCGTACTTTATCTACTTTTCATTCATCATCCCTAACTCTTGTGTGTGTGTTTTTCATTTTAACTCAACACTTTGCTTGCCAGCTTGACGTGTAAGCCTCCTTTGCTTTGTTTTTCTTATACTGTTCAGACAAGTGTTATCTTCTATTTTTATTTTTAAATTGGTATTTTTTCCTCTGACTTTGCCAGGGGCAATTCAAGAGGCATGCTGATGAGGGAGACAGTCAGAAGGCTGCCCTGTGTTTTGAGGGAGAGCAGACAAGATGCTTGTTCTCCCCCAGCCAGAGGGGAGGGGCTGCAGGAGCCCATGCCGGTGGCTCGCCTTCGCTTAGCTTTTTGTGTGAATAAAGAAAGAAAGAACACTGAGTCAGGAGTGAGGCAAAGAAGGGGTTCTTGAGGGCCCTGACACTCTGAGTTGGGAAGCTAGCTAAGGAGGATTCTCTTTTCTGCTTATAAGAGCAGTTTTTTGTTTTTGCGGTACGCGGGCCTCTCACTGTTGTGGCCTCTCCCGTGGCGGAGCACGGGCTCCGGACGCGCAGGCTCAGCGGCCATGGCTCACGGGCCCAGCCGCTCCGCGGCATGTGGGATCTTCCCGGACCGGGGCACGAACCCGTGTCCCCTGCATCGGCAGGTGGACTCTCAACCACTGCGCCACGAGGGAAGCCCGGAAGAGCAGTTTTGCGACAATGTCTACACAGTACTACCAAGAACATGATCACAGGTAATTTTGGTTTAGACGCAGGCACCTTGGCCTTCATAGGAAGTGAAGAAAGTTGAGGAGACCTGAGAACAAGAGGCTCCTCTTATAATCTTCCCCAAAAGGTGGTCATATATGTTAAAAAAAAAAAAAAAAGAAGAGGGGGAGGACAGCTAATGCAAAGGAAGGAAGAGAGGGATGAAGGGAGGGAAAAAAATGAAAATGAAATTTCAGGAGTTTTTCTACCAACCTTCTTACTGTACAGCCTAAGAGAGGAAAGAGAGTCGGCACCTTAGATAGACCCAGGCCCTGAAAATTCAACTCCAGTGTCTAAGCCTGAACGAAGTGGTTTTCAACAGGTGGTGGAGGGGGGCAGATTTTGCTCCCCAGGGGACGTTTGACAATGTCTGGCAACGTTTTTGGTTGTCACATCTAGTGGGAGAATCCAGGGTGCTGTTAAGCCCCCTACATTGCACAGGACAGTCCCTCACTCAGCAAAAATCACTGCCCCCCCACCAAATGCCAGTAGAGCCAAGGCTGAGAAAACTTTGCTCTAAGGACAGTTTTCCTAACAATCTTCCTCCCGTCTTACAGCCTCTTCTATTCACTCCCATTTGATGACTTCTTTCCCCCAAACCTCCTCTAGTGAACACAGCATCAGCTCCATCAGCCAACCATGTCTCAGGTATCCCAGTGTGTCTCTCATTTCTCTGCAAATTATTTCTACACACACCTGCCCAGGCCGAGGAACTTAGACCGGGACTTGCTCTGCCCAGCATCCGTTTCTTCCTCTTGAGCTGTAGTTTAATCAGCCCACTCTCACGGAGAAGGCATGTCTGCCCCAGGGAACATGCAGCTTCTCTCACCACACAGAATGGACTATCTGTGCTTTGACGAGAGCCCAATACACCCCACTGGCCATCTCAACAGGTCACTCCCCAGCAGCCCAGCCCCGGAGAACCCTGAGCTTCCCAAGGACGACAGCTCCATTTTTCCAGACCCAGTAGGTTTTCTGTGACTACTTTCTTCCACCAGCTCTGAAGATTCCCAGCGGTTCCTACCCACTCAGTTCACAGGTCTGAGGCAAAGGGGAATGAGGAGTGATGCGCGAAGGGAAGCAGACATCCACGTGGGAGGGGAGGGGAGGGAGGGGAGGGAGGGGAGGGGAGGGGAGGGGGGGAGGGGAGGGAGGGGAGGGAGGGGAGGGGAGGGGAGGGGAGGGAGGGGAGGGAGGGGAGGGGAGGGAGGGGAGGGAGGGGAGGGAGGGGAGGGGAAGGAGGGGAGGGAGGGGAGGGAGGGGAGGGGAGGGGAGGGAGGGGAGGGAGGGGAGGGGAGGGAGGGGAGGGAGGGGAGGGGAGGGAGGGGAGGGAGGGGAAGGAGGGGAGGGAGGGGAGGGAGGGGAGGGGAGGGGAGGGAGGGGAGGGAGGGGAGGGGGGAGGGGAGGGGGGAGGGGAGGGGGGAGGGGAGGGGAGGGGGGAGGGGAGGGGGGAGGGGAGGGGGAGGGGAGGGGGAGGGGAGGGGAGGGGGAGGGGAGGGGGAGGGGAGGGGAGGGGGGGTGAAGCACATGGGCTCTGGGGCCACAGCACCTGCAGTCCACGCCCAGCTCTTGGGCGCATTCCTTCACCTGTCTGTGCCTCAGGGTCCTCAGGTGTAAAGTGGGGATAACTTACGGGGCTGTTGTGAGGCTCGAGTGAGTCAGGACCAGGGCAGCACTTAGAACAGGGTCAGGCACAACCACTGCCTGGTAAAGGTAGAGGTGACTCAAGGGAGGCTGTGCCGTGAATCAATTGCCAAGAAGTGAATGTCCTTGTCGCCAATACCACCCTTAGACAGCGGTGTTGCAAATACCTCAACCAGATGGTCAGCATGACCAGAGGTTGCCGCTCTCCAAGGTTAAGTGAAAAGCTAAAGGAGTTTCACCTCCTTACAAGGGCAACGGGACTGGACTTGTCCTACTCCCTGATTCCGTTTCCTCTTTGCTATTTAAGAATGAGTACACGGTGTACAGTTCGCTAAGCTTCCCACCGCCTTCTTCCCAGCACCTTCTCCTTGGCCCCAGGGGAGTTCATGGCTTCCCCCTCATAACGCAGAAACGCAAATGAAATGGGATTTAATTACTTTATGAAAGGGCAGAAATGCGGCATCCCCAAAGGCCGCATAAAACAAAACAGTTTTAAAATCATTGGCCGTAGCGATATTTTTCCGCCAGTTGCGTCTTAAAATACGTGAAAAGCCTGGGGTAAATGAAGAGAGATTTCAGCCTATTAACATTCCTAAACAGCTCTAAATAGGTCAAGAATTCAGTTCTCATATCTGTGACTTTTTGGTTTCTTCTCATTTCTTCATGATACCACATGTTTTCATAATTTAACATCTTTTGAAGGGGGTAACTGCCTTAAAACTTTCAAGGATAAAAATCTTGCTTTGAACCTTCAAATATATATTTTTTAAATGGAAAGTTTGTTGATTAACAGAATACCTACATTTATTTTAGGATTTAGGGGATAATCAAGCTATTCTTTTTTATATTCCCAGTGTGTAATACTGGAACATCTGGAACAACGAACATTGATGTTTGTTGAATGAATAAAACATACATAGGGATTAACAAGTCAACGAGAAAAGCCATAGCTAGGGTTTTTTTTTTTTTTTTTTTTTTTTTTTTTTTTTTTGGTGGTGCTGTATTTTTTTAGCTAGCTTCTTTTATAGAAACTGCCTATCACAGTAGTTTCCCTGGCATGAGAATCACATTAAACATCAAACCTTCCATCTTATTTTTCTGACACCTCTTTGACCCAGGGAAGGATAAATAGCTCAATACCTATAGGGTGAACCAATTATATACCCCGAGGTCACTGACCAGTTCTTAGTCTAGCATAATCAGAATCCCATCCAACCCACACAATATACCATTATGTAAAGGACATGGTCTGGCTTCTGAGAAAAGGGGATCCTAACCCAGGCTCTGTTCCTTCTTAACCCCCAAGGCTTATTTCCTTAGCATAGAAGGAAACAATTGTGGTTTTGTGGAGATGATGCATGTAAAGTGCCTGGCACGTGGTAAGCCTTCAGTATTTATGTTATTTATTAGGCCATGATCCCAACCACCTCCACAGAAATAACAGGAAAGTCATAGGAAAGCAGATTTGATAGTAGGGAGCCTTCTCACCCATTGGCTAATTCGGTGTTTCTCAACCCTTGACTAAATGTTGACATCACCTGCTGAACTTTTGAAAACGTCTGATGCCTGGTACTCACCCCCAGGGAGGCTGATTTAAATGGGCACAAGGGATCTGTATGTTTCTCAAGTTTCCCCAGGGGATTCTTTTTTTTTTAAATATTTTATTTATCTGGCTGTGCTGGATTTTAGTTGTGGCTCTCGGGCTCCTTAGTCGCGGCTCGCCAGCTCCCTAGTTGCAGCATGTGAACTCTTAGTTGCAGCATGCATGTAGGATCTAGTTTCCTGACCAGGGATCAAACCCAGGCCCCCTGCATTGGGAGCTCGGAGTCTTAACCACTGTGCAACCAGGGAAGTCCCTCCCCAGGGGATTCTAATGGCCATCCAAGGCTAAGAACTACAGAATTAACAGGTGATCAGGACCTAGGGTACCCGCACTCTGGTAAAGCAGAGGTTTGGTGGTAAGCAACCATTCAAGCACCTTTTCATGGTGAGATCCATTTGAATGTAGGGTGTTGCATATCTTTTAAGAAAGGTCTTCAATGCTGATTCTAGAGCTGGAATCCGCATTCATGTGTTCATGTAAACACATAATTCATTGAACGTATGTGCCAGGAACTGTGCTATTCTTGTGGGATCTTTGCCTGACACAATCTTTGCCTCATGTGGCTCCCAGTCTAGCGGAGAAAACAAAGGACAGTGACAGTTGTGTGTGATATGTCCCCACATCGGTGTGCACTGGAGAAGGACCACTAACCCAGGGTTAGGGAAGGGGAGGGCCTGAGAGCAAATTCAGAGAAGGTGATGATAAGGATGAATAGGAATTACCTGAACAGAGAAGAGAGGTCCAAAGACAGGATGTTGGTGGCACGAGTGGGAAGGAGAGTTTGCCAATTTCATATAACAAGCATGATTTATCTTAATTTGTCTTAAAATTATTAGTGTAAGTCTGTGGACACCTATCATACATTTGGGATAGTATTTGGATAACAGGGGTTTAGAGTATCACTACACAGCAACATCCCATTAGTTACATTTCCTGGAAAATATATATGTGTCAACATCCTGACAGTATGTTTTTAAAAGTTGAATAAATGACTTCTAATATTGTTTCTAACTTTTAAAGTTCTAGAATACAGGTAGAATTACTTTGCAAATTTTTTTTTTCTTACTTCATTCCCACCTTTCTGTTTATCTGATAGGCTAATGAAGACAGCTTTTATGTGCCTATCGTTGTCTGTATATGAGACAGAAGAGTGGAAAGGTCAGTTGTGCTCTGAGTATAAAATCAATTCCCAGATAGTTGGCCTGTTGACAGCTCTGATTTTAACCATTTAGTCAGAATGGTTTAAAAATATATTACTTCCTATGTTCAGTGGTATTCGACCATAAATAATTGAATTTAGGAATTGGGAGGGACATCAAAGCATTGCAGAATTGACACTCGACTTAAACTCCACATACATTATGTTTCCATGTTCTCATTTCCTATTATCATATAGTTAGATGACTCAGGGGTCAATTTTTTCCCTTTTCCAAAACCTCCTGCTTAAAGACGCTTCCAAATCTGTAACTGAAAAGCGCTATTGATAATAAACTAGGATATTTCCTTCCCTCAGATAATCTGTATGTTATAGCTTTGAGAGCTAAAAAACACAATTCAGTGCAGGATATATAAGTAGTCAGTATGCTTTCCTTTGAAATTCAAACTTAACTAAAAAATGGGAGAATTTGTTGGCTCAGGAGATAGTAATAGTTCAGGCAAAGATGGATGCAGAGACTCAACCGATGTCATTAAGACTCTGTCTGGGTCTCTTCATCTCTCAGTTTTGCTTTTATTCTCTAGCAATTTCCCTCTACACAGAGGGAAAGCTAGACCCTGACAGGTCCAAGGCCTGAATATGAATACACTTCGTGGTAGCTGAAAGAGAAACTCTCTCCAGGAACCTTCCAAGTCCCCAAAAGAACTCTGATTGGCCCTGGTTGGGCCATGTGCCTACTCTGGACCAATCACAGTGTCTAGGAAAATGATGTTTTCTGATTGACCCTTGGCTCCACCACTGTGGTGAGACAGCATCCTTGATGGACCAGCCCACCAGAACCATAGGAGGGGAAAAGAGTAGTTCCCTTGAGAAAGGACATGGGGGCAGACAAGTTAAGAGATGACCGTTACTGGTAGCCTTCCTCCTTATTATAGTGTTTCTCTTGTTCTGCCTTCAAACTTTTAATATTTCCACTAAGTAAAAAATAAAGATCCAATAGAAAAATTTACTACATTTAGTGGGACTTCTTCCCTTTTGAAAATCCTTTCAGCTACTGACACATTTGTTTTCAGTGAACAATAGGCTTTTTCTGTAACATCACAAACTCTTTCGTTATTCAATTGCTGAGAAAATTCTTAGTAGTTCATATAACTAGTATATCAGAAAAAAGAATTATGGTTTTATAAATTAAAAATAAATAAAGCAAACCTAATTACCTGAGTTTATTATTTCTCCAGAGAAGTAGATGGGGGTTGGGGAGGAAAGAGATAAGGTTGAAAATGATAAGCAATTTTATTTTTGTGCTCTTCATTGTGTAAAACTTCTATGAAAAGTGGTTAATGTAGGGACTTCCCTGCCTGTCCAGTGGTTAAGACTCCGTGATTCCATTGCAGGGGGCATGGGTTCGATTCCTGGTCAGTGAACTAAGATTCCCACATGCTGCACAGCGTGGTCAAAAAATGTTAAAAAAAAAAAGTTGTTAATGTATTTATATTTCTGTATAGTTATTGCAGTGTGAAAATCATTGGTTTCTAACAGGATAGAACTACCTTGGGAAGGTCAACTTTGGTCTAAGGATGGTCTTCAGCTTTGAAGATCCAGAAATTTTGTTTTCCTCCAATACACTCAAGTACTATCAGTATCTCCAAATCTGGCTAATACCAAACTCACAGAAGAAACCTGAGAATTTTCTGGAAACGTCCCTTCATGTATATATCTACAGTGATCAAGCCCTCCTAATTCTGTCTTCTTAATAACCCCTCTCCCCATTCTCATCCTCTCTTTTTTGCCTCTACCACATACAGACCCTCATAATCTCTAATCTAGGCTATGGTTCTACTCTTCTGATATCCCAACTCAATCCTTCATCCTTATGAAATGCACTCTTCACACTAAAGTCAATATCCACATTCAAAATGTAAATCTGAAATGAACTTCCTACCCTGGAACACTGGGACAAAGTAAGCAGGTCCTCAATTAATACTTGAAATGGTACTACTATTTGCAGTGGCTCTTCAAAGAGGGGATAATCAACGATTTCTCTCCGTCAGAGGAAATTTCTAGGAGAAGCCAAATTTTAATCTCAATGTTGCTTGGCGAACATGAAACATTAGCGAGATCTATTACTAGGATAATCTTAATGGCTAGTGGTGACCATCTATGCCAGTTTGATGCATGCCTACCCGCTTTGTGGGTAGACTGGATCATTAAGCCAGCTAGTTAGAGAATCTTCTTCTCAGGCCTTTAACTCTGAATTTCTCCTTTTCTTAATTCTACTTTTTTAAGATTCACATTTACCATATCCCTTCTGCTGGTGTATTTTTCTTTAGAAATGGTAATGGAACCAGTTGGACACTATATTTCCAATTTTAGCCTTAAAAGATAATTTTAAGGAGATTATAATATAGATCAGATAGGAAGATAGGTGATAGATGCTAGACAGATAGATAATAACCTTTAAAATATTATATATGTATCTGATTCCATTCTTCATGCATGGATTTCAACTAGTTTAACTAATTGACCCAGTGAGACCTTTATGTTATACTGTCTAAAATAGTATCTGGACGCTGCTGCATAAATCTTTGTTAATGATGGTATGATGAAGAAGCAAGTACAAAGAAGTACAAATCACTATAAGAGAAAACAGATTTACGAATAGCACATAGAACCTTACAGAAATTGGGCAGCAGGAGAAAAGGATTTAACACTTCAAATATCTACCAAAATCCCGAACTATCCTAACCCATCTTCGCAGTAACTTCTAAAGATAAGCCTTAACATACTGTCATTTCCATAGACCCTTCTGTCGACTGATTGCCCTGAACATGAGGTGGGCATCTGTCTAGCTGGTTGGACTGTGGTCAGACTTATAGGTGGTGGCACAAAGGAGTCATGTGTCCCTAGGTGACAACAGATGTGAAGTGAATATGAAATGCCACCATTTGGCTGGCGCCTGCTTGGTGATCCGGAAGATTCATTATCTTGAAGGGTGTTTCTCCAATACTGTGGTGTATCACTAGAATGACTGGGAGAATGGGAAAACACTATTAGTGTTCTGTTCAATAATGCAACAGACTTCACTCAGAAAGCCAGTTTCTCTGTCCAGAGCGTAATTTGAAGGACTTTGCCTAATTTGCAAGCAAAATGGATTTTCAGGCACATCACATTTCAAGTAGCCATAGACATCCTTCTTTTCTTTTTTTTAAACGTCTTTATTGGAGTATAATTGCTTTACAATGGTGTGTTAGTTTCTGCTTTATAACATAGTGAATCAGTTATACATATACATATGTTCCCATATCTCTTCCCTCTTGTTCTCCCTCCCTTCCACCCTCCCTATCCCACCCCTCTAGGTGGTCACAAAGCGCCGAGCTGATCTCCCTGTGCCATGCGGCTGCTTCCCACTAGCTATCTATTTTACATTTTGTAGTATATATATGTCCATGCCACTCTCTCACTTTATCCCAGCTTACCCTTCCCCCTCCCCGTATCCTCAAGTCCATTCTCTAGAAGGTCTGTGTATTTATTCCCATCTTGCCCCTAGGTTCTTTTTTTTTTAACATCTTTATTGGAGTATAATTGCTTTACAATGGTTTGTTAGTTTCTGCTTTATAACAAAGTGTATCAGCTATACCTATACATATATCCCCATATCTCCTCCCTCTTGCATCTCCCTCCCTCCAACACTCCCTATCCCACCCTTCTAGGTGGTCACAAACCACCTAGCTGATCTCCCTGTGCTATGCGGCTGCTTCCCACTAGCTATCTATTTTACGTTTGGTAGTGTATATATGTCCATGCCTCTCTCTCACTTTGTCACAGCTTACCCTTCCCCCTCCCCATATCCTCAAGTCCATGCTCTAGTAGGTCTGTGTCTTTATTCCCGTCTTACCCCTAGGTACTTCATGAACTTTTTATTTTTTTTCCCTAAGATTCCATATATATGTGTTAGCATGTGGTATTTGTTTTTCTCTTTCTGACTTACTTCATTCTGTATGACAGACTCTAGGTCCATCCACCTCACTACAAATAACTCAATTTTGTTTCTTTTTATGGCTGAGTAATATTCCGTTGTATATATTTGCCACATCTTCTTTATCCATTCATCTGTTGATGGACACTTAGGTTGCTTCCATGTCCTGGCTATTGTAAATAGTGCTTCAATGACACATTTCGGTACATGCCTCTTTTGAATTATGGTTTTCTCCGGGTATATGCCCAGTAGTGGGATTGCTGGGTCATATGGTAGTTCTATTTTTAGTTTTTTAAGGAACCTCCATACTGTTCTTCATAGTGGCTGTATCAATTTACATTCCAACCAACAGTGCAAGAGGGTTCCCTTTTCTCCACACCGTCTCCAGCACTTACTGTTTATAGATTTTTTCATCACGGCCATTCGGATCGGTATGAGATGATATTGCGTGGTAGTTTTGATTTGCATTTCTCTAATGATTAATGATGTTGAGCATCCTTTCATGTGTTTGTTGGCAGTCTGTGTATCTTCTTTGGAGAAATGTCTATTTAGGTCTTCTGCCCACTTTTGGATTGGGCTGTTTGTTTTTTGATATTGAGCTGCATGAGCTGCTTGTAAATTTTGGAGATTAATCCTTTGTCAGTTACTTCATTGGCAAATATTTTCTCCCATTCTGAGGGCTGTCTTTTCGTCTTGTCTATGGTTTCCCTTCCTATGCTTAAAAAGCTTTTAAGTTTCATTAGGTCCCATTTGTTTATTTTTGTTTTTATTTCCATTTCTCTAGGAGGTGGGTCAAAAAGTATCTTGCTGTGATTTATGTCATAAAGTGTTCTGCCTATGGTTTCCTCTAAGAGTTTGATAGTGTCTAACCTTATATTTAGGCCTTTAATCCATTTTGGGTTTATGTTTGTGTATGGTGTTAGGGAGTGTTCTAATTTCCTTCTTTTATATGTAGCTGTCCAGTTTTCCCAGCGCCACTTATTGAAGAGGCTGTCTTTTCTCCACCGTGTATTCTTGCCTCCTTTATCAAAGATAAGGTGACCATATGTGCATGGGTTTATCTCTGGACTTTCTATCCTGTTCCATTGATCTATATTTCTGTTTTTGTACCAGTACCATACTCTATTGATTACTGTAGCTTTGTAGTATAGTCTGGAGTCCAGGAGCCTGATTCCTCCAGCTCTGTTTTTCTTTCTCAAGATTGCTTTGGCTATTCGGGGTCTTTAGTGTTTCCATACAACTTGTCAATTGCTTTGTTCTAGTTCTGTGAAAAATGCCAGTGGTAGTTTGCATTGAATCTGTAGATTGCTTTGGGTAGTATAGTCATTTTCACCATGTTGATTCTGCCAGTCCAAGAACATGGTATATCTCTCCATCTGTTTGTATTATCTTTAATTTCTTTCATCAGTGGCTTATAATTTTCTGCATGGAGGTCTTTTGTCTCCTTAGGTAGGTTTATCCTAGATATTTTATTCTTTTTGTTGCAATGGTAAATGGGAGTGTTTTCATAATTTCACTCTCAGATTTTTCATCATTAGTGTATAGGAATGCAAGAGATTTCTCTGCATTAATACTGTATCCTGCTACTTTCCCAAATTCATTGATTAGCTCTAGCAGTTTTCTAGTAGCATCTTTAGGAATCTCTAAGTATAGTATCATGTCACCTGCAAACAGTGACAGCTTTACTTCTTCTTTTCCGATTTGGATTCCTTTTATTTCTTTTTCTTCTCTGATTGCTGTGGCCAAAGTTTCCAAAACTATGTTGAATAATAGTGGTGAGAGCGGGCAATATTGTCTTGTTCCTGATCTTAGTGGCAATGGTTTCAGTTTTTCACCATTGAGAACAATGTTGGCTGTGAGTTTGTCATATATGGCCTTTACTATGTTGAGGTAAGTTCCCTCTATGCCTACTTTCTGGAGGGTTTTTATCATAAATGGGTGTTGAATTTTGTCAAAAGCTTTCTCTGCATCTATTGAGATGATCATATGGTTTTTCTCCTTCACTTTGTTAATATGGATCGGTATGAGATGATATTTTGTTAATATCATCTTTGTTAATATGGTGTATCACATGGATTGATTTGCATATATTGAAGAATCCTTGCATCCCTGGGATAAACCCCACTTGATCATGGTGTATGATCCTTTTAATGTGCTGTTGGATTCTGTTTGCTAGTATTTTGTTGAGGATTTTTGCATCTATGTTCATCAGTGATATTGGCCTGTAATTTCTTTCTTTGTGACAACTTTGTCTGGTTTTGGTATCAGGGTGATGGTGGCCTCGTAGAATGAGTTTGGGAGCGTTCCTCCCTCTGCTATATTTTGGAAGAGTTTGAGAAGGATAGGTGTTGGCTCTTCTCTAAATGTTTGATAGAATTCGCCTGTGAAGCCATGTGGTCCTGGGCTTGTGTTTGTTGGAAGATTTTTAATCACAGTTTCAATTTCAGTGCTTGTGATTGGTCTGTTTATATTTTCTATTTCTTCCTGGTTCAGTCTCGGAAGGTTGTGCTTTTCTAAGAATTTGTCCATTTCTTCCCTGTTGTCCATTTTATTGGCATAGAGTTGCTTGTAGTAATCTCTCATGATCCTTTGTGTTTGATCCTTTGTGTTTCTGCAGTGTCAATTGTTACTTCTCCTTTTTCATTTCTAATTCTGTTGATTTGAGTCTTCTCCCTTTTTTCTTGATCTTGGCTAATGGTTTATCAATTTTGTTTATCTTCTCTAGAACCAGCTTTTAGTTTTATTGATCTTAGCTATCATTTTCTTCATTTCTTTTTATTTCTGATCTGATCTTTATGATTTCTTTCCTTCGCTAACCTTGGGTTTTATGTTCTTCTTTCTCTAATTGCTTTAGGTGTAAGGTTAGGTTGTTTATTTGAGATGTTTCTTGTTTCTTAAGGTAGGATTGTATTGCTATAAACTTCCCTCTTAGAACTGCTCTTGCTGCATCCCATAGGTTTTGGGTCGTTGTGTTTTCATTGTCATTTGCTTCTAGGTATTTTTTGATTTCCTCTTTGATTTCTTCAGTGATCTCTTGGTTATTAAGTAGTGTATTGTTTAGCCTCCATGTGTTTGTATATTTTACAGATTTTTTTCCTGTAATTGATATAGCGTTGTGGTCGGAAAAGATACTTGATATGATTTCAATTTTCTTAAATTTACCAAGGCTTGATTTGTGACCCCAGATATGATCTATCCTGGAGAATGTTCCATGAGCACTTGAGAAGAAAGTGTATTCTGTTGTTTTTGTATGGAATGTCCTATAAATATCAATTAAGTCCATCTTGTTTAATGTATCATTCAAAACTTGTGTTTGCTTATTTATTTTCACTTTGGATGATCTGTCCATTCGTGAAAGTGGGGTGTTAAAGTCTCCTACTATGATTGTGTTACTGTTGATTTCCCCTTTTATGGCTGTCAGTATTTGACTTATGTATTGAGGTGCTCCTATGGTGGGTGTATAAATATTTACAATTGTTATATCTTCTTCTTGGATTGATCCCTTGATCATTATGTAGTCCTTCTTTGTCTCTTGTATTAGTCTTTACATTAAAGTATATTTTGTCTGATATGAGAATTGCTACTCCAGCTTTCTTTTGATTTCCATTTGCATGGAATATCTTTTTCCATCCCCTCACTTTCAGTCTGTATGTGTCCCTAGGTCTGAACTTGGTCTCTTGTAGACAGCATGTATACGGATCTATTTTGTATCCATTCAGCCAGTCTATGTCTTTTTGTTGGAGCATTTAATCCATTTACATTTAAGGTAATTATTGATATTTATATTCTTATTACCATTTTCTTAATTGTTTGGGGTTTGTTATTGTAGGTCTTTTCCTTCTCTTGTGTTTCCTGCCTAGAGAAGTTTCTTTAGCATTTATTGTATAGCTGGTTTGGTGGTGCTGAGTTCTCTTAGCTTTTGCTTGTCTGTAAAGGTTTTAATATCTCCATCAAATCTGAATGAGATCCTTGCTGGGTAGAGTAGTCTTGGTTGTAGGTTCTTCCCCTTCATCACTTTAAATATGTCCTGCCACTCCCTTCTGGCTTGCAGAGTTTCTGCTGAAAGATCAGCTGTTAACCTTATGGGGATTCCCTTGTATGTTATTTGTTGCTTTTCCCTTGCTGCTTTTAATATTTTTTCTTTGTGTTTAATTTTTGATAGTTTGATTAATATGTGTCTTGGCATGTTTCTCCTTGGATTTATCCTGCTGGGACTCTCTGCGCTTCCTGGACTTGATTAACTATTTCCTTTCCCATATTAGGGAAGTTTTCAACTATAATCTCTTCAAATATTTTCTCAGTCCCTTTCTCTTTCTCTTGTTCTTCTGGGACCCCTATAATTCGAATGTTGGTGCATTTAATATTGTCCCAGAGGTCTCTGAGACTGTCCTCAATTCTTTTCATTCTTTTTTCTTTATTTTGCTCTGCAGTAGTTATTTCCACTATTTTATCTTCCAGGTCACTTATCTGTTCTTTTGCCTCAGTTATTCTGCTACTGATCCCTTCTAGAGAATTTTTAATTTCATTTATTGTGTTGTTCATCACTGTTTGTTTGCTCTTTAGTTCTTCTAGGCCCTTGTTAAACGTTTTTTGTATTTTCTCCATTCTATTTCCAAGATTTTGCATCATCTTTACTGTCATTATTCTGAATTCTTTTTCAGGTAGACTGCCTATTTCCTCTTCATTTGGTTGGTCTGGTGGGTTTTTACCTTGCTCCTTCATCTGCTGTGTGTTTCTCTGTCTTCTCATTTTGCTTAACTTACTGTGTTTGGGGTCTCCTTTACAGGCTGCAGGCTCGTACTTCCCGTTGTTTTTGGTGTCTGCCCCCAGTGGCTAAGGTTGGTTCAGTTGATTGTGTAGGCTTCCTGGTGGAGGGGACTAGTGCCTGTGTTCTGGTGGATGAGGCTGGATCTTGTCTTTCTGGTGGGCAGGACCACGTCCGGTGGTGTGTTTTGGGGTGTCTGTGGCCTTATTATGATTTTTGGCAGCCTCTCTGCTAATGGGTGGGGTTGTGTTCCTGTCTTGCTAGTTGTTTGGCATGGGGTGTCCAGTTCTGTATCTTGCTGGTCGTTGAGTGAAGCTGGGTCTTGGCGTTGAGATGGAGGACTCTGGGAGATTTTCGCCATTTGATATTATGTGGAGCTGGGAGGTCTCTTGTGGACCAATGTCCTGAACGTGGTTCTCCCACCTCAGAGGCACAGCCCTGATGCCTGTCTGGAGCACCAAGAGCCTGTCATCCACACGGCTCAGAATAAAAGGGAGAAAAAAAGAAGGAAAGAAAGAAGAAGATAAAATAAAATAATGTAACTAAAATAAAAAATAAAGGTATTAAAATAAAAAATAATTATTAAGAAAAAAAAATTTTAAGTAATAAAAAAAAAGAAAGAAATAAGAGAGCAACCAAACCAAAAAACAAATCCACCAATGATAACAAGTGCTAAAAACTATAGCAACCCCCCCCAAAGAAAACAAAACAATAAAAATGGACAGACAGAACCCTAGGACTAATGGTAAAAGCAAGCTATACAGACAAAATCACACAGAGAAGCATACGCATACACACTCACAAAAAGAGAAAAAGGGAAAAAAAAAAAATATATATATATATATATATCCTTGCTCCCAAAGTCCACCTTGTTAATTTGGGATGATTCGTTGTCTATTCAGGTATTCCAGAGATGGAGGGTACATCAAGTTGATCGTGGAGATTTAATCCGCTGCTCCTGAGCCTGCTGGGAGAGATTTCCCTTTCTCTTCTTTGTTCGCACAGCTCCCGGGGCTCAGCTTAGGATTCGGCCCCGCCTCTGCGTGTATGTCGCCTGAGGGCGTCTGTTCTTCGCTCAGACAGGACCGGGTTAAAGGAGCAGCTGATTCGGGGGCTCTGGCTCACTCAGGCTGGGGGGGGAGGGAGGGGCACGGAGTGCGGGGCGGGCCTGCGGCTGCAGAGGCCGGCGTAATGTTGCACCAGCCGGAGTCGCGCCGTGTGTTCTCCCAGGGAAGTTGTCCCTGGATCCCGGGACCCTGGCGGTGGCGGGCTGCACAGGCTCCCCGGAAGGGGGGTGTGGAGAGTGACCTGTGCTCGCACACAGGCATCTTGGTGGCGGCACCAGCAGCCTTAGCATCTCATGCCCGTCTCTGAGGTCCGCGCTGTTAGCCGCGGCTCGCGTCCGTCTCTGGAGCTCCTTTAAGCAGCGCTCTTAATCCCCTCTCCTCGCGCACCAGTAAACAAAGAGGGAAGAAAATGTCTCTTGCCTCTTCGGCAGCTCCAGACTTTTCCCCGGACTCCCTCCCGGCTAGCCGTGGCGCACTAACCCCCTTCAGGCTGTGTTCACGCCACCAGTCCTCTCCCTGCCTCAGACCGAAGCCCGAGCCTCAGCTCCCAGCCCCGCCCGCCCCGGCGGGTGAGCAGACAAGCCTCTCGCCTGGTGAGTGCCGGTCGGCACCGATCCTCTGTGCGGGAATCTCTCCGCTTTGCCCTCCGCACCCCTGTTGCTGCGCTCTCCTCCGTGGCTCCGAAGCTTTCCCCCTCCGCCACCCGCAGTCTCCGCCCGCGAAGGGGCTTCTAGTGTGTGGAAACCTTTCCTCCTTCACGGCTCCCTCCCACTGGTGCAGGCCCCGTCCCTATTCTTTTGTCTCTGTTTTTTCTTTTTTCTTTTGCCCCACCCAGGTATGTGGGGGAGTTTCTTGCCTTTTGGGAGGTCTGAGGTCTTCTGCCAGCGTTCCGTAGGTGTTCTGTAGGAGCTGTTCCACATGTAGTATTTCTAATGTATCTGTGGGGAGGAAGGTGATCTCCATGTCTTAGTCTTCCGCCATCTTGAAGCTCCCCCCATAGACATCTTTAAGAGGACACTTTCCAACTAGTGTGAGTCAAATTTCCTCTGGGGCTTAATTTAGATAACAGAAATTTGTTCTTATGTGGCTTTAATAATATAAAGAAGCTAAATTAGGGACTATATAAGGTTTGGCTGCTGCAATAAAACTGGAGTTTATAAAGAGAGGAAAAATGATCAGTTAGCTTTGTACTACCATTATGGTCCAGCATCTAAAATTCACTGTAATCATTTTGTCCATGCCATACTACTGCAGAAAAAATAAAAGCATCATAAAATGATGTGATATATGAAATCTTGTATAGTGATGGGTCTTTCACAACTGTAATGAAGTCTTTGGAAACTTTATGGTATGAATTCCTGTTGTTTCTCAAAATGTACAGGTAACTCAGCAAAAGCAAAAGTCTCAATCAAACATTTGAATGAATTCAAACTATTAATTGAAAATAAAAACTGTAACCACAATCTTGATGCTATCTCAGGATCAAGTTAGGAAAGTGAAAACTTTCTTTTCACTTCCATCTTCAAGGATCATTAGACCACACTCCAGTAAACGTGAAACATCATTTGAAAAAAAAATCAAAATCTTAAATGTTAAAGTATGTTACAAATCTTTCCGGAACTACATCATATATTCAGTAACTATCCTGGTAAAAACAAGTACTGATACCCTTAATATTCAATAATTATTATCAAGCATCTGAAGGGAATGACATAGGCAGATTTGATTCCCAACAATTTCATGTATGGGTTTATTTTCTTTGAGATATAGACAGCTATGATAATGGAACATCCGTGCCATGTTTTAATCATTATATCACAAGATAGACAACAAGTGTGGTCATCCACTTGATACTGGAATAATTCCTACAAAATTTTCAGCTTAGCCTAAATACCTCAGTTATCACACACTCAGTACCTGTCTCAAGAGACGGCTGATTCTGTCTTTGAACAGGTGACATTTAGGATGCTCCTTATATTGATCCGCTATCTGTCTCACTGTATCTTCCATGCATCGACCAAGCTTCACACACTGGACCAGGTAGAACGAGCCCAAATCTTTCTCCGTATGACAGCCTTCAAATACTGCAAGACAGTTATCCAGCCCTCGTATATCTGTTCTTTGTTTTGTTTTGTTTTTTTGGCTGTGTTGGGTCTTCATTGCTGTGTGCGGGCTTTTCTCTAGTTGTGGTGAGTGGGGGCTACTCTTTGTTGTGGTACAGTGGCTTCTCTTCTTGCAGAGCACGGGCTCTAGGCGTGCGGGCTTCAGTAGTTGTGGTGCATGGGCTTAATTGCTCCGCGGCACGTGGGAGCTTCCCAGACCAAGGTTCAAACCAGTGTCCCCTGCATTGGCAGGCGGATTCATAACGACTGCGCCACCAGGAAAGCCCCATCTGTTCTTTAGACCAAAGTTTTTCTTTATCAAAAATAGAATTTCTGATCAAATAGAGACTGCCTATAGATCAAGCAGTGAGCTAAGCTCTGGTGTAAAGATTGGTGGCAGGACTTCCCTGGTGGTCCAGTGGCTGGGACTCTGCGCTCCCAATGCTGGGGGGGCGGGGGGCGGGTTTAATCCCTGGTCCAGGAACTGGATCCCACATGCTGCAACTGGGAGTCCGCACGCTGCAACTGAGGATCCCACATGCCCACAGCTGGGGATCCTGAGTGCCGCAAGTGGGACCCGACGCAGCCAAATAAATAAATATTAAAAATAAATTAAAAAGTAAAAAGAAAGGAGTCACTATCCAAAAAAAAAAAAAGATTGGTAGCTATCTTTAACAGTTTAGAGTTTAGCATAGGACACAGTGCATAATCAAAACGAATTAAAAATATGATAAGTGCAGTTGCAGAGATTAAAAGCAAGATGCTGTGTGGCAGTAAGATGGAGGAGATAACCCTTCCTGGAGGAGTCAAGAGAGGCATCACCAAGGAGATGAGTTTGAACTGAGTCTTGAAAGGCAGATAGGAATTGGGCAGGTGCCTATGGGATGGAGCTTGGCAGGGAGAAGAGCCTGGCTGCCTCTCCACGTAGAGGGAGCGCAGGCAAATGCAATCACAGGTTGGGGCAGGGGGTGGGGTTAAGAGCAGTGTTTTCATGGAACTGCGAGTCAGCATCTGGGCGGTAGGAGGAAAGGGAGAGAAGAAATGGTACATGATACAAAGGAAACAGCATCCCCAAGGTACTTACAGGTTTGCTTGGCAACATGATAATCACTTATCCTACAAGTCATGAAGAGCCACTGGGTGACTTTTAGCAGAGAAATGACCCTGTCAGATTTTCACTTTAGGAAAATATGTCAGATGTTTGTGTAGAGAGGAGAAGAAGGGATGTTGGGACAAGGGGAAAGGCAGAAAGATTGGTGTGTAACGTACCTGGGCAATGGGGATGGAGGGGCGACATGGGGGCCCAAATTATCAAGCAGGTAAAATCCTCGGGACCCAGTACCTGACTGGGTGTCAATAAAATGCATGTTCAGGAAGGTTTTTTTTTTGTTAGAGTCCAGCCTTTTCAACCATTCCGTATCACACTGTTTCCCATCTCCTCACCATTTTGCTTACTGTCTTGTTACTGATGGAACCTGATGACCCTTCTACCATAGTTTAATTGCAACCTATTCTTCCTCACAGTGTAATGATCCTGAAATACTAGCAATGTCACTGTTTATATCACAGTGTCAACTTAAACTGCAATTAAGTCACATTTCTGGGCTATTAGGAACTGTTCTCATAATAGCTATGAGTTCCTGTAACTGCAAATGCTGGGTTGTGAGATACGGGATTATACGCAGATTATATACAGAATTATATTACGATTAGTTTTAAATTTATTTTTGTAATCATGTTAATTGAACACGGAAGTGAATCAAAAAATTTGAAAGGCAGGACATTGAGCCTGTTGCAGTGTCTTCAGAATCAGTAGATTAAAGAAATGAGCATTACCAGTGGCTGAAAACAAACCTTGCTCATCTGTAATAGGGCCATGTCGATACAATGACCCATGCACCCCTTCCAAGTTCAGTGACTGTTCAGTGCATTTGCCACGTGGAGTCTTCACGAGAGTCACTTTGAAAATGGACCCATGTCCAAAGCAACAGGAGGGCATCCTGGTTGTCCTGCTGAGGCTTGGGAGCGTTCCCTCAGACATCACCAATGAACACTTGAAATTTCCCCAGGAGTTATGCTCAGTAACTCCTGAGCTAGGCTCACCACTCACACATGCCCATCGTCTGGCCCCACGACGCCCCGCACTTCTAACAAAACAAACAGCCATTTGTGATCCTTCCCAGTCCCTCATCCTAAGAACCCAGTTGTCCTCAGTAGCCATCCAGCCCTGCCCTGGCAAGCTGTGCAGCCCTTCTACTGGTCGTAGCAGTGAGATCTGTGGAATGGCGCTGCTTAATCTCACTTGGCCCGGTACCTTAACGTGTGCCCATCTGCTCTTCAATTCTGCATAGATTAGAGCCCAGTCCAGCCTTTGTAAACACTTAGGGGGTCCAGGCCGGCCTAGAGGGAAAACTGGGCAGGTTCTTTTCTGCATGTCTTCTTAAGACCAGCTCTAGGTCGATAATATAGGCATAATAATATATATGCCAGAGAGCTGGTAAGGAAAAACTTTCTGAATAAAATGCTTGCAATACTGAATCATCTGCTAGAGGGCAACCCCTGGTAAATAATAATGTGGCTGTTTTTCTGGGGGATGTGACACAAGTTTGTTTTTGTTTGTTTCGTTGCTTTTCCGTGTGTTTGTTTTGTTTTGTTTTGTTTTAGTTCAAAAGCAAGGTCCAGAGCCTATAGGATACTCAAATGGGTCTTTGTTTAAAAATCAAAATCCACAAAGCCCATAGGCGTCTCACTGGAAAAACAGCAGCATTTGAGTTTTTGCTGTTTCTCAAAGGGTTTAGAGTGGACACCTTTATCATTGCTTTTGTCCCCTTTCCAAACAGATTCACACAATAACCTCCACATGATTCAGGGCAGCTAACCTTCTCCACCACCAACTGTGAAATGCTCGGCTGAAAGCTCTATTAACTTAACTACCTGAAAACCAACAGATGAGAGAGGAAGATTGAAGGAAAATACATAATTGAGGACAAAGAGACATTTTATGTCTTGTCCTTCCCCCAAAGCGTTTAATCTCAGGAGTTGACAAGGGCAGGCTTTTATGGGACCCCATTTCTAAAACTAATCAGAGGGTCCGTGTGAGTGGTTTTATTTCATTCTATGTGGGGCATGCGCAGATTGTGTTATCCAAAGAGAGAATCCGTTGTTTGGTTTTACTTTTGTTTTTTTATTTTATTTATTTATTTTTGGCTGCGTTGGGTCTTCATTGCTGGGCGCGGGCTCTGTCTAGTTGTAGCGAGCAGGGGCTACTCCTCGTTGTGGTGTGCGGGCTTCTCACGGCGGTGGCCTCTCTTGCTGCGGAGCACGGGGTCTAGGTGTGCAGGCTTCAGTAGTTGCAGCTTGCAGGCTCAGTAGTTGTGGCGCACGGGCCTAGTTGCTCTGCGGCATGTGGGATCTTCCCGGACCAGGGATCGAACCCGTGTCCCCTGCATTGGCAGGCGGGTTCTTAACCACGGCGCCACCAGGGAAGTCCCCGTTGTTTGGTTTTAAAAAGGTTTTGTCGGCTGGTAGTATTTACACGTGTCTGTAAAGCCAGGATATGCCCGTGTAAGAAAGGAGATGCTAGGGAAGCAGCCACTGTCCATGCCCAGGTCATCTTGGCCACACCCTCCACCTCCCCGACCCCAATAGCTGGCCTTCTCTAATACACAGTTTCTGTTTAGTCTTTGTGTCTCAAGAAATGACAATTTTTTAAACTGGCATTTAGAGCCGTCATAAGTATATTTCATAGGATGGCTTCATCCTATTACAAAAGGCTTCGTATCTGTCCCCCCAATCTCTAGGATGCATAGTTGAGCATATCAGGTGAGAAACCAAGTATCCTACAGAAAAACCCAATGTAGACATATGACGAAAACAGAAAAGTCAAACGGCCCCATCTAATCAGAGCACAGAAGATGATGTCCTAGGTGTCAATGGCGAGATCATACAGAATACAGAACCGCACTGGATCCGGAGATTTGTCAGGTGACTTGTCTATGCAGCTGTGCTGCCAGGCAAATTGACCGTGAGTTCTCACTGTGTCCCATGGGCACATAAAGTGTCAAAAACTGCATGCAAATTTCAGCACTCAAAGTCCCAAGACCCTCTTGTTTCAAATCCAAGAGCTGTGTGCCAATTAGGCACTGGGCAACTTGGTATTTGGTACGACTGATCAAATGCCAACAGCTTGCATCTGAGACCAGATCTCCCTGGGAAGTGTCTGAGTGACGAGACAGCTCTTCAGTTCACACCAGCGGCGTCCAACTGACTCCAGATCCACTCTGCACGCCCCTGAGTCCAAGGAGACTCCTAAGGGGTGGAGTTATTTTTCCGGTATCCTTGTTAAGCTCCACCTCTGGAGTGGCAAAGGCATCGCACACTTGTTGCCATTGCCTTCTCAGCGTCAGAGAGGATCTCAGGGCCTCATATCCCGAGGGACGTGAGTGCTTTCTATAGTCCAGAGGCACCATGAGCTGTGGGCCTGTGGGTGTATTTCACAGTGAAGCAAAGACCGTCATACAGCAGCTATCCCTTAATAATCGTTCACTCTTAGCAAACGGGAAGTGTTTGTGGAGGTGACGAGTTTACATCCTACACATTTTGACCCTCTTGGGGATGTTGTTCCTGAGAACATCGTGAACTTCCAAGCAAACTCTGAAGATGAACTGCTTCTGTTGAGTGATCTGAGACATTGTCTCCTTCCTTGGCTTCTGTTGGCATGTAGCAAGAGGAGAAAAAGCACAACTCAACATTCGACACCAGGAAGAGAAGCTTCCTTCTTCCTGCAGTGTCCCTCCAGCACCCTCTACTCACGGGGTAAAGGAGAAATACTGACAGAGGCCAGTTCCTTCTGGCAGAGCAGGTACTGAAGGGTGACTCTGGAGCTGAACAGTAATAAATTGATGGCTGGGGTGGTTGCCCGAACTAAACTCCTCCCTCCCACTCCCTCCCTCACATTCAGCTATCAAATCTCGCTAACACTTAGCAGATAAATGTCTCCAGAATAGAACCCATCCTCTCTCTTACCCCCAACACCTCTGCTGTGGTTTGTCCTCTCTTCAGCCGTCACATGGGCCTTGGCCACGGCCTTGTGACTGGCCTTCCTGCCACTAGGATATCCCGACTCCAGTCCTATCGGCACACAAATACCAGGAATCTTCCTAAAATAACCAAAGCATCCTTATGCTCTTCCTTACAAACCTCTGCTGCCTAATTGGCTGAAGTCAGATGTTAATAACAGGAAGGACCGTTGGGGTGGGACTATGAGGATTCGCCGTACTTTCTGCTCAGTTTCCTAAAACGACTCTAGAAAACCAAGAAAGTCTATTAACTTAAAACACCCACCTCGGGCTTCCCTGGTGGCGCAGTGGTTGAGAGTCTGCCTGCCAATGCAGGGGACACGGGTTCGAGCCCTGGTCTGGGAAGATCCCGCATGCCGCGGAGCGACTTGGCCCGTGAGCCACAACTACTGAGCCTGCGCGTCTGGAGCCTGTGCTCCACAACAAGAGAGGCCACAGCAGTGAGAGGCCCACGCACCGCGATGAAGAGTGGCCCCCGCTTGCCACAACTAGAGAAAGCCCTCGCACAGAAACAAAGACCCAACACAGCCAAAAATAAATAAATAAATAAATAAATAAAATTTAAAAACAAAAAAAACACCTCTGTGGTCCTCCTTTGCCAAACTCCTTCTCCTGGCATCAGGTCATTCCCAACCTTCATGTCATGCAGCCTCATTTTTTCATTCTCACCAGACTGAGTTTCCAAGCTCTGAATTCCCACGGCTCTCCTTCAGAACAGGGCCTTCCCTTTGTGTGGAATACCTTTCCTCGCTTCCTTCCTCTGGAAAATTTCTACTCACCTTTCAAGTTCCAGCTCAGGTGTTAACTCTCAGCAAAACCTTCCAGCAACCAGGACAATCCAGTTGTTCATCTCCCTCTGCTCTCATTTTATTTCTTCACAGGCAATATTTTAAATTACCTGTTTACATGTCAGACTTTGTCATCGGCTTACAAACTAGAGGGCAGGGACTGTTTCTTATTCAACTCTTTATCTCCAGCACCTATTACACTGTCTGGGGTAGAGTAGCCACTCAATAAACGTTTGCTGAATGATGAATGGGGAATGAATGGGCGATCAGAGGAGCATCAAGAGTCTGGGTGACACGGTTATTGCCACGTCTGTGCAGCTGGGAGAACAGTATCATTTAGGGACTCAGCATACGTGTCTTGTGGGGTTGGGGGAATAATAGATCAAAGTAAAAATGCTAGACATTCCTACCTATGCACCCTTAAAAGTATAATGTTGATAATCTGGAAATTTACAATTGCTAACTCAAAATGATTAATAACTGCTAACTCTCAGGAGAATTGGATGCTTCTGGGCCTGGGCTCCTGCGTAGAATAAGTTGTCAGTGATACAGTGATTAATGGTTTCTACTTTCAACATATCAGCATTAGAGGCTGTTGTAGCACTTCACGCACAGTAACTCGGAAATCGGGTTGTTTCTAGTTCTATGAGGTTTTAAACTTTAGTTGGAAAATGAGCAGCACGGGTAAGCAGAGTGCACATATGTGATTATAATTCTGGCTTCCGCTAATGAGTAAGTGTAGCAGCTATTTACAGTAGCCAAGACATGGAGGCAACCTAAGTGTCCATCAACCGATGAATGGCTAAAGACGATGTAGTGTATGTATGTGTACATATATATATATATATATATATATATATATACATACACACATAATGGAATATTACTCAGCCATTAAAAAATGAAATAATGCCATTTGCAGAAACATGGATGGACCTAGAGATTATCATACTGAGTGAAGTAAGTCAGATAAGGACAAATATTATATGATATCACTTACATGTGGAATCTAAAAAATAGTACAAATGAACTTGTTTACAAAACAGAAACAGACTCACAGACATAGAAAACAAACTTATGGTTACCGAAGCAGAAGGGAGAGGGGAGGGATAAATTGGCAGTATGGGATTAATAGATGCACACTGCTATATCTAAAATAGACCAACAACAAGGATTTACTGTATAGCACAGGAAACTATATTCAATATCTTGTAATAACCTATAATGAAAAAGAATAGAAAAAAGGAATATGGATCTATACATATGTATATATGTATAACCAAGTCACCTTGCTGTATACCTGAAACTAACACAATATTGTAAATCAACTATACGTCAATTAAAAAAAATTAGTGTGCCAGGAACTCAGTGCTGCACGTGGATTCTCTCCCTTAATCCTCACTTTGGTTTAATCAATCCCTTTTTCCATGACTAGGGACAGTTCTTCAAGTAGCACGCCAGTGTATTATTTTCAGATCAGCCTTCCTGTGAGTGAGAATGCTGATAAGTATTCTTGAATGAATTTGTCTCAGGGAGACGGGCAGCAGAGCCGGGGTTTTTCTTGTTTCATGCCATTGCACAGGACAGGTTGGAGCCCAGCTAAGACCTACAGCTTCTCAGGTTGACCCTAAGGAGGGACTTGGCCATAGCAGAATCATCCGTGTTCCTTGGGAACTTGCTGCCTTTGGTCAACTCCAAGGACAGACCCACAAATAAAAGGCAGTTCAGGGCTTCCCTGGTGGCGCAGTGGTTGAGAGTCCGCCTGCCGATGCAGGGGACACGGGTTCGTGCCCCGGTCCGGGAAGATCCCACATGCCGCGGAGCGGCTGGGCCCGTGAGCCATGGCCGCTGAGCCTGCGCGTCCGGAGCCTGTGCTCCTCAATGGGAGAGGCCACAACAGTGAGAGGCCCGCGTACCGCAGAAAAGAAAGAAAGAAAAAAAAAAGGCAGTTCAAACAGAGAGCTGGATGTTGCCTCTCATTTCAACACCGACCCTCATGCACTGAGCTGTGCTCAGGAACCCGGAACGCAGGGATGCAGAGGTGACTGGCATCCAGGCATTGCTATTCTGATGGTAGCACTAAAAATAGAATTTTGTGCTTGATGCGAAGCAAAAATAACTACAAAAACATGATCCTGTCTTCTAGGGCATGAAGCTTAGCACCCCCCATCGTGATAGGTACAAGAAGAGCATACCGGCTCAGAGCTTTCATCCCATGCTCTCCCTACGTGCCCTGTTAACTCCTTGCCAAACAATAGCACTGCACGATGGACCACCTTTATAAGTCAGTCCAGGAAAAATCACTCCTACCAGAAGCCACAGATTGGTCTCCACCAGACAACACTTGTTCAGGGTCTTAGTTGGAGGGCTGTCCATTTGGCCCAGTCCCAAATCTCCTCAAAGTTTTCCTCCTTTATCTAGGAGTTGTTGACAATTCCAATCTAGGGACTGTCAGCCAGCTCTAAGGAAACATGGGCTGACATTTAAGAACGCCCATTACTCCTTCTGAGAAGCCAGAATTAATTACTTTTCATACTGTAGCCATTGTCATCACGCACACAGATCCATAACTTCAGATTGCAAACACAGATTGTTTTATACATAATTACACCTCATTTAGTGAAAGAAGTGGAGCACAGATTTTGACAGCGCGTTTATAACTGTGTTTGTTGACATTGAGCTACCATGTACATAAAATTAGCCGTGTTTTGTGAGAGCTGTCACAGCTATTATTATTTCGTGTTGCATGGCCTCAGTAAGCAAGCGCCCTAACCTTGCCTGGCCAGTGCCTAAACCATGTTGGACATGTCATTAAATCTAAAGAGGGGAGCTTTATGCCTTCAAGTCCAGGGAACCTGAAAACAGTACCCCTAATACTAATTGTTCCCAATTGGGGGTAATGAGCTATGTTTCAAACACTGTGCAAAACACCTCATTTATCCTTGAAACAATCTTTGGAGCTTGACGTTGAGTTTGGCATTTTGAGTTTGGTACTAACTAGCTCATTTTATAGAAGAGTCTTAGAGAAATGAAGGAACTTGTCCAAGGTCCAGACCAGGACTAAACAGAGGCAGATGAGGTGCTTAGGGTGCAAAATTTAAGGAGGCATTACTTCTCAGGTTTGTGCAAGTTGCCATTGGAAAGTGAGTGCCTCCTTAAATTTTGCACCCCAGGTACCTCGCTGGCTTCACTCTGGTCCCCACTCGGCCAGGATCACACAACTAAAAAGAAAATGGTCGAAGGAGATTTTTTTTCTCCAATTAATCTTTTTTTTCATCTTTATTGAGGTATAATTGCTTTACAATGCTGTGTGAGCTTCTGCTGTACAACAAAGTGAATCAGCTATATGTATACATATATCCCCATGTCAAAGAAGATTTTAGATCTGACCCAAAGTTCATGTTTTTGACCACTCTGTTGGGTACCTGCTCAGGTAATTGTGTTCTGCTTTCTGGAAAGTACATTCAGTAAATAAGGAGCACCTCTTTAATTTATTAATTCAATCTTGAAAAATGTGATCGCCAAATACAAATTGTGGTTTTTATTTTTTTGAAAGTATTTTAGAATATATAAATGATTTGTCCTTCAAGCTAAACTGACCTATAGTATAGATTCTAGAGACTATGAGTTCCAGGTAATGTGTGTATGTATATAAACACATATATACACACATATTTTTATGGATATGTATAGATATAGATAAATGTGTTTATGAGTGTACACACATATATACCAGCATGTGTAGATTCATAATTATTTAGGTTATTTAAACCATATACAAATAAAAATATAAGTTTATTATTGGTTTTATTTTGTGTTTCTATAAGCAGCCACGCTAAACTTGTTAAATTTCTCATTAACACTGATTTGCCAAGCTTTTGACAATGCGCTAATTTCCATGAATTCTTAACGAGATATAATGTGAGATGAAAATCGTTAAATTACAGTAAGTAATCATGTTCAGCAGTTGCTTACACTCGTTTGGACCCATCTTAAAAATGCATAAGTGCTTTTTATTATGCATTTATATTACAAGCTGATGATCACAATGGAAATAGACATTTTCAAGTCATTTCTTTTTGCATTACCCTTCAATACATACCATTTATGATGGAAATCATCTGTGAGAAGCTCATTATGCCAGCATGGATTGTTTCTCTGGCTTTGATTCTCTTTCAGATATATCACCTAAGTTGCTTATTTATCTTGGCATATGTTTCCTAGCGGTAGTTGCTAATACAGATGCACAGATGTCATTTTTATTTTATATACAATCAAATATCTCATAGGAAATTTGTGATGCAGATCTCAAGCACAAAGAGCTCGCAACAATTTTATCACCTTTTTATTGAGGGCTCAACTAACCTGTTGATATAAGAGGTTAAGTTGCGATATCAGCTATAGGTTGAAAGTGAAATTTTCTTTTTCCTCCAGATTATAAATATATTTGAGTAAAGACAAGAGCCTATTAATTAATCAATAAGTACTGAGAGCCTATTAGTTGCTCAAGACTATGGAGGCCGGGATAAAGAAGGGGTATAAGATGTAGTAACTACTCTAGAAGAATATAAAAGTAAACAAAAAGAAATAATGCTCATTACTATGTTATACTATTTGGGGGATGAACAGTCATTCAAGTCAACACCTTCTAGTTTGTTGGACCCTGTTGGTCATCTCATTAATGCTATGAATACTCTCCCAAGTGCCACATGTACATATACAGAGAGTTTAAGAAAATATCAAGAGCTTCATGTATTCCTAGATTAAGAACCCCTGTTCTGAGAGAAAAATTCCTACATCATAGAGTGATTCTAAAGATTATGTTAGATGATGTACATAAAACTTCTAGTCCATGGAGTGGAATTTCGCATATGTACAATAAATATTGGTATATTTCCCTATTCTCCTTAATATTTGGAATTCATATTTTATTTCAGCAGTCCTAGATTTGGCTGATGACTATTCCTATTAGAAAAACACATGAAAATAGCATCCCATCTTGCAATTACATGGAAATTATAGAAGCCTAGACTTAAAATCCAAAGGTAAACAAAAATGGCATATTTCTCTACTATCCAATAAAGGATCTCTCATTTCTCTGCCACCCACAGCAGAAATATATAATCCATTTCTAGGAGACTCTCTCTTATATATCTTCAAAGTCATACTAATAAACCCTGCCTTCCCCTCGAGCTATTATCATATGTCTCTTTTTCCTTTCTTCACTAATATCTTTGAAAAGATAGTCTATATTCCTTCCTTCACTTTCTTCCCTTAAATTCACATATCATTCCCTCTGCAGTGTGGCTTCTGACTTTACCTCACTACTGAAGCATCTTTAGTTAGGTTCCCATGAATTCCTAAATGCTACCTCTCAGATCTCATACTGCTAGAACTCTGCAGCTGTTAGCCCTACTGGCCTAACTTCTTCTTCTAGAATTATGGTTGCCCTGATGTCTTTCACTCCTTCCGTTCTCTCTCCTGGATCTTCTCTACCATTTTGGATCCATTTTCTCCCAAACTTTGTCTCATCTTCCCTTCTATTCTTTTATTTGTGTTTCCAAAATATTGTCTTGGATCATCTCTTTTCATTGCATACTTTCCCTGGTGAATCTCGTTTATTCCCATTGCTTCAGTTCTGCCCCATGAACTGATGACTTCCAAGTCTATGCCCTGATCCTCACCTGAATTCCAGATCCATATCTGTATTTGGATTTTCTACAGGTACCTCAGACTTTATGTTCCTCCAAACCCAGGTCCTTGGCTGCCCCCAATCCCTGCCCCACCTGCTTCCTTCTCTGTCTTGCAACATCAGTATCCATCAAGCCTCCCAGGTTAGATGACTTAGACTCACCTTAGACTCATATTCCTTATCTCCATAGAAAGTTGCCCGTCAAGTCCTGAAGATTCTTCCTTTGTAGCATTTCTTGCTGTGGCTGCTTCTCCATCACAACCTGCTTTGGGCCCTCATTCCTCTTATCAGGATTTGTAGAGTGGCCTTCTCTCTCTACTCTCTGTTTACAAATCCATAACACAAATACCTCGCAGGCACTGAGCTCAAACAGAGCTGATCATGAGCTCACAGTGCTTATAGACAAAAGACCAACCTCTTCTGTGTGACATTCAAGGCTTTTCACACTCTGGTGCCACCAGGCTTTCTAGCCTAGAAAGTCACCAACCTCTTCCATGCCGCTGTGCCTTTGTTTCACTGCTCTTACTGGCAAATCTTACAAGGCTTGTTAAATCTACTCGTTGCTTAAGATACAGCTCAGATGCCACCATCCCTTTGAAATTTTATTTTATTTTTACCACCCCAAATATAATGATCAGAGTTTTGCTAATGCTACTGGCAAAGCCCATAACATATGGTCATTATGTACGGTTGTTCAGGTTGTTCACTGAGCGAGGATACCTGACCAAGAAAGCAAGCATCTAAAATCCAGTCCACTGGCAGGAGGGAGCATCGATTTTTCTTTTTATTTTATTTATTTTATTTTATTGTCTTTATTTTTTTGCTGTCCATTGCATTTATTTATTCTTTAATTTAATTTAATTTATTTATTTTTTAAACAGCAGGTTCTTATTAGTAATCTATTTTATACATATTAATGTATACATGTCAATCCCAACCTCCCAACTCATACCACCACCACCACCACCACCACCACTTTCCCCCCTTGGTGTCCATACGTTTGTTCTCTACATCTGTGTCTCTATTTCTGCCCTGCAAACTGGTTCATCTGTACCATTTTTCTGGATTCCACATATATGCATTAATATATGATATTTGTTTTTCTCTTTCTGACTTACTTCACTCTGTATGACAGCCTCTAGGTCCATACATGTCTCTATTTCATTCCTTTTTATGGCTGAGTAATATTCCATTGTATATATGTGCCACATCTTCTTTATCCATTTGTCTGTCAATGGACATTTAGGTTGCTTCCATGACCTGGCTATTGTAAATAGTGCTGCAATGACCATTGGGGTGCCTGTGTCTTTTTGAATTATGGTTTTCTCTGGGTCTATGCCCAGTAGTGAGATTGCTGGGTCATATGGTAATTCTATTTTTAGTTCTTTAAGGAACCTCCGTACTGTTCTCCATAGTAGCTGTACCAGTTTCCATTCCCACCAACAGTGCAAGAGGGTCCCCTTTTCTCCACACCCTCTCCAGCATTTGTTGTTTGTAGATTTTCTGATGATGCCCATTCTAACTGGTGTCAGGTGATACCTCATTGTAGTTTTGATTTGCATTTCTCTAATAATTAGTGATGTTGAGCAGCTTTTCATGTGCCTCTTGGCCATCTGTATGTCTTCTTTGGAGAAATGTCTATTTAGGTCTTCTGCCCATTTTTTGATTGGGTTGTTTGTTTTTTTAATATAGAACTGCATGAGCTGTTTATATATTTTGAAGATTAATCCTTTGTCCATTGATTCGTTTGCAAATATTTTCTCCCATTTGGAGGGTTGTCTTTTCATCTTGTTTATGGTTTCCTTTGCTGTGCAAAAGCTTTTAAGTTTCATTAGGTCCCACTTGTTTATTGTTGTTTTTATTTCCATTGCTCTAGGAGGTGGGTCAAAAAAGATCTTGCTGTGATTTATGTCAAAGAGTGTTCTTCCTACATTTTCCTCTAAGAGTTTTATAGTGTCCGGTCTTACATTTAGGTCTTTAATCCATCTTGAGTTTATTTTTGTGTATGGTGTTAGGGAGTGTTCTAATTTCATTCTTTTACATGTGGCTCTCCAGTTTTCCCAGCACCACTTATTGAAGAAGTTGTCTTTTCTCCCTTGTATATTCTTGCCTCTTTTGTCATAGATTAGTTGACCATAGGTGCATGGGTTCAACTCTGGGCTTTCTATCCTGTTCCATTGATCTATATTTCTGTTTTTGTGCCAGTACCATATTGTCTTTATTGCTGTAGCTTTGTAGTATAGTCTGAAGTCAGGGAGTCTGATTCCTCCAGCTCCACTTTTTTTTCCCTCAAGATTGCTTTGGCTCTTCAGGGTCTTTTGTGTCTCCATACAAATTTTAAGATTTTTTTGTTCTAGTTCTGTAAAAAATGCCGTTTGTAGTTTAATAGGGATTGCATTGAATCTATAGATTGTTTTGGGTAGTATAGTCATTTTCACAATATTGATTCTTCCAATCCAAGAACGTGGTATATCTGTCCATATGTTTGTGTCATCTTTGATTTCTTTCATTGGTGTCTTATGGTTTTCTGAGTACAGATCTTTTACCTCCTTAGGTAGGTTTATTCCTAGGTATTTTATTCTTTTTGTTGCAATGGTGAATGGGATTGTTTCCTTAATTTCTCTTTCTGATCTTTCTTTGTTAGTGTACGGGAATGCAAGAGATTTCTGCGCATTAATTTTGTATCCTGCAACTTTACCAAATTCATTGATTAGCTCTAGTAGTTTTCTAGTGGCATCTGTAGAATTCTCTATATATAGTATATGTCATCTGCAAACAGTGACAGATTTACTTCTTCTTTTCCATTTTGGATTCCTTTTATCTCTCTTTCTTCTCTGATTGCAGTGGCTAGGACTTCTAAAACTATGTTGAATAATAGTGGTGAGAGTGGACATCTTTGTCTTGTTCCTGATCTTAGAGGAAATGCTTTCAGTTTATCACTATTGAGAATGATGTTTGGGACTTCCCTGGTGGTATAGTGGTTAAGAATCGGCCTGCTAATACAGGGGACATGGTTTTGAGCCCTGGTTCGGGAGGATCCCACTTGCCATGGAGCAACTAAGCCTGTGCACCACAACTACTGAACTTGCGCTCTAGAACCCACAAGCCACAACTATGGAGTCCGAGTGCCATAACTACTGAAGTCTGTGCACCTAGAGCCTGTGCTTGACAATAAAGAGAAGCCACCACAATGAGAAGCCTGCAAACCACAATGAAGAGTTGCCCCCACTCACTGCAACTAGAGAAAGCTCACGTGCAGCAACGAAGGCCCAATGCAGCCAAAAATAAAAATAAATAAATAAAATATAAATTATATTAAAAAAAATAAGAGAATGGTGTTTGCTGTGGCCTTTATTATGTTGAGGTAGGTTCCCTCTATGCCCACTTTCTGGAGAGTTTTATCATAAATGGGTGTTGAATTTTGTCAAAAGCTTTCTCTGCATCTATTGAGATGATCATATGGTTTTTATTCTTCAGTTTGTTAATATGGTGTATCACATTGATTGGTGTATATTGAAGAATCCTTGCATCCCTGGGATAAATCCCACTTGATCATGGTGTATGATCCTTTTAATGTGTTGTTGGATTCTGTTTGCTAGTATTTTGTTGAGGATTTTGTATCTATATTCATCAGTGTTATTGGTCTGTAATTTTCTTTTTTTTGTAGTATCTCTGTCTGGTTTTGGTATTAGGGTGACGGTGGCTTCGTAGAATGAGCTTGGGAGTGTTCCTTCCTCTGCAATTTTTTGGAACAGTTTGAGAAGGATGGGTGTTAGCTCTTGTCTAAATGTTTGGTAGAATTCATCAGTGAAGCCATCTGGTTCTGGGCTTTTTGTTTGTTGGAAGATTTTTAATCACAGTTTCAGTTTCATTACTTGTGATTGGTCTGTTCATATTTTCTATTTCTTCCTGGTTCAGTCTTGGAAGGTTATACCTTTCTAAAAACTTGTCGATTTCTTCCAGGTTCTCCATTTTATTGGCATAGATTTGCTTGTAGTACTTTCTTAGGATGCTTTGTATTTCTGCAGTGTCCATTGTAACTTCTCCTTTTTCATTTCTAATTTTATTGATTTGAGTCTCTCCCTCTTTTTCTTGATGAGTCTGGCTAAAGGTTTATCAATTTTGTTTATCTTCTCAAAGAACCAGCTTTTAGTTTTATTGATCTTTGCTATTGTTTTCTTTGTTTCTATTTCATATATTTCTGCTCTGATCTATGATTTCTTTCCTTCTAATAACTGGGTTTTCTTTGTTCTTTTTCTAGTTGCTTTAGGTGTAAGGTTAGATTGCTTATTTGAAATTTTTCTTGTTTCTTGAGATAGGATTGTATTGCTATAAACTTCCTTCTTAGAACTATTTTTGCTGCATCCCATAGGCTTTGGATCATCATGTTTTCATTGTCATTTGTCTCCAGGTATTTTTTGATTTCCTCTTTGATCTCGTTGGTGATCTCTTGGTTATTTAGTAACGTGTTGTGTGGCCTCCATGTGTTTGTGTTTTTTATATTTTTTCCCTGTAATTGATTTCTATTCTCATAGCCTTGTGGTCAGAAAAGATGCTTGATATGGTTTCAATTTTGTTAAATTTACTGAGGCTTGATTTGTGACCCAAGATATGATCTATCTTGGAGAGTGTTCCGTGTACACTTGAGAAGAAGGTGTAATCTGCTGTTTTCAGATGGAATGTCCTATAAAGATCAATTAAATCTGTCTGGTCTATTCTGTCATTTAAAGCTCGTCTTTCCTTATTAATTTTCTGTCTGGATGATCTGTCCTTTGGTGTAAGTGAGGTTTTAAAATTCCCCACTACTATTGTGTTACTGTCGATTTCCTCTTTTAGAGCTGTTAGCATTTGCCTTATGTATTGAGGTGCTCCTATATTGGGTGCATATGTATTTATAATTTTTAAATCTTCTTGGATTGATCCCTTGATCATTATGTGGTGTCCTTCCTTGTCTCTTCTAACATTCTTTATTTTAAGGTCTATTTTATCTGATATGAGAATTACTACTCCAGCTTTCTTCTGGTTTCCATTTGCATGGAATGTCTTTTTCCACCCCCTCACTTTCATTCTGTATGTGTCCCTAGGTCTGAAGTGGGTCTTTTGTAGACAGCACATATGTGGGTCTTGTTTTTGTATTCTGTGTCTTTTGACTGGAGCATTTAATCCATTCACATTTAAGGCAATTATCGATATATATGTTCCTATTACCATTTTCTTAATTGTTCTGGGTTTGTTTTTGTAGGTCCTTTTCTTCTCTTGTGTTTCCCACTTAGAGAAGTTCCTTTAGCATTTGTTGTAGAGCTGGTTTGGTGGTGCTGAATTCTCTTAGCTTTTGGTTGTCTATAAAGCTTTTGATTTCTCTGTCAAATCTGAATGAGCTCCTTGCTGGGTAGAGTAATCTTGGTTGTAGGTTCTTCCCTTTTGTCACTTTAAATATATTGTGCCACTCCCTTCTGGCTTGTAGAGTTTCTGCTGAGAAATCAGCTGTTAACCTTATGGGAGTTCCCTTGTATATTATTTGTGACTTTTCCCTTGCTGCTTTCAATAATTTTTCTTTGTCTTTAATTTTTGTCATTTTGATTACTGTGTGTCTCGGTGTGTTTCTCCTTGGGTTTATCCTGCCTGGGACTCTCTGCACCTCCTGGACTTATGTGGCTATTACCTTTCCCATGTTAGGAAAGTTTTCAACTATAATCTCTTCAAGTATTTTCTTGGATCCTTTCTCTCTCTCTTCTCCTTCTGGGACCCCTATAATGTGAATGTTGTTGCATTTAATGTTGTCCCAGAGGTCTCTTAATCTGTCTTTATTTCTTTTCATTCTTTTTTCTTTATTCTGTTCCACAGCAGTGAATTCCACTATTCTGTCTTCCAGGTCACTTATCTGTTCTTCTGCCTCAGTTATTCTGCTATTGATTCCTTCTGTTGTATTTTTCATTTCAGTTATTGTATTGTTCATCTATGTTTTTTTGTTCTTTAATTCTTCTAGGAGTTTGTTTTTTAATTCTTCTAGGTCTTTGTTAAACATTTCTTGCATCTTCTCAATCTTTGCCTCCATTCTTTTTCCGAGGTCCTGGATCATCTTCACTATCATTATTCTGAATTTTTCTGGAAGGTTGCCTATCTCCACTTCATTTAGTTGTTTTCCTGGGGTTTTATCTTGTCCCTTCAACTGGTACATATTCCTCTGCCTTTCCATTTTGTCTCTCTTTCTGTGAATGTGGTTTTCGTTCCACAGGCTGCAGGACTGTAGTTCTTCTTGCTTCTGCTGTCTGCCCTCTGGTGGATGAGGCTATCTAAGAGGCTTGTGCAAGCTTCCTGATGGGAGGACTGGTGGTGGGTAGAGCTGGGTGTTGCTCTGGTGGGCAGAGCTCAGTAAAACTTTAATCTGCTTGTCTGCTGATGGTTGGGGCTGGGTTCCCTCCCTTTTGGTTGTTTGGCCTGAGGCGACCCAGCACTGGAGCCTACCTGGCTCTTTGTTGGGGCTAATTGTGGACTCTGGGAGGGGTCACACCAAGGAGTACTTCCCGGAACTTCTGCTGCCAGTGTCCTTGTCCCCACAGTGAGACACAGCCACCCCCTGCCTCTGCAGGAGACCCTCCAGCACTAGCAGGTACATCCGGTTCAGTCTCCCATGGAGTCACCGCTCCCCCCCCCGGGTCCTGATGTGCACACTACTTTGTGTGTGCCCTCCAAGAGTGGAGTCTCTGTTTCCCCCAGTCTTGTCGAAGTCCTGCAATCAAATCCCACTGGCCAGGCTTCTCTGGTGGCACAGTGGTTGAAAGTCCACCTGCCGATGCAGGGGACACAGGTTTGTGCCCCGGTCTGGAAAGATCCCACATGCCATGGAGTGGCTGGGCCCGTGAGCCATGGCCACTGAACCTGCGCGTCCAGAGCCTGTGCTCCACAACGGGAGAGGCCACAGCAGTGAGAGGCCCACATACCACACACACACACACAAAAATCAAATCCCACTGGCCTTCAAAGTCTGATTCTCTAGGAATTCCTCCTCCCGTTGCCAGACCCCCAGGTTGGGAAGCCTGATGTGGGGCTCAGAATCTTCACTCCAGTGGGTGGACCTCTGTGGTATAAGTGTCCTCCAGTTTGTGAGTCACCCACCCACCCAGGGGCCATGGGATTTGATTTTATTGTGATTGCCCCCCTCCTACCGTCTCATTGCAGCTTCTCCCCTGTCCTTGGATGTGGGGCATTCTTTCTGGTGAGTTCCAGTGTCTTCCTATCAATGATTGTTCAGCAGTTAGTTGTGATTTCAGTGCTCTCACAAGAGGGAGTGAGTGCACGTCCTTCTACTCTACCATCTTTTATTTTTCTAATTCACATAAAGGTTCAGTTTAGGCTAGTGGTGACCCAGTGTCAAAAGGGACATCTGTTTAGTGCTCTTGAATACATCTGCCCCTCTAGACTATGACTTCTTTAGAACTAGATCTCCTTTGCCTTTTTTCTCAATGTACAGTCTCTTGCATAGACTTGCAAAGATTGTCAATTTTGTAAGATTAATAATAGTAACAACGACAAAAATACTGTCAACACTTTAAATCCCTTATAATGCTGTAGGAAAAACTCTAAATGTTTTTGCATGGATAATCTCACGTAGTTAACACAATAAGCCTATGAAGAAGGTACTCTTATTACTTCCATTATAGAGAGCATAAAACTGGGGCTCAGAGAAGCTCAGTTATTTGCTTAAAGTCACACAGCCAGGATTTGAACCTTTTTTTAAAATTTATTTATTTATTTAGTTTATTTTGGCTGCGCCGGGTCTTAGTTGAGGCACGCGGGATCTTTTAGTTGCAGCACGCAGGCTTCTTAGTTGCGGCACGCGGGATCTAGTTCCCTGACCAGGTATCTAACCCGGGCCCCTTGCATTGGGAGCACGGAGTCTTACCCACTGCACCACCAGGGAAGTCCCGAAGCCTGGTCCCTTATACACCATGGGGAATAGAATAGGTACATGCATGCCCACACCAAATGCCTGTGATGACAAAGCCTGGGGCTCAGGACCATTGGAGAATCTGAAGTGTTTTTGTAGAAAGCAGTCTGATGAAGGGCAAACCCAGGAACATCCTGAAGCCACCTGTAAGCAGGTAGATGTAACCTTTCTGCACAGGAAAAGGGTGAGTTCAGCTCCTGCTGTCTCCTGGGAGTCTAAGCGGAATCATCCTCCCGGCAGACTAGCACATCTCTGAGTTACGAGGGCGAGGCCTCCGGTGCTGCCTGCGGGTGTCTCTTGCTCTGCCTCTTGCCACTGGCAACATCTCACTCTTACCAGCAATGAACCTCAGCTGGGTTGTTGGCTCTCATCCAAGTCATGGTCACATGCAGGCTCTGTGTAAGCTTTGGAGCCCCTCTGTCAGGCTCAGATGAGGAGGGACAGTAGAGCCATTGACAATTACCAGCTGGCTGGCTCCGTTCCCACACGCCCCACTGTTTCACCTGGGATTCATTAATAAGTTGAGGGGGAGAAGGACAGATACCTCCTGAGAGGAAGGCCCACTGATGGGTGAGTGATCATCTTCAGACAGCCACAGAGGAATGGCAGGATCTCTTTCCAAAGCAGTTTTCACTACGCGTGTTAAAAACCACAGTTAGTCCTTCTGGCAGGCTGCTGAGAGCAGCACTAAAAAACACCTGTTTCATCCAGCTTCCATCCTGCAACCTACCCCCCAAACTGGCTTGAAATTAACCTCCAAGATTCTAGAATGATGGAGAAACTAGAACAGTACAGGAATTTGTTTATCTTTTTCCTTCAGAATCCTGGTTTAATTTACACCTTTCCCTCAAAGTCTGCTCCAGCCCTGAAGGACCGCTTCCTGCTCAGAGGCCCTGGAGAATTTGTGTCTGTACCACTCATCTGAAACACTGCAGGTCCACTCATCCATTCATTCACGTAACAAACCCTGACATTGTCCTCTGTGCTAGGCACTGGGATAGGGGCCAAGAGAGAGACAAATTAAAACTGTCCGTATCCTCAAGAGAGAGCCCAGTCCAGTGGGCACGGTGGATGGGTAGAAAGACCACTTCCATAGAGGGTGATGGATTCTACAACAAAGAGAGGCGAAAGTGCTAAAAGAGAGCAGAGCTGATGTGTCCACCCACCCCGAGGCAGGGATACAGAAAAGCTGCACGGAGGAAGGGTGCATAGGTCTTGAAGGAGTAGAGGGGGATGCCTGAGTATTGAAGAAGTACAGTGGTATTTGTTAATGCTCTCCAGGAGGTCCTGCCCTAAGCAAAGTAGAACTGCTCCATCTGGGAAGTTATGCCCACGCACTCACCCTCCACTCATGCCCCAGCCAGGGCAGCTGGCAGCATGAATGCATGACTAGCACAGAGGGACAAAGGGCTGGCCCCCTGGCCTAAAGGTGGGACCAACTCTGTGGAGCTGTTCGTGCTTCAGAGCTTCCCCGTGGGTCAGGATGGTGCCACAATCCTTCCGAGGCCATATCCTCGCCTTTATCCCCTAATCTGCCCCTACTCACCCTCTCTCTCGAGAGCATTCACCTAGCAGGTCACACACACCTGAAACGCCATCTAGGCTCTGCTGATCCCCCAGTCCTTCAAACTATCCACAATAACACTCGACGTGGATTTATTGGTAGTGAGGGTGGCAAAATTTCCCAGACAGAGGCTGTATGGACTCTAAAATACCATCTGCCAATGATGCATTGTCCCTTTATTGGAAGAGCGTAGAGGGCAGTGGTTCCATCCAGGGAAGACCGAGGCAACACAGTGACTCTCAGGTGTGAGAGAGACAAATGTGAAGAACCAATGACTCACCGCTCTTCCGCCACACCACATGAGCAGCGCCAGGCTCACCTCTTTTGAGGACTGTTTATTCACAGCCAGAGCCTTCAACTTCTTCATATATTACCTTAGTTTAGAAAAACACATCCAGGATCCCCAGATGATATTCTTGAATAGTTTCTAACTGATCAGCCTCTACTGAGATTGCTCCTTCATTCAAGCTTGTCGGAAGTGATCATTTTAATTTTCTGTAAACGCCTCCGTGGCGCTCCTTGACTGAGTAATCATTGTTTTAAAATGTCGATGCAAATGACAATATCTTTTGAGTCACCAGCGTGGCTATGGCTGCCCTTTAAATATTTTTGCACTACTTTTTTTTAAATATTTTATCTCTAAAATGCTGCAAGCAAAAGACTTTCTATCTATTGATGAAACCTCCAAACACTCCCTTCAAACAGAGCTTTTTTGTGTGTCTGGAGGACTTCTTTGAGGATGATACAAAAAGAAAGAGAACTGTCCGAGAGCTGATGATCAGTTCTCAAACAATTACTCAGGTATTTGGTAATCACTGTCTTTGCTTGGATTGTTATAACAGCTTGTGTATATCAGGATTACCAGCCACCTCTGTCCTTCAATATTTATTGTCCCTTGGACAAGTACTCTAGGTTATAAGTCACCACAGAGGAGGGCACGGGGGACTCAATCTGGAACTCTGATTGGAAGGGGTGGAAACAAATACCAATTCAAGGCCAGTTCTAGGCATAAGAAAGAATGTATCAGTACCATGATTCTAAAAGTTTGAGGTGACTAACACAACATTGTAAAACAAGTATACCTCAATTAAAAAAAAGAAAAAGAAAAGTTTGAGCTGAATCTTGAGTCCAAACGAATGCAAAAGACAGCAATGTAGGCAATTGTATTAGTTAAGGTAGAGGCTAAGCTGCTATAACAAAGAGGCCCCAAAATACAGTGGCTTAAGCAAGATAGAAATTTGTTTTCCTCTAACGTAACAGCCTAGGAAGGAGTGGTCCAGGGCTGGTGGAGCGGCTCTGCCATCTTCAACATGTGGCTTCCAGGATTGTTCCAGCCACTCTCACTTCTCAGACAGTGGGACAGGAGAGAGGAAGTTTGGAGAAGCATGTTTCTCTTTAAAGTAGATAACCCCAAAGCCATACACATTACTTTGATTCATCCCCTTTTAGCCTGAATTTAGTCTCATGGTCAAACCTAGCTGCATGGAGGGTTGGCAAACTTAGTTTTGAGCACAATTGCTATATGTCCTACTAAATTGAGGGGGTTCTCTTACTAAAAGAAAGGGGTCAGCAGTCTCTACCATGGCAAGTTAATATCAATGCCCAGGGACCCAAAATAAATCCAGGAGAAGACTGGAAGTATAGTCTAAGTAAGCACACACCATAGTACATAGTTTATGTACTCATAAACACTGAGTACGTATTTAAAGCCTGGCTTGATGGGTGAATGAGTTAAGGGATGAATGAAATGAAAATGTTCATGTCAGCATCCCGAGACTCCAGCTAAATAGAGGTGATATTCACAAAGCAGAATCCCACACAAACGGATTCACATAAGCACAAAGGCCTAGGAGTGTGCACTCTGGCTTGCCCTTGTATACTTCCTGCAAAGTGCAGACCAGCAGAGGTTGGCAGGGGTGTGCTGAGGACAGAGAGGAAAGGGTTTATCACTCATTTCGTTGGTGATCTCAGCATCTCATCACTGGGAGATTCAGTCAGCTGGGACCAAGGCCACCACTCTGGCATTCAGACATCACTCAGACAGTAGGACTCTTCCCCTCTCAGCATCCCTTTCTCTACAGATCAGTGGTTCTCAGAGTATGGTCTCCAGACCTCTATATCAGCATCCTCTGGAAACTTTTAGAAAAGCAAATCCCAGGTCCCACACCCAGAACTATTGAATCACACATTCTGGGGGTGGGGCCCAGAAATCTGTGTTAAATTAGCCTTCCAGGTAATTCGGATGCATATTCAAGTCTGAGGACCACAACTCTAGATAACTGCTTTCCTTCGATTACCTGTATTCTCCTGCCTGTGACTGAGCCATTACCACGTGATGTCTTCTGAGAACAACAGTGTAGCCCAGGATGTAGCTTGGCTTGGCCTGGATCTCACAGGAAGAGAGTGACGGATCCTGTTCTGGAATCCTAGTTTAGTATGGAATTTCAAAAAGCTCTCTTATTCATCTGCCTGTCTCTATAGTAAATATGCAGACCATCCAAGATAGCAATAGTGACCAGCAGTATTCCTGGATATCCCCAAGGATGGGGAATCATAAGTTCTCCTTGTTAGCTAGTTCCAGTGTAATCAGTATTTAGGCAATACATCTTTTCCTTCCTTCTTTCTTTCGTTTTCTTTATAACCAAACCTCTTCTCATTATAATGGAAGCCCATGTATTCTTTAATCTTTTCAAGAGATCTCCAAATCTTTTGTCATTCTAGTTATCATTTGTATACTCAAAGACATTTGTGAAATCATTGTTTATTCTTCTCTCTTCTAAGCTAAACAATTCCAATTCCTCAAATAATAAACTTCTTTCAATGATCCTGATGGTTCCTCTAGGGTCTGAATGTTTGTGTTCTACCTCCCCTGCCAAAATTCATATGTTGAAATCCTAACTCCTCAAAGATGATGGTGTTAGAAGATGGGGCCTTTGGGAATCATTAAAGCGAAATCCTCATGAATGAGATTAGTGCTTTAGAAAAGAGACCCCACAGAGATCCCTAGCATCTTCCACCTTGTGTAGATACAATGAGAAGTCTGTGACCTGGAAGAGGGCCCTCACCTGACCATGCTGGTACCCTGATCTTGGACTTCCAACCTCCAGAACTGTGATAAATAAATTTCTATTCTCTATAAACCACCCAGGCTGTGGTATTTCGTTATAGTAACCCAAATGGGCTAAGACAGTTCCTTAATCCTTCATCAGCATTAACTCATTAATCCTCATAATAACCCTAAGAAATGGGCACTGTTATTTTATCCCATTTTACACATAAAGAAACTGAGGTTCAGTAAGGTTCAACTGCTTGCCTGGGCTTACAGAGTTTGGAAATGGCGGGGCAGGGGGGGCTGAAATTCACAAGTCATTACCCTTGATCTTACGTGTCTATCTGTATGTCTAGCATTCATTCCAAATCTTAATGAGGTATTGACTTCATATTTTTCTTACGGTTGGAAATTCAATCGTAAGTTATAAGCTGTAAATGTCCCACAAATATCTGCATACTCGAGAATGATTATATGAATTAAAATGTTCATGGGAAAAGACATTTCACTTAATAAAACTAGTTGTTCTAAAGGGATACTTCAAAAAATGATGGTCAGATCATAATCTGAGAACCTAAATGCCATGAAAACTAGGAGAAAAGAGAAGGAGACAAAGGTAGCAAATAGATCTGTTAGAATCCATGACACGAATGGACGTCTCCAAGCTGATTCTTTCTGTTATCTTCATTGAGATGAGCACCAACAGTATCAACTGAATCAAAGTGCTTTTTTCTTTTCAAACTACTTCATGGACAATTCCCTGCTATGTCCCCAGCTCTAGAAGAGGGCCATGCTATTAGCATATGTTCACCATGTACTTGTAGAAAAAATAAACATGGAGTTGACTCTTCATCTTCAAAGAGGACTTCCAAAAAAAAATCAGAGTCAGGTGGCCCTCAACATCTGCTTGTTGGGATGAGAATTATCTCTAGAGACCTGCTAGTCCATCCTCTTTGTTTTCAGATGAGCAAACTTTACATAACATGTTCAATGTCCTATAGGTGAATAGGAGTAGAGCTGGAATTAAAACTCAAGCTTTCCTACATGGGTTCTGCACTTGTCAAAACTCAACAAAATGACTCTTAAAATGTGTGCATGTCTCTGTATGTAAATTATATGTAAAGAAACCCCTTAGTTTTCTCAGTTCTTTTTTCTGTCATCTCTCTTCCATTATATTTCCCTGCTAAACAGTAGATCAGGAAGAAGGTAGCCGATACAGCTCTGGGCTACAAACAGCCTAACTGAGAAGGTCAGACTTTGAACTTCCAAGGAACAGATTATAAAATTTCAATAAACAATCAGGGATTGGCATAGGAATACCAACTTTGTTTATTTTGTCCAGGAAGGCTATTAAAAGAAAAAACAAACTTACTATTTAGAATCACCTTCATTTCACAAAACAAAGGACATGTTAACATTTTAAAAATAGAAAAGCATAATCTCAGAATAAAAACAATATATCCCCCAAAAGGACTGTTTTTGTTAAAGATCTGTGAAGATTCTTGATGGACCAGCACAGGACAGAGTCTGGAACTCCAGCGCCAAATCAGAAAGAGCCAACAAATGAGGTTCATGCCAGGATATTAGATACCTGACTACACCTCAGGATAGTCTTTCTCCTCCTGATCTGGAGTCACATCTTAATGTCTTCATATTCCCAAAAGGTCCAGACTTTTCCCTTTTGGGGAATATGGATGAAGCAAGAGTGGGACTGAAGCTGAATCCGGTCCCTGTACCCTGACACCGAATTAAATCTCGGAGACAAGAGTTTTCGGTGAAGTAGAAAAGAATAGCTTTGTTGCTTTGCCAGGCAAAGGTGACCACAGGGGGCTAATGCCCTCAAAACTGTGTGTCCCCATCTGGAAGGGGTAGTGAGAAGTTTTATAGCAATGGTGTTCAAAGAGGTCGTGATCAGCTCGTGGACATTCTTCTGATTGGTTGGTGATGAGGTAATTGGGGGTCAACATCATCAACCTTCTGGTTCCAACTGGTCTGGGATCTACATGCTTGTGGGCAGCAGACAGTTAACTTCTCCCACCTGGTGGGGTTTCAGTATCTGCAAAACATTGCAAAGATATTGTTTTGTGTATCCCTTGAGGGGGAAGCAGGACCCTGCCCCGAGGCTGCTTTATTGTTTCTTGACTGTTCCTCCATTGTCTCTGCATCCCCTCCCTTCCCTAATTAGCAACGGTTTGAACTTGCTCCCTGGAACTCAGGGAAGGTCATGGAGGCTGAATGAAGCCTATTTCCTGTAATTTCTAAGAAATGGGGGACACAGAAAGGCTTTTGTGCCCAGGAACCCCACAGGATCCTGCTCAGTTTCAGGACCAGCAGTGCCAAACCTTGAGTGGACCCTTCGACTAGAGTTGCATTCCCTAGAAACCATGGACTCCTCAAGAGAGCTCCTACATAAACTACATTAGCCCACACCTACTGGGGTCCCAGCTGCAGCTGGGCAATTCTTTACTCAGCATGAGCCTTGTTTAAGGAGCCTGTAGAAGTCAGAGAGGACATTTATTCTTTGATCTTGTATAAAAAGGGAAAATACGGGTTGGTGTGTATACTGGTTTCCCAGGGCTGCTGCAACAGTGTACCACAAACTAAGTGGCTTAAAACAACAGAAGTTGATTCTCTCACAGTTCTGGAGGCTTGAAGTTCAAAATCGAGGTGTCAGCAAGGCCACGTTCTCTGTCTGAAGAATTTACAGAAGGAACTTTTCTTGCCTCTTCTAGCTTCTGGTGGCAGACTGCAACCCTTGGTGTTCCTTGGTTTGTAGAGGCATTACTCCAACCCCTGACTCCATTGTCACGTGGCCTTCTCCCCTGTGGGTCTCACATTATCTTTCCTATGTACACGTCTGTCTTTGGCTTTCTTCTCTTCCCATTAGGACACCAGTCACATTGGATTAGGACCCACCCTAATGACCTCATCTTAACTCGATTATATCTGCAAAGACCTTGTTTTCAAATAAGGTCACATTCACAGGTTCTGGGGCTTCGAATTTCATATATTTTGGGGGGGGGCACAGTTCAACCCGTGACAGTCCATAAGACTTACTCCATGGCTCTGATGAGCCATGGTTTTGAGGATCATTTCAGATTTGCATCAACTCCCAAGGACCCTGACAAAGCATGCATTTACTCACCAGATGGGTTAAACTCTAATAGTTTTCTGCTAGCCACCTTGTATGTGTTTGTACTGCTCTTTGAGGGACACTCAAGATGTACAAAACCCTGTCTCTACCTCACCAGGTTATGTACCCCTCTTGTGCCCCAGTTTCCCTATCTGTGGCATCTTCCTCACAGGATTGCTACAAGGATTAAATGAGATAATAGTCACTGTGTGGACCGTAGCAAAGACTCAATAAATGTTACGGATGGCTTCAAACCAACGTGTGAACAAAATGCACCCATGGTTTAGAGAACAAATAAGAACGAAAAGCACAATATACTACATATTGATGTTACAATATAGAAGTTCAGATAAAGGGAAAAGAGCGTCTCAGATATTGATTTATTATCTTATTTATGGCATGCATGTGTTTGCATGTGAATATGTAGATGTTGGTAACTCTGTATGTGTGTGTGTTTTGGTTTGGGGGTAGTCTGATAGGGGAGAAGTAATCTGGAGGATGAATATCTTTCTTGGGACTGAAAAAGACCTTAGGACCCTGTCTTCCTCATTTTATTTCCATCTAACCATAGGGTTCCTTCAAAGCTGCAAGAACGGACTCAGTTCTGTGTTGGGCCCTGCCCTCGTGGTGGCTGCCAGCCTGTGTGTCTTGTGTGAGAGGCAGTGGGCTTCTGGAAGATCTCTTAGACTTGTGCCCTGAACAGGGAGGTCACCCCATGGCTGAGATATGTCTCCTTATTTTGCCTGAACCCTAATGCCCTGACAACCGGCTCAAACTCCCTGTTCATTGAGAGCCATTGATCAAGGCCTCTGCTGTGAGATTTCAGACTAAGGGTTGTAGAAAAGAAGATAAAGAGAGTCGTGTTGTTCCTTAAAGAGCTATGCATGCTTGCATTAAAAAAAAAAAAAAAAAGTATTGACTTAGCACCAAAACAAAACAAAACCGAAAAAAAAAAAAATCCAAACCCGTTATGTGCCTTTAGGATTTGAGGAAGAATCTCGTTTTTTTTTTTAACTTCAAACTAGTCTGAAAGATTTTTCCACAGCCAGACTCCTATTCAGAATTAAAGTAATGGATCCGGAGCTACTGTAGCCACCTATCTACTTATATTTCTATTGCTATCATAGTAATTGTAATATTAATTGATTCATCTAGCCCAGGGCACTCAAGTGTCTGCACACAAAATTAGAATGTAATTGCAACAATGAAGAGATCAAATGAGATAATTAAAACATAAAAGATGACAAATGCTAATTCAGGAAGTCTTTTGTATACATTGAAACATGTGCTACTTATTTATAAGGCATTGTTTGGCGATTCCTAAGGAGAGAGTTCAAGGCAGAATAAATTCTGTGATCTGCACATACAAAGATATCAAATAAACGGACTCACACAAGGATTGATTGCAATACAATTGCAGGTCCAAGTGTACCTTCCACAGAGTGTTGTTTAGATGCATCTTTTTAGAAGATATAACACTGAACTGACCTTAATGCCATGTCCACATTTCTCCTAAAGCTTCAAACTTGCAGAAATAGCATCTATAGGACATGGCAGGAGGAGGACAGGACAGGCACATGGAAGCAAGTCAACAATTAACTTCTTTGAGGCTTAGACATGTAACCTGCATTCGTAGAATTCAAAAGAAGGAAAAAAGACAGTCTGGGCAGGTCTTGAGTTACCCAAGCCAAAACCAATTGGTTTCACTTTACAGGGCCCCTGGAGGGCAAGGGTAACTTTGTACCCTGGACCCAATTTTTAATCCAATTTCCCTTCGTATTGACTATCAAAAGAAAGAGTCTAGGGATGGATTCCACCAAAGCCTACATGTTCACAACTTTCTAAAACTTTAGATTTCTATTCTTCATCATTTTAGTAACAGTCCCAGGCCCTGATCTTATTTTTTCAAATACATTATTCAGCCTATGCAGTCTCTATCTCCTGCAGAGCCAGGAATGAAGTGAGATTAGCACTCACTGATCTGACCAATTTCCAGTCTTCTTTTTGCCCAGCTATCTATGGGGTTAGGCCAGCTGCAGCGATCGCAGGGGACCATGGGCATATACACGCTACCAGTATGCACAGTGCCATGGTGATGGCCAGCTACCACCATACTGCCACCACCACCAAGGAAGGTCCTTGGAGATAATGCAGTCATTCATTTATTCAACGCTCAACACACACTTCTTGAGTGACTTTTATGTCAGTGAACCCAAGAGACCAAGTTCCCTAGTCTCAGGGAGCTTATGTTCCAGTGAAGGGAGACAGAGTAAACAAACAAGGAGATGTATAAAGCAGCGTCAGACGGCGATAAGTGTCAGGGAGGAAAATAAGTCAGAAAGTGTCTCACGAGTGACTGGGGAAGGGGTGCTGTTTTAGAGCGTGGTCAGGAAAAAGCTCCCAAAAGGGTTGCTGAGTAGAGATCTGAAAAACCTGCATGAATGAGCCTTACTTTAATATGGCTTAAATGACTAATGAATTCAAATCTTATGGGAATGAGATGCAAAAGATAAAACAGAATCCTTTCTCCGTGGTTCTGGGAAAAAAATAATAAGGGCTAGTTTGTATTAAGAACCTTACAAGGATTAACTCATTTAATCCTCACAGCAACACTGTGAGATAGAAATGAGTATCGTCCTCCTGGAGACGAGGTTAGTAACTCACCAAGGGTTACATAGCTAGGAGATGGTGAGGCTGGGTTTCAACTCCAGGCCCCTTGAGGTTTGGGGGAGGGTTGTTTTTTGGAACAGCTGTATTGAGGTATAATTGCTCTGCAATAAACTGCACGTATTTGAAGTGTAGAATCTGAGAAGTTTTAGCATATGTATATACTCATGAAACCATCATATCATCAAGATAATGAATCTGCCTCACTCCCAAAAGTTTCCTCACGCCTCCTTTTCACCACCTCTTCCCCAATCCATCCCTTTTCACACTCCCGTTTCTAAGCAACCACTGGCCTGCTTTCTGTCATTATAAATGAGCTTGCATTTCCCACAGTCTTATACAAATGGAATCATATAGTATGAACTCTTTTTTCATCTGGCTTCTTTCACTCAGCATAATTAGCTTGGGATTCATCCACATCACAGGTATTGACAGTTCACTTCTATTGCTGAGTAGTGTTCCGTTGTATTGGATATACCCCAATTCGTCTCTCCATTCACCTGTTAGTGGACATTGGGCTATATTAATAGCCATTTGGGGGCTATTACAAATTAAACTGCTATGAACATTCACATACAAATCTTCGTGTTAGACCCACACTGTTGATCACTGCATAATACAGCTTCTCTTAAAAAAAGGTTCAAATAGGACACATAGAGGCTGCATCGTGTGGCAAAGTCACGATGAACCAGAACCGAGAATTCTTGATTCCAAAAGCTGTGATCTTTTGCTAGTCCGAGGTTAGTGAGTAGCCACTGAAAAGTGCAGGTGTGAAGCCTTCCATTCACATGGCGCCTGGTTTCTCTGTAACCTGAGGAGAGATGGACCTAGATGACCTAGCACAGAAATCCCTGGTTTGCACTCTCTCCCACATTTACTAACCGTGTGACTGTCGACAAGACACTTGTCCTCTCCAGAACTATTTCCTCATCTGTAAAATCCCATCCAAGTCTAAGGCTTACTCGTGGCGCGTACTAATTAGAGGAAAGCAGTAGATTAGCCAAGGCCAATCTTCATGCCACCCCACTGCTGTGTATTGCTGTACCCTCCTGATCACAGGGTCCTAGCATCTCAGAAATGCGTGCAACCTAAGAAAGCACCGAAGAGAACCAAGGCCCAGGGAGTGAGGGGCGTGCCCGAGGTGGCAGGGGGACCTCAAATCCAGGTGTCCTGACATTGTGTCCAAAACTTTTTCTTCTACACCAAACTGCTGCTTGTTGGTTGCTCAAGTTTTATATCAAGCAAGGGTGCTGAATTAAATGAGTGCCGTTTCTTTTCCCATTTTATCATGAATTAGGGTGGCAATCATCTGTCTCAGTTTGTTTACTATACAATTTGTGATCAAACCGCAGACGCTTCAGTCCTCAGGACACAGAGTAACACCTCGCTAGCTAGGTAAATGCTACAAAAAAGGAAACATTTTGCAGCAGAGGTGTAATAAGAGAGACAGATGAATGATTCCTTTCCCCTCTGCTATTGGTTTAAGTTGTAGTCACCCAAACTTCAAAAATAAAACCTGAAAAGCATCGCGGTCTCTGCCCCACATGGCTAGAGCACACCCTGTTGCGTCAGCTCAAGGCTCACTTTTAACAACTGCTGTTTTAGGTTTAGACTAATTAAGGAATGTTTCTTGGTACATGTATTCCTACCGCAATTAAATAACTCACAGTGTAGGATGGAATTGTTCAGGCTTCTTAAAATTGCCTTTCACCTTTCAGTGTTAAAAGATGAATTTCTCATACAGAGTGCAGTTGTGAGAGGTTTGCGTTCTAACTCATGGAAGCCTCAATATATTTGTTTCAGAATGACTTTTCTTTGGTAACAATTTAAATAACAGAGTAATAGGCTGGAAGAGTTTCTATTTAGGATGGTGAAATATTCAGTGGAGATAAAATTGCTTTATAGATGGCTGGCCAGAATTCAGTTTAGAATTCAAACACTTTAGAATTTCAATACACTTCAGACCTTGAATGGAAGAAGAGATGAGTTCTCACAGAGCTTTGGGGACCATGTGCTGCCAGAAGGGACTGAAATGCCCACTCCCAGCCTCCCTGTGTCATGTCCTGCATACAGCTCGTCCTCGCTTTGCCATGTAAAAAGCAAACAGGTTGGAAATGTTTACGATGATAGCCGTGTTTAATGAAACTCTTAAGTGTTATGCTCGTTTATGCCATCTACGTTTCTCAGCCTCTTACGAATAGATGAATTCCAATGTTTGGACACACTTGCCCCCAATACGTATCATTTGGACAGAGACACTTGCTGTCCTATCATGGCAGGTGCTGGGACAGAAAAATAAGGGCAGACCGAAATGACTCTTACTACCTTCACCCAAGACAGTGGTGGCTTCAGAATATTTATATAGATGGGCCTTGGGAATTTCAGTATGGTTTAAAGTAGAGGCTCGTGGGGATTTGGTTTCTCAGAGGTGTTCGCATAACAAGCATATAGTTTTCACTTGGATGTTATGCTTCCTGGGGTCCCTATGGTACCAATTCCATGTGAGCCATCATTTGCTACTGGCGAGGGTTACGGCCAAGGTCACTCACCCATGCCAGTCCACCTACGGAAAATCCTTGGGCCCCCGGTACGTTTGGATAAACCTTCAGTTGGTGAAACGCTAAACCAGACCAGCAGTAAACATCCCTTTAAGGAGTATCCCCAGAGTGGCAGCAGATTCGTGACAAGGAAGTGATGGTTAACCAGCCTCCTATATGGCGTCCATCACTTGGCCCATTGCATGCGGTGCTTTTAATAACCATTTGTTATGGCATAAATCTCCCCTGTAAAGTAAAGGAAGCGTCTTCCTTGCACAGTATAACTGTGAACAGAAGCATGTAGAAAACCCTGGTGCAGGAGGGCTGACTGAAAGGAAAGAAGAGATAAGCAGTCTTGGCGCCCAGCTCAGGACCCTGGGGGAGCTGGCAGCTGGATGCCACTCCTGCCCTCTCACCGCTTCCCGCCTCTCTGCTTGAATCTCATCTAAAGCAGGTGGGAGCTAAAAATCCTTTAAGTGTAACCCTGGGATTCCGGGGAGCTGCAGAGCTGTGAATTATGTTGAGACAGGTGAGCCATTGCAGCGTGAGTCAGGGACGTAGTTTTGTGAAAATGGGGAGTGAGTGCTTCTTGGCTACACGGTCTCCTTTTTGGTTGATTAAAATATTACTGAACTAGAAAGTGGTGATGGTTGCATTGTGAATGTACTAAATGGCGCTGAATTATACTCCTGAAAAGGGTGAATTTTATGTTGTGTGTATTTTACCCTAATTTTTTAAAAAGGTATTATGGGGCTGGAGTAAGATGTTCCATGAGATACTTTTTAGGGGTTCATGGATGTGCATGACACACTCATTCTCTATCCTTGAAGGATTTAGAAATGCAATGTCTGATGGAATGAAAAGGTCTTTCCTGCTCTTCCATGACCATGAAGATGCCTTTGCTCTGGTGACAAATGATGTAAACAGTCAAATAACTGCTGCACTGGTGGTTGAATGGACACCTGTCAATACATGACGAATTATAGAGGTTGTAGAACATGTGGGAATTCATAAGCTCTGAATGGCACATGTAAATTGCTTTTCTATTTAAGATTATAGTCAGGAACTTATGATACTGTAAATCTGTAGATCTTCTATGCATCTGGCCTTGGACTTCTCTTGCTTTTGCTGGGAAGATAGAAAAATGACTGATAAAAGATTATTGTTCTCCATATTTAGATCCTAGGTCATTTTATGGATTAGTAGCTTTGCCAAACTGCATGTGGAATTAATTGGAAACAATTGCAATGTTCTCACTACATTGCACCACTTCCTTTCATTAATTGAGACATTACCCTCTGTTCTACAGACGACAAAACGGACAGCTCTTCTTTTATTACCAGACAGCAGCCACAGAAAGAAAAGCAGAAATCACAGTGTGTCTGGGCATTAAGGTAGTGATAGCAGAAATCCCAGTGTCGTGCGGACAGGGAGAGAGGCTGATTCCAACTTCTGGGCTCTTAGGTACGCTCAATTCTAAGCGTCTAGTTCAATCTGCCCAGTTACAGTTTTACCTCTCTATTTGCTTGATGACAAAAGCCAGCTGCCTGGGAATGGAAAACATATTGAAGAGGATTAAACAGCAATGGAGTTAATTAAGAAAAATCACCTCACCATTCACAATGACATATCTATAGTTAATTTTTTAATTAAAAAATAAATTGGAAATAAAATTAATTAAACAACGTCTATAAACATAAACTTTTTAAAAAAACATAAACTGAAAGTAACTCCCTTATTTTGAATTTATTAAAAATGTTGGGGGTTTGTGTATGTATGTGTGTGTGTAGCGTGTGCTTCAACAAGCCATATCTGTCCCCTTAAAATAATAGTGCCATCAGATTATTATAAGGCAAACGGCAGTTCCATGAGCATTTATTAAACATGCACTTTGTAAGCCAGAAAAAGTAGAAAGGACAAAGGCAAATTCTGGGAGTGGAGATCAAAGGAATATTGAAGACTTCCTGGTGACCTTTGGGTTGAGGTTTTTTTTCTAGTTCCTCAGTTATTCCCACACTTGCTCTGGTTTCAGGACCTTCACACAAGCAGTTGACCCTGCCTACATCACTCTCCCTTTCTGCCCACCTTCCATCTGGCTAACCCCACTTCTCCTTCGGTCCCCATATAAAGCCACTTCCTCCAGGAAGCCCTCCTTCACCATTCCTCCAGACTAAGTCCTATTACTAAGCACGAATCTCTGTTTCCCCTTCAATAGCTCTTTACCATTGTTGTATGTTTAATTATCTGCCCTTGAGCAAAACTATAAGCTTCATAACAGTAGAGACTATGGAAAAAAACACATGGAAAAACAGAATGTTTATTTTTGAATGAGTGATGTATTGAATTAATGACTTGGGGGAAAATCAAAAGTAGTGAGACTGGGGCTTCCCTGGTGGTGCAGTGGTTGAGAGTCCGCCTGCCGATTCAGGGGACACGGGTTCGTGCCCCGGGCCGGGAAGATCCCACATGCCGCGGAGCAGCTGGGCCCGTGAGCCATGGCCGCTGAGCCTGCGCGTCCGGAGCCTGTGCTCCGCAACGGAAGAGGCCACAGCAGTGAGAGGCCCGCATACCGCAAAAAAAAAAAAAAAAAAAAAAGTAATGAGACTGTTCATGTTTGTATGTCCAGAGCCTGGCAGAGAGAAAGCTGTTAATAGCTATTTGTTGAATGATCGAATGAATATACAAAGGAGTTAGTGAATGAACAATGAAACTCTAATGCTGTTTCCAATCTTTCTGAGCCTTAATTTTCTCCTCTGTTGGCTCAGTGTAGGTACTGGATGAGCCCTTCCACATCACGGAAGGAAATGCTGAGTTGAGTGGTCCAACAGACGTAGATAGATGGGTCTGCATCCTTAGTCAAAACAGACTTCCTGCTCCAGAATATTTGGCGTTTCCTAGGTAATGATGACTAAGACAGTCAAAAACATTGAGGGCAAAGTGATGGCTGATTCCGGGTGAGCAGGATGAAGGAGTTAAGACTGATTGGATTTTTTAAAACAATTCCTCATGATTGCGACATTAGCATGAAGGCTGAGAAACGCAATTGTACAGATTATGGGTTGAAGGGCACATGTCTAAATAGAAGAAAGTGTGATTAAAGGAAAAGGGGGTATATTCTCGCCAGCTCTAAGGCCTTAGAAACAAAACTCATCGTAATGATTAGAAGAGTTAGTGGTAGTGATGACGGTGATGACAAACAATATCTAAGATGTGTGTCTGCTCTGTGCCCGTCACGATACTAAGAACTTAACATGGACCACCTCATTTGCCCTGACAATAATCCTATGACCTAGGCATTATTATTATGATTATTTTATTTTTATGCCTGCATCGGGTCTTAGCTATGGCATGCAGGATCTTTTGTTGCAGTGCACGGGCTCTGCATTGCGGCGTGTGGGTTTTGTCTCTTTAGTTGAGGCGCACGGGCTCAGCAGTTGTGGCGCATGGGCTTAGCTGCCCCGCGGCACGTGGGATCTTAGTTCCCCAACCAGGGATCGACCCTGCATTGGAAGGCGGATTCTTTACCACTGGACCACCAGGGAAGTCCCTAGGCATTATTTTTATCACCTTTTTAGACATGTGGACTTGTTAAGAGTCACAAGCTGAAGTAGTAGGGTCAATTTAAACCCTGGCTCTCCCCAGTTCCCAGGTCTGATCCTTGAACCCTATGTTACGTTGCTCTAGGAGAGTGTAACGGAGGCCATGATTCTCTTCCAATCATGGTTGTTTTGGGGTTTTTTTTTTTTTGGTTTTTATTTGGCTGCACTGCATGGCATGTGGGATCTTAGCTCCCCGACCAGGGATCGAACCCGCACCCCCTGCAGTGGAAGCGCACAGCCTTAACCGCTGGACCGCTGGGGATGTTCCCCAGTTGGGTTTTGTTGTGTGTTATCATCTACATTCCATCAACATGGATCGAGAGCTCAGGAAGGGCTCAGATGTGTGATTTTTGGCTCTGGTCTCTCTTGAGGTTGCCGTCAGTCAGTGATGTGGGGTTGCGGGGAGAGGGTGGGTCTTCTGGAAATTCTCTCCATGGTCTCTGCACATGGGCCAGGTTGGGCTTCCTCATAGCATGGTGGCCCCAATGCAGTCACCTGCTTACCTGCCAGCTGAAGTCTTCAAGAGCAAGTATTCCAACTAATAAGGTGGAAGCTGCCTTGCCTTTTATGACCTAGCCTCTGTGGTCCCACAGGAAGACTTCTACTGCACAGGCTACGAGCACGATCCAAGCGCCCCTCCCCTCCCCCAGATTCAGAGGAAGAGGAATTGGATCCCACCACTTGACAGGGGAGTGGCGAGGTTCTAGACCAGTATGTGGGATGGGAGATACAGTTGTGTCCATCTGTGGAAAATATAATCTGCAGCATGGAGATCTGGGGCCGGGGCAGGGGGGCAGGGGTGTGAGAGGGAAGACACACACATGTGGTCTTTACCCTTCGCTGGAGGTCTCATTTAACTTCCGCCAAAGAACTTTACAGAAGGAACGCGGCAGTCTCTGTACACTTTAGACATGAAGAATGGACGCTCTACCCACCTGGCTGGGTCATTCTGCACCTGCTCTCCACCAGGCCACCTGATACATGCTTTACAGACGTCACCCCAGACTTCCCCCCAGTTTATTATCATTAGCATCTCATACGGGAAGAACGGAGGCCAATTACTTTGCCTCCAGTGAGCAGGGGGCAGGACTAGAGTTCAATCCCAGAGCTCTCTCCACCGTATTCTCCACCTTTCAAAACCTCACTCGCCCCATTTTTAAGGCCCCTGTGTGTCCCCTCTCCCCTCTTGTGTCTTTCTTGGGTCTTTAGTCCTTTTTGGACACAGGTCATCACATAAATCCCACATGGTGCTTTGGAGAGAATTAAAGGGTATTTATCTTGTAGAAAGAAAAGGGAACTGCCTACCCCTCCGGGAAACTGCTTTTTTCTCTTGTTCTCACAAAGTAGAGCTGTCACATGGACACTATGCTGGGCTGGCCAAAAAGCAATTTGAAAGATGGCTTTTGAGATTGGCAAGTCGCCTTGACTTGGCAGGGAGTGAGGTATTAACTGCTCTCTTATAGATTATGCCTGAGACCTGAGATCTTCCTCCTGTCAGGCTCTGTCTTCCTTCTGGGAAGCTCTGTGTGAAGCAGCCCCCTTAGTTGTGAACAAGAATCTTTTGACCTGCTACCTCTCTTATTTATGGTATTGCAGATCTTCCGAGAGAACAGAAACAGGCTGGTCTAAGTTTAGCAACCTGGTGAGCTTAACGTGGCTTTGGCAAGAAGATCTCAACACAAAGAGTCTTAGTTGGTTGGCCAAGAATAGCAAGGGACAAAATAAGCTCGTTTAAAAAATAATAACTGGAAAGAGAGAGAGAAAGAGAAGAGGTGGGGGAGGAAAAAAGAAAATCAAGAAGGGAGGGATGGACGAAGGAAGGAAGGAAAGAGGGAGGGAGGGAGGGAGGGAGGGAAGACAGAGGTCATGGAAGTCGATAAATTCACCATCTCAATATGTGCCAACAGCAAACTGAGTAGAAAGAAGGTGTGGTGAGATAGCAGAAGGGGGCTTCACGCAGGCACTGCCATCATTTGAGCTCCCTAACGGCATCTCCAGTGCTTTATTATCATCATGTAATATCTAATAATATGTAATACTAAGAGTGAACATTGTCCATCAGTTAACACTGTCACTGCGTCAGAGTGATGATAGACATGATCTCGTGTAACACCCACCGTAACCCACAGTACCCTCGTCCCTTTTTACACATGAAGAAACTGAGGGCTGCAGGGCAAGTACTTTGCTCAGCAGAGTTAGCCCCGCTCTGGGCAACGTGTTGTAAATCCGCCAGGTGGTGACCACGGGCTGGTCCCCGAGGGCACAGAGAGCGTGTCCAGGCTTGAGTCAAAGAGAGGGTTAAATTTTCTCAACTTAGCTGCTCTTCTAGCCCCCCCCCCCCACAACCGCCAGACCTTCCAGGGCAACCCCTCCTCCAAGCCTGAGGCCGTCCCAGGCTCCAGAGTCTCCAGAAACAGCCTCAGTAAGAGGTTTTCTGTTGACACTAAAGCCATTATGCTGTGTCTGTGGGTGGAAATACGTATTTATTATTCGAAGCACTAAGTGTGTTTTCCCTTCATTTCATTTAAACAAGAATTTATTAATCCCTGAGCATATGCCGTTTATTTAGTGGTGTTGTGGAAACAAAGTGGAGAAAGCAATTAATAAATTTGAGCAACTGACAACCTAGCAGGAAAACAACATGTACATCAAGCCAGAAGCCAGTGAGCACAGTCCCTGGGCACCCATGGGCAAGCCATTCTCTGGCCCCTCCACTTTTTTAAAAATAGATTTTATTTTTTAGAGCAGTTTTGGCTCAGAGCAAAAGTGAACAGAAAGTACAGAGAGTTCCCGTATACCCTACCCCCACCCACGCGCTGGCCTTCCCCGCTGTCAGCTTCAGGCACCAGAGTGCTACATGCGTTACAACTGAAGCATCTACACTGACACAGTACTACAAGGACTACCCTGACACATCTCTATCACCCAGAGTCCTTAGGTTACGTAAGGTTTCATCCTTGGTGCTGTCCATTCAATGAGTTGGGACAAATGTATGATGACATACATTATCGTATCATATAGAGTAGCTTCATTGCCCTAAAAATCTCTCTGTGCTCCACTTATCCCTCCTGTCCTCCCAACTCGTGGCAACCACTGATCTTTTTACTGTCAGCATTGTTTTGTCTTTCCCAGAATGTCATATAGCTGGAATCGTGCCTTACGGAGCCTTTTCGGATTGACTTCTTTCACTTAGTAACGGACACTTAAGGTTCCTCTGTGTCTTTTCATGGCTTCATAGCTCATCCTTTTTAGCGTGAATAACATGCCATCGCCTGGATGCACCACAGTTTATTTATTCATTCACCTGCTGAAGGACATCTTGGTTGCTTTCAAGTTTTGACAATTATGAATAAAGTTACTCTAAACATCTGTGTGCAGGTTTTTGAGTGGATATAAGTTTTCAGTCCGTTTGGGTAAATGCCAAGGAGTGCAATTGCTGGATTGCAAGGCAAGAGTATGTTTAGTTTTGAAAGAAAGCACCACACTGTCTTCCAAAGTGCCTGCGCCATGTCTCATTCCCACCAGCGATGAATGAGAGTTCCTGTTGCTCCACATTCTCACCAGCATTTGCTGTCGATCCCCCTACTTTTTAAAGCACGACTAAACTGAATTATGTGGAAATGACTCAAGAGCCAGATGTAAACCCCAAAATGACTGAGCAACAAAACTAAACGTCACATCCTGTGATATCGATGAGGCAGGGTTTCTCATGCCCTTACTCAAAGCCACCATACTCTTATTCTGTACAAAATATTACTAAGTTAGGTTTTCTGTTTTCTCAGCCCGCTAAGAATTGGAAGCATTGAAGAGATGGAGAGACTAAAACTGTAAAACAAGACACATGCAGTAGCCTGTTGACAAATGAGTTAACGATCAAGTATGCAATCTTGCATTCTTTAGAAGCATACCTGCATATCTACTTGTCATAACCAGTGTTTCTAAGAATGACCTTAAAACACCTCTTGAAAGAATGAAATGGCATTCAAGATACCACCGCTATTAAAAATCGAGGCTAAGTTCCTACCTCGTAGATTTGTTGTTGGAATTAAATGAAATTTATGTAAAATGCTTAACACAGTGTCTGGTACACAGTAGTACAAATAAATATTGGCTGCTATGTAATGATGGTGATGGTAATGATGGTCATGATGTACCATGTGGTTAGACAATTAGAAGAAGGAGAAATGGAAAGAAAAGAGTATTGGAATCCCTTAGGCATTTATTGAGATCCTGTTATGTCCCAAGGTGAATTCAAAAGTAAGTGGTCTGTGGTTTCCCTTCTTGAGGAAATCTTTGTCTAGCATAGCATATAATTATAATAGAACGTGATAAATGTAATAACACATCTGTTTATAAAAGTGCCATGATAACATAGATGAGTTGGCTGTTAATTTTGCAAGATCAAGGAAAGCTACAGTAAATATTGGAGCTAGGCTGGATGGATTTTGCTGTTTGGTGAGGGGTAGGCATTTTAAGGAAGGACATTCCAGGCAGAAGGAACAGACTTTAAACAAAGTCATGGAGTCATGGAAATCATGGCACAGTCAAGAATGTAGACCTGGGTAAAATTAAAGAATGGTTAGCCAGGAGATGGGCCAGAAAGTTCCCAGAAGGCCAGTTGATGATTGCCTTATATCGTGACAAGGAGTATGGATTTTATTTGAAAGTTAGCAGGTTGCTATTAAAGGCTTTAAGCTGAGAAGCTCCATGAATTTTTTGTTTAATACTTATTTTGGCTGTGCCAGGTCTTAGTCGCGGCACGCGGGATCTTCGTTGCAGCATGCGGACTTCTTAGTTTTGGCATGCGTGCGGGATCTAGTTCCCTGAACAGGGATCGACCCTGGGCCCCCCTGCATTGGCAGCGTGGAGTCTTACCCACTGGACCAGCAGGGAAGTCCTGAGAAGCTCCATGATTAATGTCTGCTTTCAGTGCATGTTTACGCTGAAGGCCGGATAGAATATGAACTTGAATGGGTGGAGAGTGGAGGCAGGGAGACCAGGCACGAGTTCTTGGGTTCATCCAGATTATCGCAGAAGTCCTCAGACTTGAAAAACAATGAGGGGCTGATAGAAGAGGGCAGAGAGAGGGGGTACATAGAAAGGACAGTCAGCATGACTCTGAGGTCCCTAACTTGGGCGATTGGGACAACCCAAGGAAGGAACTTTTTATAAACCTGAGTTTTATTTTTTTTAATCTTCACGATCCTCTGGTGGCACAAAAGAAGCTGAATCTTTAATGCTATTTCAATTCCAAGTTATTTGATATTTTCTTGCTCCACCCAAGAGAACACCACTTGAATTATGCCATAAAGCTAGAACCAAATGAATGCAATTCATTTTTCTAAAAGTTCCAAGTAGAGATAGACAAATGTGTACTCACAGAACAAATTTTAAGCCAAAATCACCAAATATAGCGTGAAGCTGGTCCATCTAATGTGGCAGCCACTGGCCCCTTGTGGCCATTGAACACTTGAGATGTAGCTACTCTTAACTGAGATGTGATGTGAGTGTAACACACACACAATTCATAGCAGATTTCAGAGATTTAGTATGAAGAAAAGAATATAAAACACTCTGTTAATAATTTTATATGATTACATGTTGAAACAATATTTTTTAAAGATTTTTAAAAATTTAATTAATTTATGTATTTTTGGCCGCGTTGGGTCTTCGTTGCTGTGCGTGGGCTTCCTCTAGTTGCGGTGAGCGGGGGCTACTCTTCGTCGTGGTGCGCGGGCTTCTCATTGAGGTGGCTTCTCTAGTTGCGGAGCACAGGCTGTAGGCGCGTGGACTTCAGTAGTTGTGGCACGTGGGCTCAGTAGTTGCGGCACGTGGGCTCAGTAGTTGCGGCTCCCAAGCTCTAGAGTGCAGCCTCAGTAGTTGTGGTGCACGGGCTTAGTTGCTCTGCAGCATGTGGGATCTTCCTGGACCAGGGCTCGAACCTGTGTCCCCTGCATTGGCAGGTAGACTCTTAACCACTGCGCCACCAGGGAAGTCTGAAACAATATTTTGAATAGATTGGATTTGAGGTAAGAGGTAGATGGGCCCCTGGGCTGGACAGCTGGTGTTTGTCAAGCAGATATATTACCAAAATTAAGTTCACCAGTTTTTTTTTCTTTTTTAACACAACAGCTAGAAAATTTTAAATTACATATGTGGTTCATACTGTATTTCTGTTGGACAACACTGGTCTAGGAAATTTGATTTTTGCAGTGTCAATATTGAAGGACTATATTCAGACCAAAGGTATATTTTGCGTTATTGCTTTTCTTCCCATTACTAGTATGGGTCTCACTGTTGTGGTCCGAATGTGGGTTGGAAAAGAATTTCCAGACACTAGGCAGAATGTAAAGAAGATCGAATTTATTAGAGGGAAGGGTCCCTGTCAGAACAGCAGGCCGACTTCCTAGTAGTCTGGGAGAGACAAGCCTGAACATGTGCTATTGATCAGTTTGTATAGCCAGAAAACAAAGGAATGGTCTGAGATGAAATTTTCGTTTACTCATTGGTCGAGGCACATATATCTTCCTTCTATAGGGTGGGAGTGGGACAGGGCAGATGCCTTTCCTTATTTGGGACAGGTCCCATCACCCAGGTGGGCTCAGGAATTTTGTAACCATCACAACATGGCAGGGAGTCCGGTATGGGGTGTGAGACGCTAACATGTTTTCAGGCAGCGTTGTCCTTTGTCCTTAAAGCACCATTGTCCCTGGAGCACCACACTCACCACCTGATGTTTTCTAATATTTTACTATGTAGCCTTATTCTCATTAAGAAAGAAGTGGTTACCATAGCAACTGCCACAATACATTGTATTTACCACACCTGGAGAGAAAGGTATAAACAGACATCAATCTGTCATTCAGGTTTACACATTCATGTGTTTTTGTTTTTGCTTTTTCATGTGTATCTTGGTCTTCCTTTGTAAAATAGAGCTCTGAGAGTAGGAAACTTGACTTCTAATTCTCACCTATATTACTGGCTTTCTTTGGGTCTGGACAAAGAGAATAATAATTATCCCATGCCCACTTTAGAGGGATATGTGGATAGATAGTTACAAAGTATTTTGCAAGCTATTCTTTGGGCACAGTATCAGTCTAATGTCACACAGTTTAATATAGCAATGGTATCTACTGTTAGTATACCGCTGGAGTCTGGCGGGAAAGACAGGGTGATTTCCTTGGGTAGATAGGAGTGAGGAAATGCAGAAGGAAGAAAAGAGCTCAGACCAGGAAAAACCAAAAGAAGGTGACCAATATTAGCATTTGTTCCCCTAGACTTTAACAGCCCTTTTGGAGTATATCCCATATTCAGCAATGTCTCCACTGGCTGGGAGGAGACTGGGAGCCCAGATCCTCCAAGGCATACAGTTCGTCTAGCTTTGACATCGAAAAAGCAAACAGGTCGGAGTTTTTTAACGTTGATTATTTCATGGTGCTTTAAATGTTATGCTTATTTATGCCACCTAAATTTCTCAAAGATCTCATTCGTGGGTCAATTCTGTTTTAACATACTTGCTCCTCAATATATATCATCTGAACAGAGATGACAGATGCTAAGAAGGGGAAAATGGGACTGAAATAATTTTTTTACTTTCACCCAAGTGCTGGCTTCAAAGTATCCATCTAGATTGGCCTTAAGGATTTCCACATTGTTGATAGTAGAGAATGGGGCTTGGCCATTAAGTGGTGTTTGCATAGCAAGCATGCAATTTTCAGTTGGATGTTATGTTATTTGAGGTGGCTGGAGAGGGTCTAGGAAGATTAAGGTCAGGGCAGGGGGTTGGCTAAAGACCTCTCAACCCAATCTACCCCTTTGACACTTCAGGGAACTTAGATACTGTGGCTAAAGTAATAAACATTC